>NC_141695.1:1230454961-1231120586 GCF_964263255.1 Lissotriton vulgaris | reverse complement strand
ATCTATCTATCTATCTATCTATCTATCTATCTATCTATCTATCTATCTATCTATCTATCTATCTATCTATCTATCTATCTATCTATCTATCTATCTATCTATCTATCTATCTATCTATCTATCTATCTATCTGTCTGTCTGTCTGTCTGTCTGTCTGTCTATCTATCTATCTATCTATCTATCTATCTATCTATCTATCTATCTATCTATCTATCTATCTATCTATCTATCTATCTATCTCCCTCACTCTATCTATCACCCTCACTCTATCTATCGCCCTCACTCTATCTATCTGTTTATCTCCCTCACTCTATCTATCTGTTTATCTCCCTCACTTTATCTATCGCCCTCACTCTAGCTGTCTATCTATCGCCCTCACTCTATCTATATATCGCCCCTCACTCTATCTATCTATCGCCCCTCACTCTATCTATCTGTCTATCTATCTCCCTCACTCTATCTATCGCCATCATTCTATCTATCTATCTAACGCCCTCACTCTGTCTATCTATCTATCGCAGTCACCCTATCTATCTATCTATCTATCTATCTATTTATCTATCTATCTATCTATCTATCTATCTATCTATCTATCTATCTATCTATCTATCTATCTATCTATCTATCTATCTATCTATCTATCTATCTATCTATCGATCTATCGCCCTCACTCTATTTATTTATCTATCGCCCTCACTCTATTTATCTATCCTTCTATCGCCCTCACTCTATCTATCTGTCTATCTATCTCCCTCACTCTATCTATCGCCATCATTCTATCTATCTATCTAACGCCCTCACTCTGTCTATCTATCTATCGCAGTCACTCTATCTATCTATCTATCTATCTATCTATCTATCTATCTATCTATCTATCTATCTATCTATCTATCTATCTATCTATCTATCTATCTATCTATCTATCTATCTATCTATCTATCTATCTATCTATCTATCTATCTATCTATCTATATGTCTATCTGTCTATCTATCTGTCTATCTATTTATCTATCTATCTATCTATCTATCTATCTATCTATCTATCTATCTATCTATCTATCTATCTATCTATCTATCTATCTATCTATCTATCTATCTATCTATCTATCTATCTATCTATCGCCCTCTAGCTATCTATTGCCCTCACTCTATCTATCTATGGCCCTCACTCTATCTGTCTATGGCCCTCACTCTATCTATCTATCGACCTCCATCTATCTATCTATCTATCTATCTATCTATCTATCTATCTATCTATCTATCTATCTATCTATCTATCTATCTATCTATCTATCTATCTATCTATCTATCTATCTATCTATCTATCTATCTATCTATCTATCTATCTATCTATCTATCTATCGCCCTCTAGCTATCTATTGCCCTCACTCTATCTATCTATGGCCCACACTCTATCTATCTATGGCCCTCACTCTATCTATCTATCGACCTCCATCTATCTATCTATCTATCTATCTATCTATCTATCTATCTATCTATCTATCTATCTATCTATCTATCTATCTATCTATCTATCTATCTATCTATCTATCTATCTATCTATCTATCTATCTATCTATCTATCTATCTATCTATCTATCTGTCTGTCTGTCTGTCTGTCTATCTATCTATCTATCTATCTATCTATCTATCTATCTATCTATCTATCTATCTATCTCCCTCACTTTATCTATCACCCTCACTCTATCTATCGCCCTCACTCTATCTATCTGTTTATCTCCCTCACTCTATCTATCTGTTTATCTCCCTCACTTTATCTATCGCCCTCACTCTAGCTGTCTATCTATCGCCCTCACTCTATCTATATATCGCCCCTCACTCTATCTATCTATCGCCCCTCACTCTATCTATCTGTCTATCTATCTCCCTCACTCTATCTATCGCCATCATTCTATCTATCTATCTAACGCCCTCACTCTGTCTATCTATCTATCGCAGTCACCCTATCTATCTATCTATCTATCTATCTATCTATCTATCTATCTATCTATCTATCTATCTATCTATCTATCTATCTATCTATCTATCTATCTATCTATCTATCTATCTATCTATCTATCTATCTATCTATCTATCTATCTATCTATCGCCCTCACTCTATTTATCTATCCTTCTATCGCCCTCACTCTATCTATCTGTCTATCTATCTCCCTCACTCTATCTATCTATCTATCGCAGTCACCCTATCTATCTATCTATCTATCTATCTATCTATCTATCTATCTATCTATCTATCTATCTATCTATCTATCTATCTATCTATCTATCTATCTATCTATCGCCCTCACTCTATTTATTTATCTATCACCCTAACTCTATCTATCGCCCTCACTCTATCTATCTGCTTATCTCCCTCACTCTATCTATCTGTTTATCTCCCTCACTTTATCTATCGCCCTCACTCTAGCTGTCTATCTATCGCCCTCACTCTATCTATATATCGCCCCCCACTCTATCTATCTATCGCCCCTCACTCTATCTATCTGTCTATCTATCTCCCTCACTCTATCTATCGCCATCATTCGATCTATCTATCTAACGCCCTCACTCTATCTATCTATCTATCGCAGTCACTCTATCTATCTATCTATCTATCTATCTATCTATCTATCTATCTATCTATCTATCTATCTATCTATCTATCTATCTATCTATCTATCTATCTATCTATCTATCTATCTATCTATCTATCTATCTATCTATCTATCTATCGCCCTCACTCTATTTATCTATCCTTCTATCGCCCTCACTCTATCTATCTGTCTATCTATCTCCCTCACTCTATCTATCTATCTATCGCAGTCACCCTATCTATCTATCTATCTATCTATCTATCTATCTATCTATCTATCTATCTATCTATCTATCTATCTATCTATCTATCTATCTATCTATCTATCTATCTATCTATCTATCTATCTATCTATCTATCTATCTATCTATCTATCTATCTATCTATCGCCCTCACTCTATTTATTTATCTATCACCCTAACTCTATCTATCGCCCTCACTCTATCTATCTGCTTATCTCCCTCACTCTATCTATCTGTTTATCTCCCTCACTTTATCTATCGCCCTCACTCTAGCTGTCTATCTATCACCCTCACTCTATCTATATATCGCCCCCCACTCTATCTATCTATCGCCCCTCACTCTATCTATCTGTCTATCTATCTCCCTCACTCTATCTATCGCCATCATTCGATCTATCTATCTAACGCCCTCACTCTATCTATCTATCTATCGCAGTCACTCTATCTATCTATCTATCTATCTATCTATCTATCTATCTATCTATCTATCTATCTATCTATCTATCTATCTATCTATCTATCTATCTATCTATCTATCTATCTATCTATCTATCTATCGATCTATCGCCCTCACTCTATTTATTTATCTATCGCCCTCACTCTATTTATCTATCCTTCTATCGCCCTCACTCTATCTATCTGTCTATCTATCTCCCTCACTCTATCTATCGCCATCATTCTATCTATCTATCTAACGCCCTCACTCTGTCTATCTATCTATCGCAGTCACTCTATCTATCTATCTATCTATCTATCTATCTATCTATCTATCTATCTATCTATCTATCTATCTATCTATCTATCTATCTATCTATCTATCTATCTATCTATCTATCTATCTATCTATCTATCTATCTATCTATCTATCTATCTATCTATCTATCTATCTATCTATCTATCTATATGTCTATCTGTCTATCTATCTGTCTATCTATTTATCTATCTATCTATCTATCTATCTATCTATCTATCTATCTATCTATCTATCTATCTATCTATCTATCTATCTATCTATCTATCTATCTATCGCCCTCTAGCTATCTATTGCCCTCACTCTATCTATCTATGGCCCTCACTCTATCTGTCTATGGCCCTCACTCTATCTATCTATCGACCTCCATCTATCTATCTATCTATCTATCTATCTATCTATCTATCTATCTATCTATCTATCTATCTATCTATCTATCTATCTTTCTATCTATCTATCTATCTATCTATCTATCTATCTATCTATCTATCTATCACTCTATCTATCACCCTCACTCTAGCTGTCTATCTATCGCCCTCACTCTATCTATATATCGCCCCTCACTCTATCTATCTATCGCCCCTCACTCTATCTATCTGTCTATCTATCTCCCTCACTCTATCTATCGCCATCATTCTATCTATCTATCTAACGCCCTCACACTATCTATCTATCTATCGCAGTCACTCTATCTATCTATCTATCTATCTATCTATCTATCTATCTATCTATCTATCTATCTATCTATCTATCTATCTATCGCCCTCACTCTATTTATTTATCTATCGCCCTCACTCTAATTATCTATCCTTCTATCGCCCTCACTCTATCTATCTTTCGCCCTCCCTCTAGCTTTCTATCTCCCTTAGTCTATCTATCTATCCCACCACCACAGCATCACTCAGGGGCACCACAACATCACTATGTGCTACTACAGCTTCACTGAACGCCACAGCATCACTCGTCGCCACCACAACATCACTTGTCGCCACCACAACATCACTCAGCGCCACCACAGCAGCAATCTGTGCAACTATCCAACAACAACTAGTTCAAATATGTTCTCTCAATGTTTCAAGCTTTATTACAAATGTCACAAAAAGATGTTAATATTTCACTTCTGTTCTTGGATTTTCGTCACAATAAAATACACTGAGCATAATCTTCACAAAAGTTATTTACTAAAGTTTAAGCTATTGCCATTATAAATTACAATAACTTTTATTTAAGTAATAATTATTTAAAAAAATTAAAAGCCATTGTTATTTGTAATATCAATACACCTAAGTCATGTAAATACAAAAATGTTGCATTACAAATGCTATAGGTGTCACATTTGCAAAAGTTAAAAGTATTGGCATTGTAAATGACAAAGCTATTAATTTTGCTATTTTGAAAACCAACACATAAATAAAATATTTTTTATTTACAAGACCAATAGCTCAAACTTTCCTAATGCGAGACCTATTGCATTGCAAATGCTTGTTTTGTATAGGCTACATTGACCCAGGTATCAGCGTTTTTAAAAGGTTTTTTCAATGGAGGCCGTTAACAGGAGATGTTGTTTACTTCAGCAGTGCAGAGATGCATGGGGAGCTTGCAGAAACCTATGTAAAACAGACATGCTGACACACACAAACTCTTCTGCCCCTCACGCGCACTCTCATACTGAAGCTCACATCTCTTTCGGTCCCCACACCCCAGTACATGCACACCATAAACCATGGCATATATACTAAGCATACACACGCGAAGGCAAAAAACACCTCCACTTACACACAGACTCATCTGATTCAACTCAAGCACACACACACTTTCCCACATGCATACCAGCTTTTGACTAAGCCACATATTCTACTTCTAAGCTTTTATGCAGATTTTACACAGAATTGCAATACAAGGTTCTTCATTCTGCAATAAGAAGTTGAACAAGAGGTTCTGAGATTAGTGGTCTAAATGATGAGAAATGTTTTTGAGGTAATCAAAGGAATCTGCTCGTTCACGAATTGGACACCTCTCAACTCAGCTGGGCACAATCCACGACTGCGCAAGAGCGTGCAGAACCTAACTCAAGGCTACAATGCCCCTCTTTAAGTAGGCCCTAGACATATAAATACATTAATCTAAAAGTAATTTCTGTGACCCGCGCGACGTATGACACCCACGTTAAGTAGCCAGACAATTTTTAAAAAAAAATGAAGAATGAAGAATGAAGAATGACGCAATGCTAAATTTAAATACTAGGCATAAAAGTACTTTGTCAGTTTGTACAATAAACACGCCTCTGTACATGACTACCTCAGATTTGTCTGTAAGCATTCTCAGCGCACATTTGGATTGTAGCCTGAGTCAGCCAACTTGGCTAATTATTGGCCCAGCTTTTGCTTTGGGGCTGCAGTTTGCTGGGGCATCTCATGATTGATAAGGATGCTCTTTCTTTCTCCCTATTGCTCAAGCCCCAACTGACAGTGGATTTCTTCTGCAACAGTGTTTTTCCCTCTCAGCCACAGGCCAAGTGGGGATACAGCAGGGGCGCCTTCCCTTCGTAATGGGGCAGCCCAACATGCATGTTCCCCAATCAAAGACTCAAGATGAGCGCAATGCATCATGTTACAAAGATTCAGGGAGTGCGGGTGGGTGTAAAGAGGGCTGGGGGTTTGTGTGCCTGCTTCTTTTCTAGAAAGGCTAAACAAACAAGCGCTCGCCCAGCAGCAGGGGGAAGGAGGAGGGGCAGGGTGGCTTGTGTGATTCACTTGCGGGAGCAATAATTGCTATCATATGGTGGCGCTCGCTCCCGCAAGTGAATCTCCTGACGTGCACACGTTGCCATTGAAGGCAATGGAACGCATGCACGTGCTTGGCTGAAAAGCCTAAGCGATTGCAAAAGGTATTTTTGCCTTTGCAGCCCATGCACGCTGCGTAGGCAAGATCTAAAAAGATGACAGATCCTCCCTAAGGAACTATAGACCAGTAGCCTCATTGACTCAATCCTAAAAGTGGTGAGTCGAGCGCTTCTGGCCAAGATAATTAGTGGGTTAATTGAAGGCGGATGTACGCCCAAACATGGGCTGTTATGCTTATCGTTCACATTTATGCCCATTAAAACCTTTAATTTCTTTTCACAACCGGAGCGCTCAAATTTCTGATCATGCTGAACACTGTTCAATGGCGCGTTACCGGCGAACGATAAGCATAACAGCCCATCAATTAACCCGCTAATTGGTAATTTACAGGATACACCAGGGTATATAAAGTACAAGCCCTCCCCACAACGGTACAACCATCGGAGCCGCGTTGGGGGGAAGAGGGCAGATCGTCGCCTGAAAAACCGTGAGTTACCAGCATACCAGACATAAAGGAAGGGTTACCAGTGGATGTAAGTAGCGGATCCTAAACAAGGTTTTCTCATGCCCACAGATCACTGAACTTAGCATGATGGAACCCCCAATAATGCGCTAATGGCTCATGAGGAAATGTAACCCAAAATACTAAGTAAGACAATTTCTACCTTGTTGTTTTTTATCCACATACCTCAAGGATCTTTTAGAACCAATACCAAATCCAACATGTGTGGTATGTATGTGTTTATATGTGTGTCCTTGTCCTTTTTTGTCACTTTTATCTACAGGGTGTACGATCTTTGGAGGAAATCTGCAACCCTATATATATGCATATTCTTTGTCCTTAAGGTCATTGACACCTATATGACAGTCACAACTGCATAATGAGAAAGGTATTGATTATGTCCGTCTCTCCCTCCAGGTCTTGATAAAGACGTTAAATGGGCGCAGAGACTACGTGTTGAACTACAATTTAGGTACATAACACCTATAGTTCATGTTACAATTTTTATATGATACACTTTTACATCTACATCCATGTGAGTAAGGTGGGGATCTTTGTGCATTTCCCGTCCTGAAAAAGGCGTTTCGCACTACGAAACATGGTCATGTCGACGCGCCAAAGAGGTTAATGTACATAATTATACACCAGTAACCTCACACTGCACCCTTTTTAATAATACCAGCCGGGGGCTTAATTAAAGTCTTTTTAACCCCACGAGTCAGGTATTTTTTAAAGTATCACTTTCACCACTCTAACACTTACATTTAAGTACCCCACACGCATTTACACATAGTCCACAGAAAGTGCTCCCACGTAGTCGTCGGTCGTAGCACACCGCATCCCGTAGAGGGGTGCGAAGACCCCGATGATGAAGAATGACACCAAGGGGCCTGTTGGTGTGTGAGGGGTATTTAAACAACACTGTGTGCTCCCCACCATTGTAGGGACCGCCACCACCTCCCAAGTGGATTCTATTCTGTTTAGCAAGATGATCAGGCTGAACCAAGAAATGAGCTGTATAGCATATGAACTGAAATGCATGTTTTTATTCCTGGGTTTACAGTGAGAATTGGATACTATTAGTTACTTTTTGAAGATTTCAACCGATAGAACTAATTTAACACCATTGTGTATTTTATGTTCTATCTTAAGCCTATACATTTTTAACACAGGAGCAAAATATTATAGGGCTCTCCAAGTGTCCTATGTCTAAATAATATTTGCTGCTGCTACTATTGGATCGTGAGTTTTTAAGGTACCAAAATGATTGCGGATTTTAATATGTGCAGCTATTCTCTGACAATGTTTTTATACTTTTTAACCAAAATAAAGCTTCAATGATGGTATTCGACTGCACTATTCTTGCCAAGTATTGTCAAACTTAACTGTACCAGGCCTGGCTTGGTTCTAGGAAATAAATTACAACTAAATAACTAAATAATATTTTTATACAAACAAATTGGTCTGAAGTTCAGGCTTTGAGTTTGTGACATCACTTCTTGCTTGAGTGTGTACAACAAATGCTTAACACGAATATGGGATGTTTCAACAAATGCGCTACAACGCATTCCATTTCAACACGGTCCGTCTTACTTCGCAAACCATTACAACGCAGGTCATAACAAGGACTTGCTGTAGGGGGCACTGCATGTTGCCTCCTATAGTTGTAATGGGTTGTGAAGTAACAAGGCGGTTGTTGTAATCATTATACCTGGGCGGTAAATTCCGTTCCGCTCACGGAATTTGCGGAATTCGGGTAATTTTGCATTCAGCAGAGAACGCACAATTGCCCAAACGTCTGTGTTCCACGACTTTGGGAAATTTTTTGCTTGTTCGCGACCTCAAAATACGTGTTTCATGAGATATTTTCCCCCGAGCACGGAAACAGCGATTGCGAACAGGAAAAAAGCATTGCGAACCAGCAATTCCGCGGGTTTGCAGAATTTATGCGTGTTCGCAGAGATTTTTTACAGTTTCACAGAGATTTGCGTAATGCGATTATGCAAATTCCGGCCACCCCTAGTAATCACCATGTTGTAATCAAATGCGTTGTAGTGCATTAGTTGTAAACAATGTCTCCCACTTAGCACTACCCTTTCATAAAGCCTTACTGCTTGCCCACATTACCACAAATAGAGAGTAAGGTTTTGTCTACTATAATCTCTGTCTACCTTTGGGGTTCCACTGGACTCTGTGCACACTTTACTTTACTTTGCCATAGTATATACAGAGCCAGCTTCCTACAAACAGAGGGCCCAACCTAATACCCAAGTGTCCTGCCAAGGTTGCTTCGTGGGCCAGTAACAACACGAAATTGCTATGCACTAATAGAGTCACTAGTTTTTCCCTAGAAACTGGGTCAGGATTCACTGGCTTAATATAGAGTAGACCATCCTGCCAGAACACCTAGTGTTTATCAAGCACTCCTTTGCTGACCTATTCAAGGACTGCCTTCTGAAGTCCCCCAGGCGTAGGGCACTCACTCATTGCCTTGTTCATTCAAGGTAGGCTCTTCAGCAGCTAAAAAATTCTGTAGCTCTGGAAGCAACTCAGGCTCTAGTTCCTGATCCCCTTCTGGAGCCTCATCCTCCTCTCCCTCTGGGGTGGAAGTGATTGCCTCTAAAGCTTTGGCCTTCCTGAAGTCTACCCTTTCCTGCAAACAACCTTGTCCTGGATCATGTAAATTGAGAATGGATCTGGACACAGCTGATGTCGCCCAAGAAAATAATTATTCTGGTCCTTGTCCAAGAGATATACAGAACCTTGCTTTTCCATTACCCCAACATTAACCATGGTTGCCTTATCGTTGAGCTCAGTTTCAACATTGGCCAGCGAGAACTCCATGGGGTCTCCATCTGCTGCTACTTCTGTATTGGTACCATGGAGAATCTCCTCAGGCTTAAGGTACTTCCTCTCAACCATAGTGTGAAAGGAACCAGTATCTCTAAAGTCAGGCACAACCACCTCTATTTTTACTAACTTCCTGTACAAACCCCATTGTGCGAGTATGAATGGACTTCAGAGCATCTAGGTCCCTCTCCCAGAGATCAATTACCATTAAGTTGAGCACAACCTGCCTTCTCTGGTCCCTTCACTCATGTGTAGGATACTTGCTATCACAGGTGCAGGTGGTACAGGGTCTTTTACCTGACAGTCCCTATTGTGGTGTCCCACCTCATAGCATTTATAGGAAGTCCACAAACATTTTTACTGTGTGTACACCAGTTAACGTTTATATGAACCTTTTCTCAAAATCAATTACTCTGTGTGTGTTCCAGTCAACCCAGTTCAGACACAGCTATATGCAAATCAGTCTTGACCCTGTGCCTCATGGGAACAGTCCAGACCGAACTGCCAAGCCATGTCTTCCCTGGACAAGAAACAAGCATCCTGGGACCGGTTTCAGGCTAACAGCCCTCATCAGCCAGGCTGCCTTGAATCCAGTGGCAAAGTGAGCAAGGGACCCACGTCTGTGCATACCCTGCCAACTTAGGGCGTACAAAGCAAACACAAGGACATGATGGACGGAGTGCTGAACATTGCAAACACTCACCCGCAGTCACATATCTGGGTTGAATCCATCATCGTTCTTTAGCTCACTATGCCACCCCAGTTCAGACACAGCTATACGCAAATCAGTCTTGACCCTGTACCTCATGGGAACAGTCCAGACCGAACTGCCAAGCCATGTCTTCTCTGGACCGGAAACAAACATCCTGTGTTTGCTTTGTTCGCCCTAAGTTAGCAGGGTATGCCCTGACGTGGGTCCCTTGCTCACTTTGCCACTGGATTCTAGCTAGCCTGACTGAAGTGGGCTGTTAGCCCGAAACCAG
Organism: Lissotriton vulgaris; assembly: GCF_964263255.1. Classification (NCBI taxonomy): domain Eukaryota; kingdom Metazoa; phylum Chordata; class Amphibia; order Caudata; family Salamandridae; genus Lissotriton; species Lissotriton vulgaris. The sequence goes on along the minus strand of NC_141695.1, from coordinate 1,231,109,822 downwards.
TCCCAGGATGCATGTTTCTGGTCCACGGAAGACATGGCTTAGCAGTTCGGGCTGAACTGTTCCCATGAGGCACAGGGTCAATACTGATTTGTGTATAGCTGTGTCTGAACTGGGATGGCAAAGTGAGCTAAAGAATGATGATGTATTCCACCCTGATCTGTGACTGGGGGTGAGTGTTTGAAAAGTTTCAGCACTCTGTCCGTCATCTCCTTGTGTTTGCTTTGTTCACCCTATCTTGCCAGGGTATGCCCAGACGTAGTTTTTCACTGTAGCAAAGCTAACTTTCCCATAGACTAACCTTATTACCCTTAATAAGTGATAACTTCAGTTTGGGAAAAGATAGAGGAATTCTTCTCCCACTCATTTGGGTAGGAATGTAAAATCGTTTTTAATGGTAAAGTCAGATTTTAAGTTACTATTCTGTAAATGCCACATTTATTAAAGTACGCATTTAACTGCTTTAACCAAATGTGCCCTTCTGCCAGGGTAAAGGCTGCATAACTGTAATGGCTCTCCTATGGTGTGATGTGTATTACTTCACACCGGTAACAAAAGCACCTTGGACATGGGGAAGGGTGTACTATTCTTGATCAGGATGTCCTTGGGGGATTATAACCCAGCCCTACTGGAGCTTTAAAGGTTAGCTGAGGGCTGTGCCTACTGTCTTCCTGACATAAGAAGATGGCTGCTCTGTCACAGGAAAATGCAGCTGACACCTGGGCCCACTTGCCTTTTGTTACCCTGGACCGGTGATACTCAAACTACGGCTCAGCGGCGGCATGCGGGCCTCCTGACCTTTACATGCGGGCACCCTAGTGAACAGCAGCACTGGGCTGCTGTTTACTTGACTCAGCACTATGCTTAAAAAGATGGTAAATAAACATACATGCCTTTATTTAAACGTTAATTTAAGTTAAAGAAACAAAGTAACTAGGTTGTCCTGCTCTGCTTAACTTTAGGAACACCATCATTATTAAAGACATTACAGCAAAAGTGTAAACATAGTGTAAGATCTCTTCAAAAATCAAAAAGCGTATTTCTATAACATGCAAAACTTTTTCACCTTAGTACATCAGATTATATTTTTTATTTTAAATCACAGAAGGAAACACGCTGCAACAATCCCCCCATCTGACAAATTACCTATCAAGTTTACAGTTTTATTAAGTAGGGGAACGGACAATGCCACCCTCTACCCCTGACCGCTCACCCCATCTGACCCAACTGGTACGTCACAGGAGGTCTAGATTTTAAACCCCCCCCCATTTCACCCCACTCCCTCCCTCAACAAAATAAAATGGCAACCAGGAAGCTTACACTGGACTCTAGGTCCAAACGAGTCCATGGCTGTAAACATTATGTACGTTTCCGATAGCAGGTCGGTTGATAAAGATGGCCAAGTGTCCTTCGTCTAGAACTGAAATAGGTGCATAACATGCAATGAGGGAGGGAAAACCGCCAAGAGGAGACTGATTGTGAGATAGGGGATGAGAGAACCCCATTTGTATTAAAACATTTTATAGTCATCTCTAAAAATATCAGCCATCCTCTCCATAGTCAATATTTTCCAAAGACGTGCATGCCATTGTTATAGCACTGGTGCTGCCTTTTTCTTCCATGCTACTGCAGTCGCTAGTTTTGCAGCCCCAAAACAAGCCCACATTATGGCCCTCTCAGCTTTCGCTTGTTGTTCTAACTCTGGATCTCTCAGTCCTTGGTGGTAGGTATAGGGTAACCAAGAGGAACTTTCATGTGGGATAGAATCTCCTCCCAAAAAGGACAGTTTAGTTGGATAGAGAAACCAATCAAAAAGAATCTTATCGTGTGACTCCTTGAGTTCTGGGGGAATGGTTATCCTTGGCGATATCCCTCCAAAGATGTTTCTATTTCATTGTCTGAGGTCTCTTTCCCTGCCCAGTGTTCCGATGCCTGCATATATCGGGGTCTCACCGTATGTGAAGTGGAGAGAAGAAGGTTATAAAGAAAGGAGATCACCCCTCTCATGGACCTAACCCGCTGCACAAATCTTTTTATTGAAGCCTTCTCTTGTGCAGCTGCCTCTCTGAACTGCGGCTGGAGAGCCCAGTATTTGAGTTGGAGATAATGGAAGTGATCGCTGGGCGGGGCTGTGAAATCCCTTTGACAGCTGGCAAAGGTGAGAATGTTGTGGTTAAGAAATAGATCTTATAGCATTAAGCAGCCCCCTTCCCTCTATGGATGAAATGGACCTTCGCGCAGCGCTGGGGGAAATTTCGGGTTAAATTGAATTGGTGTGTAGGGCGAAGGGAACCTAGACCACTCCAGTTCCCTGGATACCTCCTCCCAAACTATAAGTGTGGTGCGTGTGTGAATGCTGATGTACACGATTGGCTGCCTATCTTTCTTAGGTTTCCATATCAGATCCCATATTGTTCCCCCCACAACCACTCTGTCCATATGCAGCCAATGCTTTTCTGATTCTCTCTTGGACCACTCTGTCAAGATATGGAGCTGGGCTCCTTTATAATATTAGTGAAGATCTGGCAGCGCCACCCCTCCCTCGAATCTGGCACAACGTAGAGTGTGAAAGGGAAGTCACACTCTACCATTCTGCCAGACATAACGAGTACAGAGAGTCCGCAATTTGGACAGGTAGTTCCTGTCCAGGTCTATAAGTAGGGCTTGGAACAAATATAATAGTTTAGGTAAAATCGCTTGGATGTGCCCCAACCTCAAGATAAAGAGAGTCTTCCAGCATTTGAGATCCTGCTGAATTTGGAGCAGCAGTGGGGGGTAGTTAGCCTTAAACATGCCGTCCAATGTGGGGGTTAGGTTAATACCTCGGTATTTAAGTGTATGTTTAGCCCATTGAAGCGAGGTACAGTCACGCAGTCGACAGACGGCTTCCTTTGACAGTGTGAGATTAAGAGTAAAAGATTTTGTAAGATTTACTTTAAAACCTGCCACTTTCTCAAAAACCTTCAGTTCGTCCGGCAATGCCAGCAGGGACTGATCGGGGGAGGTGAGGGATAATAGCACATCATCAGCGAAAAGCGATATTTTGTGCTCCTTCCCCCACACGGAATACCCTGTATTTCTGCAGCTTTTCGAATCCATAGGGCCAGCGGCTCGATGCTTAAAGCAAATAGTAATGGCTAGAGAGGACAGCCCTGCCTTGTACCCCTCTCTAGAGAAAAATGGGCTGAACTGGTCCCGTTAACCTGGACTCTAGAGCACGGATATGCGTAGTTAGCATTAATCATGTCTATAAACAGATTACCAAACACAAAGTTTTCAAGTGTGCTAAAGAGGAACGCCCAATCCACCCTTTCAAAAGCCTTTTCTGCATCCAGGCCCACCAAAACTGCAGGTACCCTACTCAATCAGATGAATGATTCTTCGAATATTATCATGGACCTGTCTACCTTTTATGAAGCCCAATTGATCAGGGTGGATTAAGCTTGGCATCAGGTCTTCCAGTCGCAAAGCCAGAATGAGGAATATAGTTTGGCATTCAGATTCATAAGCTCTATAGGCCCATAAGAGGCACATTCGCGAAGATTTTTCCTGGGTTTGGGAATTACTGTAATAACAGCCTCTGCCATTGAATGGGAGACGGCCTTGCCCTCTGCTATTGCATTAATGAGGTGTGTTAGGAGCGGGATGATGTCTGGAACAAATTCTTTATAAAAGTGGGCTGTCAGGCCATTGGGTCCCAGGGATTTATTAGGTTTGAGAGCTGTAACGACCCTCCCCATCTTTTCCCCTGTGATGGGAGGGTTTAATCTATCATTCCAGTCCAGAGAGGCCTGTGGGTGTTCAAAAGACTGTAGACATTGGTGTTGAGCTGCAGGCTCTAATTGGGCCCTAGCACATAGATATGTATAGAAAGTACCAAATGCCTTGGCCTTATCGGTATCTTCATGGGGAGTATGGACAGTTGAATCTACTATGGAACAATAAATACTTTCTCCCTCTTTTAAAGTAGCTTTCTAGCTAGGTGTGAACCAATTTATTCCCCTGTGTATAAGAAATGAGTTGCAATCGCAGAAGGGTATGTTCCACCCTATCAGAGTATATCGCTGTAAGTTTCCCCTTGACCGCCCTCATCTGACGCAGTACAGTGCGTGAAGGATTCTTTTTATGTTCCTTTTCAAAAGTCCCCAGAATCTTCCAATGCTTCCTTCTCCTTGGCACTCTGTTTATTTAAGGCGGAATTGAGTTCTATTCACTTTCCCCTTATAACAGCTTTAAAAGTATCCCAAGTAGTGAGGGGTGAGGTGTCCTCTGGCTGATTTAATGGAAAGAATTCTGTGATGGTGTAGGGGAGTAGGGTCTGCTTCCTATGGTTACCCCCACTTTTTGCTGTGGTTCTCTGGTTTTTCAACTTTAGTCATGCTGTGGTCCTGCTAATCAGGACCACAGCCTAGCTGTCCTCCCTCTAATTGATACCTTGTATTTTAGATACATACCAGATTGGTTCCTGGGTCACCCTTGTGAGCCCCTTTATAGTGTACCCTAGGTACCCAGGGCATCGGTGCACCCTAGGCCTACCAGGGGCTGCAGCATGTATTGTGCCACCCCTGGTTTGCCTCCCAATCTGACACCAAGGGTCTGTTCACACAGCCTGGGTAAGGTGATGTAATCACCCCTTACTTAGATATAGTATATCTATATCTACCTTATATATAGACACATAGTAACCTATAAGCCGCTCCTATGGCAGGCCTTAACAATCTTGGAGGCAGAGTGCTTGGTTTTATGTGAGAGGGTGCCCTAGCATGAGCTGAGCCCCTCTGCAGCTTTCGGAACCATGTCCTTATAGCTGTTCTATGATATAGCCATACCACATACTCTTAAGTGCATTATAATCCTTGCGGTTAATGCTAACTTTGGTTTGGCTTTATCAAAACATGTCGTGTAAGGTGTCAAACACTTTGGAATACTACCCCCACCCCCCCACCAGTCCTGGCAGCGGGGGTAGCATTCTACCCTTCTAGAGGGTGAAGACATGTAGTTACTGGTAAGTCCGGTTAGAGTTAAACAGAGCCTCAGCATCACAAAATGGATGCTGCTGCCACAGACATAAGTCTGGCCTCCTGCTGCTGGATGAAACACCGGCAGGGGTGGCCTGGACAATAGGTTTCCTGTCCAAGGAGGTGCTGGCACCTCCCCAGACAGGCTTTTGTGTATTGGGGCAGGGAGGGCTGCATTCAGTGAATGCTTTCCAGACACTGCCTGGGGCACAATAGGTGCTCCATGCATAGCCCGGTTCTAACCAGTTGCTGGGGCACTCAGCCCCAGCTCTGGCGTGAAACTGGACAAAGGGAAAGGGGTTTAACCACCCCATTCCCAGGTCCACCCATTGGAGTTTAGATTACCTCAGCTCATATTCGTTAAGTATATGAGCTGTGTCCCTAGGACTTTAGATTACCCTGGACGAAACTTTGAAACATAAATCCTGGACCTTCGATGTTCCATTTCGACTGGAAGATGAAAGACATCTCCCTTGTAATCACGAAGTGACTACCCTGTTCAAACAGGCACCAACAGCAACTTTGCCAGTCTGCATTTTTGAGGCTCCCGCCGGATCCCGAAGAATCTGTGACACAGACATGAACTTCCAGACATCTCTTACTCTGGCCTTCGATCCCAGCAAAGCTGAGACCTGTGGCTGACACGAGAGACGTGGGAACGGAACTCCTGGACATCCTGCATTTTGCTAACTGCATCGACTCCCGAAGTAACTCGCAGTTGTGCATTGGGGTACGAGAAGCCCCATCCCCGAGCACCATTTGCATTGAAGCTCAGGTCCCCACACCCCACAAGTGTTCCGTGGACCCCGCTGTTGCATTTCAGCTCGATGCGTCTTCCTGGTTCCTAGTCTGTTGGCTAGTGAGCCCCCTGAAGACTTACTTTTAAATATAACTTGCTTTCCAGATTGCTCCTGGCTTATTCCAGCTTCCCTACAAAGGAGAAGCGCCACCGACCTTGTTGGTCTGCACCGAAGCCAATCTTGACATCTTGCATGGATGGCGTTTGCCAAGGCTTGTTGGGTCCAATCCGGATACCGACACTGCAGTCCACTAGAACCTTTGTGGGACAGTTCGAATCCAGCTCTTGGTTGTCGTCGACACTTCCTGGACCTCGTGGCTGAAGAGACAAACTTGACCTTTTCACCTGAAATTATCCGACATTGGCTGACATCTTTCCATAGCCATCCGGGTCACTGGCAAGTGACCCAGACTCTGTCCCTTCTGCTTTCAGGTTCTTCAGATCTTCGATCCACCCTTGGATCCACCCAGACACTTTTCCTCTGGTTGCATGCAGCACTTCTTTGCAGCTCTCTAGTGAAAACGACGACAAATCCCGACACCAAAAGGCACCTATGCACCCGGCTTCCCTGGGTGAGGTAACACGAGTACTCCGGTGCTGCCCGTAGGTCTTGACTCTCGAGGTGTTCTAGTTTAAAAAAGTTTCATCGTAGTCCATCTGGAAGTGTCCTTAAATTGTAAATTTGTAACTTGTTCATTTCCCTTAGAAAGTCGATTGTAACCCGCGGCTGTGTTTAGACACTGAACGCGTCTCCCGTGGGCCTCCTACATCCTAACCTTTTGTTGTTCCTAGAGGCCCCAGCGATTCCCTAGGCCCTAGGCCTACTTTCTATCTTAGACGTGGTTCTTATACCACTATTTTAGTATATGGTTTGTGAGGCCCCTAGGGCAAAACATATACTGTGCAACTTATCGTGTGCTAATTAAGTAACTTGTATTGTACTTTTACCTCATAAAGAGTGCAGAGGGGTTGTGTTTAGAATAGATACATATATATTTGATATATACCTTGTGTGGTGTGCTTTCATTTGGTACTCAAGGGATTATAATTGGTAAAACAACTAGCTTAATTCGCTCTCTGAAGTCTTAGCCTGAAGGCTGCTGGTCCACGCTACCACTAGGATAGCTTGCCATAAGGTTGACTTTACAACCATCATCAATAAGGGTCGATTATAGTGCCAGGTGCCCACTAGAACTAGTGGACATCATATGCCAGGCTAACTACTCACAGAGGGTTCCTCAGAGTTCCTCTCTTAGTAACTTATCCCTCGTCAGAGAGATCTGGGAATACCATTTTGGAGATTTAGGAGCGCCCCCCACCCAAGCAAGACAAATTGTGACTAAACTGTGATCTGAGATGGAGATCAGGAGAATGTTTACTTCCTCAATAGAACCCAAAAGATCTTCACTTATAAAAATAGAATTGAGTCTCGAGTAAGTTTGATGAACGTGGGAAAAGAATGTGTAGTCCTTGCTGTCGGGATATGGATGCTGCCATGCATCTACAAGGCCCAACACTTGTGATATTTAGAAAACTACCTGTAGATGACCTGTGAGGGTGGGTACTATCCATATCTACATGCCATGTGAGGTTGACGTCCCCCATCAGTATCACCGGGCCCTCCGCAATTCCCTGATCATAGTGAGTAGGGCAGATAGAAATGCAGACTGTCCTGTGTTAGGAGCGAACGCCAATATAAATGTGTAGAGCCTCCCTCTCACTTTCCCTCTCACCTTAATAACCCTACCCTCCTTATCGGACTTTATAGCTTCAGGTTGGCATTTCAGGGAATTGTGAAACATTAGAGCTATCCCACTGTGTTTTGTGATCGCTGAGGATCTGTAGATTAATGGATAATTTTATGGCACAGCTGAAGCTCTTCAGCTCGTTTTAAGTGTGTTTCCTGTAAGGCCCAAGCCTCAAAATCATGGTCTTAATAGGTATTTCCAGACTTTCTGCTCTTTAAGGGGCGAATTTGGTCCCCTTTACATTCCAAGCAGCTATAGATATCGCCATGATCTTTTTAGAACCATCACCCTCAAAATCAGATTCTGTGTGAGGCCCATCTCTCCCCTGCTAATATTGTCTACTGGAAGGTAACCCCCAGCCTGCTCTAAGTACGGACGCAAGTTCTGAGCCATTAGTATGATGTAGCCATAGACTCTGCTTCATCAATCTCCACCCCGTAAAACATCCCCAACATTGAAAACAATTATATGAACAGAATCCTTGCTCCTGCGCCCCCGGCCATAGAGATGTGGAAGAAGTTCATAGTGTGGGGAAAACTGTTCAGGTCTGAAGGCCAGGCTGGCTTTTCAAAAAGTTGTTGGTCACCAAAACATCTAGTAGCACAACATGGTGTGGGAATGTGAGCGGGTGAGCATTGTCCATGCTCCAGATGACATAGGACCCTCGGGTGCAAGTCTTTTCCCGGTGGCATTTCCCATGTTAAGAGACTCCTGTAAAGAGAAAAAGCCTTTTGTAGTTATGATTCCCATCGAACTGCAGACCCTAGTGTTTCGAGTGATGGCCCTTGATACTTGCATGCCACCGTGAGGAGTTGTCGCTCTCTTTCCCTCTTGAGGCAGACCCAGCGTGATCCTCTGTGCTGGGTGGGAGACCTAGAAAATTCAAACCTTCTTTTAGATCTGTGATATGTTTCATTTTATTGTTTAGTTCAAAGGCTAGCACAAAGGAATATGTCCATCTATAGTTGATGTTGTCTGCTTTTGGCTTCTTAGTGATGAGCCTAAAATGCTGCAGCCTTAGAAGAGTCGCCAGTGCCAGGTCCTCAAAGAGGCTGCAACAAAAGCACTGGAAGGATATCTTGTCTTTTTTTCTGGCAGCTGCCAGAATTGCCTCTTTAACTTTAAAGGAGTGCATTTTAACAGGGACATTACAGGTGCATCACCATTCTCCTCCCTGCTGGGCCCCCACGCAGTGCACTCTCCCAATCTTGACCTTCATCTGGCTTGATCCCAAGAGTTCTGCAAAGAGCCCCTCGATGAGCGCTTCAAAGTCTGGTCCTTCCGTTCCCTCCTCAAGGTCCTTAATTCTAATGTTATCATGCCTTGATCTATTTTCCAAGTCCTCTGACTTTAATAGAGCCCTATGTAGCTGGGCTTGTAAGTCCTGTATTCTGTCTTGCGTGGCTACCGTTCTTTTTTCCAGTTCCTAGGCCTGAGATTCCACCTCTAGGACACGCGTACCCACTGAATCCACATCTTGTTGGAGTGCCGTCATCCGCTCAGTAAGGTCATCTTTCAGTTGTTCAAGGGAGGTCCTAATGTCCATGTTTAATTCTGCCCGGAGCTCTGATTTGAACTCCGTAAGGGATACCATTAAATCCTCTTTAGTGAGAGCCATGGTGTCTGCGTTTCCACCCTGCTCCTGTGATTGCACTGGGAAAGTAGCTGAATACCTAAGCTGGCCCCTTTATTGGTGGCATAACTGCACAGCCGCAGGATGTGGAGTTTCCTGAAAATTTGCATGCCCCTTATAAAGTGATCAACCAAAAGACTCCTCAGTGCCGGGACACCCGGTTTACCCTCTGGCTCTTGCAAGAACCTCTAGGCACATTGAACTATTGTGAGCAGCTGCTGCTCTGAGTGGCGTCTTTCTGTGTGGCAGGCTGCTTGCTGCATGTGTCTCTGGGGCAACTCTAGCAGGGTAGTGCAGCTCCTACTTCCAACTGCGCTCCCTCTCGCTCTTGCCTCTCGCTCTTGCCTCTCCAACATTTGATGTGTGGCTGCAGTCTTAAGGTCAAGCACCAAGTTACTGGCCAGCCCTGCGCTGCATCTTTGGGAATCAAGGCGCCTCGTGGGGAAGCCTCATTATATATTAGGGGGACCCTGATGCCCATGGGAGTCCCCAACCACCATAATTGGAAGCCTCCTACCGGTAGCCTCCCTGAGACAGATAAAGAGAGCAGCCTCCGATCTTGTTTCCGGCTCATCTTGTCCTCTGGTTTTAATCTTTCTCCCACCACTTGCACGCTGCCACCACCGCCTCGGGGTCTCGTCAGCGGATGCCACCACTCGCTTCTTCAGACTGTGCAGCCCCAATAATGCGTGCTTTGGGGCCGAATGAAAGCCCCGAGTGCCACCACCATTTTGAGCATGGGCCTCTTCTCCAGTCTCCACCCTCTGCCTTTTTCACTCCCAGGAGGTCGGGGAACAGCCTGCGACTTCAAATTTCTGAGTCACTAGTTGCACTGCACTTCATTCCCCACGCTCAAGTGTGTTTTTGGTTGAACTCGCTCCTGGAAGCACTGGAGACAACCAAGGGGACTAAGGAGCTGAGGTGAGTTACGTCCACCCGGCCATCTTGCCTGGCCACACCCCCACTATTTTCTTTTAAAGTGATAGTTTTCAAACATAAAGTAGTAAACTAAGAGACAAGTCAGTAGCTATGTGCACTCTTTGGGTAGTTAGTGTTTCTATTGTACATGAACATGATTATATTTTATTAAATAAAACACAGGAGAAGGTTTTGTTCAGTGCAGATCCTGAAGTCATGCATTTTGTGGTTCTCTTATATATGATAATGAGGAAAAAGAAGGGAAAGTGAAATAAAACAATTGCCTACGATCTCACAATATGGTAAAGTGGGGAAGCCGGGGCTAATCTTAGGGTTTCTGGTTTCACATTGTGCAATTCAGCCAATAAAAGTAGATATCTCACTTCCCCTAAACCCTCCATCATTCCACAATCCCCCTCCTCCCAAAATGCCTCCTTCATGACCTCCACCGTGCTAGCATTAACCTGGCCCCCGGTCACATAACAAACCGAACTTTGTGTCCCCTGGAAAAAAGTTTGCGAGTACCCATGCCCTAGACAGTTTGCATCCAAACCCAGGGGAAGGGGCAGAACTAGCCAGAATGATTTTAGGGGTGGACAAAGAGAGGACCCTCACACACAGGCTGGCACTGGATGTAAAAGTGGTATCCTCCGAACCTCTCATCATGACACTCCCGTACATGAGGAATATTCCAAAGAAGGACTGAACTGCTGTCTGAAGACTGGACATCCTTGCGTTACACCCAGGATCCTCAGAAGTAACTCCAAGGGTCCGTGGTGAACCTCCTGTTTGGGCTACATGGACACAACAAGTTTCCAGTGGCCCTGCAACTGCCTCGCTGACCAGCACTAACTAGACCTTCCTGAGCTCTAGAGATGGCCTCTGCTGGAGTGAGCCCTGATCCCTAAGAGATACCCCATCAGATACATGACCCTTGGCTGTCATCGGAGTGTACTCCTCCTACTTCAAAGCTGCAAAGACTGAGCTACAGGTGATAATCCTAAAGTTTTGTGCTCTTCTTTACCGCAAGCAGACCGTTAGTGTTTGCAAAAAACACTGTATCTCCCACCAATGCGAAGTTCCGGTAATGACCTGCTCTTTGCGCCAACGAGAAACTCCAGCGGCAACATGCTCTTTGTGCAGACAACGATCTCCTCATGGCTCCAGCGAGTGCAAAGCTCCGGTTGAGACTCCCAACATGGGCTTTTCACTGGGATGAACCTGGTTCCTCTTTCTGAACTGTGCTCCATTGTGGTCAGCCTAAACTTGTGACCTGGAACTACTCCAGTGCAACTAGAAACCCACAAGTGGCTTTTTCGCTTTAGTGCTGTTTGGAGCTATTTTCATCTGAAGCTTTAGATTGATTGATTAAAGCTTTATTCGATTTTAGATATTAAAATCATAAAAGCATACAGACAGATACTAGAATACATTTATAAACATTTTAAAATAAATCTCCTAATAGCTTTTGGTTACACAGTTAATGCATTAAACATGCTTTACGCAACCTTTAGGCAACGTTATAGGGCACAGTAATCTGCAAAATTTAGTAATTATGACACAAAAAACTATTGTACAACGGTTTGGGATAATTAAAAGCCACTGGAAAACTACAGCAATTACTTGAATGGGTTCCTCTACCCCCCGGGATGTTATCAATGCCCCGGGTAGTTGGGGAAAGCGTGTAGGACCTATAAGGGTAAAAGTCATGTAGATTCCAGGTAGAAATGAGTCCATCTCCATTTTGGGGTAGCCACGTCTGCATGTATGGCACAATGAGTCTACTCCTAAAACGTATCAAGATCAAATCCCCCGAGATGTCTTTTTAAGAGGTCTAAGCCTACCCACCCTCCGAACACTTATTATTCGGCCATCAAGGTGGTAGGGCAGAGGTCTGTTTTTTGAAAGCCAGTATTTGACCTTGTTCATAAGTTCGTGATGTCTCTCAGTTTTGCCTTCTGTTAGTTCAGGGACTCCCGAAAGAACAATGACAAAAGGCGCTGCTTCTGGGGGTAAGTGTATGTGGGTGGGGCGCGCAAGTTTAGGTGGAGCATGACGTGGGGTTTTCAATTTCAGGGGGACTTTGGGGTTGATAGGCAGAGAGGAGATGGGGGTTGGCAATTGGATAGGCGCCGCTTCATAAGGAGTAGTCAAGTTAGGTAAGTTTGAGTGGGCGGTTGTCGGCGAGCAATAAGTTGTTGCGTTGTGGGCTGAGGGTTTCAGGAGGGATTCAATGGAGTTCTCCAGCCCCATGAGCTTATTCCCCAGCATAGTGATTTTGTCCATCAAGGGGTGTATTAAAGATTTGAGCAATTGCTCAACTATAGATAGGAGGGCCTGATGGGAAGGTGGTGATAAATCCTCCAGATTGACACCAGGCGGCATGGTAAAAAAAGAATTAGTTAAAGGTGGAATTGGACTTGGAGAAGGTTTATCAGGTGTTTGAGATTTGGTAGAGCTCCCATTGACTTTGATCCCAACAATCTTCTTTTTGACAAGCGTAACCCTGGGAGGTGTATGTTTTGTATCAGTAAGAGGTTTCTGCTCCCTTGGATATGATAAAGAGCTGCGGTGTTTTAGCGTGGGGGAGGGTGCTGCTGGAACATATTTAACCTTGCACAGACTGTTAAGGTCATCCAGCCATGGGAAACTAGATGGGGAATGTGCGAATATATCATCCGGGATATTGTTGGACATATCCCCTGATTTGGGCTTAGGCATGGGTACGGAAATACAGGTCGGTAATTTACCTCAGAACTTGCAAAGGGGCTGGCCCGTCCCCGTCCTCCTATGTCCGATGAGGGCCGTAGAGGGCCCGCCCTTTGCCCGGGCTTAGCCCGGCGCTCCCGCGACGCGGGACTGTTGAGGTCTTAGTAGCGCCTCCTGGCACGGAAGTTTGATCCCGCGGCTTCCTGCCGCAAGGCAGGCTGGGGAATGTAGTCTCCCCCGCTCAGCTGCCGCAGCGCGATGTCAGGGGCTGCGGCGGTGGGGGGAGACAGCTGCCAGGGTCCCACTGGAAGATGGAGGTGCTGTAAGCCACACCGGGCTCCTCGGGTCCAATTTTTCTAAGCCCGCCCGCTCCCCTGGAACTGTTGAGGGCTTAGTAGCGCCTCCTGGCGCGGAAGTTTGATCCCGCGGCTTCCTGCCGCAAGGCAGGCTGGGGAATGTAGTCTCCCCCGCTCGGCTGCCGCAGCGCGATGTCAGGGGCTGCGGCGGCGGGGGGAGACAGCTGCCAGGGTCCCGCTGGAAGATGGAGGTGCTGTAAGCCACACCGGCTCCTCGGGTCCGATTTTTCTATGCCCGCCCGCTCCCCTGGAACTGTTGAGGGCTTAGTAGTGCCTCCTGGCGCAGAAGTTTGATCCCGCGGCTTCCTGCCGCAAGGCAGGCTGGGGAATGTAGTCTCCCCCGCTCGGCTGCCGCAGCGCGATGTCAGGGGCTGCGGCGGCGGGGGGAGACAGCTGCCAGGGTCCCGCTGGAAGATGGAGGTGCTGTAAGCCACACCGGGCTCCTCGGGTCTGATTTTTCTATGCCCGCCCGCTCCCCTGGAACTGTTGAGGGCTTAGTAGCGCCTCCTGGCACGGAAGTTTGATCCCGTGGCTTCCTGCTGCAAGGCAGGCTGGGGAATGTAGTCTCCCCCGCTCAGCTGCCGCAGCGCAATGTCAGGGGCTGCGGCGGTGGGGGGAGACAGCTGCCAGGGTCCCGCTGGAAGATGGAGGTGCTGTAAGCCACACCGGGCTCCTCGGGACCGATTTTTCTATGCCCGCCCGCTCCCCTGGAACTGTTGAGGGCTTAGTAGCGCCTCCTGGCGCGGAAGTTTGATCCCGCGGCTTCCTGCCGCAAGGCAGGCTGGGGAATGTAGTCTCCCCCGCTCGGCTGCCGCAGCGCGATGTCAGGGGCTGCGGCGGTGGGGGGAGACAGCTGCCAGGGTCCCTCTGGAAGATGGAGGTGCTGTAAGCCACACCGGGCTCCTCGGGTCCGATTTTTCTATGCCCGCCTCCTCTGAAGCTTTAAAAATTCATAAGTTGGTTTTCCTAATGGAATGTTTGTTGTCTTGGTGTTATTTTATTTACTAAATGTTACTCTGTTTTTCTAAATTGGTTTGGGATTTTTCCTGTGTTATGTTTTCACTCTGTTACTGTTCGGATTCTGCATGAATGGTTTATACATTGCTACTGAGTTACTCCTGAGTGCTTTTGTGCCATGCAACCAGAGGGGTAAGCACAGGCTCATTTAGCGGCTTTTGTGTGTCACCCTGACAAGGATTGTGTTTATTTCTTGAGTGCGGCCCACACTTCTCTCAACTAATAACTCAATGTCTTAAAGGCAGGTATTGCCTAAGTCGCTTGAGAGCTCTGCCTTGAGTCGCCCAGTTACCATCAGCTGGTTGAGTAACTGAAAGACCAGGGCCTCCATCCCTCTCACCCACTCATTCTAATCACACAATATGCTGTGAATCCATCTCTCAACCTGATTTCTTGCATTCCTTGAACCACCAAAGGTACTGAGCTGACTTCAGCCCAGACCTTTGAATCTGAGCTTCTTTCATTCACTCATAGACCATCTGGTCTATCACGGGCATCTTTGAATGACAGCTGGCCCTTCCAATTGCATATTTCCCATCATCGTTGACTTTGTCACCCCTTTCATCATCAACTCTAACATCTGCATCCTATCAGGAGATTTTAACTTCCACCTGGAAGAAAGAAACAACATCAACAGCACCATACTCCTCGAGAGCCTAGTCAACCTGAGTTTGATACAACATGTCACTGAGCCTACACACTTTGTCGGACAAATCCTCGACCCTGTTTTCACCACATTTTAACGACACTGAAGTTACTGCTGCTAAAAGTAACCAATCCTCTCATCTCTACCTTCCATGCCACCATGCAGTCCCAAATGAGCATCTCTCTCCAAACAAAACCCTCCAGCACATACTTGGCCAGACGCAGCTGGCACAGAATCTCAGAATCCAGCTGATTGACAACCTGTGCTAGAACCAGCCAGAAAGTTAAAATGGACTACATAATTCATTACACAATGGCGGCCATTTTGAAGCATGTTTTTCATAGGACTTAGTTCATTAAAACAGACGGACATAAGCAAAGTACAAGTGCATTTCGTGAAAATAAGAACAAATTCATAAGGGTAAGAAGAAAAACATTTTAAATCAAATGTTATGTTTGTGGTACTACAATCCCTGGCGCGTTGTAAGATGGGGAACTAATTCCCCTTGGATACTGAGGGTCCCTGGGGTCCTACTATCCCACCAGGTACCTCCAGTAAGCGCCAGAGAGCTACGTTGCAGAGAGGTGTAAAAAGGTCACATCTCTGCAACGGGGCCTTCAGGATTGTAAGGTAATAAATTCCCTAACTTTAAACATGCTACAAGGTGTATTTGCACACATGTCACCTCAGGCCCCACCCCTCCCTTCACCACTGTGCAAACGTGCCCCGTTGCGCGTTTTAAGTTGGGAAAATAAGTCCCCTTGAATCCTGAGGGTGTTGGGGTCCAATTATCCCACGAGGTACCTCCAGTAAGTGCCAGAGAGCTGCGTTGCTGAGAGATGTAAAAAGGGGCGTGGCCTCTGAACACCTCTCAGCAACGCAGCTCCCTTGCCCATACTGGAGGTACCTGGTGGGTTAGTTGGCCCCCAGGGACCCTCAGTATTCAAGGAATTAATTCCCCAACTTACAACGTTCCAGGGGGGGTGTTTGCACAGTGGTGAAGGGAGGGGGCGGGGCCTGAGGTCACATGTGTGCAAACACGCCCTGTGGTGCATTTTAAGTTGGGGAATTAATTCCTCTTCAATCCCGAGGGTCCCTGGGGTCCACTTTGCCCACCACATACCTCCTGTCAGCGCCACAGGGTTGCGTTGCAGAGAGGTGGCCCAGGCCATGCCCCTTTTTACACCACTCGGCAACACAGCTCTGTGGCGCCTACTGGAGGTACATGGTGGGCTAGTTGGACCACAGGGACCGTCAGGATTGAAAAGGAAATAATTCCCCAGGATTCAAGGAGACTTTATCCCCCAACTTAAAACGCGCCACAGGCGCGATTGCACAGTGGTGAAGGTAAGGGGCAGGCCTATCATTGACATGTGTCCAAACATGCCCTGTGGTGCGTTTTAAGTTGGGGAATTAATTCCTCTTCAATCCCTAGGGTCCCTGGGGGCCAACAACCCCACCAGGTACCTCCAGTAAGTGCCACTGCGCTGCATTGCAGAGAGGTGGGCCAGGCCACGCCCCTTTTACACTTCTTCGCAAAACGGAGCTCTGTGGCCCCTACTGGAGGTGCCTGGTTGGCTAGTTGGACCCCATGGACTGTCAGGATTCAAGGGGACTTAATTCCCAACTTAAAACGTACAAACGGCATGTTTGCACACATATTATCTCAGGCCCCCCTCCCTTGACAACTGTGCAAACGCGCCTGTAGCGCATTTAAAAGGTAGTTTTAATCCCCCTGCCTATTATGTACTCTGGCCTTACAGAGGAGGTCATGCTAATCACAGAGTACCCCAACGCATAGTGTTCCCTAGTGTATGTAGGCGATTTCACTGTATTCTAAGTGTATTTTAGCATAGCATTGGCTCTAGGGCCTGTTAATCAGATTCAGTTACCACCAGTACCCGTCAGCAAAACGTTGGGGGCACAGATGGACTTTCTGCTCCTCTGTTGGATCTTTCAGCACATCTCTTGCTTCTTCTTTCACTTTTCTTCGTCTTTCTGGACTTCTGTTGCCTCTTTCTGCATTTGTCTTTCTTCTTTCTGCGCCTTTCTTCCTCTTTCTTCACATGTCGTACCTTTGTAGGCATAGTTAGTAATTAGCATTAAAAAAAAACCTAGGAAATTCACTGAAAAAAACCATAGGTTTCAGGCACGTTATAGTTTAAAATTAGCATTTAAAAAACCTTTGAAATTCACTGAAAAAAACATAGGTTTCAGGCACATTATAGTTAGAAATGAGCATTTAAAAAAACTTAGAAATTCACTGAAAAATTCATAGGTTTTAGGGAAAGTTATAGCTAGTTGGACATTTCACTGCTACAAAACCATTGAAATTCCCCTGTTATAGTTAGTTCAGCTAACTAAAACTCGCGCCCCCGCAATGCACTGCTGATGACGTCTCATATTACATCTCTCATGACATGGTCAGTGACATCACTGATGACATCACTGATGACATCTCAAATGACATCACTGATGACATCACGGGGCGCGAGTTTTAGTTAGCTGAACTAACTATAACGGGGGAATTTCTATGGTTTTGTACGAGTGAAATGTCCAACTAGCCATACTTTCCCTAAAACCTATGGTTTTTTCAGTGAATTTCTAAGGTTTTTTAAATGCTAATTTATAACTATAATGTGCTGAAACTTATGTTTTTTCAGTCAATATATATCTATATATTTTTATATATATATATATATATATTTATATATATATATATATCTGTATGTATATATATATATATATATATATATATATATATATATGTATTAATTATGTATCTGCCCACTTGTGCATAATTGTTTGCAGCATTTCATTTAACTTTATTGCAAGTGCGAGCGCAGACACAAGAGCCAATCAGATCACGTATTACTTATGCGGGACCTCATTCACGAATAGGAATGTGGCAAAGGAATTATAACTCCTACAAACCAGGTGCTTATACTGGCTTGATTTTATAACGTTTAACATGAAATTAGTGTATGTTAATGTAATCACAATATTATCAGAAGCCGGATGATGAAATTTACATCCAGGGTATCGAATTGTGGCTATGTTCGATATTTTGGTACAAATATTTAGGATATAAAGAGTACCTCGAGCCTTATGAATTTCATGGTTTGAAATCTGATATTTTGCTCACAATATGTGCTTTTGGTTTTCCATCGTATTATAATATGGGGATATATTGACATTCCAAAATGGCCACCAATGGTGTTTATGTTTTTTCACGGGGTTATGTCGACACATTGTAATTGACACGTTATGGAGCCCTTTTAAAAATGGCAGTGTGCATTGTTGTTACAAGCGCGAGCAAGCCATAAAGGTGAAACGCGTCGTTTTCTACACTTGGCGAATAAATTATACTGCAAGCAGCCTGGGTGTCTGAGTGATTCCTAATACTTGAGGAAATGGTGGCGTTTATATATATATATATATATATATATATATATATATTACCTACTGGCGGTCGCCAGTAGGTATATATAGTTAGGATTTCTTTCCTATGGGATTTCTGAAAATTCTATGTCGAATAACTTTGGAGTTTGTGGACGGAATTGGCTGAAATTTTCAGGAAAATGGCACATTTTGTTTCTGAGCAGCCCCTGATAATTTGGGGGGTTTCGTCAAGGGGGGGCCGAGAAAAAAAGGGGGTCCCAAAACGCGTTTTTCCCATTCATTTTTCCATAGGGCGGTTGGAATCACTTTTAGCTCGAACGGCTGAATGGATTTACACGAAACTTCGCAAAATTGTAGATATGGTTTGCCCGACGTGCCTTGGCTATGTCTTAATATATGTGCTCCAGTGGATTTTGAGAAATTGACGTTTTAAAAAACAGATATATCTGTGACAGCGTCCCAGTTAGCGTCCCGGTTAGCGTCCCGGTTCGCGTACCTGAGGCGTAACGGAACTTCGCGAGGAGAAGCTGATTGGCTCCCCGGTGACTGTGAACATTCTAAACAGTCCGGAGCGGCCGCCATCTTGTGTCTCGGTAGGATCGAGACACAAGAGGTGGCAAAAACAAAGGGGGAAATGTGCATAAGGGGGCAGAGTACATCCTCCCTGACCCCCTAGGTTTGATGAGGGGGCTTTAAAAGGGCCCCGCGGGGCAAAAGAAAATAATTTTTAATATCGTTTTTTTTGCGGGGGAGCGCTCGGTACGCGCACCGGGAAGCCGCTTGGCCGCAGTGCGCTTTATCAAATATTTTTTTCATTTCATTTCATTTCAAGGGGTCTGGGGAGCGTAATATAGGGAAAATAGAATGAAAGAATGTTCAAATAATTATATTGATTGTTTTTTTTTTAATTTATTTTTTTATTTAAGTACCAACATGTAGGTACCAATGCAGAGTCTAAAAATAAAAATACACAGTTTCCTTTGTAGATATCTTGCATGTTGTTTCAGAAGTTATTGTGGTATATGGAATTCATAGCATAGTCTGTGAGGAAAGCAGAAAGAATATGGAGGCAGGAGATGAAAAAGAGATGTTAAATACACATTGGAGATAAAATAGTGGGAGAAAGGAAGTAACTATGAGCAAACTTACTATGTTACACAAAAAAGTTGCACAGTATTTTTAAAGTCTGACTTTACATTATAATCAATTTGGTACTAGTTTAAAAAATACATATAAAAATGAATAATGTCTCAAACTATTTTTGAATTATTAAATATAAATTTATTTCTCAGATTCGTTTTCAAAATTTAAAAGAACTTCTAATATTTGATTGTCACTGACCATGTCATGAATGATGTAATATGTGACATCATCAGCAGTGGATTGCGGGTGCGCGATATATAGTTAGTGCAACTAACTATATATGCGAATTTCAATGGTTTTGTGTGAGTAAATTAAGGTTTTGTAAATGCTAATCCCTAACTATATATGGTCTATAACCTATGGTTTTTTCAGTGAATATATATATATATATATATATATATATATATATATATATATATATATATATATATATATATATATATATATATATATATATATATTGATATATATATATATATATATATATATATTATATATATATATATATATATATATATGTATATATATATATATATATATATATATACACACACATATATATATATATATATATATTTATATATATATATATATATATATATATATATATATATATATATACATATACATATACATATACATATACATATGCATATATATATATATATATTACCTACTGGCGGTCGCCAGTAGGTAGTTATAGTTAGGATTGTTTTCCATAGGAAATCCTCAACATTCTATTTGGAATAACTTTGGCCCTGGTTGAAGAATCTTAGCGAATTTCTCAAAGAAGATGGCACGGTCCGCTGCGCTCCTTCCCTGAAAGTTTGGGGGGGATTAGTGAAGTGGGGGCTGAGATATAAGGGGGGTCCCAAAACATGTTTTCTGCATGTTATTTTCCATAGGACCTTTAGACTCGGCTACAGGTCGAACGGCTGAATGGATTTATAAGAAATTTGGCAAAACTGTAGAGTCCGGTTCGCAGATTACGCTTTTTTTGGAATGGTGTAAATCCATTCAGTAGTTGTTGAGAAAATTAAAGTTAAAGTCAATTATATATCTATAGGCGCGCACGCGTGTGCGCACTCAAGCGGCTGCGCGTGAGCGGAATTATTTTTTGCTGCGTGACGTCTGTTAACGTTCGATTCGAAGGAAATCAGGAAGTTTTGTTCACCATTTTGTCACTGCGAGTAAATATATTGTTCATTTCAAAGCGTTGAAACATGGAAAGGGGAGAAGGTAGAGATTGTTTTGCTGCGTAGCTTTTCTCGGGGTGTGCAGTAATGCCCTTAAACGCGAAAAGATATAATTTTTTCCCGAAAAAAAATACGGGGTGCGCTCACCCGGTCGCGCACACCTAATTACAAGAGTGTGAAAATGGAGATAAATCAGAAGTTTGAGTGCTTAGATATAAGGTGGCTCTGAAAAGAGCCCTTGTGTTAATTGAGTGTTTTCTGCATTTATAAGTAAGTACCGATGCAGAGCCTGATGTTGCAGAGGAAGATTCTGTTTCCCTCATTCGTGAAATGAACTCCGTCTCTCCTATAGACGTCTTGCATGTGGTATCGCAAGTTGTTGTGGTAAATAGAACCCATGCTATAATCTCTGAGGAACGCAGAAACAGATTTATTTACATGTCTCCTTGCTTTCTCAAATTGTGCACTATGTTGATTGGACCAATTCCATTTCTGTCTTTGGCATATATTGGAATATACCAAGGCAGATCGAGGAAAAAGTGTCATCAATTGTCGAAAGGTGTCTTTTAGAAGCATTTCCAGACCTACCCCAGTGATTGTGCCTAGATCGTTCCCACCACAGTGCACAATTATAAGGTCTGGTTCTGGGAGATGCATAAAAGTTTTCACCAATGGAATCAATTGGTGACATTTCAATCCTCTTTTGACAATCCATGTTATGTGTACATTTGGTAAGCCGAGGTTGCAAATTCGTCTGCTTACTGCATATTTTTCACTCCAGTGAATATAACTGTGTCCTATTAGCCAGACCTTCATTTTCAAGGGATTTGTAGTCGTCCTCCGATTGGTTCTGGAAGTGGAATGGTAGTTAGAAGTTGAAATTCTAAATAAAGAAAAAGGAAGAGGCTGGGTGTGGTTAAAAAAATAAAAATGATTGGTTGATTGTAATAAGTGGACATTGAACAGTACGTTGCATGTTAATGTTTATGTTAAACGAGAAGTACTATTGGTTGTGAAAAAACAAGACATGTAACAGAGCTGTGGATTGGCAGGTGTTTCTAGAGGGAAAACAGTCTTCTTAGTTTGCTGTAGAACGTTGAGACATGAACTTTTGATCTGTGCCTTCAGCAAGGTGCAGAATGAGGTGTAACCATGGAAACAGCCGGAGATGGCAGTTGGTGATGGGTTCACTCTTTGGTGCCTCTGTGTCTGACTCTGTTCTGTGGTGGCAGGCAGAGAACTGTTTGTTATTGTAGAGATGAAAGGGTGATAAGGAGAGAAATACGAAATAGCGTTTGGCCTGTAGTAGCGTGGGAGCAGTGATTAACTCTGAGTGAAGCGGAACTGTGGCGGTGCTTGGTAACAATAAAAAATTTTTTTTAACAGTGGTATAACTGTCTGTACGGTGCGCGACCTACTAAGAAAAAGTTCACGGGCCGTAATTGGCTTGCAGGTTCTAGTATCAGTAAGTGAGGTCGAGAAAAGAAAACATTCAGGACTTTATTTATGAAGGTCTTGCGCCACCGGTGCGTCACTGTTTCCTATTTTAAAAAACTGAGGCAGCGGCGGCGGAAGGTCTTCATAAATAAGGTCCTCAGTGACTACAGTTAAGGTTATGTGGAACCCATGAATAGTTTTTCAATATGAAATCATTTCAGTTGAGATTATGGATTAAAAGAGAAACCGTGAATATTTGAAATGTTTATTTAGAAATGTACTGTTTTAAAGGCAAATCATTATGTAATATGAGTACAGAAATTGCAAAAAACACAGTAATTGGTATTGTCAGTAGTACATGGAATACAAACGCTATAGTTGAAGAAAAATGAATATAGTTGGAAAAAAACATTGTACACTCTTAAAAGGAAGTATATTATATTTTAATAAATGGAAGAAGGTCTCTGGCCTTTCAGTTTAGAAACGATATATGAAAATGCAAGTGGTTATACATCATTACTTTATCAATCAGCTGTCTACATGCGAAGCACTATCAAGTTTGTGTTATGTTACTGTGTACGGGGGGGAAAAAAAGGCGCCAAAAGCGACAAAATGCGAGAGGTGCATGTATGTAATCTGTTGAATGCTGCGGAAATCACTATTGAGGAGAACTACTGTATTGAGATATCTTTTGAAGGTTGCAGTATTGCATTTGAAATACAGCACAAGTAACAATGGAAATATTGTTGAAAGAACATATTTTTCTGTAAAGTATTTTAAATTAATAATTTTATGGAAAATTAAAGGAGCAGAGGCGTGTGAGGTGGAAATAAGCAGTTGAGATGCGAAATGGCGTTTACAGTTATAAAAAACTTGTTTATAATTTACACATTAATTAGGGTACATGTAGCATATATTAGCGAGTTTTGCATCGAGTACGTTTGAAATAACCTTAGATAAGATATGCAATAGAATTGTTGAGATTATACTGTAAAAAAAAAAAGTTGAAAATCGAGTAGCTGAAGAAACAAATGTAGTCCACATAAAAGACCAAAATTTAAACAACACGAAATCATAATGTCCACTGTTAGTAAAGCCAATAGGTCTGTTCTTCAAAAGAACATATGGAAAAGAACGTGAAGAATATAGGTAAGCAAAAGGAAATGAGGACGTCAATGGCTTGTATAAGAGTTATTGAAGCATTATTTAGGCAAAATAGGTAACTTCTGCTTGTAACAGGAAATCACTTTTATGATTTGAAAGTATGTCAGCTATCCAATGGAAAAGAGTAAAGCAGTACTCATGATCTGTTAAAATCGGAGCCTCTTTTATTATCAGAGGGCAGCTCGGTGGGTTTTTGATGTAGTTCTCTGTTAGGAAAGAGTTAACCGTCCATTGTGTAGGCAAAGTATGCAGCAAGTGCTTCTAACAGGAAATCATTGTTATCATCTGAAAACATGTCAGCCATCCAATGGAGAAGATGAAAGGAGCATTCATGATCTGTCATTATTGGAGCGTCTTTTACCATCATAGGACAGCTCGGTGGGTTTTCGATGTAGCTCTCTGTTAGGAAATCTTGCGCCGCTGCGAATATATTCCAATGACCCAGAACTCCTTGTATCGCTGCCTAGGCCATAAACCCTCCGTTGTAACAAAGCTGTTCATGATCAAGTAACGGATTCATGAGGTGATTGTAATTCGGTTCAGGAGGTACCAAATTGCAGAGACATAAATCCAGGGCCCATGTGAAATCACAGCTCAGGCAGTGAAATACAGGCTGCACACAGGTGAAATACGAATATCGAAATGATAATCGATATGAAGTATTCAAAGTTGAGAGTGGTAAGGTGCCGTAGTACAGAAGCATTCTCTGTCGAAATAGTTCTAAGTAGTCCGGCTCGTTTGTGAAGGCAGGAGGGACATCCATTTTGAATTTCCCAAGATGGTACAGGAAACGGCGCAGCACTGCCGGTTGTATAGCAACTCCACAGAATTAGGTCGCCGGCTATGCAGTGGAGAGGAGCAGAATGACTTGATACATTTTTTAGGAGTCTAGTCACTTATATATTGCTTAGTAGTTATCAAAAAAGTAGCTTTTCTTGAAGTGGAGGATGCGTTAAAAAATAAGGGAGTTATTTGACCAAGTTGTAAAGCAAGGTCAATTTTTTTTTACATCAATGCTGTTTTCTGTGAATGTTAGCTAAGTGAAAGATATGTGTGTGAGCAGATGCAACGTTCAGTTTTAAATGTGACAATGGAGGTCTTGTTCATGTCTTCCGATTCAAGGTCGGTATTCGCTGCCAAATACAAAGATCAAGAAACGCATGCGTGGGGTAGATAGTCTGCATTCTTAAAGGAAAGGAAATGAAGGGTTATTTTTACCGCGTTAGCATTGTCGTTTAAAAAGTTACAGTGATTTTCATTATATGTTAAGAAAGTGTCACTGATGAAGACTGAAAATAAATCCTTATAAATAATAGGGACTGGTGTATTTTAGAAAAGGTGTGTAACATTACATGAATTGTAAAAAAAAAAATAATGTAATTGAAAGTGTATGGTTTGAAAATGAAAAGTAGAGGTTTATAGTTCACGTTTTGAAAGCGGTTCTAGAGGGTCAGATGCATGATAGATTTATAAAAAATAGAACATATTTTTCAATAGTATTATGGAAAAAATATGTGCCTTTATGTACTATTTAGATTATCTGCCTGTTGCCTATTCTTTGAGTTTTAGTAATCCTGTGTCTTATAAGTTTTCCAGGGGTGGTTTGAGGTTCATGGTGGGTTTGGGCAGGGAGGGTAGGTTGGGGGTTTGTAATAGGGGGTCCGGGTGGGGTGGAGTGTGGAGTTTAGTGAAGAGTGAGGGGGCGGGGTTAGGGTGTTTGGTAATGAAGCAGAGTCAGAGGACGCCAAATTTCTTTTATGGGGTGCCACGGAAATATGTATTTATTCTCAGAGGTTTATTATATTAAGGATATATATTAACATGGTGGCTCTTGTGGTTTTGTGGTTCTGTGCATGTGTATAATGCTGGCCCTGTAGGTTTTGTCTATGGACCTCATTACGACACAGGGGAGCCACGTTGCACAGTGTGAGATCAGAGACTTAGGAAATAAAACTTTATAATTGTAAGGGCTCTAATCGATACAAATCGCCCGTTCTCGGTGTAAAAAATATCACCGCTATTGGTGGTATTTTCTACGGTGTTAGTGCTCGAAGGAGAATAGTAACATATATGTGAAATAAAATTATGTAACAGTCTCAGCATTTCACATTATCGCGTGAAAACAAAAGTTGTTCTCACATAGCAATAAGTCTCTTATAATTAAGGGACGGAGTGTATATAGTGCTATTTACAACTCTGCTATGTGAACGATGTCGAATATTTCATAAGAGGAGTTTTAAAAGGTTTTCGATAAACTGGTTTTCCAGGGAAGTGGGTGGAGTGTTCCGTGTAAATTGCAGAATAGAAACTAGTAAGAACCAATTGGAAGTGTTGTTTTAAAGTCACATGACTTTGCATGCGTGTCTCGACGCCTGTACGCGATAGGTGGGTGCGCGCACCCGGTCGCGCACTAAATGTAAGCGGTGAAAAAACATCCTATAATATGCTCTTGGAGCACGTTTTGGTAGAAAGAGTTAGTTCTGAAAAGAACTTTTTTTTTTTTTTTTTTTGGAAACAAGTGTTATGATGCTTTTGATTTCTTAAAGTTGCTACGACATTTTTCAGTATGTCATACTATCCAAATAAAGTGAAGAAATTTAACTTTTCGTGGAGCATTTATGACTCTCAATTTTGTGTTTAATTAGAGTAAAGCTTTGCTCTCCGTATACAAGAAGTTTTCCACAGTTCGTGCATTTCATGTGCACGTTTGCCAGATATGGTTTCAAGTCCATTTCAGCACTCGATGGAGATACAGGTCGTCCACCGGAAGATGTGCTGATTACTTCTGATGGTAATAGCGTGGCCTCCGTTTTTCTTGTCAAAGGTGGTCGCTCATTTCCTTCAGATTCGGAAGATGAATGCGGAACGGTAGCCATTGCAGCGAAGTCTTCGGGAAGCTGTTCAACGTTGTTCTCTCTTGAGAGTAGAAAAGAAAGTGATGGAAGTGGGTGGAGTGCTGCGTGTAAATTCCAGAATAGAAACTACCAAGAACCAATTAGAAGTGTTGTTTTGAAGTCACATGACTTCACATGCAAGTGTCAGGTCCTGTACGCGATAGGAGGGTGCGCGCACCCGGTCTCGCACTAAAATAAAGCGGCGAAAAAACATCTCATAATATGCTCTTGGAGCACGTTTCGGTAGAAAGAGGTAGTTCTGAAAATAACTTTTTTTTTTGTTGTTGTTTTTTTGGAAACAAGTGTTATGATGCTTTCGATTTTTTAAAGTTGCTACTACATTTTTCAGTATGTATTACTATGAAAATGAAGTAAAGAAATTTATCTTTTCTTGGGGCATTTATGACTTTCAATTTTGAGTTGAATAAGAACGAGGCTCTGCTCTCCGTACAAAAGAATTTCTCCACACTCGTTGCATTTCATGTGCACCTTCGCAAGATATGGTCTCAAGTCCATCTCAGCACTCGATGGAGATACAGGTCGTCCACCAGAAGATGTGCTGGCCACCTCTGATGGTAATAGCGTGGCCAGGGCTCTTGTCGATGCTTTCGCATAATGCTCAGGGTGCCTTTGTTTAACATGCCGCTGCATGGTGTGTATAGAAAAGGAATATTTTTTATTTGGATTTCCCCTTGAGAGCTCCGAATTGCATATCGTGCAGGTTACTTTTGGCGCATTCACTTTCTTTTGATCTTTAGGGTAAGTAAAAAATTGCCAAATTAAAGATTTCTTTTTTCTTCTTAACGGGGGTCGCTCATTTCCTTCAGATTCGGAAGATGAATGCGAAAGGGCAGCCATTTCAGCAAAGTTTTCCGGAAGATGCTCGATGTTGTTGTCTCTTGAGAGTAGAAAAGATTGTGAGGAAAGTGGGTGGAGTGCTTCGTGTAAATTCCAGAACAGAAACTACTAAGAACCAATTGGAAGTCTTGTTTTCAAGTCACATGACTTTACATGCGCTTCTCAGGACGTGTAGGCGGTGACACTATATAGTTACGATCGTAATTACATACTTAGGAACTAGCATTCAAAAAAACTATGAAATTCATTGAAAAAACCATAGGTTTTACACACGTTATAGTTAGGAGATAGCATTTGAAAAACCTATGAAATTCACTGAAAAATCCATAGGTTTGACACCAGTTATAGTTAGATGGAAATTTTACTGACATAAAACCAATGAAATTCCACGTTATAGTTAGTTGGACTCACTATAACTTGCGCGTGTAATGCACTGCTGATGACATCACATATTACATCACTCATGACATGGCCAGTTACATCACTCATGACATCACTGATGACACCATCCAGTGAATGTGTGTCTTTCTGAAAAATAAATATGTTTTATATATGTATATGTAAAGGTCGATGGAAGAATAAATGTTTAAATAAGTGTCTAAATGTTTTTTTTTTTAAATTGATTGGTAACTGGCTTATTAAGTGTATCTTAGTGAATACATATATTAGCGAGTAATGTTTAAAAATTTAAACATATGTATCAGTGTTTCACTTTGTGTATAAGTGGCTGTATGGGTTGGTGAGTAGCTACATGTGTGTGTATATGGGTTATTATATGTTTTTTTTAGTATCAGTATGAGTGTCTGTATGGTTTGGTGGGGGTGTTACTTAGCACATAGATGCATCAAAGACTGACTCACTGTTTGTATGTTTTTTGAAAACAGCATATGTGCAGGACTGTATGAGTAGATGAGTGTGTATATGTGTGTGTTAGTGTTTGAATGCCTATCTCAGTAGTGTGTTTATCAGTAACAAGATACATTTTAATCTAGTATATGTGAGTATTGATGTATATAAGTCAGTATATGTGAAAGTGAGAGATTGTAAGAGTTCCTGTTTAAATAAGTATGTGTTTCTATAAGTGATTGTTTAAAAGAGTACATATGTATAGGTTTCCTTAGAAGTAAGGTGGTAGTGTGTGTATATCTGTATATGCAAATAAATGGATGTTTATTAGTTTATTTGCATATGTGAGTATATTTGTGAGTAACTTGTTGATGACTGTCGGTGTGTAACAGGATGAATAGGTGTATCACTACATATGATGAGTGAGTATATGTATGAGTGACTATATAAAACTGTTGGTGAATGTGTGAATGTGTACATAGATGGTGAAATTACTGAATTCGTTGTTGTAACTGGTATGGGTATATCCACTTTTTTGAAAATGTTAGTTTCTATTTTTGAATATGTGTTTCAAGGGTTACTTTACAGTGAAAGGAGATCAGTCACTGTGTCACAAGGATGGTGTCATCAGTGATGTCATGAGTGATGTAACTGACCATGTCATGAGTGATGTAATATGTGATGTCATCAGCAGTGCATTACACGCGCAAGTTATAGTGAGTCCAACTAACTATAACGTGGAATTTCATTGGTTTTATGTCAGTAACATTTCCATCTAACTATAACTGGTGTCAAACCTATGGTTTTTTCAGTGAATTTCATAGGTTTTTCAAATGCTATCTCCTAACTATAACGTGTGTAAAACCTATGGTTTTTTCAATGAATATTATATATATATATATATATATATATATATATATATATATATATATATATATATATATATATATATATATATATATACATATATATATACATATATATATATATATATATGTAACAACAGCAGTCTCCCAAGGCTCCGTGTAACAAACGAACCAGGAAAACCACACGAATCCAGCATAGATGAAGGCACAAAGTTTATTTAAAAGGTTGAGTCCAACAAAATCTGACGCGTTTCGGGCATCCGCCCTTGCTCACAGACAATCAGTAAGTAAGACATCTACAGTTAAATACCAGGTGCTTCACAGTTTTTTTCAATTAACATTTTTTTCTTTCTCAAGCATTACACCATGTGTTCATAGAAATGAAGGACATACTCCATTCTTAGTACCTAGAAGTCTGTTTATCAAACAATTATACCATGAGCTATTATTTACTGTATTAAAAGTGGTTAAAATCCACATATATTAAAAAAGAGAAGTAAATCCATTATTTGTAATAAAGTGCAACTAGTGACCTTCATAAAATGTATCAAACACAAAATAGTTTAACACATATAATATGATTGCATATAATGCTAAACAAAATCCAAATTATGAAGCCATATTAAAATCCAATGAAACACAGTACAGTTTTGTAAATAAAACCTTGTCAATGTGAAAAATACGCAATAAAGTACATGTTTTTATAAATATTCTTATAAAGTGCAAATGCAAAGTGCAAATATCACAGCTCTGTATGTAAACATATAAAGTGACAAATGCAGTTAGTGCAAATTATGCAAAAATGTTAACAGTTGGATAAAATCCAAGATGACAAAGTTCTATGTGTGTTCAGATGTAACATGGCAGCAAAGAATATGAATGCTTAAAGTGCAAATGGCCAAGAGTGCTAAATTAAAAAAAATTGATTAATAGCGGAAAAACCGCTATAGGATGTTCTCAATACAGTTTAGGTAAAAAAACAGAGATTGACAAATAGTACCCAGTGGCTATGTCCAAACATATAAATGGAAGAAGTGTTACCCAAGTAATAAAAAGTGAGAGAAAGCTTGTATGGTAACAACCATGAAGCCATATGTGATGGGAAAAATGGGGAAGTAAAAAAATAAATGAAATTCTGTATACAGGAAATATAAAACGTGAAGGTGAATGGCGGCTCACCGTAAGACTAACCAGAATAATAAGAAAAAAGGTTTACAGGAAAACATGCAAATCATCTATAGTATTGAGCCCATTTGGAAATCTACTATCTAGTTCCAAAATAAATTGGGACTCAAGTCTCCTAAGCATCCTGTCTCTGTCACCATCCCTCAGAGGCTTATCCGCTGAAGCGATGACAAAATAAGTCAGGCATTGTAAATCATTTTTATGATTGCTTTTAAAATGCCTGGCCACCGGATATGATGAGTCATTGTTGACGATGGCACGAAGGTGCTGGAGAATCCTGACATGCACAGGTTGTCGAGTACTGCCGACATATCAGTCCACATGTGCATGTCAGGACATAGATGGCAAACTCAGTATTACAGGTAAATTGACCCTTGATGTTAATTGGGTCAGGACTGAAAGGTGTGTAATATTGAGTAGTTGTTTTGCCAAATTTGCACGCCCTGCAGGAGATGCAACGTTTGAAACCAAAACGAGATTTCATACACACTTGTTTTTTCCTAAGTTCAGGAAAATCATGACAGATATGTGACCTAAGGGAAGGGCCCTTCCGAAAGGTCACAGTGGGACCATCAGGCAGTCTAGGTTTTAACACCTGATCAGTTTGTAAAACCGACCATCTTTGTGTCACAATTGATCTTATTTGTCTAGCTTGTCTGCTATAGGCAGCTATAAGTCTTGGTGCATCGGTATTTTCATCAGGGACACTGCCAGACTTGTTGTTGTGTGTCTGGTCAAGCAAGGAATCACAAGTTCTACTTTTAGCTTTCTGCACTGTTAATTTTAGGACAGATTCACAGTAACCCCTTTGCCTGAATCTATCCAGACCCTCCATGGTGCAGATTTCAAGATCAGTTTCTGTGCTACATATCCTTTTGATCCTGAGTAACTCGCCTAATGAGATGTTGTCTACTACATGTCGTGGATGTGCACTGCTGGCATGAAGGATACTGTTGCCAGCAGTGCTTTTTCTATGTAGTTTGGTTGCCAAGTGTCCGTTGTGTACAAATATTTTGACATCCAAAAACTCTGCCTCACGATTACTAATGGATTTAGTAAATTTCAGATTTTCATGGTTGGTATTTAGACTTGTGACAAAGTTATCTGCACTGGTAAAATCTCCACGCCATAAAACAAAAACATCATCAATATAACGAATCCACAACAAAACATGTTCATCAAAAGTAATCGCATGTTGCCGCCTGAGGACCTGCTCCTCCCACCAGCCTACGTGTAAACACGCATAGCTGGGGGAAAAGCAGGCCCCAATAGCAACTCCACGCTTCTGAACAAAAATATCATTCCCAAATAAAAAGCAATTATTGTTAAGACACCAGGTGGTTAACTCAATTAAAACTTTGTTGTGACAGTAACAATTAATAGGTCTTTTGCCAAGGAAAAAATCGAGCGCTTTAAGACCAGATGTATGCTCTATGCTCGTGTAGAGCGACTCGATGTCCAAAGTAAGCATTAACATGTCATTGCTCCATGGGATGTTATTGATTTTAGCAATGAAGTCACCGGTGTCCTTGACATAAGTAGGCAAATCTTTAACCAAGTCCTGCAGGAAATAGTCAATGTATGTGTGACATGTTCTGCCACCCCCCCAATGGCCAAGATGATGGGCCGGCCAGGAACTGGTATCACCTGCTTATGAATCTTTGGGTGTAGATATAGTTTGGGCAATATTGGAAACTCAATATGAAGAAAATCAAACTCCTGAGAGGAGATCATGCCATCTCTTTTGCATTGATACAACAACTTTTTCAAAACGTCCTTAGCATCATTGAAATGTTTGATGTTAGTTTTAGAATAGCAAGTTGGATCATTTAATTGTCTTTTTGCTTCATCAATGTAAGCTTCCTGGGGCCAGATAACTACATTTCCCCCTTTGTCTGCAGTAGTAACAATAATATTGTGGTCATTACCCAATTTTTTGATGAGCGAAAAATAATCATTCTCATGTTTGCTTTTATAGCGTTTCTTGTGTTTTACCTTGTGATGTAATTGTTTAAGGTCCTCAACCACCACGTCCTGGAATATATTGATTGAATCCCTAGGCATGGTGGGATTGAATTTCGACTTAGGTTTAAAAGGGCTGATGTTAGCCCCCACTTGTGGAATGGATGCCGCTCTTAATTCATCCAGAGTTGAGTTTATATCAGGAGATATTGTATTGTCAGAGGCCAAGTGATGCAAAGTCAACAAAGATTTTGTGAATCTAGAAGGTAGACCTAGAGGTGCATTTTCAATTTCATTGTTACATGAACGCTCTTTTTCCTTTTCATTTAGGCCTTCCTTAATGTTAAAGAATTTCTTGATTTTTAGTTTTCTAATATACAAAAAGACATCAATAGAAGTTTTTGCATAATTGAAATCAGATGCTGGACAATATGTTAACCACAAACTTAAAAGTTGTTTTTCTGCTTCAGTTAGGGTAACAGTAGATACATTAATAACGGTATTGTCACTTATCTTTTTTTGCGCCAGTATTGTCGCTTTGGTTTTTTTTGTGATTTTCCGCTTTTTCCGGCGCTCACTCCTCCTTTTGTTGCATCTGGCTCGCTTAGCTGCTGTTGTTGCCCCTTTTGTTGGTGTTTGGTCCGAGGCCTTAATGTCTGTAATCGATCCGAAACTACAAAATCGACTTCCTCCCAGAGATCAAGGATCAAAGAATTAGTATCCCACGGAGTGTTTCCATCCCCATCTGATGTGAGTCCACTTGTTAGCGAATCATTGTCGCTTATTTCTTGGTTGTTGGTCATTCAAGATGGTGCCTGGGCCGAAGTGGAGGCTCCCGCTTGATTAGTATTTTTGCCCTGCTTGGTTTGCTGCGCTTGCTGAACTTGTTGCGCCAATTTGGATCGTTTGGCGCTATCAAATTTGCGTGCAAACGTATAAATGCGACCTTGGGCATAGTCCTCCTTATCCCTGGCGAACTTGTAAACTTTTCTTGCCTTAATTTTTTCTTCTTGTTTAAGCAATCTTTCATCAATTTCCTTGCGGGCCTTGGTAATAATTTCGTGGGGTTCAAATTTTTGTAACAAATCATTTATTTCCTCAATCTCCTTCATTAATATTTCCCTGTCGATGGAAGCATATTTAACCAGGATTTGTATTAATTTGGTGGAGGATTCCAAGTTAGTTTGGCCCCATTCTTTTAGCATATTAGTATTAGGCTTGTCATAACTGGGTGCTAATAAAATACGCAACCCACGTGGTACACGCTTTTCTTCTAGATACATTGAAAGGGATTTATGCTCCCACCATTTTGACGTTTCTTGGTACATACATTTTTCCAATCTTTTGAGCGCCGCTCGTATTTGGCTTTCTGCTTTCTTCCTCTTTCTTCACATGTCGTACCTTTGTAGGCATAGTTAGTAATTAGCAATAAAAAAACCTAGGATATTCACTGAAAAAAAACATAGGTTTCAGGCACGTTATAGTTCAAAATTAGCATTTAAAAAACCTTTGAAATTCACTGAAAAAACATAGGTTTCAGGCACATTATAGTTAGAAATGAGCATTTAAAAAAACTTAGAAATTCACTGAAAAATTCATAGGTTTTAGGGAAAGTTATAGCTAGTTGGACATTTCACTCATACAAAACCATTGAAATTCCCCCGTTATAGTTAGTTCAGCTAACTAAAACTCGCGCCCCCGCAATGCACTGCTGATGATGTCTCATATTACATCTCTCATGACATGGTCAGTGACATCACTGATGACATCACTGATGACATCTCAAATGACATCACTGATGACATCACGGGGCGCGAGTTTTAGTTAGCTGAACTAACTATAACGGGGGAATTTCTATGGTTTTGTACGAGTGAAATGTCCGACTAGCCATACTTTCCCTAAAACCTATGGTTTTTTCAGTGAATTTCTAAGGTTTTTTAAATGCTAATTTATAACTATAATGTGCTGAAACATATGTTTTTTCAGTGAATATATATCTATATATTTTTATATAAATATATATATGTATTAATTATGTATGTAAATTGTTACTTGTATAGCGCACTACTCACCCGCAAGGGTCTCAGGGTGCTTGTACGAATACCACTGTGGAACCCGTCCTGGCTTTCCCTGTGAGGCGTCCACTCCTGGGCACCCCCAGGCATCCTTAGCGTTGTGGGGGCCGTTGTGGAGATTCAGCAAGCTATTGCCCAGAGTTGCAGAGTGGGACTCTATGATTAGAATAGGCACCAAGGCGAGAATTATCAGGTCCGTGGAATTTTTGAGCCCAAGACCCGCCTAGGCGGGGAATTGAACCCTGGTCCCGGGCTAGACCTCTGCATCAGGCTCTGCCGCTCTAACCATTGAGCCACACTTCTCCACTGTATGTATCTTCCCACTTGTGCATAATTGTTTGCGGCATTGCATTTAACTTTATTGCGAGTGCGAGCGCAGACACAAGAGCCAATCAGATCACGTATTACTTATGCGCGACCTCATTCACGAATAGGAATGTGGCAAAGGAATTATAACTCCTACAAACCAGGTGCTTATACTGGCTTGATTTTTTAATGTTTAACATGAAATTAGTGTATGTTAATGTAATCACGATATTATCAGAAGCCAGATGATGAAATTTACATCCAGGGTATCGAATTGTGGCTATGTTTGATATTTTGGTACAAATATTTAGGATATAAAGAGTACCTCGAGCCTTATGAATTTCATGTTTTGAAATGTGATATTTTGCCCACAATATGTGCTTTTGGTTTTCCATCGTATTATAATATGGGGATATATTGACATTCCAAAATGGCCACCAATGGTGTTTATGTTTTTTCACGGGGTTATGTCGACACATTGTAATTGACACGTTATGGAGCCCTTTTAAAAATGGCAGAGTGCATTGTTGTTACAAGCGCGAGCAAGCCATAAAGGTGAAACGCGTCGTTTTCTACACTTGGCGAATACATTATACTGCAAGCAGCCTGGGTGGCTGAGTGATTCCTAATACTTGAGGAAATTGTGGTGTTTATATATATATATATATATATATATATATATATATATATATATATTTTTTTTAAGCTTGTCCATATGTGTTGTATTTTTGTATTTCTGCTTTTTAGAAAGAAGTGGTGATAGGGTTCAATTGTTTCACCCTAAGGGGGACATGAATAGGGTACCTGCATACTAAAACTTTGTTCTACATTAACCCTTTCACTGCCAAGCCTCCCCGTGCCATGCCCTTTTTTGGCTATTTGGGGTAATTTGTGCTTTGACCTCCATAACATTTTGTCAACATAAGGTATCCACACCAAAATTGTGTTCTTTTCTTCCAACATCCTGAGGATTCGAACAGTACCCACGGTTTGTGGATTCCCCTAGAGGGGACTAAGAAATTAGGCAAAATAAAGCTACTTTTTAGATTTTGGGGGAAAAGATTGCTGCAGAAGAACGCGTTTGTTCTTTTCCCTGCAAATGGTGTAAATTAAGCATTTGTGGTGCTAGAATTACCATCTTCCCAGCTTTCAGGAACAGACAGTCTTTTTGTCAGAAAACCAACATTTTCTACATTGTTTTGGCATTTTACTGGACATAGCCTAATTTTCCTATTTTTTGTGCTTTCAAACTCCTTCCAGTTAGTGGCACAAATCGGTGTAAAACCAATAATGGATCTCGGACAGCTATACATTTCTAAAAAGTAGACAGATCCCGGAATTCAGCAAGGGGTCATTTGTGTAGCTCATTCATGGTTTTCCTATAGAAAGTAACAGTTGAAATAAAACAACATTGAAATTAAGTGAAAAAAACAGCCATTTGTGCAGACATATTCATTTGGCACTACCAGAACCTGACGCCGCCGTGAGGGGAACTGCACCAGGCACCAGGCAAACCGGCAGCACTTCCCGCACCTGGAGGCGCACGCCAGCGGACTACAGCATCCAGCAACCCCTAGAGGGGGCGTGGCACATCATCCCGCGCCCGGAGGCGCCATAAGAGCTGTGAGCGCCGAGCGCTCTGGGGGCACTACCAGAACCTGACGCCGCTGTGAGGGGAACGGCACTAGGCAAACCGGCAGCACTTCCCGCGCCCGGAGGCGCACGCCAGCGGACTACAGCACCCAGCAGCCCCGAAGGGGGCGTGGCACATCATCCCGTGCCCGGAGGCGCCATAAGAGCTTTGAGAGCCTCGCGGGACGCGCGCGGGCGGCGCCGGACAAAGCCCGGACTAAGGGCGGACAGTCGGGGACTGTCCGAGGCTGGGCTGGGCCACCCCCTTTGATTTCTACTGTCGAGGTACTGTCTTTTGCGAAGTGTAAATTATAACACAACATTGCATTTGAACAGTGACTGGTTTGCCCTTGATACTAAGGACTTTTATTAAACCTTTACTGCTTTTATTGTAACCCACATCAGTTGTAATACATGAAAGCTTTGTCTCCTAGGTAGCTACCTTCATATTTTTTATTCGCCTGTACTTGTAGTTGGTCCTTTTGAATAACCTTACACATAATGTCAAAAGGCTCTAAAAAATACCTCTGAAATGACCACTATGGATAATTATCTTGTGAAAGTGGTTAATCAAATAAACAAGGAGCGAAGGATGTCGCTGGGGAAGGAGAATCCTCCTACTAATTGCCCTATCCTTCCTGATTCTGACATTATAGCACTCACGGATGATCAACCAGTCCTTGTCAACCTTGATATTTCTGATGGAATTACAGTCCAACCAGAAAATAGCCAAGATATTTCTATTTCTGCTATACCTTGTGCATCCCCCAGTGTTTCGCCTGCCCATATCTCACCGGCCCCTAGAGCATTGAGAGAATGCAGGAAAGCACCCATTTCACGAGGGGGGAACCGTACCCACAACAAAAAAAGAGGAGAGATCATAACTAAAACCTCTTCTGGGGTTGAGGACTTAACTACCAAGAATGCCCCCCCTTTATGAATTCTGACCAGTTTGATCTTCTAATAAGCATCTTTGACTCCAAGGTTGATAAGATCATTAAACCCTTGGTGGACAAGCTGGATCAGCTTTCTTTGGAGGTAAATAGATTGGGTGGGTTGCTTGACGTGCAGATAGCCTTGGTTGAAAAGTCAAGGCCTACCACCGTCAATTTAGTTTCTCCCACACTACCTGCTAATTTAACCACTGGGGGAGGAATAGTTAATGAACCAGTAATGCCAGTCTCATTATTTACAAACCCAATTTTCAGTTCCTCTCAGATTAAGCCTAGTATTAATGAGCAGGGTACACTGAAACCAACTAAACGGAAACTCCCTATGAATTTACCACCAGCCTGTGCTCCCTATGTGGCAGTTTTGATGAATGTCCCTCCTTATGAGACCGATCCAGCCGGACCCCAACTGGAATCTCACGATTCAATAAAAAACAGAACGGTCTCTTGGCTACATAATAACTGCGGCTTTCCAATTACTTATTCAGACCAAATTCTAACCACCAGAAGTGTTGACTGGATAGGTACGTCTAGCAAAACCTGCAGGGGTGACTGCGTTATTGTTAATTTTAAACACCCTCAACATGCGGCCACAGCTTTATTAAGGGCTGGACCCTTAATCCCTGGGGAAGACAGAATAAGTGTACGTCCTCTTGGTTTCTTCTATAGCCATCTAATTAACCCCCCCCCCCAATTACCAGGAAATAGAAATCCCAGACCTAACCATTTTATGGGGTTTGGGATCCCTGTCCATAACAGATTTCAGTCATTAAGCTCTTTGGATTCAAATGACTGACTTGCTAGGACAGGGGTTAGTGCCTTGTGTCAACAGACTACTGCCCAGGCCCCCATTGTATGTGTTTCTATTCCGGACAATGAACCCAACAATGTGGAGACACAAAGTGAAGAAAGATGTATTAGCCCTGTAGCTTTAGGGGACAGCACGAATGAGGTTTCTATGGGTAATAATGTCCCTCTGTTTAATACCAGCACTAATAAACCGATCGGCATTTCGATTGTAAGCTGGAATGTTGCTGGGCTAAAGTCCAAACAGGAGACCTTGTATTGGAAGAATTTTATTAACACGCCTGATATTTTGTGTTTCCAGGAAACTTGGTGTCAGGAGGATGTACATTTTGAAGGGTTTGTTACGTTTAATCTACAGGCAGTTAGTTCTGCATCAGGGAGGGCAAAAGGTGGTCTCTTAATCCTGGTCTCGATTAGTAAAAGTATTAGGATTGGGAAATATTCAAATGTGGGACCTTAAGCGCAGTTACTGTGGCTCTACAATGATCAAGGTCGACAAGTCCTTCTAATTAATTACTATAATAATATTTTTGATGATAGTAGGATATCCGTTGTTGAAAACTTAGCAACTGCTATTGATGTATTAATGGACCAATGTAATGTTTCTTTTGATTTTATATGGCTAGGAAATTTTAATATTTCTTTATGCGAATTGACCTTTCAGAAAGTTTGTGGGGTTGTTAACAATGCTGGTGAAGTAGACATTCACTTTAGGCATAATAGCTACGGAGAAACCTTGTATAAATTTATTAGTAACTATAACCTTGAAATTCTGGGCTTTGCCAAAGATGTTAATGGGATGACCATCCCTACTTTTAAAAACTGGAGGACAAGTTCTGTGATAGATCATGTTATTGTGTCATCAACTATCACCCCCTTTTGTGAAATCCCCAGGATTGAAGTTACATCTTTGAGCGACCACAATTATTTTGTTTTAGAATGTTCGCTATGGTCCAAGAGCCCTGTCGCTGTGGGCCATACTATCACCAACATAGAACCCCACAGACCCAATGGTGTTAGAGTTAAATGGGTTGGGGATAAAGCTGACGAATTAATTGGTCACATTGTTTCTGATTGTCTAGCTGACATCTCATTATTCCTTGAAAACAATACTGGGTCTGAATGTGTTTTACCTGCTTTTAACAATATTAATACATTAATTGATGCAAGCCCAATTAGAGATAAAATTAGCCATGGACATGGTTGGTTCAACCATATCTGCACCAGGCTACTAACGGAGCTAAAGAAGGCCTTGGCCATTAAACCTAGGAACACTACATTAATAATTGAACGAAGAGCAGAATACCAATCAGCTTTAAAAGAGAGGAAAAGAGAATTACAGCAGGAAGCATGGGAATCATTAAATCAAGCGGCAGATATTCACAATAATATTTTATTCTGGGCTACGGTTAATTCTCCCTTCCTGAGAGATGATAATTCCCCGGTATTGAGCTCCAATGTTCCTAGTGATTGTTGGGTAACGCATTTTTCCAATATATTTGGCTCAAATAGCTGTTTAACCACCACTCCATGCAACTGGTCCATATTACCTTTAAACTTTACGGTGGGTGAGGTCGAGACAGGAATTCATGCAAGCAAGGGGGGAAAGGCCCAAGGAGCCGACGGGGTTCCAATAGACGTTTATAAAGCAGTCCCTGAGATCAGGAGCCCCCTCCTTGCGAATGTGTTTAATGCAGCAGTTTGCACTGAAGCTCCGACTACATGGGGGGAATCAATCATTATTCCTATTTTCAAAAAAGGCAATCGGTCTGAAGCAAAGAATTATCGCCCTATTTCCCTTTTAGACTCCTCTATAAAGGTCATGAGCAGAGTCATGTTAGTCAGGCTCGAGGAGTGGGTTGAAGATAAGGCAATCTTGTCCGAAAGTCAGTTTGGTTTTAGGAAAGGTAGGGGCACTTTGGACCAATGTTTGAATCTTGAACTCATAATTGGGAAATATGTCGAAGCCAAAGGTAGCTCCTTATATTTATGTTCTGCTGATTTAAGCTGCGCCTTTGATATGGTTGATCACGGAATTTTTTGGCCTACTTTGCTGCAGATGGGTGCCCCTGAGGGTATTATTTTCTTCCTTGCTAGGTTGTACCAAAAACTGCAAACATGTGTGAGTTTTGGGACCAAGGGAGAATGTACCCCCAAAGTTAGTGTGCAACGTGGCATAAGGCAAGGTTGTGTTTTAGCCCCGGTATTGTTTATTTTATTCATCAATGAGATTGATGTAATTTTAAAAGGTATTCAAGCAGATGCTCCCAGGTTGAAAGATGTGTCATTGCCGGTGTTATTATATGCTGATGACGCCGTGCTTCTTTCTAGGACCCCACTGGGACTCCAAAGATTGATGGATAGATTTTCACTGTTTATTAGGGACAGGAAACTACTCACCAATAAGGATAAGACACATACCATGACGGGTGGAGTAAAAAACAAGAAATCCACTGCCTTTTTCAATAATGGTAATAAGGTGCAATCAGTAGATTCCTTTTGTTATCTTGGAATAACCTTTTCCCATGATAGAAAGTGGTCTAATGAATTTAATAATGTCAGTAATAAAATGGCAAAAAGGGCCCATGGTATTTTTAAATTTGCGGCTAAAATTGGGGATAGACGGACAAGAGATATGCGGCTAATCTACCAAGCAAGATGTGCCAGCATTGCATTATATGGGGCGGCCATCTGGGGCTATAGTAGTGCCACTAAATTGCAGCTTGAGGAAAATTGCTTTCTAAAAAAACTCTTATGTCTGCCCTTCTCAGCAGCCACTGTACTGATCCATCGGGAACTAGACATTAACTATCTCAATGATCTTTTAGCTTTGAGACCACTAATGCTATGGCGTTCAATCTGGCTGGAGGATGGAAAGAATCTAAATAGAACTATAATTGCAGATTGCCTTTCACTGGACATGTATAGGAAGATCCCGTGGATAAGATATGTTGTAGATTGTTATTCACAAATCTTTAATCTTGATGTTTTGGCCGATCCGGAGGCTGCATCGGCTATATCGAAACCTGAAATGAAAGCAATATTCACGGACAACATGGCAAACAAGAGGACTTTCTCGTGTCGGTCCATGACAACGGTTTCTTTCTACAATAAATATTCTTTCACTGAAGGCTTCCCACCGTATCTTGTGCTGGTAACGAGGACCTCGCACAAATTTGGTCTAACAAGACTCAGGTTCGGAATTGTGCATGAGTTAGTGGCTTTGCCAAACATTAAGCAACACCCTAAAGGAACGAGTCAGTGTGACGGCATATCGAAACAGAGCCCTTTGCACTTTTTACTTATATGTAAACTGTAAACTACCAGAGGGAATTTTAGGGTTCAGATATTATGGGCGCACTGCCTCAAGTTTAACGTTCACGTTTAAAAGAACACAAATGGTGATTGGGTGGTGCGTGAAGAGCAGACGGAAAATTGCCCCAAACCGTCTAAAAAAGTCAAAGACCAAACACAATTGAACAGCTGAGCTCTCGCAACCACAAACAGAGTTCCACAATTCAGTAAATTGTTAAGTAGAGAAACACAAGATAACATAGAAGCAGATCCTTTGGTGTGAGTCTTGTCCCAGCAGGGTGGAGTTTTATTGGGTCCAGACTTGAGGAATAACAGTAAGCCGACACGTGTTTCGTCGTGTGCCGTAGAGTCAACACGACTCTTCAGGGCACAGGGATTACTGCACATCTATTATCTCCGGTTGTGAAGAGATGGAGTGTCCTGTAGACCTGTACATAAAATCACGTATTGTTGGACTAGTAGCGTCTATTCCTTAGAGGTGTCAGAGACTTCCTGGTTAAGAGTCTCTGAATCAAGCTGTGTGAAAAGTGTATACCGGGAGGGGATCCATAAGGTTGAAAACCAAGGAAAACGGGTATGTTTCCTGGTTGGCGGTAAGCTAATGTTCGGTATCCCTCCTCCGTAGGTTCCCGGTGGCCGTCTGTCATGAGCGGACTCGTCCTACGGAGGAGGGATACCGAACATTAGCTTACCGCCAACCAGGAAACATACCCGTTTTCCTTGGTTTTCAACCTTATGGATCCCCTCCCGGTATACACTTTTCACACAGCTTGATTCAGAGACTCTTAACCAGGAAGTCTCTGACACCTCTAAGGAATAGACGCTACTAGTCCAACAATACGTGATTATATGTAAACTGTACCAGAATTATCAAATACTATATTTAAAGCCTCTATTGGTTAAATATGGGATACGTACAGTGGATGCGGCTATGAATCTTGTTCTTAATATGAAATCTGTTGATATTTGTTTTTATACTGCCATGTTTTAAATCAAATCTATCAGTATACGTAAAAGTATGATATTTTAGCATATTGGTCTGTATTGTATCACATTTCTTACAAATTTGAATGTTTTCCGTACATGTATTTTTAATATGTGCTTTTATGGTCAATTCTTTTGTACCGAATAAAGCTTCATGAACTGAACTGAACTTCTTCTAACTATGGTATTTTGAAATCAGTATACTGTTATGTCTGCGGGACCCTTCTGTTTGTGGGGATATTTAGGGCTTGTAGGTTCACCAAACCTGAGATACCCAGATCCAATAATTGAGCTGCACCTTGCAATGGTTTTTCATTCTGTGCCAGGTGTACAGCAATTCATTTGGCAAAATACAGAGTGAAAATCTGTATGAAGGAAACCTATGTATTTCTGAAATGGGAACAGCATATGGAGTTTAGAA
Organism: Lissotriton vulgaris; assembly: GCF_964263255.1. Lineage (NCBI taxonomy): Eukaryota > Metazoa > Chordata > Amphibia > Caudata > Salamandridae > Lissotriton > Lissotriton vulgaris. Next base: position 1,231,067,538 of record NC_141695.1, on the reverse strand, counting down.
GCAGTGGTTATTTGTGGATCTCTGAATTTGTGTGTACCCATATTAGCATGTGAATTAGAGGGTATTTTTTAAAATTACTTCTTTTTTACACACAGTCTTATATTTGAAGGCAGAAATTCATAGACACACAAATGGTAATAACACTTGTTCAACTATTCTGTGTTCTCCTAAGTCTCCCAATATAATTGGTACCCCACTTGTTAATGTTAATGTTAATAAAATTTGTAAAGCGCACGAATACCCGGAGGTGTCTTTGTGCTGAAGAGCACAGTAGACATGCTCGGCACCTAGTCCTGAAACAGCCAGTTCTTTAATTTTCTCCTAAAGCCCGTTAGGGAGCTAGCATTCTTAAGTTCCAATGGAAGAGAGTTCCAAAGTTTAGAATTACCGTGATGGAAGCTGCGGCCACCCCAGTGCACAGTGCGGCTTCTGGGCAACTAAAAGTATTCATGCCCCCTCTGACCATAGGTGTCTGGTCGGTTGGTACCATACAAAAAGATTCTGAAGAAAAGAGGGGCCTCTGTGATTCAAGGCCTTATAGACAAGACACAATGCCTTGAATTTAATGCGCTGAGGTACAGGGAGCCAGTGCAGATTGCAGATTTAATTAAATACCACTTTGTGCCTGGGGATATTGAACAATAAACGTGCCGCACAGTTTTGGACCATCTGAAGCTTCTTTAGACACTGCTTCTGAGAATTCAGATATAGCCTAATACAGTAGTCTAATTTGGACTGGATGAGAGAAGTAACTACAGTTTTTCTGGTATCCGGTGGGATGTACGGAAGTATCTTCCTTATTTTCTTTATAAGAAAATATGAAGCAGAGGCAATAGAATTGGTCTGTTGACAGAGTGTTAATTTATTGTCAATCCACACACCCAAGGTCTTAACTTTGGCTGCTGGTTTGGGGGGTATGTCCATCTCTGCCGGCCACCACAGATTGCCCCAGATTGGCTGCATATTACCAAAAATCAGAACTTCCATTTTATCAGAATTAAGTTTGCGGTAATGTGCACTCATCCATCTGTTACTTGTGCCCATACAGTTTTGAAACTGCTGAAAAGGAGAGGCTTGATGTTTATATGCTGCTTCCACAATTTGGGTGTCGTCGGCATATGACGTCAGACTGAACCCAAATTCCTGGATCAGTGGGGCCAATTCGGAGACATAGATGTTGAACAAAGAAGGGCTTAATGAATAGCCCTGTGGGACTCCACACAGCAGAATGTAAGGAGCTGAGTCAAATCCATCAAGTGACACCGTTGATCTCCGATCCTTTAGGAAGGAGGACAGCAGCGCCAGGGTCGTTTCACCTACTCCCAACTTCTCTAACCGCTGCTGCAAAAGAACATGATCAACCGTGTCAAAAGCGGCAGATAGATCGAGGAGCACAAGAGCAGTTGTGCCTCCTCCATCCTTCGCCGCTCTGATCTCTTCGGTAGCCTTAATAAGCGCGGTTTCCATGCTATGTTCCTTGCGAAATCCGAACTGGGAGTGATCCAGCAGATTGTTCTCACTGATGAATTGTGATAGTTGAATGTTCATAATTTTGTCTACTATTGTGGCTGGTGTTGGTAGTCTGGCTATAGGGCTGTAGTTATTAGGGTTGGTGGCATCTAAGGTGTTTTTTTTTTTTTTAGAAAGGGGAGAATGGACGTTTCTTTCCAGTTAACGGGAAAGATACCAAAGTTAAACATCGAATTGAAGATTTCAGCGAGCCCGAGACTCACCAGATCTACTATTTCTTTAAGAAATACTGGTGGGCATGGGTCTAAGGAGATCCTGACCTGGCTTCATTTATGTACTTTTCTACTTCTTCCGAAGATACTGGGGAGAATTTAAGCAGGGAGCTTTTCTCAAGGTCTGGATCGTTCGTTCGGGCGGAAGGACAGGGCCCTGAAAAGCTTTAAAAATGTCCAGAACTTTAGATTTAAAAGTTGCAGCAATATCATTGCAAAACTTTTGGTTGCCCTTCTTGCCTGTCTTGTTGGGTAAGGTAAGTTTATTTATTACCGAAAGTAATTCCTTAGGGGAGTTATTGTGTGTTGCAATCTGTTGAGTGAGGTAATTCCTTTTTTCTGATATAAGTAAAGGTTTGTAATTTAATAAAGCCATCCTATATATTTCCTTATCCGACTCGTGACAGTTAGTTCGCCAGCAACGTTCCAATCGGCAACAATTTTGTTTTTCTTTCCGAGGTGTTTCAGAAAAACAGGGGGCAGAAGGGGCAATCCTGTTTCTGGTCAGTATTTTAGTGGGTACCGAGGCATTGACTGCATCGGAAATCCAATTGGTGTATTTGGGGTCCGCTAAGTCCACGTGGCCCTGAAATTGAGGTGGTGAAACTTCCAGGTGGGTGCAAAGAATTATTTTACCCACTTTACTCCATGCTTTACAGGAAAAGACAGGTGGCTTAGTGACTCTAGCCTGCCCAGCAGTGGAGCATGGAAGACTAAACTTGATTAATGTGTGGTCAGGCCATGTTAGTGGAAGAATTTCATTCACTGTAAGCCCGTGAGCTGAGGCAAAAACGCCTTCCAGCGTATGCCCGGCCTCAGGGGTGGGGGATTGCACTAGTTGGGTTAACCCTAAGTCTCCTAGGGTGTCTGAAAGCACCATCGTCTCTCTATTGTCTTTATCTTCTATATAGAAAATACAATCTCCAAGTATAGTAAAATCCTTATAATTCTAGTTACTTTGAAGGTCAACTTAGAACTAAGTTCAAATGTGAAGTGGAGGGCCTCATAGGAAGGAATGGAAACCGGGTGATAGGTGACTGGAAGGTGTTCTTTAAAAATAATGGCCACTCCACCGCCTCTTTTGTGTGGCCTGTCTACTCTAATTGCTCAAAATCCCACAGGAGTAGCAGTAATAAAATCAGGATCTGAGGCAGCGTCTGCCCAGGTTTCTGTTATGAATAAGATGTCCAAACCTACATTTTCCATTGTGTGTACTACTTCATATTTGTGCTTTGCCAATGATCTAGCATTGACAAGGCCACAGTACAGCATAGATTGCTTATCAAATTTGCTAGATTTATGGCTCTGGAAGTTTTGGGTAGATTGCAAAGCAGTGATCCCTTGTGCTTGCGGAAGAATCCGCAAACACAACTCGAAGTGCTATCCCCAGGATCTACCAGACAGCAGCTCTCCATCATCCTGTTAAATGAGTATGTGTGGGTAGTCCTAGTGCTCCCAACAAGAAACGGCCCAAAACACACCTTGGAAACATTTTTCCACTGAAAACAGACCCTTTTTTTTGCAATGTGCCTAGCTGTGGATTTTGGGCACTAGCTCAGCCGGCACCTAGGGAAACCTACCAAACCTGTACATGTGTTAAAACACCCAGGGGAATCCAGGATGGGGTGACTTTTGTGGCCTCACAGGGTTCTGTTACCCAGAATCCCTTGCAAACCTAAAATATTGAAAAAAACTAAACAACACATTTCCTCACATTTCTGTGATGGAAAGTTCTGAAATCCGTGGGAAGCCACAAACTTCCACCTACCCAGCATTTCCCCAGTTCTCCCCATAAAAACTGTACCTCACTTGTGTGGGTATGCCTAGTGTCTGCAACAGGAAATGGCCTAAAACTTAGTGTGGAGACATCAAAAATATCTTTATCAAAACAATTGGTTTTGCAAGGGACCCACCTGCGTTTTTGGTCCCCCTGCTCCACACCTACCTAGGAAAATTACCAAACCCAGATATTTCTGAAAACGAGACACCCGGGGGAGTCCAGGGTGGTGTGGCTTGCCTGGATCTCCCAAAATTTGTTCACCCAGAATCCCATGCAAACCTCAATTTCTGAAAAAAAATCACATTTCTGTGTTGGAAAGTAGTGGTATCACCAGACAGACACACTACCACTCAGCGTTCCTTCAGGCCTTCCGATAAAAAATGGTAACTGACTTGTGTGGATGGGCCAGGTGCCTGGGACAGGGAAGGGCCCAAAACCTAGTATGTATATGTGTATGGATTGTGATTGGATAGCAGGCTATTGGCAGATCTTGCATTCTTTTCATGTCTCCCATCATTTACTGAACGAATATTTCAGAATTGTCTACCATCTTATTAACATCTTCCTTTGTGACTGTGTGTGCAAAGCTGACTTACTATATAACGACTAACAAAAATTAAGGGTGTTAATAATTTCCTTAAGTCTGTATATTTCAAAAAAGAATGGCTAATAGTCTCTCCCAATTCCACCCTCCTGCTTCTTAGCCCATTTCCTTACACCAAAAAAATATAGAAAAGTCAGATATTTTGATGTTCGTTCTACTTTATTAGAGAATTACCACAAGTGACTGCAGACTCATAAGAGGTTTCTACAGAATAACATGTTGGTTGTGAAAAACTGAAGATGGTCCCTGATGTGGAAAGTTGGAAAGGGAGAAGATCCAGCAATTGGTGTTGACGCAGAATCTGTCAGTGGCTTGAAGACCTAGGTTAGCTCTCCCCTGCAAGAGACAAAAACAGACAACGATCAGAAAACTACTCATGGTAAAAGGCAAATTCGAAAACCTCCAACTGAACAACTCACTGGTGGGCAGGTACCTTAAGTGTTTTGGGGCATCCTGTGACGATATTTGCTGGCTTCTCTTTTGTGCTTCTAGAAGTGGTTCAATTATAGTGGAGAAATGGCTCAGAAGGTCATATTCCGGGATCTCATATAGAAAGTTACCATATCTGCCAGTGGCAGTGGTGCTAGAACACTTTTCAGACTGGGGCTGCTGCCATTAAAATCACATCACTGAAGCCGTAGAGATTGTGAAGAATCCAAGCGCCACACAAAAAATAAGTGTAGCAAACAAGCCATACCCATGCAGTATTGGAGTGGTAGGGGTGGGGTACATAGCTAGTGGACCATGTTGGAGCACAGGTGTGGTAGTCATACCCAGACCACATTTTCTATTGACATGCCTGCTAATTTGCACAGATATACAGTTTTATCTGGTAAAATTATATAGTTCACAAACGATAGTATGTGGATATGGACTTCAACAATATTTATCATTTGCTTATTACTAAATATAGTGTCTTGATTTGATCCTATTAAAATATATTTTTCATCACATTTCAGAATTACCAATCTGATATGCTTAATTTGTGCTTTCCTAATTGCTTATATAATTTGAATTAGGTGTATAGTTCATTTACAGGTATTTAAATGTTGTGTGTTAATAAAAACTGACATCCTTATCAAGCTCTTCCTTTCACTTAATGTACTCTAGCAATATTGTCACCTTGTTCATTTTTGCAAAATCGTCTCACTTTGCAGCCAGAGAAAACAAAGTAAATACCAGTTTCCGAATAAGAAGTAATTTGACAGAAGACATTTAACATCGAAGTGTGACAAGATGAACACAAAATTCATTGGCATCATTATTGCTCATACCTCTTTTGAGCGCCAGTATGGATATTTCTAGGGGTGCTACAGCACACTTTCCTCCCTCCCGCTCCCCTTACTTGTAGTGCCTATGGCCACTACAGTAGGTCACCAAGGGCATTATTTATGACATTTGTGGTGCTACCCTGCGTCACAGGGAAAGGGCAAGAATGCACATTATTTATCCAACACAGTTCATTCCTGTCCTTCCCCCTGCGGTGGCACCATTTTGGAAACCAAGCCCCAACGCAGGCCCCCTTGCATCATGGTGCAAGCGTGCCTGTGTTGTAGGCAGGAATATTTATGCGCAAGAAGGGTCAGCTTCCTACACAAAAACAATTCTGAGAGGCTTTTTTCATCCTTTCTGTGTGTACTGCAGAATATAGCAAACATAAAAAGAGGGAAAACCGAGGAGAAATATAGATATTTTTCCTCGTTACGCCTCTCCTGGTGAGGCGTATATTTTTGGCGCATTCCTAGTCCATATAAATCTGGGAATGTGTCAAAAACCATGGGAGTTAGGTGGACCCACCATAAAGCCCATGGAATGCCTCTCTTGTGCAGAGTGGGGCAAAGCAGCGATTTGTACTGCATTGCATTGCTCCAGATTTTTTAAAGCAATTCAGCGCCACGCAAACTGACTTTTTGTGACTTCATAAATCTGACTTTGAGATTTACGTCACACATGTACCACGTTGCATGGTTCAAGAATGACGCAAAGCTCTCTTAAATATGCCCCCAAGTGTCTCGGGACTTAGAATGGTTGCTCTTGTGGCGTGCTAGTATGAGGTTTTACATTTATATGATATTTTGTGTTCCTGTGAATAAGTGACCTCTTTTATCAAGTTTGTGAGACATTTGATTTGCTGCTTGAGTTAGGGCACTGCATTTGTGGCAATCAATTGTGTGCTGCTGTTTGGTGCTAATTGTATAATACCAAGGCTCAGTGGGCCTCTGGAGTGGGTATCTTTTTGGACTAGAGGAAGTGATGGCTAGGCCGGCCACTTCAATAGTTCTTTCCACCTAATGAGGCTCAGTAGTTTAGAACAATTCATTAGTTTTTAAAAAGTCAACCAACGAATAAATCTTTAGCTGCATTAGTGAGTTCACAGGTGCCTAATAGAATGCATACTACTGGTGATGTACTAGATGTATTTTATATTTCATTAGACTTCTGTACATGGGCACACAATATGAGGAAATAACTATTTCACCATTTTGGCTTTGTGCAGACTAATATCATATATTGCTGCCAATCTTATATTATTACTTCATTACCTGTTTTAGTGCTTTTTCTTACGAAGTCCAGCAATGCTTGCAATACCCATTAACTTAGCACACATTACAATTCACACTTTACTCAATTCCTCTCCTTCCCTTTTTGGGTCTCACCTAGGCAGCGCATGTGCTGTCTCGTCGAGAGATGCTGTATACAGTATAGCAGGGGAAGATCCGCCCACTATTTCGCCATAAATTTGATTGGCTGCAATGATAAATTCTGCTTTTTCATTGGTTTTTGCCTTCTTAGTCCCGCCTCCTGACTGCCATGGTGTCAGTTTTGCTCTTTCGATGCTATCAGTCCCTTTACTTGTAAAACAGTTTTGTTTCCCTGTCTCTCCCTGTTCCACCCCGCAGTCCATAACATTTTGTATCAAAAACAACCCCCACCCTATTCGTGCCTTCCTTCATGCCGGCACTTGCATTTAAAATGCAATAGGTCTTGGGTAAATCCGAGTCTTATTGCATTTCTAATGCTTGTTTGTCATGTGATTGGTGGATGAATTTGCACTCTCTCTCTCGCATGCGCGCGATGCCTTACATCATACACATGGGCGACAAAACAGTGCCATTTTCTAACAGATGGTGGTTCAGGGATGTCAGTCCTCAAGAACGCACACAGGGGGGCAATTGCTGAACTTCGCATACAGTGACGAACAGCCTACAATAATGTCAGTGTCTGTGGGGAGGTTGCCTGCTTTCTAAGGTCTGTGCTGAGCATCCCCAGCAGCTCAGCTGCTCAGAGGCCTCACTAGATGTGGTCCTGCACTGTCTATAAGGACAGCCTAACGGTTAAGATTTCGCCCAGGCATCCTGCATCCGTGCCCTGCCGTGAGGAGGCAACCCCGTCTCCTGAGTCGGTGAGGAGGAGGTTTCCGTTCTCGGGACCACGGTGAAAGAAACAACCCAACAGTCTTCTCTGGGCAGAGGCGACCTCTACTTCGGCCACGCCTGTAAGGAGGCAGGTGCTCCATTACTCTGCAAAGGCAACGGGTCTGTGCAGAGTCAGCCCTCTCGCCCCTTCCCCTCTCTACCGGGTCTGCATTGAGGCATATTCCTCCGCTGTCTGGTGTGTGCAGAGGCTACGGCCTCCATTACTGTTGCGGTACACACGCAGCCTCTTCCACGGCCGGGAGGAGGCGGGGGAAACCCCGCTGCCATGGCGGTGTAGAGGTCGCGGAGCACCCACCCCGCCAGGTCTGTGTAAAAGCAGCACCCGCTGCCAGGACTGTGCAAAAGTTGCCTGCCTCAGCTGTCGGGACTGCATCTGCAAAACATCCACGTTGCACACTCCCACTGCTTCTCTCCAGCAAGTTTTTTGAGTTAGCTCGCGTGGCTGGTGACGAACGGCTGTGTATGTCCCTTCCTTTGAAACACAAAATAACAGCATGGTTTTTCTTTTCTCTGTGTCTGCTATTCACTGTAAGCATTTATTCGTTTTTTCTTTGATTTGTAATTGTTGTTACACTCCTTTTTCCATACATTAAATTTCCCCTTCAGTCTCATCCCTTCTTTTTTCTCTTACACACCCTCATCAATGCAATTGCGTTTAAATGCTTTGTGGCAATGAGTCTTTCGTCTGAGGTCTGTCGTTCAGTCTCAAGCGCCGCATTGCCGTAATAGTGAAAGCACAGAGGAGGTCATACGAAATAAGACACAATGTGGATGTGTGATCTGTGAAATCTCAGTGCGCAGTGGGGTCGCATATAATCTCGAGACACATGGGTCTATCGGCACAGTTGTTGTTTGCTTTTACAATGATCAGACCACCTTCACAAATTTCACAACTTGTCGCTATTCACTGGAAAGGCCGTAAAAGTAAAAAAAAAACATGAGTTAAAAATGACGTCTCCTCCTGTAGCATCACAATGCACAAACGGATCACATATCACCACAATGTCCGGGGGAGCCGAGTCAAATCTGAAATCTGAAAGCACAGAGGGGGTCCTACGAAAGAAGACACAATGTGGATGTGTAATCTGTTACATCACAGTGCACATTGGGGTCGCATATAATCTTGATACACACTGGTTTACCGGCACCGGAGTTGTTTGCTGTTACAATGATCAGTCCACCTTCACAAGTTTCGCAACTAGTCGCTATTCACTACAGAAATTTGCTGACTGCTTTTTGCGTTGGTACATCATCATATGTATTTTTGTTGCTAACCTGTGTAAGTCCACCTACCTACCTCCTCCATGTCCTTCTGCCCACACAGAGATTAGTCCATAGAAATTGTCTTCCACGCGCACCCGTAAATAATATTTTTTTCAAATCTTGTATTTTGAGTGATATGACCATGAAGGCCCTGATTCTATATTAAAAACACATCTTTGGGCTACACCATTTCCCGCTAAAAGGCAATTCCTATACCTGGAGTAACATCATAATACCTGGAGTGCCACACAGTTTGGTGCTCACTTTCCTTCCATATTAAAGAACAGTAGATGTTTCAGCACCCAGTCTAATATGCTGCATTGCTAAATACATTTAAGGTCCCAAAGGCGAGACTGATTTAATTGCAAATGATGGTTTTTGATAGTTAGTTATACATCAGTCTATTTTCACTAAATACTGAATCTGACCTACTACGATTAGCTGCAGTAGATCCCTCATCTAGAGGGCATTTATAGACCTATCACTGGGCGAGAGAAGATCTCTGGTGAAAGCAAGTTTGTGGTTAATCTTGGGAGATTGTAGTCAATCAACTTTTCCAGGACGTGGTCAGTAGAAACTGATCTCAATCCCTAGGTCTGAGCCCCACTCCTCCAGCAGCCTTTTTACTTACACGCTGGTTTCCTATTGTACCTTCCTGGAAAGTCACAGAAGGTGTCAGTGGAACAGTTTGGGTTCAGATTGTAACCACCTACCCAGCTATTAATATTTGCAGACTAAAAACAGAGGCAAACACTGCTTAGTTTGTAAAATATTGAGCTCTCAATGCTCTGCTGAGAGGACTGCAGCCGACATCATTAAATGTCGGCACAACGAATATCAATTCTGCGTAGTGTTGAACCCATCTTACACCTCTTTAATCCACTAACAGTGACACCCTGACTACTTATTGCACATTTTCAAGTTTCTGCTTTGTTGCTTTTTGACGGTTTCCCATCTTTCTCTTCCTTCTTTGTCCTATGTGTGTTTTCCCCTCTCTTGCTCTCAGTTAATATTTAATTAAACAAAAAAGTTGCCAGTGGATCTCACTGGCAACCACCAGCTGAAAATAAGCACTGGAGGTAAATCTTTATGGTAAAGTGAACTCAAGATTTTTCTCCTATATCTCTGGTAATTCATCTTAAATGTGGTAATGCATCAGATTTTCTAGGGTCCTCTCGTGTTTCTCAGACATGGTTGTCAGACTACAGTGGTGTGATGGTTGCAATGGCTAACTATTCCAGCATTTGAAATTCTAGTGCTGTCGAAATAAAAGGATGAGGGGTTTTTACCACTAGGGCCAACCTTGTAGTTAAACTCTACCTTTATGCTCAAATAGTTCTAGCAGCAACGTATTTCCCTAGTTCAAATCACTCTACCAACTGATTGGTGGGTTATGAACTGATGTATACAATTTATGGTTCAAAAAATGGAGTGCACTTAGCTGGAGCATGACTATCTCGCAGCTAAGGAAAGTAAAAATGCTTTTAAATGTAAGTTGTATGCATGCTTCAGCTGAGAGTGTGCTTTTGTAAAAAAGAGTGTGTGTAAATGTGTGCTTATGTGCACGCATGTGTGTGTGTGTCAAAGTAAAGGCCAAATGGACAATGCTGTTCCTTTCGCTACCCCTGGCTTTTTGGTAAATTGACGCCCATGGTGAGAGTTAAACGGATCCATTCAGTGATTTAGGATGATTGTTAATTTGATGCCCGAACCCGAAGATTCTTACTACAATGAAGGGGCACAAGAGATGCCCCTTGGGTTTCTGTTTTGAAACTTTGAATGCATGACACTTCCTAAAATGTGCAAAATTATGTTTTCACATTTGCACATTTGCAAGTCAGCATGTTTGCATGTCAGCATGTTTGCACATTTGCAAGTCAGCTGACTTTTCAACTTTTCACACCTCTGATAACTTCTACTTTCAGAAACGAAGATTTGATTTAACTAAGTCTTCGTTCATCTTTTGAGAAAAAATAGGAGACTATCATTGTAAATAAAAATGATATATGTGATTGGCTAAAGTTCAGTATGTAATAAATATAGTTACTGATCCATTTTCAAGAATACTGCCTTATATTCAATGGTGCATGTCCTCGACAGTCGGATTGTTGTAGCCCCCCATAAACTTGGTGAAGCGTCTTATCCTGCATGAAATACCTGATGGGAAGCTGCACTTCCTGCAAATATTCAATGCAATGAAACATGAACCAGCTTAGAAGAGATAGGTGTCCTTTGGTAGATTATTGTTTACATTTGGCTTTCATAGGAAGTCTACAGTAAAAGAATTGCCTCCATTCTAAAACAATGCGCTCAGCTGCGGGGATTTCTAATTCCAGTTCAGCGGTAAATATTCAATATAATTCAATATAATTCACGACCAAAAAACGTCAATATAAAGGAAAAAACAATTGGTCACATGTAACCTCCCTGACAGGTGCCACTCTCTGTAGAGACTGACTTTGTTTGTTTTTGTACTTGTATAGCGCACAGCTACCCACAGTGAGTTTCCCAGCGCTTGTACGATTACCGCAAGGGAACCCTTCCTGACTTTCCCTGTGAAGTGTCCACTCCTGGGCACTCCCTTGGTGCAGACCAGGCATCCCTCGCGTTGTGGGGGCCGTTGTAGAGACTAAGCAAGCTATTGCCCAGAGTTGCAGCGTGGGACCCATGATCAGAATAGGCACTGAGGCGAGAATATCCGGTCAGGGGAATTAATGAGCCCGAGACCCGCCAGGGCAGGAATCAAACTCTGGTCCCTGGCCAGAGCTCTGCATCGAGGTCTAACTGCTCTAACCATTGAGCCACACTTCTCCACGAAAGAACCAGCAGATGTACATACATTGTTCCCGGCAGAATTAATTTTACATAAAGGCGTTTTCTTCCACATGCAATATAAAATTAAATTGACTTTACCTTCGCTTATATCTCGAGGCCACAATACATTTTAAGAGACTACATGTATAAGCCTCAATTAAAATCTGAGAGCTCTACCATAGCTTTTCCCTAGGCTTTCTTAAGATTAAGATTTTTTTTGTAGACCCTAATTCATAAATACTCTTGAATGAAAGGTAGTTTGATCCTGGTAAGGCTCATGGGGAAGGGGTCATAGCTGCTGGTTAGTTGATATGTTTGTGTGTGATAGCCTGCTTCATGCATCCATGGTATAAGGTTGGCCATGACATAATGTTGGTGTTGCATGAAGTATTGTGGGAATTCATGACAAGATGCTGTCCATCCATGGAGTGATGCAGGCCCCCATATAATAGTGGCAATTGGTTGCATACTAATAACATAATGTGCTACTAAGTCTCACCGCTGGCACCTGTGCTTAATTTGTAATATAATCGGTGCAAATAACCAAATTATGTTTAGACGCCAGTGGCCAACAATATTGATGGCCGGGGTCATGAATACCATGGCTGCATAGTTCTGATTCCACTTCATGCCTCTTTTTTTCAGTACTGAATACTCTCTCACTCTTTCAGAATCCCTGCTTTCTCCATTTGCCCTTTTTTTTTAAAAATGTTCTCTTCCTCCTTCTTTCCCCCTTGCGTTTTTATAGGTCTCGCCTGGCGAAAGGAGCGCATGCGCTTCCCTCGCCATGGAGAGGACCCTTTGGAATCAATTTTCTCCAACGCTTGCATGCACTGGTCTGCATGGACAAAGATGGCTGCTCTTGCCGCCATGGAGAGGACCTTTTAGAATCAATTCTCCCAACGCTTCCATGCACGTGTCTGCATGAACAAAGATGGCTGCTCTCACCATCTGTCCAATGCAGACAGCATGCGCCAGTCCGAACGGACTGTGAACAGTCCGATTCCATCTTGTCTAAATAGCGCCTTCAACACGCTGCCGCACTCACTCCCCCGACCCTCGTGCATTCACCACGCTGCCACGCTCACTCCTCCGCCTCCCCCCACCCACTCCCACTGCGACGATCTTTGCCTTCCACAACAGGTACGTTTAATTAGTGTGTTCAGTGTGGGGGAGAGAAGGGTGTAGATGGTGTGTTATTTTGGAGGGGCTCTATCAGCCTTGTTCTTTTTTAATCGCACCATGCCACTATTACCAAAGCCCATGTCCCGGCTGCGCCTGTTGTCCTACTTGTTTAATTAATGCTGTCTGCATCCATGCTACGAAAGCTGTCTTTGGGGGCTGTCGGGCCCCTCTCTCCTACCCTTTGCAGGCTGATCCTATGAGTGCGGGAAAGCCAGGGGCTAAGGCTGCCACTCCTCCCACCCGAGCTGTGGGGAACCTGACTGGAGCAGGGTAGAAACATTTAGAGTCCCCGCCTCCTCTGTATACATAATTGTGGGCACATGGACGGATCATCCCGGCGCACCGGCAGACTCAGTCTACCCACCGTTCCTCTCAATACCAGGCTACGGACGCTGATGGCCGCCATGGGCCCCCTGCTCCTTGTCTCGCTGCTGGCCGACAAGAGGGGCACTCAGTACAAGCGCTACACTTTCAGGAGCATCCCGTGGGCCGAGCTGATGCCGCTGGAGTTGCTGCGCACAGGTAGGGAGCGGCCTCTTGGCGCTTCACATCTTCATTTTGCCAACTCTTGCAAGTGCAGTTATAATCCAGCACAATAAATACCCTTTCCATGGGCACATAGCGCCTTTTGCTGTGCTGTAGCACTTTACACACAGAGGGATGCCAGTTGGGTGAGTATTGGGCGCAGCTACGCAGAAACCCGCTGTTTAGGAGGCAAAGACCCCAGACCAGACTTTGAGACAAAAGCTAGTGCCTCCCTGATGCAGGCGCTAACAAGGAGGGGCGTTTTATTTCTACAAACCTTCCACGTGGTGCACACGCGATGCCCTGCACAGCGCACTTACAAGGTTTCAAGAGTGGTCTAGACAAATGGTTTTGTAACGTAAGGGATGTTTCCAGAATAGATCCTATGCAGATCAGGATGCACACCAGTGTCCATGGTGCAAAGGTGCTGCGAGGCATGAGGCCAGCACTATGGTGCACCAGCACTAGGGATGGAGGACGGGCTGTGCTGCCAGTGGCCTCAGAAATAATAAATACAGATGAGTGTGTGTGCGCGGAGGCCCCAGAAGGTGTTTGTGGAGGTCCGGGGGACTGAGGCACTGAGAGCACACAGGGTGACCACTGACCAGACCGCCAGGATTGCCCCGGACAATCCCGCTTTCAGAGGACTGTCTTTTATTCTTATAATATTTCCCCTGTTCAAGAAGTAACCCTTGTAAAGCAGACCATATCGCCAATATACATTATACGGAATTGCAGTCACTCATGCATACTAGAGGTGGTTGAGCCGCTGAAAGCTCGAGCCAGGCTGAATCCTGACTCTGGCTCAGCTCAAGGTCCCGTCGGAACCTTGAGCCCATAACGAGTCAAGCTTTCATGTGCTTTCTGTGTGCCACCCTATACCCTCATGCACCAAAAGAGATAGAAGTAAAGCATTAACAGTTGAGGTGAACAGGAGAGAACTAGATACCTGCTTAGTAGATGATTTGTGCAAAGTGAAACCAGAAAACATGAATTATTTGCGGATTCCCCGCTTAACCAAATTGTGTGATCGTAGACAAATATTATATTTTACTGATCCTCCTTTTTCTTCACTATCGTATATGAAAGCACCTTCAAACACTTGAGTGCAGAATTCCAACTGTACAAAAAACTATTGTTTGATTTAATAGGCTACAATGTTGCTTTGTCTATAACATACTGGGTCTCATAAAGGGTTAACATAACTACTTTCTTGTTTATTCAAGTAACAGCACCACAGCTCTTTGTATGGTAGCACTGTCTTCAATTTGCGTTTGGGTGTAAACTGATGGTATTTCATGGTTGAAAAACATGGCGTAAATTACTTCACAACAGAAGTGTATCCAATATACAACTTTTCTTTTTTTCCCCAAACAAAATCTATGTGCCAAGCAAGTAGAACGGATCTGTGGGGTAAACCATTAAAAATGCAATAGGTCTCGCCTTTCATTAAGTTAAAGCCATTTGCTTTGCTATCCAATACCCTTAGCAAAGCAAATGGCTTTAACTTATTTAAAGGCGAAACCTATCGGATTTTCAATGCTTGTCTTTTCTTGCTGTGGGTGAAAGTCTAATGAGGGAAAGTAAGTGCTGGTTCCCATAAATAAATGCTGGGGGGCCCACCTGCAACCACTGGCTCAAATCATGCACTGGCTGTCACACTGCTGGTCCTGACATAATGGAGGTAATTCTTGACATATATTAGGCTTTTTGGCATAATGGTGCCCCTCCTTGGTATAATGCTGATCCTGATATAAAGCTGGTAATTATTGTCATGATGGAGCAAGGTTTCACACGAAAAGTGACTTGCTCATACTCAACCCTCTCGAAATAATATTAATGTACTAACTTACATGTTTTGTCTTATTAATATTGCATTACACAACATTTTAGGCATCTAGGGGAAGCTTGCCAATGTGCTTTTACTAATATTAATCCCCTTGCACTAAAATGGCTGCTGCTATGCAGGATTTTCTACTGCGCATGCGTCTGTCACCCACGTGATATGCTTGGTGGGAAAACATCTGCTTCTGCGCAATAGAACTAAGATGGCCATTATGTGTCCTAACGTGCAAAAAGCATTCATCGCTGCTTTGCTAAGCTGTTTATTTTCACTTAATATCTAACGTAATAGTATAAAAGAAATCAATGGGAGTAGAGTAGAAAGAAGTGGTATAGAGTGCATTCATTTATTCTGTGACTCTAAAGCTGTTTCTTTTCTATTTTCACATATCATGAATAAACGGGCCTAAATGCTTTTCTGAACTCCATCTTTGGAGAAACTGCGTCTGCGCAACAAGACTTGAAGTTACAGAAGCTGTCGCCTTGAATCATGGCCAAGACGGACATGGAAGGCGGAGAAGAGTGAACTCCATGCCTTGCCAGAGGAAGCTGAATTGATTAAATTGTTTTTAAATGATCATGGATACATTTCACTACCGGGTGGAATAAAAAACATGAGTAGATAAAGTTATGGGAGGGAACATCATGAATACATGATTGACAAATTGCTTCTAGAAAACTATGGTGTGATGGCTATTCCTCGTTCTTGTCCAATAAAATTGTGGGATTCACAAATTTGCAACATTTGGGGGTTGTACATGACCTGAAAAATATTATAACTGGGGTAGGCTTAGCTAGTTAGTTTGTCCGACTAGCTGACCTGTCACTGACCCAACACACTTAATAGGTGATCAAGAGCAGAGTTGCTGGCGGAGCACTCTGTCAGAAGATTCTATAACCCAATCGGGGTTTGGAAAGGAGATCGATGACCCAATCGGGGTTCGACTGTTAGCTCCAGAGAGGGTTTACAACGCTTGTGTTTTGAACTTTAACTGCAGTGCAATGCTTAGCCTGTGGTGGTCCTGTCCTGATCCAATTTGGTCCGTATCCTGTCCTGGTTCTGATTCTGGCTTGCACCTGTTCTTACCTGCTGGCACCTGTACTTGGGATTTTGTTATTCTTTTGACTCAGCCCATGGCCAGGATTGGTCATCACTCCGAAATAGGTAACTATAAAGTGTGGGTTTGTCATTGTATTGTTTCCCTTTCTTTTACCCACCCTCTGTTTTAAAATGCTTAATGTCATTTTCTCTCCAATGCATTTGCAATGATTATTTTCCAAAATTCTGTATTATTCTAAGAATAGGAAGTTAATCTGAAATTGATGTTATAATTTTCAAAATTACTTAGATAAAGATTTAAAAAATTTCCGAGTTTGTGGTTATTCATGAAATTCTAAATGTTATTATTGCTACCTATTTTTCTCTCTAACTCCCTTGATCCTTTAGGACTATAGGTATCGCTGACTTGGATTGGTAAAATAAATGGTATAAAATCCAAATGGTAAAAACCCCAATTGGTTTGAGTGTTGGTTTACCTGTTTATTATATATATATAGATATATGGGCCCAGGTGAGTATGTTGAGCAGGTGAGCCCGCGCTCTATCAGGTATACTGTAGGCATCTATGATGTGAGATCTATAATCCCTGAAAATGGCAATATTTCGTTTTCGGTAATTTCGTTTTGTCTAATAAAAAGATTGTATGTGATAGCAAAATGGTTGTCTTTTCATAAACAGGTAAGCTCATTCTTGGAGACATAATTACAGTCTAAAATATGCATTCTAAGCGTATATTTCACTGATCATTATTGTTTTCTAGATCGTCGCCTGTGACATTAGTAGACAGTCTGTTCTCTGAACCTCTTAGGTGCCCCTATCTAGAGCGATAGCACTGCTGTTTGATGCTGTAACATCTATCTAGCCTGCCATTGTGCAATTTTTATATTTTTTAATGTACTGTCGGATCCCTTCCAGGGACCTTCACATTGAAGAAATATGACTACGGATTTCCTTCGAAGGAGCGGGATCGAAAAATGGAACTGAGAGAAAAGCAAAAATGAAGAAATCTGTTATGAAAAATAATAGGCAGAAAGGAACTGCATTTTGAAAACTGACTGGATCACCCATTATTTTTTAGGCTGGCTTCAGGAATGTTTGCCACTACTATCTCAATAATTTCCTGTGGCGAGGAAACAACAATACCCCCCGAAAGGGTCAGCTTAGCTGGGGGCACCGTGAAAGTATTAGAATATTTTATTAGTGCTATTCAGAGAATATGTCTGTTTTGCACATTTATGTGAGAATGGCTCTATGTAATGATCCAGCTGGCCCCGTTTATTCTTGATCAGCCTGCCACATACACAAAACTCTCTCGAAGAAGTCAGCCTCACTGACCTCTGCACTCCATCGTAAACACAAACGTTTGGGACTAACAATGCTCACCACTGACAGGACTTCCAGTGTCCGCCACATGGGCCAAGCTTCTGTATTACCTTGAGGACTTCTTGTTGGTACTCACTGTTTTGGCTTATTTCTTGTAACCTTTTTGTTTTGAATTGCCTAGAACTATAGTGGTTTGATGAAAGTGTCTGCGCTGGCTATAAGCAATGTCAAGGCATGTTGTACGCAATTACTGGATTGTAGAACTGTAGTTACATTTTGTAGTGTGAATACTATCCAGTGCCTACGATGCTCCCACCTGACACAAGAGGGGCACATACATCAAACAGCCCTGGAGGTGAAAGCTCTGTGTTGTCTTCAATCCATTAACTGGTCACAACTGGGTACTCTCCACTTCCAAAAATGCAGATCCCAGTTCTGATTCGTGCAGGCTCGCATACTTCACTGGACTGTCTACATACCTTGCTCTCGATACCTCGGTGATCACAGCTTCCCATACCTGCCCCACATAATGATGTCCACCATTTTCGTGCATAGGAAATATGTCAGTCTGCGGTGGAAGCCTCTAATGGTGTTGGAAAACCTTCCCTGAAGTATGGAATGTGCAGCAATGTCTGTAATGACTGCATTCAAATGTAGGCGATACATTATAGCTCACTGAAACACAAAATAGCCTCCTTCTTGGGCTTAGTCCCGCAGAGGGCATCAAGGACTCTTTGAGTGGAATGTGAATGTAGGAACTCAGACACAGTCAGGTGGTTCAATCTCTAGTCGCTATGAATCTTCAGATAAGAGAAGGACTTTATTTACATTAGATACAATATTTAGTGAACTAATGCAATCGCTGTCTAATACATGCATCTCTGTATTACTCAACGCTCACCTAACTCTCTGTGCATAGAGGCTGGACTACATTAAACATGATACATTTTATCTACGCTAACCCCATGCACTGTACGGGCAGTAGAAGAGCCTAGGCATTAATGATATAGGATTATTGTTTGTGTTCCATCAAGTTCCACAGAAGAACCAGGAGGAGTCCTGCAGGTACCCAGAAGTTGCAATAAAGTTTGTTAGGGGAGACGATGTGGTCTCATGACTAAACTGCCGACCTGCTGGGAAACCAAGGTTCGAGCCCTGGATCAACTCCACATCCTGTGATTCTGGGAAAATCACTTAATCTCCCAGTGCCAACCAAAAAAATGAATGTGTCCTTGTGTAACGTAACTGGTGCTCATGTAAAGCGCTCCAATACCTTCGGGTCGAGTTTGAGCTATATAAATCTGCAACAAAAAAACGATTGTCGGCTGTCACTCAACACAGAGGCCGTTCACTGTCCTTTTTAAAGCTTCTTTTACCAAGGGTAGCCGTCAAGGAGCGATTGCTCGATTCCCTGTCAACATGTCCGCTGGCATTGGTAGATGCTCATGAGACTGTGGTCATTGTGTATTGCAACAAGGCAGTTGTGTTTGCCAAAGTAGCCTTGATGACAACATCATGGCAAGATTCATGAGAGGCTTTCTGCTCCACAAATGAGAAGGGCAAGAGGCTGACAAGTCAGAGCACCTCAGGAAGCGCACAAGAAAACTAGTGGTTTGCCAAGAAAGCACTCCGCCACTTCAGGAACACAGTGCTGCACCATATTTACAACAATGCGTTTCCATCTGAGCTGGCGCTAAACCTAGCAGCCTAGTGCCAATGCAGGCACCCTTCCACCATAGTGCAAAGGTGTCTGTGTTGAGAGGAATATTGTTTATGTGCAAGAAGGCCTCCCTTCCTGCAAATAAAAAATCTTTAATCCCTTGCGTGCGGCGGGAATTCCCCGCCCATGCTGACTCCGCCTTGCGCGGGCGGAGTCATGACGGAACGGTTCCGTCATCAGCACAGCTCACCCATAGCTGATGACGGAACCGCTCCGTCATCAGCATGCAAGGGGTTAAATTACGTGTTTTAATTGTTATGTGAGCTGGTTAATGCAGCACACATAGAACTTGCAAAATATCCTTTTTTTTCTTGTTTATGTGCTGGAAAGTTCACCTTCCTGCACATAAACAATCAATGGCAATTTTCTGTTTCTATGTGTGCTGCACAACGCAGCACACATGGAAACAGCAAAGACAAGGAGAAATAAACATTTCTCCCCGTTTCGCCTTTTTAAGACCAGGTTTTCCCTGGTCTGAATTTTGGCGCCTCCTATTTACGCCACCCTTGTGAATAGGGGACGGCGTAAATCTCAATGGGAATGCCCACTGCAACACCCATTGCCCTCCCCTTTCACGCTAACAGCATGAAAGGGTGCCTTATTTACAAGGCAGCGCTAAGCCACGTTAAGTGGCTTAACGCTGCCTGGTAAATGAGGCGAAGCCCCTATCGCCACCTCAATGTCACTGAAAGTGACATTGTGGTGGCAATAGGATCCTGAATATATGCCCGTCATCTCTTCTCGATGGTCATTGCCTCCAGAATGTCAGAACATAAAAATAAACTTTCCTAATAAAAACAATCACAGATGATGCTTAGATGGTGGTCATCCCAATGCAGTAGACTAAGATATGCTGGGGAGCAGTTACACTCTGGTGTTGCACATGCGCTTGCCATCGCTAAAAAAAACCCTTCATTAGAAGCCCCATACAGAGGCGCTGTCATTTCTTGAATTGAGTCTAGACAGGTTCTCAACATTGCTGGTAGTCCAACTCCTTCTCTTCTTCTCACTGCAATAGTAGGCTTCTTTTCCACGAAGACTATGCTTGGTACTACAAGAACTGATCAACATAGTCCTTTCCGTGGTTCACTGCTTCCTCTGTGGTCATGCATAAAGCTTCACTGAAGAAAATCTTGCAAAGAGAACCTGGTCTCAAACAACAGCTTGTATGTCCAGGTTAGAGCAGACAATACCAGGTTCACAAACCACTCAGATTCTGACCTGCAATTGCAAATTTGGAAGGAGCCAGCCTAATCCGTATGGCTTTTTAGCTGTGCACATGTATCCTTATTATTTGTAATATTTAAAATCCATATTAATGGTACAAAGCCTATGATACTCCAAAGTGGTGTAAATTGACTCCAGGCACGTCTTAGCCAATCAGAGGCAGTCGTTTAGTGTACCGCTCATAATCCTGTGCTAAATGCTTGGTATGAAGGATGGGCAAAGAGAACATCCCTCAGTCACAAGCTGAGATAATAGATTGCACATGATCAAGTGGGGGAAACTTCAAGGTCTCCTATTTGTTATTTGTAGTGTTTGTGGGTCCAATCTAGCCACACTACAATCTGAACTATGCTAGCCTTTCATGTTAAGGGTGGTTAAAGACCAGCACTCTGGTTTACATATGTGTTCTAGAGAAAGCCACAATCCCAAACACACACTCTGACATACTGAGATCTGGCCCCCTCAGGTACATGCATACAATTTCTCACAGTCGTAGGAAAGTGAGGCGTTCCAGTAATGAGATAAGCCACACATTTTGCGAGGGAGGCCAGAAGGCACTCTACCCACTGTGATTATGGATAAACGTTTGTTCCCTATGGAGCAGAGCGTTCACCTACTTGGTATACGCCACTTTGAGCTTTCCTGTCAGATGAAACACCAACACTAAAGAAGTGGCCAAAGGCATGGCCACTGCTCTCATATGTATTGTAATGAAAGGGACACTTTTAAAGCGCAGCTGCCACCCAACGGATATCCTGACGCCTGAAGCAAGGAATGTGCTACCTGCCAACCCCCCACATACTGTGTCAAATCTTGGCCAAAACCCACAAGGCCCCACAACAGCCTCTTCCTGGCTGGAAGAGATGCATATTCTCTTTTGGCGCTATGGGATGTGTGCAACCGTGATCATGGAGCCAGAGAGACAATGGCAATAATCTCAAGCCCCTATCGCAGCGGGAACATTACTTTTTCTGACGTTCCCGTGGTGATAGGGTCAGCATCTTATTCTCAAGGCAGTGTTAACCCACTTAACTTGGCTTTAAGCCACGTTAAGTGGCTTAACGCTGCCTTGAGAATAAGGCCCCTTTCATGCTAAATTCAACGTGAAAGGGGCATGCAGTGGGTAGTGCGGTGGGCGTTACACCGCAACACCCATTGTGATCGATTCTGCCCCCTATTATCAAGGGCCGCGATAATAGGTAGCAGCGCTGACCTTAAGACCAGAAAAACCCTGGTCTTAAGTTGGAGAAACGAGGAGAAATGCTTCATTGCTCCTGATTTTTGTTTTTCCCATGTGTACTGCCTGGTGCAACACACATGTAAAAAGCAAAATGGTCTTTCCTGAATTTTCATGTGCAGGAAGGGGCTGTGTTGGCGCTAAGTCGTGAAACTTAGCGCCATCGCAGGGGGGAACGCCATGTTGCAGCACATTCTTGATGCAGGCAGTTGACTGAAAGTATGGTAATGACAGACACTACTGGTGCTTCATTGTCGACATAATCCTCCGAGGGCCCGAATGCTGTCCATCACACGTTAGCCATCTGGCCTCACGCTTTTAGAGTGGGCGATGGGACGGAGTTGTTCAGCTGTCTGTCACAGGTTGCAGTAAAGAATTAAAAAAAAAAAGTATTGTGTCAATGGTTTTTCATTTTTCTAAAACAAACTCCCACTTTGCGAGTTTGTTTTTGAAAAATGATAAACTGTGTAAAGGTTTGATGGATGGCCATATTTACTGTCACAGTTTTGCACCATTGACATGAACCGCATGTATCAGTTGTTCCTGGTCATTTTGTGGGTTGTCCGTGGGGACGCTGAACAACGAAAAAGTTGAAGGGTGGATGGCGGTCCCCTGGGTTGCCGGGGGCAATGTCAGTTGGATATGCAGATTTGCATAGTTTTACTCTACAAAGAGGAAATACTTTTTCTGTAAGAAACACCATCTTACATTTCCTCGAGAAAATTGGGGGTTCTCCCTACCCATTTACACTCAGGAAAAATGAGTTGCTCTGTTTTTAGGACCAACTTCACAAGTTGTTCAGGGTTAGAATGAGCCTATAAATGTTTGTCAATGGTCAAAAATGTTGCAGTTTGTGCCTGATCTGTGCAAATCTAAAACTCTTGAGAGTCTCCCTTTCTTGACCCAAGCAACAAACTTACAAGCTGTGTTATCAAGATTGTGTTTGTAGTTTAAAATAACTTTAAATGACACCTTTCTGATTTTTGAAATTACGATCCCGACTTTAGAATCAAAAATGCGTTTTTGGTACCACTAGCTTGCACATTTATGTGCAAAGACTGATGTGAATTAGTCCCGCATTCATTATTGTTGCACTTTCTGCTAGTGCACACACAATAACTGAATTAATTTGATTGCCATCGCGGTCAGTTCAGATACTAGTTACTCAGGTCACTGTCCATGCCCCAGTACCAAAAGTGACAGCTGCTGAATGTTAACCACCTGCAATGGCCTTACTATAAATATAGGTGTTAGTCACTAAAGTTGGCATTAGTTCGCCATCAACCCCTTGCAAGATTTAGAAACTGAGAGGTTCATTTACGCACAGGCTGCAGGCCCGCCGCACCTCTGTCACCTTAGATGAGGCAGTAGTACATAATTTTAACACGTATATCCCCTGCCAAGAGAAATGGCTCTCATTTACATAACAAGGGCCCTTTCAGAGAAAAAAATCATCTGTAATGGCAGATTACCATGCAATTTTGACATGATGGACCTGTCATCACTTATGTTATCCCATGATGCAGACTCTCAAAGGGGGAGTTCATTTAAAAAAGTAACTTAAGACCTGATTAAAGTCTGCCCACCACCTTAACAGAAACGGGACTGCCTGTCAGGATGACCTGTCGGGCGGTCCTGAAATAGGCATTACAATGCGACCACCACCATGTCGGTCGCAATGCTTATATTTGGCATTTCAGAGTGTGCTGCTGGCTGCAGCACTCGCTGAAGACAAAAAGGGGACACTGGACATATCCCTGCACTATGTGGCAGGCATGGTGCCAGGATACGCAGTGGGCACGGTAGGTGCCCCCATAAAAACACAGCTCAGGGCCAGTGGGGGATGGGGCCCGCTACAGGCCCCCAAAGTCTCTTTCCATCTGCCTAGTCAAGGCAGGATAACCACTGCTGACAGACAGCCAGAAAGGGATATCATAATCCCTATGGCACTGCCTGGCAGGCACCGCCGCCTGGCAGTGGAAAGCTGACAGTCCGGCGAACTGAATCATTCCGACTGTCGTACCCATGGCGGTCGGTCATCCCGACCGCTACGCATCCGTCCGCCATTCTTATATTGCAGACGGTAAACTTGCTTACGATGGCGGGGAGACCGCCACCAACAGCCTTCATAATCAGGCCCTAATTTATTATCTCCCCCCATGTGTTGTTTTTTCCCGATAGTCAGACAGATATTTCAGGGGGTTTTTGTGACTATGACTATCATGGTTTAGCTAATGGTGCAGAACAGACTGAGCACTAGTGGAAATATCCTGAGAAGAATGCCCTTAATTTGAAAATCTTTCTCTTTGGCATTTTCAAGGCTATGATGTGACAAGGTGGACCCAGTAGCAACTCTGCCATCTGGAACACTGACTTTCCCCTCATTCTAAATGAGGTTGGAGAAGGCCGGGGTAGGTCCTCAGAACAACTTTGTCTTCTTGGTAGATATTTCATTACTCCCAACTTTAAAAACCGTCCCTGAATCAACATCAGTGCAGGGCCATTAAGATATGGTTTAGTAAATTAGGGACAGATGTTCTTTGAAACTTGGTGCAAATTTGTCTAAAGTCAATCATCTGGTTTTTCATTCTTAATTGTAAGTCACTCCGCATATATTGTGAATTTCTTTCTGATTACAGTTAAACCCGTCCTTTACAGTAACACCTTGAACGCAGTGTTTCATTAAAAAGTGGCTGGTCTCTACTTTTGTGTGAATGCAGCTCTTCACTCTTAATTATGTCTTCTGAGGCACTGTTGCACTAGGTCAGGAGGAAATTGCAACCCCTCCAGCTCACCTGTCAATTTATGTTTTTGAGAAGGGGTACTCTTCATCTGTGCTCTTTCCTCAGTACTGAGGATTAGCTAAACACAATTATATGTCAGTGCTGAGGCCTGGTGATGTAGTATGGCGTTTTAGGATCCAAGCAAAAATTCCCGATTCATGCCCTTATATAGGTACAATTCACATTGCCCCAATATAGACATTGAAATCATACCCATATTTAGACATAGCCCATACAGTCCAAATACAGGCATAGCTACTTCCACCCGTACCAAAAAGCCACAACGATTTCTTGGAAAATCGGCTTAAGCAGTCAGGGACATCCTCTTGCTTGAATATTGATTTGTCCAAGAACTCATGGAGTTTACAAAGAACTACCATTCCCTTGGGGTTCTTTTCTGACGGTATTATGCCCAAATTTACTTCAAACTAGGCACCTTCAAGGTATAAATATGCCTTCACTTGCTCTAGCAAGGACACGGTGGTTCGAAGCAGTTCGACTGTCTACTTGCCCGACACAGCTCACGACAGCAAGTGCCGAAGGAAACCGACCCTCTAGCTGATGCACTGATCGAGAAGCTGTCCGTTTTCTCGCTGAGAATCCAGCTCCAGTGTTTCCAAACTCCTCTCGCGGGGTGTTGGGAAATCGAGTCCCGAGACAGAGATACTAGACCTCCTTCATTCTAAACTAAGGTATGGAGCTGATTAGACTCTAAAGAGAAATCTTGGATAGATTCTTGGCAAAGAAACTAAACCTATGCTATACCACACTTACTTCTTTCCTCGTACTAGCCTTAGGTTAGATACATCGGGGTAGGCGTATTTTAGAAGCACCAGTTGAGTACTTTTAGCCTTTGTTATTTATGTATGTATTTATCTATGGTTTACAGTTTATTTATCTATGGTTTACAGTATTATGTATGTATTTATCTATGGTTTACATACAATGCTTTTACAGTATTATTTTATAATACTCTTTTCGCTGTACGCATTATACTTTGCAGTCTACATTACGATTGTAGCAGTTCACTTTACTTGCATGAGAAAGAAGACTGTTCAATAAATCCCTTTTATTGAAAACGCCAGTCTATCTATTTCTCTGCACCTCTTATGAAACTAATCATGCACGATAGACTGAGTAAAATATATATCTATTGTTTCCACAACTCTGAAGATACATTTATTCTTGGGGAAACAAAGTTGTCATGTTTATGCGGTTGTCAGAAACGAATTCCTTCTTGTTTATTCGAGAAAGTTTCTAGTGACCTCTGAGCTAGCTGGCTCTCACAATTAAGTCTAATATATTCGATAGAGACCTAGTAGACATAAGTCTTACGTCAAATCTATAGGATATATTATTCCAATGGGCAGAGCCTGTTGGGAATATAGGAACTACACTACAGAGGAGGTGACTAGTCCTTCCATGGTTGATCCATCATTTGTGTCTTTCATTTACAGCAATCCATTGAGACCCCTTGGAATTATGGCTGTGAGAAATCTATCCGAGCTGAACATACCCTCCCTGTTATGTTGTGGGCGATAATCTGATCCCACCCAAGCTTGCTGCTGAATCCGCCTCAGACACAGCCCTTGCCCATGCACTAGACGAGCAAGATCACAGTGGAGTGACTGGAGATAATATAAAAGAAGGACAGAACACACATAGCGGAGGCAGAGACAAAAACAACTAGTGCCAGTTGTAATATAGAGACACTATCAGACCTAGGGGTCTGAGACAAGGTAGACCAAGTCAGCGGGAGCCGGACCAAGAAGAAGGAATCCCACCCGAGATGGTTGCCGAGTCCAACCCAAACATAGCCTTTGCCCATGCCCTAGGCGTGAGAAATCACAGCGGAGTGACGGGTAATAATATAAAAGAAGGACAAAACACGCAGAGTGGTGGCGGAGATGAAACAACTAGTGCCAGTTGTAATATAGAGACAGTATCAGACCGAGAAGTGTGGGACAAGGTAGACCAAGTCAGTGAAAGCCCAACCGAGAAGATGGAAGCCAAGATGAATCTAGATGCTAGCCCTGAGGAAAATCCTGCGAGAACATCACAAAAGACACAGGCAATCGACTAGAAGATCAAGCTGTGCTCAACGAAAGGAAATACCCTCAAGAACTCCTGTGAACCCAGGAGAGAGGAAGACGCGGTGATCCAAGACCCCAATGGACCAGGAAGATTGAGGTAGCAGGCAAGTGGCCACGTTTCCTTCGGGGTTGGTAAAAAGGTGGTGGAAATGTGTTCAAGAGCATG
Source organism: Lissotriton vulgaris (assembly GCF_964263255.1). NCBI lineage: Eukaryota > Metazoa > Chordata > Amphibia > Caudata > Salamandridae > Lissotriton > Lissotriton vulgaris. The sequence goes on along the minus strand of NC_141695.1, from coordinate 1,231,040,737 downwards.
GGAGGGGGAGGGGTGTTAAACTCCCACACACTATGATCAACCCTACACTCAAGTCACCCTGGTGATGGTCACCTCCACCTGAGCACTTAGACACAAATATAGGTATCAGATATACTGATATGGGGTGAATTTTTTTATTTTTTAGCCTCCACAAGATAATCCTACGGGGCCACCCGGAAGACTAGAGCTGCCTGGAAAATCAAAGGCCTTAAAGAATCTCAGGGAAATTAAGACATAGACAACGTTTTTTTTTCTTTCATAAAGGTGATACATAACTGCAATAAAAACAAAGTTTTAAAATCACTTTCCGCCCTTCAGTGTGTCCTTCTGACCCATTAACCCATCACACTCCCCTATTACGGTCCTGGAGCCAAGCTTTGAGCCCCCTTGGCTTTTGTTCTGGGTGCTCAATACATCAAACACCCAGTAAAGAACAGAAGCCTAGTGGCATATTAATGTCTGAGGTTGCGTCGTTTTTGCACCAAGCAACATGCTGGGTATGTGAGGTAAGCACTTAATGAAATTTACTAAGCCATGCAATGTCACTTTGTGTTGCCCTAAGTAACTTCATGAATCCAAGATAATGCTGCGCAAATCGATGTGTAGCGTTACTCTGCCCTGGGAAGGCATTCCATGGGCGTTGCATGGGTGCTTCCACACAACTCTCATAGAGTTTGACGCATTCCCAGACTTACCATTGCTGGTAGACCTGAGATTGCACCAAAGAGATGCATCTTCCCAGGTGAAGCATAATGAGGAGAAATATCCTTATTTCTCCATTGCCATTAAAAGTGTGAAATATTCGAACTAAGCAGATGTAATAAATTAACCTGATTTTACCATTACTTGCTGGACGTCAGGGACTGCTTCACTCTTAGCCCAAAAGGCCACCCTAAAGTGAATACAAACACTAATTACTATTCTATACAATATATGTTCAAGAACTTTTACTTAAATCAAATGTAGGTTATACACAGAAATTAGTTTTACATTTACACTCAGGAGGACAACATTCTTTCTGCAAACTCAGTACAGGTCCAATGCCCTCCACTTCCTTCCCTACCTCCTTGTCAAGGCAGGTCTGGTTTGTAATCCTTTACAGCCCATGTGCACCACACCGACCAAGATCGAATGGACCTGTCCCTCATCTAACAGTTTCTGTAAGTGACAAGCTGAGTGTAAGTGTGCATTTGTTTAGGTGATTGAGCTGTGAGTGAACAGAAGAGTCTGGTGTCATGGAGACATAAGGTAGTAAACAAGAATGCATTACCACCCATAACAATTTCCAAATCATATGTGAAAATACGACTGCCCTGTGCATGATATGAGAGTATCATAGCGCCACCTATGAGCTGTGCTCCGGAAAAACACCCCAACTTTGAAATGACATTTTGAGAGGTCCCAGTTCCCACTGGCATTCCATTGCTGCTTCACAATCCAGAAGCCAGGTGGATGTCCGCTGGGTTTTCATATACATAAGCCAGGGCAATTAAAGGAGAATTATGAAATTAGACAGGTGACAGCATAACACAAGTGCCAAGGGGGCATGTACATGTTAACAATGGGTGTGGCCATTTTATGGATACATTACATGTGGGAGTTCACAAGTAGAGGACTGGGAATGTAAGAAATAGGAGTGAAAGTCGTAATAGCTAAAGAAGAGTTACTGATTGCTGCTCTGACAAAATGTTTATTTAGAAAATTACAAAGTCCAACAACTGGCAAAGGGGTGAATGAGTGAGAAATATATATTTTATGGAGGCCATAGAGACACAGAAGAGAGTGGAGAGAAGTTATATACTCCCCTTTGCGACTATAATAATGCACCCTACATGTAGTGTAACTAATACAACAATTAACATTAAAGGCCCAAGTTACAGTTTGACAGGCAGGGTACTTCATCACAAACACTAAGAAGCATCCTCTACGGCAACCTCTCTGACTGCCCACCTCAGTTCAAAGCCGCTTGAACCTTACGTTTTCTGGGAGCAGAGACCTTGTTGGCTCCGTCAACAGAAATTTTCCCTGATGGCCCGACAGAGTTGGGGCTCCCACCATCCACCCAATTTAGGATGAATAGTGTAGTACCTTTTTTGCTTGTGTGTCACCATGTGGAAAACCTGGCAGTGACGGACAGAATAATAAATAATGACACCCCACACTATGGGGGAAAACTCTTCCTCTTTGGAGAGATTGTTTCTGAAAAACAAAAACTTTATAAAAGGTGATTGGTGGCCGTTGAAAGGGGCGTCAACATGGGTGGCAGCCATCCTCCAATCTGTGTCAACATTGAAAGGAAACGTCATGTCAGTAGTCCCTTTAAAGATAAAGAGAGGGCGGCTGCCACCCTCTACTGTACTCTGTCCACCAAACCCTCAGCCAAGCCCTATGCCACTTCTGCATTAGCATTGAACTAGCTTAACCACAAACTGTTGTTTAAAATGACTCAACTTGTAGCGAAAATATGAAAAATAGTATCTTTCTTACCGGCTGAAGAGATAGATGTGCAGGAAAGAGCAGGAAAGAACATGTTATACGATTAGTGATGCTTTAATGCGTTTGAGATGCAGTACTAAAAATAACAATGAAGCACATTTTATTTTCAATCCTCCACCATGCTCCCTTTTGCTTATTTCTGCCCCTCTGCAGACCTTAACTGTTAAATATTCAATAACCAGGTCCCTTGTAAACATCTTTTATTTTTCTGTCTGAGCCCTGCTATGGGGAAAGCCTGAGGAACCGTAGGAGTTAGCAGCAGACACAGCAAGGCAGATACTTCATCACAAACACTAAGAAACACCCTCTCCGACAACCTCTCAGACTGCTCACCTCAGTTCAAAGCCGCTTGAACCTTACGTTTTCTGGGAGCAGAGACCTTGTTGGCTCATTCAACAGACATTTTCTCTGATGGCCCGAAGAAGTTGGGGCTGTCGGAGGAAGGACCTCCCACCATCCACCCAATTTAGGATGAATGATGTAGTACCTTTTTTGCTTGTCTGTCACCATGAGGAAAAACCTGGCAGTGACGGACAGAATAATAAATAATGACACCCCACATTATGGGAGAAAACTCTTCCTCTTTGGAGAGATTGTTTCTGAAAAACAAAAACTTTATAAAAGGTGATTGATGGCCGTTGAAAGGGGCGTCAACATGGGTGGCAGCCATCCTCCAATCTGTGTCAACATTGAAAGGAAACGTCATGTCAGTAGTCCCTTTAAAGATAAAGAGAGGGCGGCTGCCACCCTCTACTGTACTCTGTCCACCAAACCCTCAGTCAAGCCCTATGTCACTTCTGCATTAGGATTGAACTAGCTTACAGACAAACTATTGTTTAAAGTGACTCAATTTGTAGCGAAAATATGAAAAATAGTATCTTTCTTACCACCTGAAGAGATAGATGTGCAGGAAAGAGCAGGAAAGAACATATCATACGATTAGTGATGCTTTAATGCGTTTGAGATGCAGTACTAAAAATAACAATGAAGCACATTTCATTTTCAATCCTCCACCATGCTCCCTTTTGCTTATTTCTGCCCCTCTGCAGACCTTGACTGTTAAATATTTAATAACCAGGTCCCCTGTAAAAGTCCTTGATATTTCTGTCTGAGCCCTGCTATGGTGAAAGCCTGAGGAACAGTAGGAGGTAGCAGCAGACAAAGCAAGGCAGATAGCAGTGTGTTGCCAGATGAGGGTCAAAGACAATGGTTAATTTGTAAAAAAAAAAAAAAAAGTGCCGGGGCTCTTGTCAGGAGGCAGCTTGCACCAGCCCATTTCTCTTGTAAGCGCCGCCTAAAACAGAGCTCCCGTGCCAACCAAAAATGAATGTTTCCTTGCTCCAATACCTTTGGATCGAGTTCGCGCTATAAGCACCGATATTCATAATTAGGTGCCAGTGCTGAGCACCAGAAACCACCGGCTAAAATTAAGCACTGGTTCTCTCAGGTCACAGAATTCCAGAGCGAGATTAAGGGGCCTAAAGGAGATGCGGGTTAAAATATTCAGTGCATGTATTAATAAGCGTTTGCAATGCAATCCGTCTCGATTTTGGGGCCTTATAAGTATGCATCAAGGGAGCAGAAAGTATATAAATAATGTGATTGAATAGTTACAGTTTGTGCACAGATGGAACTAATTTCAAAGCGTGTTTAAAAAAGTCCACATCCTGGCTGTCCAAAGTAATGTTATGAAAGATGTTAATGGTGGCTAATATATAATGTCATCAATGGTGTCATTTTTTACCTATGTCATCATGTGCGAGGCAATGAGTGGTGCCTTAGGGCGAAAACTTGTTGTGGATTTGCTTATGTTTAGATATTGATAGGAAAATATATGTTGAATTAGCTTCCATGTCTATGACAGATGTAAAAGTCAACTCACACTAGTGAGGGCTCTTCTGTATTCGATAGCTGAAGCACAAACAATAAATCAAAAAACAGTGATCGGCAGAGTCAGGGTTCTGAGCAGTAGAACAGACTACGGCCCAACTGCCACTCACAGAAGAACGCCCTCGTCACTCCTGCCCCCTGTAAGATCTTGGTGCCTTTCTCTTGATACAAGAGCATCACGGGAGTTCCCTTTGCTGCTGCTGATGCATGCAAATGGGCGATTTACTCTGCATTGTTACTCAACACAGAACTAAATGAACACATAGGCTGAACTAAATTAAAATCATAACTAATACATTTTGTCAAGAATAGATAATTGATACATTATGACACGTTGGTCAATAAATTCGAATTTCGGTGAAAGATTTTTTTAATAGCAATGAAAGAGATGGGAAGGTGGACTAGCGAACACTTGGTGTCCTGCTTACTTCACAAAGGGATGTCAAATTCCTGGCCTTCTCGAATGTATTTTTTATTAGCCCCCGTATTACACATTCACGTTATAATCCACACTCTAAGCCACTGACCTGTAATTATAAGGCACCCACGCTGAACCCACCACATTGGGCAGCTTAAGGCTGTTTCAAAACCATTGACAGCTGTCGGTACCGACCCCATCTCTGGCAGTCCATCATCGGCAATCAAAGAAAAGTGCAATTGCAAGTTTTCTTTTTCTTTTTTATGAATTGTTTTTATCCATGGATGTTTTATTTATAATGACATGTATGTATGTATTTAACTGGATTTAGAGCTGTATTTTTTTAGGGGACAGATTGTTCCTTTTGTCCATTTGTAGTACTTTTATATATAGTTTAGTTTATTTGAGTTTTATATAGCGCTGGCTAGACCCATAGGTATTAGAGCGCTTTACATGAGGAACAAAAACAGCGAATTACAAGTAACAATAACAAAAATAATGAATTACAAGTTACAATAAATTAAACAATTATTGCACCGTCATTACAAAGAAAGTGGCAAATCGTAGAGGGGAGAAAAAGGAAAGGGGACAAAAAAGGGTTGTGAGAGAAGATGAGAGGAGAGAAGGGAACCTGAGTGGGGGATGGGGTTAAGGTCAGGGTCCAAATCGTAAAAAAAGAAGTGGGGTTACGCTGTCACCAGAAGTGACGTCACGACAGGAAGCGACGTCACGAAAGGTGCCGAGCTTCTCGTCCCAGAGAGGCCAAAGAGTGAAGTCCAGCTGTTTGGCAGGGGGGACGACGTCCCCCAGGTAAAATAAGTGGGGGGAAGCCGTCCACCTGCGTGGTACCCCGACTCGAGCCCTGGTTAAGGCAGTCCAGCAAGAAAAGAGAAAAAGCATTGAAAATGCAATAGGTCTCGCCTTTGATTAAGTTAAAGCCATTTGCTTTGCTAATGGAATTGTATAGCAAAGAAAATGGCTTTAACTTAATAAAAGGTGAGGCCTATTGCATTTTCAGTGCTTGTTTTACACTTGGAGCCATAGTGAAATAAAGTCCTTTACACAGAATCACACAGCGTCAGTCAACTGCAGAAGTTTGGATTAGGATGCATGGTGGCAGGCTGTGAACTTGGATGCCAGCAGTGCAGACCAATTTTTTTAGTGTAATTTAAGACGGGCTCTGCTAAATTCTAACTGAGGACGTCCTGTGAACCAGGAAGGGGTCGTTTACTTAAATTGTGATGCCAAGCCTACAAACCGTCTGCACCAGCCCTCCCGCCATCACTCACCTCTCTCCACCCTCCTCACACTGTCGGGCAGTCTGAAAGACAGTGGTGTAACAAAACTCTAAGGGACTCGCCATATACAATCCCCCTATCAGTCGCTCATGCAGGCATGGGGATACTTCATAGGGGTTGGTATGACAAAGCGGGCAATCTGTGAATGACCTTTCAGCTTACTCCCAGACCAGAAGGAAATTAATGTGGGCTTTAGACCATCCCCAGTATTGTAAACACCAATGTATGTTATGTTAGCTGGTGTCCGTATGGCGCGCAGCTATTGCTGGTGTGACAGTATGGTGTTGTTGCTTTGTCTGCTTGCGAACGGGTACACGTGTGTGATTCGAACAGTGTGTTGCTGGGAGCTTTACTGTGTAGCAATGTGTGAAGTTTACCTCCACGGTAGATGGATGCCGCCGATCTTTGTTTGGCAACACAACTCAGAAGTATGTGAAGAGTCCCAAAGATCACATGCGGAAAACTTTTTGAACATGTGATTCTGGGCAAAAAAACGTAATATTCTCAAGTCTTAAAAAAAATGAACGTATCCTTGTAATGTACCAGGTGCTCATGTAAAACGTTCGAATAGCATCAGGTCTCTGGCGGAACGGGGGAGAGAGGGAAAAACACAAAAGAATGCCCCTTGGTTCGGCCCCCCTCCCCCCACTCCCAGTATTAAGGACACGCAGGGATGTGGTGCGGGGTCTTTGGGGTGGAGTGGATACAATCACAATGGATGATAGCCTGCGGCTGCACCCAAGGCGTAGCCCGGGTAAACCTTGCGGGCCAAGCAGCAGCATGCATGGGAGACAGCATGCAGTTCCCGGTTTATTTCTTCTGTTACGCATGTGTTTCCCAGCACTCTGCAGAGACTTACAATATGACGTGCATCTAACTAAAGGCCCCTGTCAATAATACAATTATGAACTTTCCTGCAAGTGTCTCTTACTAAACAGGAGAAATTAATACAAAATCATTTTTTTGCATGTCTGAGGTTTCTCAGACAGGACCGGCAGGGGTGTTTGTAAATATAGCCGGCTAAGCGAGTGTTATAAATAGAAAGTCCTTGAGCCAGGTGTATAAACAGGATAGGTTTATTAAGTCAAGTTCCAGATTAGGTTCTTAAGATGGAAATGTAAAACACCACCAGGAGTGACCTCCCTGTTGTTCAGCCTGCCTGCCATCTACTGCCACTCTACACCCAGGCCAGGCACCCAACATTCCACGATGTCACCAAGCATTCCACCAGTCACACCATCTGAGCCACAGCCAAGGAAAAGAGACATAGATCAATTATAACACATCTCCTTTATTTAGGGAAACAACAAAACTGAAATTAGGGAAAGCAACATCAACATCAATGTACACCATGCATTCTGAAAATAAAACATTTACATTGCGAAAGAAAGTATTGACATTATATTCTCAGATAATTAGCCCCTTCCCCCTCCCTTGGGAAAAACACAACACAACCACAAAAATGGACACACACCCAAAACCAACATGTAACAAGGTACACACCACCTTGTGGACCAGTATTGGGACAAAGAATGCCCCACAACCTATATGTAACAGGGTAAACACCACCCTGTGAACCAAAATTTGAGCACTTATCACTCCAGAACCTACATGTAATAAAGTACATAACGTCATGTGAAACATGACAGGGCCACACAACCATCTCGCTAAAGGGTAAACCTCCATAGAAACAACAACAAAAACTAAAAGAATATTTAGCACTTAGCTCTAGGGCAATACTTCAACATAAAATGTACATTCCTCCTTAAAAGCAAATCTCAATCCTGACCACCACCCTCACAAAACAATATTGTCGCAATCAAATTGAGCAAATAGCAATTATGTGGCTCCGGTGAGTGATCTCTCACCTGATGTTCAGATTCACAGAGGAACTCTAGTCCAAACGCTGCATGCAGCTGTCACCTTTCAATCCACAGCTGCACACTCAAGTTAAAAAAGTCGACAGAAAAATAAACAGTTCTTGGATGTCAGTAGCAGATCCAAAGCAGATTTAGATGATAACGTCAACATGTCTCCACTGCACTCCACATAAATGCGAGTGCTTAAAAGTTTGAAAAAAAAATGGAAAATGGAAAAGTCTCACAAATTTCTTAGAATGTGCACTGCTGATTATACTCCTTTTCAAAGTCCGAAGAACTGCGAAGGAACATCTAAGCCGAATAAACTTTCTACTCACTCCATGTAGAGTTCCACAGCAATAGACGTGAAGTTCAAATGACTTTTCCACTGGCAAAAACAGCTCTTCAACTTCCGTGGGCAGGGTGGATCTCTCAGAGACTGAATACCGACTGAAAATGGTGACTTCTAACATCTTCTTTAAATTGAGAAATGCTGCGACGTTCCAACAATCTCTACGTGGTTGGTAGTCACGAACTCCTCCGCAGCATAGTACTTGCAAGCACAATATAATATAATTCGTGGTTGGCAAAACAAATCTTAAAATGGCGGCACGCATTACACGCCGCACCGGGTGGCTCTCGGCACGCCGGTGCTGGAAAACGTGTATAAGCAGCAATGCAAACTAAGTATGAAACGTCACAGAAGACTGTCCTGGTGAAGCGCGTGAACCGGTGAGTAGCGCGTGTTCACATTGAATTTTAAATGTCAGCACAGCCGTTTAAGTTTTGCCATTCACCATTAAACTTTAAGATATGCAAAGTAGACTCACCCCCAATAAAAATTACCGCAACAGCACTCCTCCGAAGTCACAGCAGGGCACCACGAATTGGGAGCAGTCCACTCTCTCCGTAGTGCCAAATCGCGAAGGAACACAGAGTTAATTGGTCGCACTGTGTGCTGCGCTCTCTCTCTTTGTGGTGCTAAATAGTGCAGCAGGCACCGATCTCCCCACCGGCAAAATAAAGGTTGTGCATTTACTTGCTGATAGCTGCTGACAGATGTGTCCCTTTCCACAAACAAGACACACGTATATGTAGACTCTTCTAGGGTGTGGAAGGGTGCTCAAACCCTCAATCACAAATTCACGAACATTACATCAATCAGCATTTAGAAGTGGCTCACCGGGTGTCTCTTGGTTTTGCCAGTATATATATAGTTGCTGCCAATTCAATTCAGTAGCGCAATCGTCACATAAGTTACAAAGATACTTGAAGTAAGGGGTCAAACGCCTTGAGCAGCAGGATGTCCAGATGGCAACAGACTCTGGTGGGGTTTGAGCAAGGCGTTTCTTCTTCAGTAATATGCTTAGTTTCATTTTTGAGCCAGGTGTATAAACAGGATAGGTTTATTAAGTCAAGTTCCAGATTAGGTTCTTAAGATGGAAATGTAAAACCCCACCAGGAGTGATCTCCCTGTTGCTCAGCCTGCCTGCCATCTACTGCCACTCTACACCCAGGCCAGGCACCCAACATTCCACGATGTCACCAAGCATTCCAGCAGTCACACCTTCTGAGCCACAGGGAAATCCCAGCCAAGGAAAAGAGACATAGATCAATTATAACAGCGAGGTGCCGAAGAACTGCAGCGGGGACAAGAGAAGTAAAGCAATAGCTGTTTTTAAAATGGATCTGTGCAATCCAGTCAGAAATGCAGGGGCGGCTGGTGTTAGTGGGCAAAAGGGGCGTTGCCCTACAATCCTGAGCCTGAGGGGAGAGGCAAGAAATGAATGTAAAAAACCAAGCAGACGAAAATAAATTTCTACTTGCTGGCTGCTCTATTTAATACTTTTGATGAGGCAGCTGTAATAAACTGCAGATGTCCTGCTGTGCATGTGCATTACAGGAGGGCCTGCTACATTACTTAAGGTCATGTTTTTTAAAGCAACAGGATGCTAAGTGATTTGGCCAGATTCGCAGGATATACTTGGGCCGAGCGCTGAGATTAAACTCAGGTACATGCATCAATCTTGGCATTTGCGATTCCTTAATTGCGATTTTTAAGGAATCGCAATTAAGGAATTGCAAATGCCTATGCATTAAGAAATCGCTAAATAAATTGCGATTTCTTAGAATTCCTTAATTGCGATTAGCATTTTGCGAATCGCAATTAAGGAATCCCTTCCCATTCATTCCTACGGGCCTAGAGGCCCATAGGAATGAATGGGAAGACAATCTCAATTTGCGATTCGCAATTAGCTAATCGCAAATTGAGATTGCGATTTCAAGGGTGCAGGGGTGTCCAAAGGACACCCTGTGGCACCCCTGAAATCAAACAATGCACATATGTTGTGTACGCACATGCCCTAAGGGCATGTGTGTGCACAACATGAAAGTTAAAAAAATGCACAAAATTGCATATTTCTAACATTTCGCATTGCTTTTAAGGAATCGCGAAATTGCGATTCCTTAAAAGCAATCGCACTTTAAAAAATCGCAAAAATAGCGATTTCTTCACTTTTTGGATAATGCATCCCAAATAGTGATTTGGGAATCGCAAACGGCCGAATTTTGCGATTCACACCGTTTGCGATTCCTAAATCGCTTGATGCATGTTAGTCTCAAGGAGGCCGTTCCTCTGTTCCCTGTCAATACAATCTCGCTCTCTTCGTTTGGCTGTTTGATATCGGGCATGATTGCTTGCTATTCTGCTGTGTGCACATTGTGTTTCTGTTTCGTTGCTGTGCACATTTTATTGGCAAAATATTTCGTCCGGAGATTAATCTTTATTTTATTTTCATTACGTACCCAGCCCTCGCTCCCTTCATCCTCCTCCGCTTCTATCGTCCCTGCAGTTGCACATTTATATTTTTGGGATTTTCCATGTAGATTGCGGCCACAGCAATCTTGCATTAAAAAAAAGACAACTCACAGCACAATTTCGTGATGTCAGAGCAGTTAATCGTTCAAGCTGCCACTGAAACAAGGTGCTAGGGCACACTTAGAGCAGAACACATTTAATATATGCTAATACATATCTTTGTGGCTGCAAACCTCACAAACGAGCCGGTTGGAGGGAGGGAGCTAAGAAGCTTTTTTTTAAAAGTAGGTTCCATTTTTTCCTAACAGGCCCAGGTAACTAGTATTGACGTAATTTACAGCTGTAGGCACGCTGTGATTGACAATTATTGCGAGGCAATTGAGTTAAGTTATTTTATTGAGTATTTGCAGGGTCACTGGAATTGTGTTGCAATGTAGACTAAAATTATGCGGTAGGGTTGGCTAAATTATGTGGCCTGTGAGGCATGTTTTGCAGCATAATTTAGTGAAAGTCTTGCTTCATTAATATGTGATTTTTACATGTTGATGCTCTGTGGGCAAGGGTTTCACCACTTTAGTATCAGTTTCACACTCACATGAAGAAAGTTGACGAGTCAAATTTTCCACCTCACAGCAACACATGTTGCTGTGTTTTTTGTAACTTTTGAGCTACACATATTTTTTGGGTTAAAATCTGCAAATTTTGCATCAAATGACTGATTATGTGGCAAATAAGGCAAATCCATTTTGCCACTTTAGAGCCGACTAGTGCCTTAAGTGGTTGATGAGCTGCAGCAGCACTATTTTACTGCCTTAGAAACTGGTAAATAGTTGTTTATGACTGGAACTTTAAAGAAATGTGCTGCTTTTGGCTGCAAATATAGCAGCGTTTGTTGACCTATCTAAATTAAGCCACTAAATATAACACAGTAACAAACACAAAGCCACAGCAACATAGCACCACAATTGAAACATGACATCGCACATCACAAGGACCGTCAAAACAGAACACAGTGCAAATACTACAATACAACAAAATAAAAATCACTTTTAATAATGCTGCACAAGACAGCAGCATGAATAAAACAGAAGACGTCACCAGCACAACAAAATGCCACACAGCAAATGTGAAATTATTCAAATTTGCAGTAAAATGTACCATGTTGTCCTCTGTTTCATTTTTTTTCAGTGAGGGGCCACCATGACCATCTATTCTAGTCATGCTCACTCATTACGCCATACCACTTTCAGGAGTCAACAGCCGCCACTGCAGAAATGTGAGCAAAGTTTAAAAGTCTCTGAGTGGAGAAATCGGGTGCAGCAGAAGGAAGCAGGTGGGTAAGTCGACCGAGCAGATCAATTGTTCTTACTTGCTTGCTTTCAGAGGGGGTCTTGTTAAATGGGAAGTCTTTGGTGAGATCTTATTGCGTCCCCTGAGCTGAGTCACAGCGCTGCCCCCTGCGCTCGCGTGCCCTCCTTGCAGTGGGAGGATGAATGTGGTGGTGTGTATGTGAGAGAGAGATGGCTGGTATCAGTTTTAAAGACTCCTCCAAGAACAAGAGAGGGAAGCAGATGCATGATGTGTGGGCAAGAGGTAGTGGGAAGACTAGGAGAGAAAGGGGCTTGCGAAGGGGCGAGGGTGCGGGCAGAGAATGGGAGAGAAAGAGAGAGAAGGCAGTTTATGAGAAACAGGACAGGATCGAGCAGGGTAGGACCAACGGCGGGGTTCTCAGGCAAAATCCCCATATTAATGACGTACACTCATAAATCAAAGTCCACATGATACCGCCAACTTAAAAAAAAAGTGTGGCCACGCCATTTCATTGTGCGAATTAAAAAAACAAAGTGCTCACCCAGCAATTAGAAGGCACTGTGTCCCACCGCAAGTAAAAGAGCCAATCTCGGTGGGCGGGGTCAAAAGCAGACAGGGTGGCAACCCTCAGTGTAATGATTCCCTCCGGTGCAATTATTACACTGTGTTTTGCATCATCCATGACGCAAAACGACGCGCACAAATCAAAACTGAAGGTGGAGCAGCAACACGACTTCTGGAATCGTATCGATTCCAAGAAGCCCTCGTATAGCGAGAGCAGCGCATTCTCTAATCATGCAAGGCGAGACCTAAAAATATTTGGGGGTCATCAGGGGGAGTCAGGATGGAAGGGGGAAGGACGGAGGTCAAACAAGATGGTAGGTCAGGGTCGAAGGAATCATCGGAGACCAACACCAATATAGCGTGGTGCACAAAAGTCGAAAATCCTGTGAGAAAGACCAGAGAGCAGCATTAAATTTAGTAGATTCAGAGGGGGGCGAAGCCACAAAACCAAAGGTGGACGGAAGGCTGTAGAGGGCGTGCACAGGCTCTGGACCACGGGGCATCGGTGTTGACAATCTGCAAGCCGAACATCCAGTGAGTCAGCCCTGCGAGTTAGGGAGCAGTCTTGGAGAAAAGGGAGGCAGCAGCGAAGTCCGGGGGGAACGCCTCTCAGGTTCAGGAAGGAACAGCAAATCCCAGGAGCGTCACACCATTGCGCCAAGTAGATTAATCGCCACTGTACCCCCCATACCTGGGAAGGACTCACAGGTCCAGATGTTAGAGCTGAGGCCCAGCACACTCAAGCAGATGGCCAGGATGTAGAGAGGCAGCCAGGCAGTAGCGGGACTGGGAGAGCAAGCGTTCCCCTTGGTCTGAAGATAGCAAGCAGGATTTCGGGTGCACCGGACCAGCAGCGCTGTGGCACTCACCGTCGATACAACCCATCGCAGCAGGGATCAGGCATCGGTGCGGACCGCTGCATCCAGCCCGAAGGGAAAGGGGACGGTCCGGAAGTGTGAAATCTCGCCCCTGAACACTCAGCCGTCATCCAGAGATATCCAATTAAGCCTTAGCTGCGCTAAGTCTCATCCTGGTGTCAATGATCCGCAGTGATTCAATCCAAGGGAGACAGGAGGAGGAAGAATAGCAGCAGAGGGAACGAGGAATGCCATTTCCTTATGTCCGGCTGGGTAGGTGACAGCTGCGGGAGAAAGCCGAGCCAGACTCTTCTATAGCCGAGCCAAGCGGCTCCACCGGGCATCGGCCATGTTGTCTCGAGGTCTGCAGTAAGAGCATAAGATGCAGTTCAGAGTCCGGAAATGAGAGAATGGAGAAAACCAGTCACGGAAGAACCCAGGTGAGTAAAAAGGGGTCCTAGGTGGGGAAGAATTCCGGGGAATAATGGGGATTTAAGCCAAAAACGGCAATCCCGGCCGGGAGCTCCAGGCCAGAGCTCCTCACCTGACGGCCATCATGGATTCATATATACTATCTAAAACTTTATTTTTAGGGAGAGTTTTCTAGATATCAAATGAAATATTAGTTTTATAGTTCTCTACCCCAGCCTTCTGGAGCTATGTCCAATATTTGTAATTAAATCATTGCGGGCAAAGGTTTAATTCAAATATGTATATATTCAATAGTTTCATGATATATTGTCATTTAAAGTCGAATTTGTCTTTCATTTTCTGTGGACCTCATTTGAGATCCAAATCTTTTTAAAGAATTGAATTAAATTGACAAGTGGGTACCCAGCAGATTCGTTCCGTTAAATCCCAGCTAATTCCCCTGAGGAAAACAAGGCACTGGTTGTGCCTGGGATGCATGAAGCCCGCAGCCCACCAGCCTTTCCCTAAGCTCGCTGCAGTGCTTCGTCTTCTGAGTGCAGCGTATTTTATGTCAGCTGTTGGGCCGTGCCTAAAACAATAGACTTCAGCTGCCCGGGACAGAGGCACGGACAAAGGCCCAACAAAGCCAATAGGCTTGCTATAGTGCTGCAATGGAGATGCCTGAAGTAGTTCTAAAAATGAAAAATGCAGTGTATTTTACATACCAGTGAAAAAAATTTCAACATGTGAATTCATTAAGAGTGTGGGTTAGCTTGCATCTCATAAAAACATACAGAAAACATGCTGCCAAAATTAACCTAAAAATAATGTAAGCTCATATTGTTTTTTAGCCCCCTCATCGTAGGTAATCGTGTGCATTGTGATGGCCATGAGGAAAGAATAAGCACACAGCAAATGAAGGGAAGTAAAAAAACCACAACGCATCCCACTGCAAGGGAGGCCAACCAAACAGCAAAAACAAGTTGTGTGAATGAGGAGCACTCACGATGCAGCTGGGAGCAACTGACATGGGAGGAAACCAAGCTGTGTATAAGGCTACAAGGCCCATATAGAGAAGGGAGAAGGGGCCATTAATCGCTGTACAGTATGATGGCCAACTAAAATGTTCTCTTAGTGAAATCGTGGGGGTAGAAAACTAAGCACACAAAGGAGGGACATTTACACAAATGCACCAATATCAAGCCAGCATTTCTGAATGACACAGATAACAACCAGTGGCAATCAGTGGGTGTGTCAAAAGCCCACGGAAGAGATACAACAGGTTTTGCAGACTATGCAAGCGCTGGCAAAGTGCTAAACCTAAAAATGATACTCAGGTACATAAGGAGAAGGGAAATAGAAACTAAAATATTTGCTCTTACCAAATTTTTCTGGAGCGATATAAAAGGGCAGGAAAAAGAGCACAAGCAGACAATTAGTCACTGTATATGTACAAATTACACATAAGTATGTATATAACATATTGAGGCAGACTCTTTTTCAACGTCTTGGAAGTTCTGCTGCCACTGCAATAGTGCAATGCTGGTTCACACCACAGTCACCAATAGTTATGACTGCAGGTCTACGGCCTGAAAACTTCCAAGACCTGCTCACCTAAAAACCATAGGAGCTGCGGAGGTCTAAGTGAAGCAACTAATGAGAGGGGAATCTATGGTGCTACCAGCCAAGAAAGGAGAAGGACACATAACCCCTGGAGTTTCAGGTGGTTGCAAGTGAAAGGCATAATTGCAAGAGGAATTTGTCTGGGTTCAAAGTTTGGTCGATGGCAGTACATGAGAAGGTAGTTGGCCCCTTTATAGGGCCTTCTAAATATGGGTTGTGGAAGGTAACAAAGAGTATCAGAAACACTAACAGAACTGAAAAAATAAGAGTAAGGGAGGGCGGAAAATAAAAAGTAGGGAGAGGGTTAGTCAAGGGATGTGGGTGAGAGCTTAGATGGGTAAGAGAGAGAGAAAGATAGTGGCAGAGACAGATGAGAGATGGAGGGGGGTTGAAAAATCAGATAGTTTGGGTAAATGACAGAGTGCGCTATAGACAGAAACAGGAGTAAGTAAGATGGTGGTGGAAAAGTGAATGAATCATATATATATATATATATATATATATATATATATATATATATATATATATATATATATATATATATACACACACACACATATATATATGGTTGAAAGGAGACAGAGAGAGAGAAATGAAGAAAGACCAAGAGAAATAGAGAGAGAGGAAGAGATAGAAAGGGGAGGAGACGTGAAGAAAATAGGTGCAGGAGTGACAATGAGGGCAGCTGTGGGGAATAAAGAAAAAGGGGTGATAAAATAGAGAGGTGGGGTCGAATGGAAGACAAAGGAAAGAGTTACAATTATTATAACAATTGGAGGAGAGAAGATAATGAGAGCATGAGGGAGAGAATAAAGAGAGCGAGAGAAAGGAACATAGATGTGAGAACGAAGGAATCAGAGGGGGACAAAAAGAAAAGATGAGGAGAGTGTGAAAGCATAAATGGTGAAAAGAGAAAGATGGAGCGAATAATGGAGAAGGAGAGAAGGTGCATGTGTCATTGAGGGGCACTTCCACTGGGACACACTTGTGGTGTTTAATCGATGTATTGGCAGTGACTGCGTTTTGTTCATTCATGGAGAGCATCGCAGTGATGATACAGTATCTTGGTCCTCCGGATCTTACCGACCTCCAAAACCCATATGGCTCTATCGGATAGTGCACAGTGAAACTCTGCTGTGCTTAATGTATCAGGAGAGAGAGGTGAACCAGGGACCATATTTGAACAGCTAGGGTGAAGCCCATTCATCAATGTCACCAATTTTATATATGCACCGAGCATGGTTTCATCTCAAAATGACTGTCCGCACATACAGGTCTCTAGGTTTCCCTCAAGGAGCATTAATATTATAGTTTGTCAAATATTGACAGTATTTCTAACACTTCACACACAGAAAGCTCATTGAGATAAATTGAAATTAAAATGTGAAGAATATTGGTTCTGTCGGGAACAGGAATGATTCTTAGTTTACTAAATAATAACGAAAAAGCAAACAACAGTACTCAAGCCTTTCAGTAATAATCAATGAAAGGGAAAAAGAAGAAAGTACAAAAACCATGAATCAAAAAACAAAAAAACAAAAAACACAACAAAATTTGATCAATCAAAATCTGAATTTAAGGATAAATCCATATATTCGTTTACATTTTATGGCGTTGAAATGACATTAGAAGGCTGTCAGAATGCATGAACATACAATTTCTTCCAACGCCACAAGTGATGTCGTGAAAAAAGTTGCGAAAAAAGTGCTAAATGTAAACAAGATATAGAGAGTGCTGTACGAACTGTTGAAAGTGGTAATTCAAAGGACATCCATCCCTTGGTGCATTAAGCTCTGCGCCGCTTGGGAGTTTAAATATCAATTTCACATGGGGTGTAGAGAATAGGGTCTGGATTTTCAGAAGCACATAGATGTTTCGACCCAAAGAAGTGCGTGATTGACTGACATGGACGGCGGGTCTTCCTGAGGACAAGGCAATACAAGGAACAGCCTAAATTAATGAAAGAAAGGTCTTCAGGGAATGGTCCATCATGGGTTGGACTCAAAAGGCAATGACTGAAGTAAGATCCTTGATGGTGATAAATCACATTAGTGGGGCAGCATAGTTCCATAGCTCCCTGGTGCTGCATTGAAAACCTGAAGACCTTTCTTTCATTAATTATGGCTGGCCTCTATTTTTCTGACCTCGTTTTTGCTGGATTTAAGACTCTATACTTTACCACTGCTAACCAGTGCTAAAGGGCTTGTGCTCCCTCCCCTAAACATGGTACATTTGGCTTAACCCCAAATGGCATATTTGATTTACTTTAAAGTCCCTAGTAAAGTGAACTACAGGGTAAGTAAATTAAATTCTACTAGTTGGCCTGCAGCACTCATTGTGCCACCCAGTAAAGTAGTCCTATATCCAGGACTCAGGCCTGCCACTGTAGAGCCTGCATGTGCAGTTTTATACTGCCACCTCGACCTGGCAAGATAAACCTCTTACCAGGCCTAAACATTCCCATTTTATACATATGTCACCACTAAGATAGGCCCTGTAAGACCTTTAGGACAGGGTGCAATGTATTCAAAAGGCTGGACATGTACTTTTAAGTTTTACTTGTCTTGGGAGTGAAAAACACCCAATTTGGTCACTACTGCAAGTCATATCCCTCTCATAGGATAACATTGAAATTACCTTAGTACATGTTTTAAGTGTAATTTCCAATTATGAAGAGATAGACTTGTCTTAATTTAAAATCACCACTTATGGTGAAGTTGGATATGATACAGTGTAGTAAATGCCACTTTTATAAGATTAGCAATTACTTACTTTAGCTATTCTGTGCCTGCTGCCTGTCTCTGAATACACATCTGAGATGAGTACACAGCTGGGTTTTGTGCATTCCCTCAAGACAGCCAAACACAAAGGGAGTTTAGGTGTGGCTGATGGGTCATCCTGGACAGGATGTGAGAGCGAGGCTAGCATTTACAACTGAAAGGGCTGTGTCCTGCCCCCACACAAATGGTTGTAAACCTCACTGTAGTGAGTCTGGAGCCAGGTCAGAAAGGGAGGACCTTGTCCTCTTTAAAGCTTTCTTTGAAGTCACCCCCACTTCAAAGTGTTAACTGGAAATACGTACTGGACCACTGACACCATGACTTCAGTACACTTCTGGACCTGTGACCACACTGCCAGGAAGAAGAACTGCTGTGCTGCTGAGAGGAATGCCACTCTGCTGAACTGCTGCTTTGCTGGACTCTTGCCTTGCCATACTCTTGCCTTACTGAGCTGCTGTGCTGCCTGCTGTTCTTCTACCTGGGTGAGAAGACATGGACCTGCCTCACTTCATCCCAGAGTGACTCCAAAGGATATATTTCTATGGAAGGCTGTGATGGGGATATAATTCTGCAGTAGGTTAGTTAGTAAGGGGAATTTTATTGAGTGATGAGTGTGGGATCTGTTCTGTTGAAGAATGGATGAGCTTTCAGGAGCTGCCTAGGCAGAGCGAAGACATGATATTTAGACATTCAGATGGATCTAGAGTTACGACATCTAATTTATTGGTTGTGATGAGAATAGCTCTAAGGGTTGCTGGGCTTCAACAAGCATAGGTATGGAACTCATTATTTTAGGATTGAGGCATCAGCAGAAGCAGCTAGGTTGGGTCTGTCATGGCGTGAAATAAAGGAAATTGCAAGATTGAGTTCAAAGTGCTGCGAAATGTGTGTCAGGAAATAGTGGAGCTGTTTTTTGTTGTTGATATCCTGATGACATGTGTTAATTTCTTGTTTCTAGGATATGTTTGTGGCTATACCATTGCAAAAATGGTGACGTGGCTCATGGGACATTCGTTCATAAAATGACCAATGCAATTTGCTTTTCAGCAGTGTTATGGCAGAAGCCTTGGACTTCCTAGCAGTTACCACCTAAGGTTTTGGTGGGGCAAGGGTGGTATCAGGTGGTAAGGGGTTATTGTTATTGTTAGCTAAACTATTTACATACAGAGGTTGTCCGGACATGCTTTTAATTCATTTCGGTGAAACCAACCTAGGGCAATTGTGCGGTTTGTTGAAGGATGATTTACAACTGACTAAAAATATATGATCAGGAACTAGTGTTGTATATATGCAGGTATACACAACATCTACAACATACCCACGATCAAACAAAGCAGTAGGGGCACTCACTGGTAATAGAATTAACTCCAATGTCGTGTAGAATAGCCTCAATAAATGTCTGCGGATTGAACGATATAAATAAAAGGCATAGAGTTGCTGCGTTATTGAATACTTTGAAATTAGATCTGATCTGTCTGCAAGAGACACACATAGAAGGCAATAAGGCATACCTTATGGAACAGTTGGCATTTGCGGTTTTGGCAAAAACTAACCAAGGGACAAAAACTAGAGGGGTGGTAGTGATGGGTAGAAAGAAAGACACAGAGGTAAAGAGGAAAAAAGAAGATCAATGGGGAAGATGGGTAATGTTGGAAATAGTATTTAAAGGGGAGACAATTACATTGGTTTCAGTTTATGGGTCCACCGATGACGATCCGGACATTTTTCAGTATCTGGATGTGGAGTTGGCACAATGGTCGGAACCAATTATATGTTGTGGTGACTTTAATCTACATGATATCAACATTGCAGTATATTCAAACATCATATATTCAATTGTAGATTGGTTATTGGAATCGTTATAATCCTTTAGAAATCCCGTAGTTAATCCCAATGCATTTCGGGACATGAAGTCCCTTCATCAGGGGATCTGGTGAGGAGATAAACATCGTATTAGGGCGGACACTAGGGTAAAGCTCATCTATCACCCGTGAAATTAAAGAAACAGAAAAGTGAAATGCGTCGCGTAAACCCAATCTGGTTACTAGTTATAGGATCCATTCTGTGTCGAGGTGATCTTAGCATGCAGGTGATTTAAAAAAATATGGGCGTCCAAAAATCTAGCGTCAAGAAAAACGGCATAAAAATAATAATAAAAGTCTGGCAGGAATTTATGCGAAAGTGCTCCAGTGATCGAGAACGTAAACACACTGTTACACGCGAGGGTAAAGATCGAGTGTATGAATCGACCCGCAGTCAGGATAGTTATAGTGAATAAATAAGAGTGCTCGAGTTATAGTGAATAAATAAGAGTGCTCGAGGCGCAACCAATTCTAACGGACTCAAAGGTCCGGTGTAAAGTGCCTGTTGGAACTCACCAAAAGGTCGGGCGTGCAGTTAGTAATCCGGCGTTTCCGCGTTCTGTGAAGCTGGATGGCGTGTTATGGCAGTTAATAAAGTAAAAGACGGACTGCGTGATTAGGGGAGTACGTGAAACGAAAAGTGGACTAAAAAACGGACTGCGTGATTAGGGGAGTACGTGAAACAAAAAGTAGACTAAAGTGGAAGAATTATGGGTGAAACAGTAACAAGTAAGAAAACGGACCATAGGAGAAGGCTGAGATACTTGACACAAACAAGGGACTATGTAAACATCTAACGAGGGAGTTTACTGCTAAACATGACAAAATCTAAATCATAGACATTAAATGATGCGGTTAAAACGAGAAAAAATGATATATATAAAAGATGATATATATAAAAAAACACAAATGGTAGAACTGAAAATATGCGAGACAGAAACTGAGAGTAAGAAAGTTATAAAGGTGGATAAGGAAGATAGGAGAAAATGAGTGAGTGAAGATGAGCTGGAAGGTTTGGAGAAAGGACAGTTTTATAAGAAACAACTAAATTCTGTACGGTCATTAAGACCAAAAGGTTGACACGAGTCCAAGATTTTCATCCATATTAGTTCTCGTTGTAAAAGTCTTTTATGATTGTCAACTCCCGGTCTCATGGGGACAACCTCCAGTGCCAGGAACCTCAACTGACTGATGTTATGTGAGGCAGATATGAAATGAGCGGCTAGCGGAGATTTAGTGTTTTGGGTTCTGATGGTACTTTTATGTTCCGTGAGACGGGTCTTTAATTTCCTCTCGGTCTTTCCAACGTAAGGTAACCCACATGGGCATTTAAGTAGATACACTAAGTTCATCGAGTCACATGTAGCGTTGGTTTTAAGGTGTATGACTTTGCCCGTACGTGGATGGTTGATGGAATTGCCACTGATTATATTGTGACAGTGACCACAGTTGTGGCATGGTTTCGTTCCAGAAAAAATTTCAGCTCTGTGTGGTTGACTGTATTCTAACATGTTTTTTAAGTTCTTTGCTCTTTGGTAAGCAAACAGGGGGGTACCGTCGAAAATTCCTTGAAAGTCAGGTTCTAATTGTACCATGGACCAATTGTGTAAAAGGATTTTCTTGATGTTAGGACTGTTGGATGAGTATTTTGACACAAAAACCGGTCTCTCAAGTTTTTTTTGACGTGTGCTCTGGGACAATAATTCATCTCTGGTTTTTGTCTTTATGCGTTCTTGTGCAGCTGACAGAATTGTGTCAGGGTATTTCCTGTCTTTGTATTTGTGTAAGATGTTGGTTTCGGATTTTTGGTAATCCAGAGTTTCAGAACATATTCTTTTAGCCCGTAACAATTGGGAATAAGGTAAGTGTCTTTTCAAAGAAGATGGGTGACAGCTGGTGTATAATAAGGCATTGTTGCGGTCCGTATCTTTAATGTATAGACTGGTTTTTAGTCTGTCGTTGTTAATAGAGACCTGGATGTCTAAAAAGGGCAAGCTTTTAGAGTCCGTGTTGTGAGTGAATCGTATATGATCATCAACCTGGTTTAGATAGGTAAAAAACTCACTTATTTCTTCTGGAGTTCCAGACCAGATTAGGAAAATGTCGTCTATGTATCTCCAATAAGTTTGGATTTTGTTGCGCCATTGAGGAATTTCAAGGATGTTATCGATTTCAAGCCGGTGCATAAACAGATTCGCGTAGCTCGGCGCTGCGCAATTTCCCATGGCTGTTCCAACTCTTTGGAGAAAGAAATCGTTGTTCCAAGCAAAGTAGCTGTGATACAGCATAAAGTGCATTAGTTCCAAGATCAGTACCTTTAGGTCATCATCCATTGGGTGATTTAGTAGAAAAGATTCCAGGGCATCTATGCCTCTTTTGTGGGGTATGCTTGTATATAATGCACATACATCGATTGTGACTAAAGTGTATTTGATGTTAGGAAGCAGTGTCACCTGGTTCAATTTATTTAAGAAATCCGTGGAATCACGTATATAGGTGGACATGTCTTTTACAAGTGGTTGCAGGTACATATCCACAAATTTCCCAATGGGTTCATGGATCGAAGTTTTGGTTGAGACAATTGGTCTGAAAGGTGGTTGTTGTAGACACTTATGTATTTTGGGCAGCATGTGTATGCTGGGACATTTAGGATGCTGTTGAATCAAATATTTTAGATCTTTTTGGGAAAGCGTTCCCATTTGTAGAGCTTTGTCGAGGATGGTTTTCAGAATTTTAGAGAATGCTTGTGTAGGATCTGACAATAGTTTCATGTAAAGTTGTTCGTCATTGACATGGATGGTAACACTTTGATGATAATAATCATGGTCCAAAATTACCAATGCTCCCCCTTTGTCGGCTCTACAACAGGTGATGTTCCGATTGTTGGTGATTTCACGTAGGGCCCTGTAGTCTTTGGTACCAAAATTCTTTACTTTGGGTGGAGTTTTTTTGTGATGGTCTCGTAGTGCCTTGAGGGTTATTGTCTCATATGAATCCAGTATTTTGTGGCTGACTGGGGCCATAAACTGGCTCTTAACTTTCAGTTCTTTACATGCGTGTTGAATGTGGGGACCCGTGGGAGGGTTCACATTAGTGAAGTAATGGCGTAGTCGTAGGATCCGCATGAATTTGTAAAAACTGATTTCCGTCTCCAGTTCGTTGGAATGGTATATTGGGACAAAAGAAGTCCCTTTTTGTAAAACTTTCATCTGATTTGGTGATAGTTGGGTTCGAGATATGTTTATGACAAGTTGGTTTTGCTCCTGGTTGCCTGAGCTATCGACGTAGTTGTTGGCTCTTGGGCGAGTTCTGCTCCGCCTGAGTCTTCGTGGGTAACTGGGCCTTTCTCCAAAAAATGCACACCAGAAGTAGTTGGAATGGATTTGGAACTGCTTGTTTCAGTGTAAACCACAGTGTCTGATCTGGTAATGTCTGTTTGTGGGGTTGTTCTGGAAGGTTTGTGTTGTGGTGAACCTCGTCTTTGGTAGGAGGACCCCTCAGAAGAAGTTTCATCGGAAGATTGATTAGCGGAAGATCTTTGTTGTCTGCGTTGGGCATAGACTTCTGCCCAACTATACACTTCCCCCAATTTATAGTCCATAGTGTCTCTTTTATATTTTCTTATTTTCCTGTCGTTGATTTCTTTAGTGTATTTGTCTAGTTGGGAATTGATGTCTTGTAGGGCTTTGTCCAGTTCATCTTTATTCATGTTTTTATCTAGGTTGTTATGGATTTGGTTTATTTCTTTCTCTAGGTCGATGATGACTTTGGAAAGTTCTTCTACAATCAGAAGAATTAGGTCGAGGGAACAACGATTTAGAATAGCGTACCATCTTTCCGAGAACTTCGGGTTGTTCCTGCAGAGAGTCGGTTTAAGGGCAATACGTAGCCCTCTCGGGATACGCTGGTCTTTGTGGTATCTCACTAATGTTCCAGCGTGTAGGCGCTGGTTGATGATTCTTTTTGACATGTACAGTAGTTGTCTCAGCATGCTTGGGTTGGAGAAAGTACTGGATGATGTGGGGTCCACCTCCTTTACGAGTGAATATATCCTTTTGGTTTCATCAATATCAAATCCAAAGGTATCAGCACGATTTGCGGTGAGGTTAGAAATTTCTTCATACGACATTTTCAAATAAACGGGTGCTCACACAGGGTGGCCAGAAATTGTGTTCAAAACAAAGTGGTGGTGTGGCACACCAAAGGGTTTAGTTTGTAATCCAGTGGTACTACGTAATCAGCTTTTACTTCGCTTTTTTGGGCGCCTCAAGAATGTTTCTCTCCCGGCCGGTGAGAGAATAGATTGGAAACAATATCAAAAGGGGGCGTAGGAACATCCCACGCTGAATCTTGGGGAGCGCCAATGGGCCTTGGCCTCTGAATTTTCAGACGTTACTCCAAGTTTGAAGTTGAATATGTTTTTATTCACATTATATCAACATTGCAGTATATTCAAACATCATATATTCAATTGTAGATTGGTTATTGGAATCGTTATAATCCTTTAGAAATCCCGTAGTTAATCCCAATGCATTTCGGGACATGAAGTCCCTTCATCAGGGGATCTGGTGAGGAGATAAACATCGTATTAGGGCGGACACTAGGGTAAAGCTCATCTATCACCCGTGAAATTAAAGAAACAGAAAAGTGAAATGCGTCGCGTAAACCCAATCTGGTTACTAGTTATAGGATCCATTCTGTGTCGAGGTGATCTTAGCATGCAGGTGATTTAAAAAAATATGGGCGTCCAAAAATCTAGCGTCAAGAAAAACGGCATAAAAATAATAATAAAAGTCTGGCAGGAATTTATGCGAAAGTGCTCCAGTGATCGAGAACGTAAACACACTGTTACACGCGAGGGTAAAGATCGAGTGTATGAATCGACCCGCAGTCAGGATAGTTATAGTGAATAAATAAGAGTGCTCGAGTTATAGTGAATAAATAAGAGTGCTCGAGGCGCAACCAATTCTAACGGACTCAAAGGTCCGGTGTAAAGTGCCTGTTGGAACTCACCAAAAGGTCGGGCGTGCAGTTAGTAATCCGGCGTTTCCGCGTTCTGTGAAGCTGGATGGCGTGTTATGGCAGTTAATAAAGTAAAAGACGGACTGCGTGATTAGGGGAGTACGTGAAACGAAAAGTGGACTAAAAAACGGACTGCGTGATTAGGGGAGTACGTGAAACAAAAAGTAGACTAAAGTGGAAGAATTATGGGTGAAACAGTAACAAGTAAGAAAACGGACCATAGGAGAAGGCTGAGATACTTGACACAAACAAGGGACTATGTAAACATCTAACGAGGGAGTTTACTGCTAAACATGACAAAATCTAAATCATAGACATTAAATGATGCGGTTAAAACGAGAAAAAATGATATATATAAAAGATGATATATATAAAAAAACACAAATGGTAGAACTGAAAATATGCGAGACAGAAACTGAGAGTAAGAAAGTTATAAAGGTGGATAAGGAAGATAGGAGAAAATGAGTGAGTGAAGATGAGCTGGAAGGTACAGAATTTAGTTGTTTCTTATAAAACTGTCCTTTCTCCAAACCTTCCAGCTCATCTTCACTCACTCATTTTCTCCTATCTTCCTTATCCACCTTTATAACTTTCTTACTCTCAGTTTCTGTCTCGCATATTTTCAGTTCTACCATTTGTGTTTTTTTATATATATCATCTTTTATATATATCATTTTTTCTCGTTTTAACCGCATCATTTAATGTCTATGATTTAGATTTTGTCATGTTTAGCAGTAAACTCCCTCGTTAGATGTTTACATAGTCCCTTGTTTGTGTCAAGTATCTCAGCCTTCTCCTATGGTCCGTTTTCTTACTTGTTACTGTTTCACCCATAATTCTTCCACTTTAGTCTACTTTTTGTTTCACGTACTCCCCTAATCACGCAGTCCGTTTTTTAGTCCACTTTTCGTTTCACGTACTCCCCTAATCACGCAGTCCGTCTTTTACTTTATTAACTGCCATAACACGCCATCCAGCTTCACAGAACGCGGAAACGCCGGATTACTAACTGCACGCCCGACCTTTTGGTGAGTTCCAACAGGCACTTTACACCGGACCTTTGAGTCCGTTAGAATTGGTTGCGCCTCGAGCACTCTTATTTATTCACTATAACTCGAGCACTCTTATTTATTCACTATAACTATCCTGACTGCGGGTCGATTCATACACTCGATCTTTACCCTCGCGTGTAACAGTGTGTTTACGTTCTCGATCACTGGAGCACTTTCGCATAAATTCCTGCCAGACTTTTATTATTATTTTTATGCCGTTTTTCTTGACGCTAGATTTTTGGACGCCCATATTTTTTTAAATCACCTGCATGCTAAGATCACCTCGACACAGAATGGATCCTATAACTAGTAACCAGATTGGGTTTACGCGACGCATTTCACTTTTCTGTTTCTTTAATTTCACGGGTGATAGATGAGCTTTACCCTAGTGTCCGCCCTAATACGATGTTTATCTCCTCACCAGATCCCCTGATGAAGGGACTTCATGTCCCGAAATGCATTGGGATTAACTACGGGATTTCTAAAGGATTATAACGATTCCAATAACCAATCTACAATTGAATATATGATGTTTGAATATACTGCAATGTTGATATAATGTGAATAAAAACATATTCAACTTCAAACTTGGAGTAACGTCTGAAAATTCAGAGGCCAAGGCCCATTGGCGCTCCCCAAGATTCAGCGTGGGATGTTCCTACGCCCCCTTTTGATATTGTTTCCAATCTATTCTCTCACCGGCCG
This sequence comes from Lissotriton vulgaris, assembly GCF_964263255.1. Lineage (NCBI taxonomy): Eukaryota > Metazoa > Chordata > Amphibia > Caudata > Salamandridae > Lissotriton > Lissotriton vulgaris. The sequence goes on along the minus strand of NC_141695.1, from coordinate 1,231,013,771 downwards.
GGAGAGAAACATTCTTGAGGCGCCCAAAAAAGCGAAGTAAAAGCTGATTACGTAGTACCACTGGATTACAAACTAAACCCTTTGGTGTGCCACACCACCACTTTGTTTTGAACACAATTTCTGGCCACCCTGTGTGAGCACCCGTTTATTTGAAAATGTCGTATGAAGAAATTTCTAACCTCACCGCAAATCGTGCTGATACCTTTGGATTTGATATTGATGAAACCAAAAGGATATATTCACTCGTAAAGGAGGTGGACCCCACATCATCCAGTACTTTCTCCAACCCAAGCATGCTGAGACAACTACTGTACATGTCAAAAAGAATCATCAACCAGCGCCTACACGCTGGAACATTAGTGAGATACCACAAAGACCAGCGTATCCCGAGAGGGCTACGTATTGCCCTTAAACCGACTCTCTGCAGGAACAACCCGAAGTTCTCGGAAAGATGGTACGCTATTCTAAATCGTTGTTCCCTCGACCTAATTCTTCTGATTGTAGAAGAACTTTCCAAAGTCATCATCGACCTAGAGAAAGAAATAAACCAAATCCATAACAACCTAGATAAAAACATGAATAAAGATGAACTGGACAAAGCCCTACAAGACATCAATTCCCAACTAGACAAATACACTAAAGAAATCAACGACAGGAAAATAAGAAAATATAAAAGAGACACTATGGACTATAAATTGGGGGAAGTGTATAGTTGGGCAGAAGTCTATGCCCAACGCAGACAACAAAGATCTTCCGCTAATCAATCTTCCGATGAAACTTCTTCTGAGGGGTCCTCCTACCAAAGACGAGGTTCACCACAACACAAACCTTCCAGAACAACCCCACAAACAGACATTACCAGATCAGACACTGTGGTTTACACTGAAACAAGCAGTTCCAAATCCATTCCAACTACTTCTGGTGTGCATTTTTTGGAGAAAGGCCCAGTTACCCACGAAGACTCAGGCGGAGCAGAACTCGCCCAAGAGCCAACAACTACGTCGATAGCTCAGGCAACCAGGAGCAAAACCAACTTGTCATAAACATATCTCGAACCCAACTATCACCAAATCAGATGAAAGTTTTACAAAAAGGGACTTCTTTTGTCCCAATATACCATTCCAACGAACTGGAGACGGAAATCAGTTTTTACAAATTCATGCGGATCCTACGACTACGCCATTACTTCACTAATGTGAACCCTCCCACGGGTCCCCACATTCAACACGCATGTAAAGAACTGAAAGTTAAGAGCCAGTTTATGGCCCCAGTCAGCCACAAAATACTGGATTCATATGAGACAATAACCCTCAAGGCACTACGAGACCATCACAAAAAAACTCCACCCAAAGTAAAGAATTTTGGTACCAAAGACTACAGGGCCCTACGTGAAATCACCAACAATCGGAACATCACCTGTTGTAGAGCCGACAAAGGGGGAGCATTGGTAATTTTGGACCATGATTATTATCATCAAAGTGTTACCATCCATGTCAATGACGAACAACTTTACATGAAACTATTGTCAGATCCTACACAAGCATTCTCTAAAATTCTGAAAACCATCCTCGACAAAGCTCTACAAATGGGAACGCTTTCCCAAAAAGATCTAAAATATTTGATTCAACAGCATCCTAAATGTCCCAGCATACACATGCTGCCCAAAATACATAAGTGTCTACAACAACCACCTTTCAGACCAATTGTCTCAACCAAAACTTCGATCCATGAACCCATTGGGAAATTTGTGGATATGTACCTGCAACCACTTGTAAAAGACATGTCCACCTATATACGTGATTCCACGGATTTCTTAAATAAATTGAACCAGGTGACACTGCTTCCTAACATCAAATACACTTTAGTCACAATCGATGTATGTGCATTATATACAAGCATACCCCACAAAAGAGGCATAGATGCCCTGGAATCTTTTCTACTAAATCACCCAATGGATGATGACCTAAAGGTACTGATCTTGGAACTAATGCACTTTATGCTGTATCACAGCTACTTTGCTTGGAACAACGATTTCTTTCTCCAAAGAGTTGGAACAGCCATGGGAAATTGCGCAGCGCCGAGCTACGCGAATCTGTTTATGCACCGGCTTGAAATCGATAACATCCTTGAAATTCCTCAATGGCGCAACAAAATCCAAACTTATTGGAGATACATAGACGACATTTTCCTAATCTGGTCTGGAACTCCAGAAGAAATAAGTGAGTTTTTTACCTATCTAAACCAGGTTGATGATCATATACGATTCACTCACAACACGGACTCTAAAAGCTTGCCCTTTTTAGACATCCAGGTCTCTATTAACAACGACAGACTAAAAACCAGTCTATACATTAAAGATACGGACCGCAACAATGCCTTATTATACACCAGCTGTCACCCATCTTCTTTGAAAAGACACTTACCTTATTCCCAATTGTTACGGGCTAAAAGAATATGTTCTGAAACTCTGGATTACCAAAAATCCGAAACCAACATCTTACACAAATACAAAGACAGGAAATACCCTGACACAATTCTGTCAGCTGCACAAGAACGCATAAAGACAAAAACCAGAGATGAATTATTGTCCCAGAGCACACGTCAAAAAAAACTTGAGAGACCGGTTTTTGTGTCAAAATACTCATCCAACAGTCCTAACATCAAGAAAATCCTTTTACACAATTGGTCCATGGTACAATTAGAACCTGACTTTCAAGGAATTTTCGACGGTACCCCCCTGTTTGCTTACCAAAGAGCAAAGAACTTAAAAAACATGTTAGAATACAGTCAACCACACAGAGCTGAAATTTTTTCTGGAACGAAACCATGCCACAACTGTGGTCACTGTCACAATATAATCAGTGGCAATTCCATCAACCATCCACGTACGGGCAAAGTCATACACCTTAAAACCAACGCTACATGTGACTCGATGAACTTAGTGTATCTACTTAAATGCCCATGTGGGTTACCTTACGTTGGAAAGACCGAGAGGAAATTAAAGACCCGTCTCACGGAACATAAAAGTACCATCAGAACCCAAAACACTAAATCTCCGCTAGCCGCTCATTTCATATCTGCCTCACATAACATCAGTCAGTTGAGGTTCCTGGCACTGGAGGTTGTCCCCATGAGACCGGGAGTTGACAATCATAAAAGACTTTTACAACGAGAACTAATATGGATGAAAATCTTGGACTCGTGTCAACCTTTTGGTCTTAATGACCGTACAGAATTTAGTTGTTTCTTATAAAACTGTCCTTTCTCCAAACCTTCCAGCTCATCTTCACTCACTCATTTTCTCCTATCTTCCTTATCCACCTTTATAACTTTCTTACTCTCAGTTTCTGTCTCGCATATTTTCAGTTCTACCATTTGTGTTTTTTTATATATATCATCTTTTATATATATCATTTTTTCTCGTTTTAACCGCATCATTTAATGTCTATGATTTAGATTTTGTCATGTTTAGCAGTAAACTCCCTCGTTAGATGTTTACATAGTCCCTTGTTTGTGTCAAGTATCTCAGCCTTCTCCTATGGTCCGTTTTCTTACTTGTTACTGTTTCACCCATAATTCTTCCACTTTAGTCTACTTTTTGTTTCACGTACTCCCCTAATCACGCAGTCCGTTTTTTAGTCCACTTTTCGTTTCACGTACTCCCCTAATCACGCAGTCCGTCTTTTACTTTATTAACTGCCATAACACGCCATCCAGCTTCACAGAACGCGGAAACGCCGGATTACTAACTGCACGCCCGACCTTTTGGTGAGTTCCAACAGGCACTTTACACCGGACCTTTGAGTCCGTTAGAATTGGTTGCGCCTCGAGCACTCTTATTTATTCACTATAACTCGAGCACTCTTATTTATTCACTATAACTATCCTGACTGCGGGTCGATTCATACACTCGATCTTTACCCTCGCGTGTAACAGTGTGTTTACGTTCTCGATCACTGGAGCACTTTCGCATAAATTCCTGCCAGACTTTTATTATTATTTTTATGCCGTTTTTCTTGACGCTAGATTTTTGGACGCCCATATTTTTTTAAATCACCTGCATGCTAAGATCACCTCGACACAGAATGGATCCTATAACTAGTAACCAGATTGGGTTTACGCGACGCATTTCACTTTTCTGTTTCTTTAATTTCACGGGTGATAGATGAGCTTTACCCTAGTGTCCGCCCTAATACGATGTTTATCTCCTCACCAGATCCCCTGATGAAGGGACTTCATGTCCCGAAATGCATTGGGATTAACTACGGGATTTCTAAAGGATTATAACGATTCCAATAACCAATCTACAATTGAATATATGATGTTTGAATATACTGCAATGTTGATATAATGTGAATAAAAACATATTCAACTTCAAACTTGGAGTAACGTCTGAAAATTCAGAGGCCAAGGCCCATTGGCGCTCCCCAAGATTCAGCGTGGGATGTTCCTACGCCCCCTTTTGATATTGTTTCCAATCTATTCTCTCACCGGCCGGGAGAGAAACATTCTTGAGGCGCCCAAAAAAGCGAAGTAAAAGCTGATTACGTAGTACCACTGGATTACAAACTAAACCCTTTGGTGTGCCACACCACCACTTTGTTTTAATCTACATGACCCAGTTAGTTCATTTGTACAACCAGGGATCCAACACCGAGGTAGAAAGAAAAAAAACATATAGAGCTTTGTCAGAAATGGTGCTAAATAATGCTTTGATGGACCCATGGATAAAATGGCATACGAATTTGGATGGTAGTACCTTCTTTTCAGCCCCACATCAGGTTTTAGTTAGGCTGGACTATTTTTTAATTTCAACTAGTCTGGTAACAGGTTCAGAAATAGAAAAATACCCACATATTATATCAGATCACAGCCCGCTAGTATTAACAGTTAAACTAGGTCAAGCCCAAAGAAAAGAGACACAATGGACCTTTGAAAGGGCTTTGCTGCAGGATCAGGAATATAGAATAACTATGACAAATTGGATGACGAGTTTCTGGGATATAAACAGAGACACTGCATCCCCAGGTGTAGTCTGGGACACATTTAAGGCTAGGGTGAGAGGGGAGACAATGAGTTATGTCTGTTTGAGACAAAAGAGGGAAAAGTTGAAGGTAGAAGAAATTAATAGAAACATCTCAAGAGTCGAAGATGAGCTAGAATTGGCTATTAGACAACACTCCCCGCTAGATCAGATACTACTTAAAGGTATAGCACTTAGGGCAGAGGCAGCAGAAGGGATTGCCAAGAGAACAGTAGAAAAATACTTGGCAAGGAAGGAGAGTGTTTATGAGCTTAGTGAGCGGGTGGGCCATATTTTAGCTGTTCGGACTAGACAGAGAGGAGCAGCAGCAGACATTAGGGAGATTTTAGATGCACAAGGGAATATGGTTCAAGAACCAGATCAGATAAGGGAGGTATTTAGGCAATACTATTTAGGTCTTTATGACGCAGATGACGTAGCAGGAATGGGGGATGTAGAAAGGTATTTGAGTGAAATACCCCCTTCAAAGTTATCAATGCATAAGGCTAATCTAGAAGCAACATTTCAGCTAGAGGAGTTTGGGGAAGCAGTAGGCGACCTACCTGCAGGGAAGGCCGCAGGCCCGGACCAGATACCACTGGAGTTTTATAAAACATTCCAAACAATTCTACTGGGGGATATGTTTAATATAATGCTGTTGGCGCAGAAGGGAGAGTCAATACCGGAATCATGGGGAGGAGCAGACATTATAGTAATTGCAAAGAAAGGGAAACCAACGACTATCACAGGCTCATACCGACCAATTACATTGATGAACTCAGAAGTAAAGATCTATTCAAAGATTCTGGCTAAAAGACTCTCAAGTGTGGTAGAAAGTGTGGTCTGTCCCACCCAACATGGTTTCATGCAGGGAAAAGGAACAACACAGCACATAAGACAGGTAATAACAATGTTTGATGCAGCAAATACCCTAGGAGACCCTATGGCAGCACTATTTCTGGATGCTGAAAAGGCGTTTGATAGGGTCTCCTAGGGGTTTTTATGGTCGGTTATGAGGTGGAGCGGAATAGGAGAAAGTTTTATAAAAGCTATACAAACTCTTTACACAAATCCAACAGCTAAGATAAGAGTCAACAGAGGACATTCGAAAGCTGTTAGAATAAGGAGAGGGACAAAGCAGGGTTGCCCTTCATCTCCCCTGTTATTTGCGCTATATCTGGATCCCTACCTGCGCAGACTGGAGAGAAACCCAGATATACCGGCAATGAATATAAATGGCTGTAGAGTAAAAACACTGGCGTACGTAGACGACGTAGCTATATTAACACCCGATCCCTGAGACGCAATTAGGGTGACGGAGGAGGAGGCTCAACATTTTGGACAGGTTTCCGGATATAGTCTGAACAGAAGTAAAACACAGATTGTTGAGAATAGCTACGTGAATTGTAATGATGATAGAGTTGTTAACTCAGCAATATATTTGGGGGTTGCAATAGCGGCAAATCTAGATCTGGTGGTGGGTAACAATATGACTCCATTAATGTCACAAGTAAAAGGGGATCTGGAGAGAATGAATAATTTGCATTTGTCACTGGTGGAGTGTACCAATGTTATAAAGATGATAATTCTACCCAAGTTTCTTTATTTTTTTAGATCAATCCCTTTATTTTTTGAGGTTACTTGGTTTAACACACTGGAGGCAATTTGTAATAGGTTTATTTGGGCACATGGTAAAACCCGTAGAGCCTATATGTTTATGGCCCTACCTAGAGAGAAGGGAGGATGGGGTGCTCCGGATTTCAGACTGTATTATATGGCAGCGGCCCTGCAATATATGCAGGGTTTAACAGGTGGCAATGATTGTGATCCGAGGGTTGATAGTTTTTCTAAGAAAATATATACAGCGGTAGTAGGGGTGGAAGCGGGAAATTGTTTTTTAAATTGTATAGATTATGGATACTTTAAAAGAACGAGATTTAAGACATTATTGGCCGCTGCTAAAATATGGAATGCATTTCTGAAAAGGTGTAAACTGGGGAGATATAATCGGTATGTAAAATACAAAAATAAGTCATTCCCTTTGGAAATATTTGGAGACCAAACTATGTTGAACTGGGTGGAAAGAGGGATTGTACAAATTGGAGATATATTGAAACCGGAGGGAGTGGTACAGTTTATGGATCTTAGAAATAAATATGACTTGAGCAACAGAGACTTCTTTAAGTATCTCCAGATCAGGAGCTATCTAGGTAGTAAACAAGGAGGACCAGGAGGATTTAATAAGAATGAAATTTTAGAGAAAATAAGAACAGCAGGAGATCGCTCGATACGTTCAATATATGCGAGTTTGGCAAAAGAGAAAACTGATGATCTAGAAAAATATAGTAATAAATGGGTGGAGAAAATAGGGGGAGAAATAGGCTGGTTTCAGGAGTCATTAGATTTAGGTCGATCGATATTGTGTGCATCCTCCCTTCAATCTCAACATTAGAAAACTATATATTCATTATATATTACTACTGTCAGGATAGCACAATGGGGAGGCACTGCGGGAACTACCTGTTCGAGATGCAATGCCGCCGAAGCTGACAATATACATATATTTCCCGCAACTCCATACGCTGCTTAGAGATATTGAGAGGTTTTTTGGATAGTACATTAGGCATTCGAATAAAGCTTACTTCGTCTTGGATCTTATTAGGGGTTGGCAGGGATAATGATGGGGTGCAGCAGGAATTTATATTTGTGGCAATTGCGGTATAGAGGTTAATGATAGCTAGGGCCTGGTTGGACAAGAATCCACAGACTGTACAGTGTTGGTTGGCTAACTTACTAGCATCTTATAATATAGAGAAGAATATATATGCTCGAAAAGGGAAGAGAGGGAGACTGATGGGTTTGAGAATATGGGATCCTATAATGAGATTGAAGGAGGGATTAGGTTGAGTGGGTATCTTGTTTTGTTTTGATTTACATAACTCTGTATAAATATGATGAAATGTAATGAATAATACATTTATGTATATCTGCATATCTTTGTTTGACATGAAGTAATGGAAAGTTAATTAATGATGAATAATGTATAATGTATAAAGTGTGACTAATTTGGAAAATAAAAAATATATTAACAAAAAAAAAATAAATAGTGTTGTATGGACTGAGTTTCTTCCGAGTAGACACCGGAGGGGTGCTTTGTAGTATTCACCGGTACATAAAGCTAAGTGTAAACTTATATGGGCGGTGAGAGTTTTTTGCCCGTCCATTGGGGGTTAAAGTTGTGTCTCACAATCACATCAAGGAAGAGGGGAAGTATATTTTTCAGTCTGGTGGGGTTCTTCTGCAAAGGTCTGGAAATGTATTTTACATGTTGGAGCTGTGGGAACTGTTAACGAACATTTGGCAAGAGAAACCGTGGTACGGTTGAAGTTCTGTGTTTTTGCTATTTTGAGTTCTGTTGGGTGGGACAGGAAAGCGCCTTACAAGGGTTTTCCTAGGTGGCGGAATTTTTTTGGGATAATGGAGTGTCAGGTGGGGCACATCCGCCCCTGAAGGGGATGGGGCAACCCAGAGGAAGGGAAGAGAGTCTTTGAATATGTGGAGCAAGACAAAGGGGAATTTGTTTGGAGATGATTGTTTGGGTAGTGTGAGAGACAGAGGGATTAGGGACTGTATAGAAAGGGCTGCAAATGAAGTTGAAAGACTGACCTTGTGAAGTATAGGGAGTTGTTTGGGTCTATGGTGCATAAGTTGAGGACCTTGAGGGAGCGGAATGTCAGGTTTTTATTATGTATTAGCGAGCACCTTTATCTGTTCTGCATTCTGTAAATAATGACATGATGACATCTATTTGCCTGTCTTAAAGTGGCCTTTTATGCTATAACAGGTTGGTAGTTAAGTTGTATTGCACGGCTGGTACATTGAAACTTTCATTGAACTCATTACAGATTTTTCATAAATACATTTTGTGGTGGCTGCTATGACTATGTTTATGACTTTTATGGATATATCGGCAGTAAAGTTAAGACTATGGGGAGCTCATTTCCAATGCACAGAACATTGACTGAGTACGGGCTAGCGTGCTTCTCCCAGAGCACTGCTTTATGTTTCTACAGAGTAACACTGGAATTAAAGAACAGTAGTTGCACAAGGCGAGGAGGTAATTTGAGCACTGATTTGAAGAGCACTGACCTCTTTCTGGTGAAGGGACCTATTTGACAGTGATCTGACACCAGCTGATACCTTGTTAAACAGTAAGAGGGTGGCAGCTCACAGCCTATAATCCCAGCACTCACTTTGCCCTAATGCATCATGGCATAGTTTTAAGGTGCAGTTAACTGAAGAAGTATTATGTGGTTATCAGAACATATAGAACTGTCTCGAGAAGTAGGCTAATACCAGATGCCAAGCAATCGGTCTTTGTCCAAGAAAAAGCTAAATGTTGTCAATCTCAAAGTAGACTCCTCTCAAAAACAATTGTTTTTTTAATATCTAATCAAAGTGTAAATTGTTGGCTACTCCTTTGAAAAAGGGAAGGTGACAGGAATATAGATTCAAAAAGAAAAATTGATGGACAGAATGCAGAATAACGTCATACATTAACCCCAGTGTAGAGATCTGGGCCTAAATCCATCGTTTTTTGCTAACGATGCCATTGCAGTATGAACACAGCCATATACAAATCAGTGTTAACCCTACGCCCAATGGGAACATTCCAGCCCAAACTGCCATGCCAGGTTCTCACTGAACTGGAAACAAGCATCAGAGGACCGGTTTCAGGGTTTTACCCCTCATCGGCCAGGATAGCTTGACTCTAGTGGCATGGAGAGCACAAGGGCCCACGTCTGGGCATACCTGTCCAACCCTGGGTTACAAATGCAAAAAGAACAATTGATGGACAGAATGCAGAACAATGTCACCAGTCTTATGATGCTTGTTTCTGTTCCAGGGAACCTGGCTTGGCAGTTGGTGTTGGACTGTTCCCATGATGCATAGGGTCAAGACTGATTTGCATATGGTTAGGTCTAAACTGGGGTGGCATGGTAAGCAAAAGAATAATAGATTTAACCCAGATATCTTGACTGGGGTTGAATGTGTTGATGTGTTCTACCATCCGTCCATCAATTGTTTGTCTTTTGCTTTCTCGCACTAAGTGTGCCGGGTATCCCCAGACGTGGGTCCTGGGCTCACTGTGCCACTGGATTCAAGCTATCCTGGCTGATGAGGGGTGAAACCCGAAACCTGTCCTAGAATGCTTCTTTCCAGTCCAGGGAAGACATGGCTTGGCAGTTCTGGCTGGACGTTTGCCATGAGGCACAGGGTCAAGCCTTATATTCATATGTTCAGGTCTAAACTGGGGTGGCATGGTGAGCAAAAGAATAATGGATTTAACCCAGATCTCCTGACTGGGTGTGAATTTTTTGATTTGTTCTGCATTCCGTCTATCAACTATGTGTCTTTTGCTTTCTCACCCTAAGTGCGTTAGGTATATCCAGACATGGGTCCCAGGCTCACTGTGCCACTGGATATAAACTATCCTGGCTGATGAGGGGTGAAACCCCGAAACCAGTCCTAGGATGCTTGCTTCTGGTCCAGGGAAGGCCTGGCTTGGCAGTTAGGGCTGTTCCAATGAGGCACAGGGACAAGACTGATTTGCATATGGTCAGGTCTAAATTGGGGTGGCAATGTGAGCAAAAGAATGATACATTTAACCCATGTCTCTTGACTGGGGATGAATGTTTTGTTTTGTTCTGCATTCCGTCTACCAACTGTGTGTCTTTCTTTCCCAAGGAAAATAGACAGGGCATAAGTGTGAGTAATTGGGAACACAGAGACTTGGTGTGGAATGCCCAACATGCAGAGCACTGATGTCTGGCATGATGTGAGCTGTTCACCCAATGAATTGTGCAAAGGCACTGTCCGGTGAAGTGACTGCTCACACAGTGAAGAGTCCAACCCCACTGCACTTCCACCCCACAGTATGGGACAGTGCACAGAGAATCCCGATGTAGTGCATGATCTCTGTGACAGGTTCATACAAATTCAAATTACTTGCCAGGCTTTAAAGTAGTTCCAATGCTTCCGTTCTCTATGATTTGCCAATCTACATCTGAATTTGCTTTCATTTTTAAATGGCTCTGTACATGGCTTCGGCAAGTATCAAACATTTTCTTTCCAGCAGCATCAATATTACAGTCTGTTGCATGTTCATTGAATTATTAACAATGTGAAAAGAAAAGTTCTTAAAGAAAGCTACTCAAAGTAAAACAAAAGTTGAGAAAGTCAGTTAGAAGGCAATGCATTGTCTTACCAAAAAGTCAGCAAGAGAATTCTAAAGATATGTGGGAAACAGGAGACGTATATGCACATGATTAGTCGTTGTATTAATACACATTGCATGCAATAACACAAATAAATTAAGACACAAGAATTTCTGTTGGCATTTAAAAACCTCCCACTTCCCCATGTGACAGCCCAGTGCCATTTTACATAGAGGACCCTGCATCTATCTACATCTGCAGTCCCACCACTCTGTATTTCGGATTGCTAAATCTCGGCCTGCCTGTCCATAGTCAATTCACACATGAGGTGCCCTTAAAAGGCAGTCCCCGTTTCCTCCTCTGGCCTCATTAGCTCAATGAGCATGGTTTAGCATCAAGCTCCCATGATACCTCCTGCGCTCCAATCTATCCCTGCCTTAAAGTCCCTTTCAGACTGGAGTGAGATCCCCAGCCCTGGAAGTGTGTGGGCATGAGCATTTGGGTCCACCATTGTTCAGAAGTTACAATGCATTAACTTACCTGTCTGCCATTCTGTAACAAGATTGCTGGTCCTCTTTTGTGGTGCCTGCACCCTAAGTGTTGCATTAACCTCTCACTTATGACTTTCTCCTTTGGCGTCCCAGGAAAAGACAACAGTCTGTCTTTTTTAGGGGATTATGGCCACCGCAGGACTAGGGGCCATCCATCGTGTTTTTAGGTCGAGCATTCGAGACATCTTGTATAATTTTTAAGTATATACCTATATGTGTATGTACTTTGTGGGATCTGGAGATCAGCCCTAGGACTTGTCTGCTTCAGCTTATGGACTTTTTTTCCGTTCAACCGCCTCTAACTGTCTTGATAGAAAACGACCAGTAGCGGACAGTAAAATACCAGGATTGCTTTCTGCTTGTTCAACTGCCTATTTAACTATATTGATGGAAAGCGACCAATAGAGGTCAGTAAAATACCAGCATTGCTTTCTGCTTGTTCAACTGGCTTGATAGAAAACGACCAGCAGAGGTCAGTAAAATACCAGATTCACTTTAGCATTCTCTAGATTCCAGTCCATAGAAATTGTCTTCCATGAGCACCCACAGATAATAATATTTTTTTCAATCTTGTTTTTTCAGTGATATGACCAATAAAAATAGAGCTTTGGACTATACCATTTCCTGCTGAAAGGCAATATTTCTCTCCATGTGTTCCCATACCTGGCATGTCACGCAGTTTGGTGCTTACTTCCCCTCCATGTTAAAGAACAGTAGATGTTTGAGCCCCCAGGCTAATGTGCTGCATAACTAAATACATATAAGGTCCAAAAGACAATCCCGATTGCATTGCAAATGCTTGTTTCTTCAGCAACTCATTTACACCCTAGTCGAATTACTCCACTATTCCATATTGTGAGTAGTGAAAGTCATGCTGTCTTCCAAAAAACTTTGCAGATTGACCGATTTCAATATACCACACACACACCTGCACAATAATTAGTGCCCATGATTCATTTTGTCCTGCTAACCTTCATAGATAGATAGATGTGATTATTGTGTGATTAATTAAAATTGTTACACATTTCAATCGCAATTATAAGATAAACTTGCAGAGATATGTTTAAACAAAACTATACTGTGTACTGTTCTATAAAAAATGGTGCCGTCAATTTTCGTTTCGGTAGTAACTGGTTCAGGTAATTTTTTTTATTTGTTTTTATTGGTACGTTTTGGAAAACATGAAATGTACAAATAGTGTGGCAACATACTTGAGCATGACATAACGGATGGGAAAGACGAACGGGAAATCACATTTCACAGTATTCAAATTATTAAAATACATTTCCGAGGTATGATGATTTGACACTGGTTGAAAACATATAATGAGATCACAGCGGCTTGCAGAAGCTTTATATGCCTTGTTTAGGATATGACAATACACCCATACATTAAATCCATTAAGATACAACACATAACATCGCTAGATGTGGACACACCTAAGAGTCTGGCCTCAATTTTAGCAAGTAAGTTCTGAAGGGATCCCAGAAATCTCGTTGATGGACTGTCGGTAGCACCAGTTTTGCATACTTCCCCGACCATTCCCCACATAGGGCCATGTCCTTCGGCCACTCCCTAAATTTCAGGGCAAGTCTGCTACCCCCATCTCATGTTCACTCTACTCAAATATAACCCAGTGTCAGTGAACTTACAAAATGATTTAATAAACTCGTTGACATACCCCAGCAACACCACAGTGGGAGTGAAGTAGGCCTGTCATGTCATCTCGAGTAAGGCAGTTGTAAGGCTTCTTTGATTAAGAGAGTACCCAAACAACACCTGGCCTGAATAGAGCTGCTTTGGCTAAGAAAGCACTTTAATTAACATCTGGCTTGAATAGAAGCAAAGAAAGGTCATTTATACATCAAACTGGGAACATTTGCATTTAACTCTATGTACTTGAAGTGCCTTTGACATGTAGCAGGTTGTTGTTTGTGTTTTCTTTTAGAATACTATAAAGTTCTCCCCTTGCTTTGTGAATGAATTGTTTTTAATATATGTGTATTGATGAGATAGTTGTATTTTTTATAATATTTTATGATATCTGCTGAATAAAGAATACATGATATTTTTATATTATGCTCTCGATTTCTACTTGGTGCTGGCGAGTGGCTTATGATTGGATGTGAGCTAGATATTGTTGTATGCTTTATAAGGAGCCCAAAGGGATCTTTTCATTTGATGACAGTTGTAAGGTGAGAACATAAAGTGTCCACTGCTGGACCCAAACATACTAAAGGAAATAATCTGCTCCCTCAATACCACACCGCCTGCAAGTAGGGTCAACTTCGGGATAACGTGGTGCAAGATCCATTGGGGAGAGGTACATTCTCTGTAGAAACTTATAATCAATTAATCTGTAGCTGCCATTGGAGAAGACGTCTTTAGTTTGACAGTGGAAGAACCGCCATTGCTCATCAGTTATATCCTGTCCTAAATTGCCCACACACGCCAGGCGAGTACCGGGAATCCTGTAATCAGACAGTCCATTACCGCTGCATACAATCCTGATATGAGTCTGCATGATAGAGGGTTGGTTAGCAGGATATTCAACATCAGCCACTCCGGGGGCTCTTCTGGGAACAAATCACTGCAATAAGGACATCTAGCATAGTAGCTGGGACATATGTGCAAGAAGTAAACCCACCAGTGTTACTATGTGTCTTTTTCCCATGGACTGTATGAACCCAGGAAGGTCGTCCAGTTGTAGCCCGTGGTAATGTCTAATGGGTATGTGTTTGGAGTAAGGTAAAGGTATGCTACAAAGATCTGCTAATCGATTCTATGCCCGAACTGTGCACCGCACAGTGTGACTTTCCTGAGCTGGCCTGTGGAGTTGGGTGTAGGGGACTTTTGGAAGGGGGATAGGAGCCACCAGACCTTCTCGAGAACAACATGGGGGAATGCATGCAATTATGAAACCAATGGTGGATGAACTGTATTTGTGCCAACAGATAATAATCTTCAAAGTGGGGTCCTGCAAACCCACCATGTCGTTATGGCCGCTGTAGTATGCGCCAACCGATCCTGGTCTGCCTGCCTGCCCAAACCAACTTGATTATGAGGGAATGGAGTTGAGTAAAGAAGGCTTTGTTTAGAGGCACCGGAATGTTTTGAAATAGATATAGTAACTTAGGCAGTACACTTATGTTTATTAGAGCAACTCACCCTCCATTAACAAGGGGAGGGTTATCCTCTTGTCGATGTGAGGGTGTAAGGCCTGCATGTACCTTCCATACTTTACCCTGATTATAGTGGGGATGTCAGCACCACAGAAGATACCTGGGGCCTCATTTATGAGGCTGTGCGTCACTTTTACGCCGCCGGTGCGTCACTTTTTGTGACGCACCAGTGGTGTAAAAAATGCGCCTTGTTGCGCCACATTTACAAAGTGACGCATCTAAGTAGATGCGTCACTTTGTAAACCCCTGCGCCACATTATACCTGCGCCAGGTATAATGTATGCAAGGGGGGGCGTATTGGCGCAAGAAAGGGTCATAGAAATGACGCAGTGAAATCTATGAGATTTCACTGCGCCACTTCTAGGACACAAATGCGTCAATTTCTTACGCCTGCCTCACAGCAGGCGTAAGACTGACGCAGGCCCTTTCACATGGGGCTTGCCTCATGTGAAAGGACACATTGCTGGAGTTGCGTCACTTTTGTGACACACTCCAGCAATGCGTCACTTTTGCACCATACAGATACGTCAGAAATACTGACGTATCTGTAACTCCTTGCGACATGATGCGTCATATTATAAATATGACGCATCCAGCATGTCCCAAGGAGGGTGCAATGAAAAGTGACGCATCGCTGTTTTCACTCAGCGATGCGTCACTTTTCATAAATGAGGCCCCTAGATATTTAGTCAGGTCAGTCCGCCATTGTAGCTGACAGGGCATGCCGAACTGGTTCAGGTATAATGTCAGCTAAATATAAACTCTATCTCTGAACTTCGCCTGTATAAATCTTGTGGTGCTTCGCCCATTGATAGTATGCCCACCAACTTTTCCCCATCATGCAATAAAGTGCTGTTCTCTTGATTCAGTTCTTTCAGGTGGCATTTAATAAAAAAAAATCAGGCTGCAAATCGATTAACTTCTTCCTGCAAGCAGCATTCAATGGCCTTGTTCCAACATCTTTTGTTTAGGCTTAGGAAAATCGGAAGGAGCTGGCATCGTCTTTCTGTCTTCAATTTCTAGCAGATGCATACAATGTGGCACAAAATAATAAATGCACCTTGATTCATGTCTGCGAAATAGGTTCTAACCCATGAAAAGTCACACTTTTATTTTAGCTTTTTGACCTATGATTTGGACCTCTGCATTACAGTGAGCTATTCCAGTAGAGAAAAAGGTGTTACCTGCTGGGGAAAGGAAATCACTGGAGGAGAGTCTCCCTTCTGGTATTTACTGTCAAGCTTCCTGGTGACTAAGGATAGCCTGGCTGGATGTGCTATTTCAGGCTTGAGGAAGCTGACCAACTCACTGAGCAAAAGAGGTAATGGCAGTGTACCTTGTAGGAGATAAGTGCCATGCAGGAAAGACAGAAATCTGTGACCATTTGGTTTGGTCCTTTAAGATTAACTGCTCTTTAGTGTAAACAGGAAACAACCTTTACAACGCAGTCATTACATTGCACTACCTTTACAACGCAGTCATTACACCGCAACATCCTTTACATCGTATCTCATTATAAAGCTGCCATTACATCACATGTCACTACAACGCATGTCATTACAATGCATGTCACTACAACGCAGGCATTACATCTCAAGTCATTACAGCACATACCATTACAACACATAGTAACCTTACACTATCTGACACTTACCCTGCTGTTGCACTCACTGGAGTTAGAATGGTAATTTTTACCCCTACACTATCCAACACTTACCCTACTGTTGCACTCACTGGAGTTAGATAAGTAATTTTGTACCCCTACAGTATCCAACACTTACCCTACTGTTGCACTGACTGGTGTTAGAATAGTAATTATTACCCCTACACTATCCAACACTTACCTTAAATGCGATGTAATGGTATGTGTTGCAATGGTATGTGTTGTAATGGTATGATGCGATGTAATGGAATGCGTTGTAAAGGTGGTTTCTAAAAATGCGATGTAATGGCATGCAATGTAAAATAATGTGTTGTAAAGGATGTTGCGATGTAAAAACAGGGTTGTAAAGGCATGCATTGTAAATGTATGCGTTGTAACGTCATACATTCGGTGTAAACTACCACCGAGACCTGGAAGACGGTCACCCAGGCCCTCGTCACCTGTCGTCTGGACTACGGCAACTCCCTCTACGCCGGAACCACCGCCAAACTCCAGAAGAGACTCCAGCGGATCCAGAACGCCTTAGCACGACTCATCCTGGACATCCCCCGTCGCAGCCGCATCTCCGGACACCTGAGAGACCTGCACTGGCTCCCGGTCAACAAGAGAATCACCTTCCGACTCCTCACCCACGCACACAAAGCCCTACACAACCAAGGCCCAGGATACCTCAACAGCCGCCTCAACTTCTACGCTCCCAAACGCCAGCTTCGATCGACCGGCCACGCCCTCACCGCCGTCCCCCGCATCTGAAGAGCCACCACAGGGGGACGGTCCTTCTCCTACCTCGCCGCCAAGACATGGAACTCCCTCCCGAGTTTGAGTTTAAAAATATTTCTAGAGCGCGCGTACACCAGGCGGTTTCTTGGCGCTATGTAATACTACTACTCAAGGGACAGAAAGACTGAGGGACAAGGGAGGATTAAGAAGGGAAGGCTTGGGAAAAAAGGAAGGTTTTGAGATCTTTGCGAAAGATGGGGTACTGGGAGCAGGATCTCAGATGAAGTGGGAGAGAGTTCCAAAAGGCCGGGGCTGTGGTAGAGAATTTGAAGCCTCCCCATTTTTTTCGTTTGAAGCGAGGGACAGTGAGAAGTTGGTGAGTAGCAGAGCGCAATTCTCTAGACGGGGTGAAGTCGTGAATAGCCGTGCTAATGAAAGACGGGGCAGAACCAGACCGGGCTTTGAAGATGATACAGCCCAACTTGAATAGGCCACGTTGCCGGACAGGGAGCCAGTGTAAGGATTTGAGAAGGGGCGTGACATGTTGAGATTTGGGTAGATTGAATACCAGACGAGCCGCCTGGTTTTGGACCAACTGGAGGCGCCTCACGAGGTACGCTGGCATGCCATGAAAGAGGGCATTGCCGTAGTCCAAGCGGGACGTCACCATGGCCAAAAGTATTAGTTTGAGGGCGGATGGGGAAAAGAACCGGGAGACTTTGCGGATTGTCCGGAGGGAGAGGAAGGCTGAGAAACGACCGCACTAACTTGAGAGTGGAGGGAGAGTTGATTATTGAGTTTGAACCCAAGGGTCTTGACAGAGGGAACGGGAGTGGGTGGGGAACCTAAAGAGAGAGGCCAGAAGGAAGAGGACCAAGGACTGGAACAACCACCCGTCAGCACCAATTCCGTTTTGTCGGGATTGAGTTTCTGGTGGTTGAAGTTCATCCAGTCCTGGATAAAAGTCATGGTAAACTGAAAATTAGATATTGACACGGGGGAAGAAGAAAGAGAGAAGATAAGCTGGAGATCATCTGCATAGTTGTAGACAGAGACCTCCAGCTGCTGTAAAGCAAAAATAAGGGGGGCAATGTAAAGATTGAATAACAGTGGAGACAAGGAGGATCCTTGGGGGACCTCGCACTGGACTGGGCGAAAGTCAGCTGAGTACTCACCCAAGCGAACTGCTTGAGTGCGCCCACTCAAGAAGGAGGATAGCCACAACAGGGCCGACCCTCCGATTCCCGCCGCCTCGACACGTGAAAGTAAGATGGCGTGGTCCACCGTGTCGAACGCGGCAGAGAGATCAAGGAGGACCAGGGCCTGGGGCTGACTAGTATCCATACCCTCCCTGAGGTTGTCCAGGACAGATATTATCACTGACTCTGTAGAGTGTGCAGGGCGGAATCCAGCCTGCCTGGGAGCTCAGAGTTCTAACAACATGGCGTTCCAGCACCTTTGCCAGGAAAGGCAGGAGAGAGATAGGGCGGTAATTAGCTGGGTCAGAAGAGTCTGCACCAGGTTTTTTTAAAATAGGTACGATCACCCCCGATTTAAGTGATGGAGTGACAATACCCTGGGATAGCGCACTGTTAAGGAACGTAAGGGGCGGTGAAGGGCAGGAGGAATAGATCTGTTTCAGGATGTAAGTTGGGCAGGGATCCAGAGGGGAGCCGGACTTGACCAGCGGAAGGATGGAGAAAAAAGAATCAGTCGTGAGAAGGGGAATTGAATCAAGACGTGCTGCGACTGGAGGACAGCAAGGGTTGGTGAAGGAGGGGGATGGAGGGGGAATCTTAGCTTTGATCGTGCTAATTTTGTCAAGAAAAAAGGAATTAAGAGAATTGTAGAGTGGTTGCGAGGGAGACGGTTTAAGTGAGGCCCTATCAGAATAGGTAAGATCTTGAACGATGGAAAATATTTTTCTAGGCCGATTCTCCGCCAGCTGAATTTTAGATGAGAAATAGGCCTTCTTAGTTTCCAAAATAGATTTCTTGTATTGGGCTAGAATAGTGATATATTGGTTTCTTAAAGTAGGACAATAATCCCGCAGCCAAAGGCGTTCCGCTTGGCGGAGATTAAGTTTTTGGGTCTTCAAATCGTCGGAGAACCAGCGGTTGGCATCTTTGGAGCGCTGAGACGAGATGCGCTTTAAAGGGGCGATTGAGTCGCAGCCAGCCCGCAGCCAGCCGTTGATGGATTCCGCTTGTCCAGAGGATGGCAGCCCTGAAAGATCGGGGCTGGACATGGATAGTGTGGCAGACAGGGCCGCTACGTCTACGCGGTTCCATGATCGTGCCCAGACGTTTTTGGCGGGGGGGGGGGCTTGGAGAGTGAGAGGAGGGATAAAGAAAAAGTGATCAGAAAGTGATCAGACCAAGCACAGGGAGAGATGGATAATGACGTGACCGGGGAATCTCGGTACCAAATTTGGTCGAGGATGTGGCCTAGACTGTGAGTAGGGGCATGGACAGCAGAAGTGAGGTTAAGAGAGTGTAGTGAATCTGAAAACTCCTTGGAAGTAGCACACTCAGCGGGGTCAGAGGGCCAAAAGTTGAAATCCCCAAGAACAACGATGGAAGAGTGGTTAACTGCCAAGGTAGACATCAGATCTTGAAAACTTGAAAGAAACGATTGCGGGGAAGACGGGGGTCGATAGATAAGGACACACTTGAGCGGGGGGTCAGGGAAAGTGAGCGGGCTACCAAGCAGTCTGATGAGCCCAAGGAAGAAAAAGCTAAGGATTGGAAAGTGAGTTCTTTGCGGGCAATCAGGGCAACACCTCCACCTGGCTTTCCAGAAGAACGATCAGCTCGGAGAGCATAATAAGATGGGGGGAGTATTGCCAGTAGTGAGGGGAGAGAGCTGTCCGAGAACCAAGTCTCAGTAAGAAATAGCAGGTCGGGTTTATGGGACTTCAGTAACATAAAAAGGTCGAGCTGATGTTTGACTGCCGATCGAGTGTTGAGATACATTGCAGATACAACAGTAGGGGAGGGGCCCGTGAGAGGCGGGACCGGAGGGCGACCAGTCCGAGGCAGGGGCAACCTCTGCCTGACCCTGGACCACCTCGCCTTCAGGAAGCAACTCAAGACCTGGCTGTTCGAGCAGTAGCGGACCCCCCTCCCCTAGCACCTTGAGACCCTCTGGGTGAGTAGTGCGCTATATAAATGCTTTGATTGATTGATTGATTGATTGATTGATTGATTGAAACTACTTCAAATTCTAGGAAATCTATGAAATCTGTGTAGCGGTTGTGGTGAGGGGTTTTTGAACATTATGCTCATGTGAGCGATTTCCATTTTCTCACTGTTTCCTAGCAGAAAGGAAGAAAAAGGCAAAAAAACTAGAGCGGCTGTTCCTGAGGAGCCAGGGCACCCGCACAAGTGGGTTTCCCAACAGGTTTCTTGAGCCTTCCGTGGCACAAATCACCCAGTAGAGAAATGACGCATGCCCTGTAGTGGGCGCGCAGTAGGAATAGGACACCTGTGTAAAACAGGCTTCTTAGGCTTAAACTTTGTAGGGGCCCCCAGGGGAATCTAACTCATATGAGAGGTTCATGGGTGCCATTGAACGTCTTTGGAGTAACAAGGTATCTTAAGAATGGCCAACGTTTTGTTGTTTCTGCAGGAAAATACTTTTTGACTGATGTTTTTGGCTTCCCATAAAATCTATTTGGGCTCTTTACTGAAAGACCTGATGTGAAAGACAGAGCCTGCCCACTTTGCTAAATGATTGAAATGTTAAGTTCAGAAACAGTTGCCCTTCCTTATTTATCATATGGAGTATCTCCATGCCTGTAGGCTTAGCATCATAATCTCTGAAAAGACAAATGTTGATATTGCTGCCTGTTTCAGGGAATGCTTTGGTTTTCCTGTTTAGGTCTAGCAGGTGCACAATTTGGCAATAGGAACATCACAGATAAAGTCACCAGACTAACTTTTAAGTGATTAGATTTCATTTGTGATACACCTTTAAAGTAGATAAGACTGAGGAGAGGTTTAAATTCTTAATTCAGACAAGAGCATGTTCATATTTTCGTGTACTGTTTTGCAGTTTTTACATTCTGTGCATATGTGTGATTTAATATAATAAACGTGACAAGTATTCATTGTAATACATTTTCATTTCAAAAGTAAGTGCACTGTCGGGACTATATTGAGTGCTATTGGATGTGCTACTGAGTTTTGAGTTCTCTTTTCCCATCACCTCCCTGACGCAGCAGTGAACTTAGGGGCAGATCTATGAGGAAGTGCTGCAGCGTGGCACCGCAAGCCCTTCTGATGCGCCACGCTGCGGCACTTCCGAAGCACCGGGATGCAACATATTTACAAGAATATGTTGCATCTCTTTGCTTTCCTCTTGGCTGGTGCACAAACTGCAGCCATGCACCACCAGTACGTCATGAAAAGTGACGTACTGGTGGTGCAGGGAGCTTGTAAATCTGGCCCTTAGTACCTAGAGCATCAAGTGCTGAATCAGTTTGTTTGATGTTGAAATTAGAGTAACAATAATACTGGAATCGACAGACACCAGTTAGTAAGAACCTCAGCTGGTGCAATTGAGCACCAGTAATACCTGGATGCCCTGGGACACCCCACACAGCCAAAACCAGCCCTCAGAATGTTTTCCTGCCTATGCAGTACCATAGAACTATTCAGTTCAGTTCACGAAACTTCATTCGGTATGTAAAAAACAACCATAAAAGTATTCAGGAGAAGATACAAAGCAAATCATATTGCACATAATTTTTGTAGAAAATTAAAAAAGGTAAGATAAAACAACACCCGATAAACATCATGATATCACAATTAACCATGCGAATGGCGGAGAAAAAATATTTAAAAAGATAAGATTTTCATCTAAATTCCACAAGTTCATCACTGTGTAGGTGCGACAACATTTCTATGTATAGTAATCACATTTATAATAAAAAGTGCAACATTAAGACAGACCTTAATATCATTTCGCTCAAACATATATTTTAGAGCAGCAATCTACTATCTGATACCTTGTGCAAGCAAAAGTGGTTTTAAGTAATAGCGTCTAAAACTTGAATAAAAGTCACAAAATAATATAAAGTGCATAGTGCTTTGCTTGCCCTAGCCGTCACATGGACAAGGGGTCATATCTGAGGAATACGTTTTCATGATGGGGAGGCCAACTAAATGATGAGCAAATTCCAATCTAAACCTGACTAATCCAAAACGATGCATTAAGTAAGAGGTATAAATTAAGTAATCTTGGCAGACATCCTTTAATGTAAGTGTTAGATAAAACATGACAGTTCATTTCCTTCTCTCACAGTCCATCGGGGCCTCCCTTTTATAAATCAGAAAGGATTCTCGGATAGACTGTTTGGGAAGTGATATTATCGATGAGGGGTTAGTCGGGACAGGAATCTTAAATAATTTATTATAAAAAATGTTAATATAGCTTAGCCAGGGACTGGTCAGTGCATTATCCATAGACAAGCAATCTAAAATAATTGACTTGGTAAAACTGATCTCGTCTTTGGACCAAATGGAACCCCAAAGCAACAGGGGACAGAGTGAGACTATATCTGTAAGATGTTGTAGCCCTGCCTCCCTATGAATAATCTTGGAAGAGGCTGAAGTAGGCAAACAATGTAAGCATTTGAAGAACTTATTTTCCTCAATCTGTAGTAGCCCCACTCACCGTCCCCATTTGTGGTGATAGAAAAAACCCTGGCCCTATAGATTGCTATAAACTCCTTAATCCGCCGGGAGCCCGACTTGGACCTAACATTTAAAAATTCTTGAGACCATGAGCCATTGCATGAAAATATGATACCTAGATAGCAAAAGGTATCAACAGTAACCTCTGGGGTATTGTCCATAAAAATGTTTCTACATTTCTTGTTCCTTGCCCCACAAATCATTGTATAGGTTTTGTTTTTATTAACAATACATTTTCTGGCAGCAATAAAATCCCCAATTAAACGTTGAACCCCACCAGGGTCCTAGCCAATAAGACAGCATCATCTGCATAGAAAAGCACTGGTGGAGAACGCCCGGAAACTAAAGGGGCACCTTCTTGCAGTGCTTGTAAGGTCTTATCCACCCCGTTAATGAACTGGGAGAATAATAAAGGGGCAAGTACACCACCTTGCCCAATAACACATATAACTGCAATGTAGTTAGTACATCCACCTCGTGGACCATAGTATACATTACATGCTAATTTCTCATATAAACTTGCCAGAAAGCAAATGATAGGCCTGTGCGCTCCCATAGTGAGAAGAGTTGACCAGAGAATGGTGTTTTCAACTAGATCGAAAGCGCTGCTCAAATCTGCAAAGCAGAGGTACAGTCTACCACCTTTAGCACATGAATATTTACCTATTAATAGGTCCAGATTTATGCATTGCTCTAGCTTCCCCACACCTTTCCTGAAACCAAACTGTACAGGTGAAAGTGTTGACCATGCAAAAGCCCTTTCTTCTAATCTCTTAAGTATGATTTTGCTCATTACTTTCACAGATGAGTCTAAAAGTGAAATTGGGCAATAATTCTTTGGTTCTGATTTATTAACCTTTTTGAAAATTGGGACAATAGTATACATTCCCCATGAAGGCGGAATCACTGTTGTTGAAGCCATATTAAAAACTCTGGTTAAAATTGGGCCCCACAGATCGACAACGATCTTAAAAACATCTACTGGGACTCCGTCTGGACCTGGGGCTTTACCCCCTTTACTTATCATCAGGACCCATATGACTTCCTCTATCATCATATCTAGAGGTAAGTGGGACCAAGTCAACTGTTCCTTCCTTATAATATTCTCCATTCATGCAATTGTGCAATAGGACTACTCATCTGAAAACTTCAGATTTCTATGATTATCTTTCTTTCCCATGATCAATCATCCCCATACCTATAGGTACACCTCTACTCTTTGATGCTTCCCCCTATTTTATCTCCCTGAGATGTGCTTGAGTGAAAACAGAGGATTCTGGATGCAGTATCTTTGCTATTGCATCCTGACTGGGGCCTCCAAAAGGCATTGATAAACCCTAGGAACAGTCCTTTTCCCTCCTATGCCAAGACTTTTTTTTCTCAGACAGATAGTACAATCAAAATACTGCATGGGCCTCCAAAAGGCATTGATAAACCCTAGGAACAGTCCTTTTCCCTCCAATGCCAAGACTGTGTTTCTTAGACAGATAGTACAATCAAAATAATGCATACATTAAATCAGACGGTCTCTTTTTCTCTCATGATGTTGTATGGAACAAAACTCGCTGCAGATTTTTTCACACTGTGAAAAAATGATAATATCCCACAGGAAAAACAGTTGGTTAAGGGTGCATAAAAGAAAACTTCATATCAGCATCTGCAAGAATGAAAAAGTCTTGTTTGAATGCTTTGACATTAATCTTCATAGTCACTCTTTCTCATATCTTAAAAATGTGTAGCATTCAATCTTGCACCTTATGTCTTCCATGCCTCCTTCCCTTCATCCTCTGCTTTGCCATTCACACATTTCCATTTCATTTCCCCCCTCTAGCAGTTTAAGTTGACTCTCCAAACTTTCCCTGACATTGCCATTGCTTACCTCTTCTCACTCTCAGATTCCAGCTTCCCATGCTAGTTTTACTGCCTCTCCTCAATCCCTTTTCCGACCAAAGGCCAAAAAAGTCTTTTGAGCTAGCTCTCCCAAACTATCCCTGAGAGTGTCTCCAGCGCCTCACAGGAGGTAACAGAAAGGGCCTCTCAAGCTAGTTCTTCTAAACTGCCCTTAGATCCCCTTCCCTGCCTTCCCCCTTCTGCTACCCCATCTACAGTGAATGTTGAAAATGTACCTGAAGTAGGTATGCAATCTGCCCCAGTGACCTCTTCACCTGCTCTTTCTTCACCCCTTCCCTTCCAACCACCCCCTTTAATGAAAACACAATTTGTCCTGACCTCTGCTAGACAAAGCAATCTGTGGCTCTACCTCCCACTTCTCCACCTCTTCCCTTTCTACAAATTCCTTTCCTCTGTGGCCTGGCCGTCTCAGCTCTTTTAGATCTCGGTGGTTAACCTCTCTTCACACTTCTTCTCTTTCCATTTGCTTTTCTCCACTAGGTTAGGTCAGGAGTTAGTGTGTTAACAATAAACTTGACGCAGTCATAAAGAACAAAGGGCCCGATGGAGGTAGGCAAATACCGGTCGGTAACGGCCGAAATTCCCTAATTTCGGCCGTTACCGACCGGTATTTTGATTTTGTGATGTAGGGGCATTTTAAAATACAGATTCGGTCATTTTACCGATTCGGTAAAATACCGACTCTGTAAAATTACCGAATCTGTATTTTGACATGTAGGTAGCACTTAAATCAGTGCTACAGGGGTTTAAGAAGTCATTATTTACCAACAACTAGAAGTTGGTGGTAAATAATGAAAACCCCTTAAAAAGCATATTTTTTGCTTTTTAAACAGTGCCATGTTGCAGACATACATGCCCTAAGGGCATGTATGTCTGCAACATGTGCACCCATGCACAATTGAGGGGTGCAACAGGGTGTCAAAGTGACACCCTGCCACCCTTCAATGTTTCCCCCTATTACTGAATCGGTATTTACCGATTCGGTAATTGACATTCATTCCTATGGGCCTACAGGCCCATAGGAATGAATGGCAATTACCGAATCGGTAAATACCGATTCGGTAATTACCGAATTCGGTAATTACCGAATTCGGTAATTACCGAATCATACCGATTCGATAATGAAATCGGTAAAATTACCTAAATCCCGATTGACAGTTCTTAAATACCGAATCGGTGTGATTCGGTATTTAAGAATCGGTAATCTGAGGTTACCTACATCGGGCCCTATATGCCTTGGAATCTACTCCCTATGTGCAATCCTCACATTGGTCAGCCCTCCCCCTTCCAACACCCACACTGTCAACTACCACTTCTCATCCTCCTTCAATCTACGACATCCCAGAATCATAGAAACCTTACCTCTGCGCTGAATGACAATATCCTTCAAACATTGTCAAGATCCATGTCAGCTACAATCCCTTTCCTGAATCTAAGCCCTACACCACCCTATACTGTGCTTACTTTATTTATTTATATGTTTGTATTGCGCTTGAATCGACTCCCGGAGGAGTATCTCTGCGCTTAAGCGGGCTTTGAGGAGGGTTGAAGACACTAGCATACTTAATAAGTGTGAAACAGAGAGGTCTTTAGCAATTTTCAAAATTTTGTGTGTTCTGGACAGAGTCTAAGGGAGTCAGGGAGATCATTCCAGAGGCCTGGGCCAAGGTAAGAGAGGGCCTTCCCTCCCAATCTTGCCCTCTTAATAATTGGTATTTCGAGAGGATTTTTACTGCTGGAGCGTAGAGCACGTGAAGGAGTATATGGTAGGAATTTGTCCGCCAAGTAGGAGGGGCCCATATTTTGAAGTGCCTTGTGGATAGTACAGCAAGTTTTAAACTTGATCCGTTGGCAGATGGGCAGCCAATGGAGCTTCACCAACAAAGGTCGTGAAAGCGACCTAGGTGGCGCATTCTGGACCAGTCTGGCCGCTGTATTTTTGACTACTTGAAGTCTGCTTAATAAAGAGTCATTAGCAGAAATCAGCAGCCCATTACAGTAGTCCAGGCAACTGATCACTAAAGCCTGGACTAATGTTTTCAGGGTGGAGTCAGGGAGTAACGGAAAAACTCTTCAGAGCATTCCAATTATATGGAAGCATGAGCCAGCTGTTTGAGTCCCTTGCTCTTTTAAACTAAGGACCTGATCTAGACGGATACCTAGATTTTTTACAACAAGTTTGGGGACAGGGTTAGGATCCAGATCTGATGGCCACCAATCAGGGATCCACAGAAAAGGGGCTTCGCCAAACAACATCACCTCTGTCTTTCCCACATTACATTGTAGATAGTTGTTTACCATCCACTGGGACACAGCTTGCATTCCATCAGAAAAGGCACGTTGGACCGCAGTTGTAAGTTTACTGGATGGAAAGAGGAGCTGAGTGTCGTCGGCATATGAAACAGGGATGAACCCGTATGTCCTCAGGAGACTAGCCAAGGGGGCGACATAGATGTTGAATAATGTAGGGCTAAAACAGGAGCCTTGTGGCACCCCCTTAGTTAGTTCCATGGGGGTCGAGTGATACGTGGCGAGATTGAAAGTCGCGCGCCCAGACAGAAAACTCCTGATTAATGACAGAGCCGGTCCCCTTAGGCCCACCTCGTCCAATCTTCTGAGCATGATGTCATGGGACACATTGTCGAACGCCGCGGATAGATCCAACAGCACCAGAACCATAGAATGTCCTTTGTCAAGGGACATTCTGATGCTATCGGTCACTGAAACAAGTGCAGATTCGGTGCTGTGCTTGGGCCTAAACCCGGACTGGGAATGATCTAGACATTCAGTTTGTTCGATGAAGTTAGACAGATGGGTGTTAACGTGTTTCTCCATAAGTTTTCTCAGATATGGAAGAAGTGAGATGGGGCGGAGGTTCAACAGCTCTCACCATGGGGTATTGGAGTGCTTCTGAATGGGTCTTACCTGGGCCATCTTCCACTCCCGTGGCACCAGACCTTGTGTGAAGGAAAGGTTGACAAGAGACTGAACTATGTGGCCCAATTGTTTAATCAGGGATGGGAAGATTTTAGCGGGGATATAGTCAGATGGGGAGCCAGATTTGATCTTGCACATCAATGCTTCAACCTCAGTTAAAGTGATGGCAGGGAAATCACTGAGCAGCACATGGTTGACCGATTTGAGAGCATGTGAGGACTCAGAGTTGCTCACCGTATTTCCCGTCATCAAGATTTTGTCATATATCACCTCTATTTTATGGGAGAAATAAGAAGAGATATCATCACACATTTCTTGAGAGGATGATTCGATACTTTCACAAACCTTAAATAAAGGTTTGTAAAATTTGATACAGCATTTTAGATGAATTTCCAGCTAGCGTTAATTCTGATGATATGTGCATTTTCCGTGCAGTCTTAATGTTTTTATGATAGTTGGTCAAAGAGAGGTGGTTTTGGTTTCTGTTCGCCTCAGTATGTGTGGTCCTCCAGACCCTTTCTAGCTTCCTACAAGCTTGCTTTTGTAGACGCAGCTGATCTGTGAACCACGCTGTCTGGCGCTGGTTAGGGTGCTTCATGCATACTTTTAAAGGGGCTATCTGGTCAATAGCCAAATTATATTTAGATAGGGCTATCTCCATATTGTCAGCAGCTTCAAACTGTGGTTCTATAAACACACTTTGAAAGTTATCTGCTGAGACCTTATGCCACTATCTTCGTGAATAAGATGTAGCCGGGATCCATTTTTGGTGTACAATCAGGTCATGCATGTGGAATTCAATGGTAGAGTGGTCACACCAGTTTACTTGTCTAGGGGGTTCACATTTAACTGTGGTAGAATTGGAGAATACCATGTCCAATGTGTGACCTGCTACATGTGTAGGGCCTACATTATGCTGAACTAGTGCTAATAGGGACAGGTCAGTCATGAGTGTCCGAGCATCCACATTTTCAGTGCGGTCACTATGGACATGGAAACCACCTAATAGTAGAAAGTTATTACCTGAGTTTATATGCGGGGCAAGCAGTTCAACTAATTGCAGAGCGAAGTTGGCCACCGGTCCAGGAGGGCGGTATACCAATGCCCCTTTCCAACATTCATGTGTGGGCGCATTTATCCTGAAGACCAATACTTCCATGGTTGCAGTACTACATTGGTCTAAAACTGAGATGTTAATGCCATCCTTATAAATGATGGCAATACCGCCCCCAGTTTTAAGAGGTCTGTCCAATCTGATCATTTTAAATCCTTCCGGAATACCTAATGCGATGGCAGGAACCGAATGAGGTTCAAGCCAGGTTTCAGTTAGGAAACCCAGTTCCGGCTGAGCTGAGTGGATAAGATCCCATACTTCCGTGGAATGTTTGGGCAAGGAGCGGACATTATACAGCAGATTTTTCCACGCTCTCTGTATGGTATCTGCGAGGGGCGGGATAGTGTAATCTGGATGAGAGAGAGAAGCTTGAAACCAACAAAATCGACATGAGACTGGACCTTCCGTGCATGGCCATGTCTTTGATACACTGCCCAGGGCTGCTGCCAGCTGTAAACTAAGAAGATCCTGTTTAGTATAGTTAATTTGTATAGAAGGTTTATAATCAATGGTGGATTGACCTGGATCTCTGGCATATGGAATCATCCTGGCGCGGACGGGCGCAGGCGGGATTGACTCTGGCGCGCCGCCGGGGCACCCGCTGCGCCCGTCCGCTGCGTGCTCCGCTTTCTGGGTGCATTTGTACTAATCCTAACAGCAGCACTAGACCGCAAACCGCCCGGAAATGAGCACTTCCCTCCACTCAATCGGGACGTGAGCCCGTGGTGGACCGGGGACGGAGGCTGGAGGTGGGGCTTAGCGTGCGAGCAGCAGGTCAATTGAGACAGGTATGTTGATGGAAAACAAATAGTGAAAACGAAAATAATATTTTTAAAACAGAAGTGCCAGAGAGTCAGCAGCTAGCGCTGGGTAGCGTTAGTCCTAGCAGCAGTCTTCCTACCTCAAGCCCATCCGCTGCGCGCTCCGCCTTCTGGGTGCATTTGTACAAATCCTAACAGCAGCATTAGACCGCCAACCGCCCGGAAATGAGCACTTCCCTCCACTCAATCAGGACGTGAGCCCATGGTGGACCGGGGAAGGAGGCCGGAGGTGGGGCTTAGCATGCTAGCAGCAGGTCAATTGAAACAGGTATGTTGATGCAAAACAAATAATGAAAACGAAAATAATATTATTAAAACAGAAGTGCCAAAGAGTCAGCAGCTAGCGCTGGGTAGCGTTAGTCCTAGCAGCAATCTTCCTACCTACATCGCTGTTATTACCCTTGTCAGCATTAATGATATTCTCTTCTTCATTGAATCCTGACTCAACCACTCCTCTCACACTCTTTTAGACACTGTAACGCCCTTTTAACTAGTCCATCATCAAAGTGGACAGGCAGTTTGAAATCGAGGGAGGTGTTGCTATCATTCATAAAGTAATCTATGGTGTTCACCTGG
Source organism: Lissotriton vulgaris (assembly GCF_964263255.1). Taxonomy (NCBI): domain Eukaryota; kingdom Metazoa; phylum Chordata; class Amphibia; order Caudata; family Salamandridae; genus Lissotriton; species Lissotriton vulgaris. The sequence continues at coordinate 1,230,983,356 of NC_141695.1, read as the reverse complement.
CCCTGCATTATCTTTCTCCTGCTTTGACATTTTTCAATTGATCTGTCCCTTACCAATGCTAACTAACAGAAACATTTTTTTTTTGCAACAGAATTTTATTGATTATGCAGCTGACCATACAGCACTTACAATGTCTACAAACGTAACTATTCGGTTAACAGTACTCATCGTCGTGTCTATCCTTAACAACTCAAGGTATTGCAGGAAATAATAGATAAACTAATCTACATTTCCATATATAACAGGCCTAGATGTAATCTTAACATTTGGGATGCCTGGACGTGGTCCATAAACCAATTCCCAGGTAACTCTTTAACTACTAAGAACCATAACATTCCCTCTATCACATCCCCCTCCCCCACCTCCCTTAGGTGTATCATGATGGACCAGATTTAACATGTCCGGAATAGTTTTAGGTCTTTTCATTGTGCTCCTGATATCTATACCCTGCTGATCATATTATCTTTTTGAACCATTTAAGCAGATTTGTGATATTACTTGCGTCCAGCTATAAGGAAACTCATGCCATCTCACCACATCATCGCTGCACCCACCTTGAATCTCTCTGGAGGTATTTTAAATCAACTATTGCCTTCCGGGGTTTCTGCCTGGTAGCCAATTCTATTTTTCAATTCCTCAACTAGGGCCGACCAGGTTCTGGCTGATTCCAATGATCCCTTCATTCTCTTAGCAATTCTAGTTCTTATTGCCCATTCATAATCCGACCAGCGTATTATTTCACTCTATCATCTCTCCAGACTAGGATTCCTTTGTGCCTTACAGTTCCAGGCTATCTCTCTTTTAGCCAGGAGAAGCACCAGGTCCTGGAATCCACTTGTGACTTCAGTCTTGGGGGTGTGTGGGAACCAATGTAACAGGCAGTGTTGTGGTGTGCAATTCACCTAACTTCAGACATCGTGTCCATGACCGCTTTCCAGAACCCTCCCAGGTATGGGCAACTCCTAAACATGGGGAGGAACTCTGCTCCTATCTCCATACAGCGTGGGTACGCAGCATCTGTTGCCTCGAAGCATCTATTTATCCTATCGGGTGAGATATGCCCTATGTAGAACATAAAAGTTAATGAGTTTAAAGCGCGGGTTCCAGGAGATTTTGAGTAAGTGCCTCATGAGGTCTTCCCATTTTTTCTCCTCTATTGGAATCCCCAAATCTTCCTCCCATTTTGCTTTCACTTTAACTAAGGGAGCCACACCCTCGCTTCAGAATCAGCGATACAAGCATGTAACAGCTTTGTATGTCCAGACGTATTGGCATCCAGTGGATACCGGAGGTTCCCTCAACCCCAACTTCCAGAGGTACTTAATTTCCGCTGTCAGTGCTCTATGCAAGAGGAAATTACCCCTCGGCAGATCATTTCTGTCTCGGAAGTCTTCAAATGGTATCAGTGTTCCATCGTCGTATAAGGCCCAATTGTGCATACTTCTGCCTCCACCCAATCGCCAGTCCCCTCCATGTGGGAGTTCTCTGAGCCATTCTAGCGGGATGTCTGGTGCCTAAGGCCTCTTTCTGTTCAATTTCTGAGATGAGTGACCCCAGCATTTACACAGTACCTGGAAGTCAGGGCTAGTGTTTGCTCTTGAGACCGTTAGTTTCAGAATTGCCCTGGATAACTGTTGGATGTCTGGGACATTGTGGTCCATTAGCTCTGTTCCTTCCTTCCTGCCTAAAAACCCACTGCGTGAGCCACTGGATATGAGCTGTGAGATAGTAATTTTTGAAGTCTGGGAGTGTGAGCCCCCCTCTTCTACAGGTCTTTGCATTGTAGATAGCACTACTCTGTGTCTACTAAACCCCCACACAAATCCTGTGACCAGTGACCTAAGGTCTCGGAAGACACTTGCCAGTACCCAAATCGGAAGGGTACCAAAATAGAATAGTAGCCGTGGTAACACCACAATTTTCACAGAAAGAAGCAGAAATTCATGTTAGTTTTCAGTCCTCTATTGGCCTTCCCTACATTGCCCGAAGGTGTCATGATAGATTATTGTCCCTGGGTACGATAAGCATCTAGACTCCCATAATATATATTTTTCGATATTTGTTCTGTTTCTTCTCAAGGCGGTCGAGAACAGGCACAACTTTCTCCAGTTAAGCCGGAGCCCGGAGACCCTCCACAAATGATTGAGAAGTTCCCTTGATCCCTGTGGATTACCCCATGTGTTCTTAAGAAAAAGCAGGATGTCATCCGCATTTGATGATATACCTATTGTGGCATCTCATTATGGTGGGTGTGAACAGTCAAGTACAACATTTTCTATACAATTATATCCCAACCCCCCATCAATACTGAACCTCCGAGGTGTGGTGTCCGTGATCTGCAGAGGGTGGATAAGAATGGGACGTGGTCGGAGTTGGGGCTGTATATGTTCCCTATCATGATCTCTGTACTGTCATGAGTCCCATGCAATACCACATATCTCCCTTCTGGATCTATTATTTGCCCCTTGCACTTAAATGGGACCGCTGGTTTAATCCATACCAGTACCCCTCTGGTGAATGCTGAGTAATCAGTAAAAAAGACCTGTCCCCTCCATCTACGCTGGAGAGCTGCTCCTTCTTTGGCTCCAAAATGTGTCTCCTGTAATAGGGCAATCTGCACTTCCCTTTTGACTAAGAAGGCATATATCTTTTGTCGTTTGGACATGGAGTGCATCCCTCTCACATTCCATGTAAGTATTTTATAATGTATTGGGGGTGCCATTTGTTGTTTTGGGCAAGACCCCTCTTCCCACTAGGGGTGGCTATAACTCTACCTATTCTGTTTCTCCTGTATAGTGACATGCCTAGCACAACCCACCTTGAACAACTTTCCTTGCCATGAACTCGAATCCCCAACAGAAATATGAACCCCCTTTCCCCAGGACAGGCATAGGAACAAACCCCATCCAAACTGGTCACCAATAGGTGTCCGAACTCAGGTGCACCCGCATAGCTCTAGGTAGGGTGGGCTGGTATCACAGTCTCAAAGCAGACCCCCAAGTCCCCACTTCCCCCATCATAAGCCTAGCCAGCCGCCACTGCCATTAAATTACCTCGTCTGATGTTCCTGGTGTGACCTTCGGCAGTTCCTTGTTGGTGTCTTCTGCAGAGCTTCAGTCTCCAGTTGTCTCCGAGTTTTGACCTTCGTGCTTACTTGGCGAGGGACGTGGGCTTGTGAGTTCCATGAGAGCCTGGATCACTTTACCTTGCTCCCATTGAGTTCCAGCTAATGTGGAAGCATTTTTCTTTGTAGGCTTGTGTCCCATACGGCGTGATGTGGGATGTATCTTGTCTCCTTTTGGTCTTGCATTTGATTCCCCTTTAATCTTGTTCCAGGCATCCTGTGGGGTTGTGAAGAATTGCGTGGCAGTGGTGGTGATCACTCTTAGACACAAAGGGAACAACATTGCATAGGGGACGTTCATCTGTTTGAGGCAATGTTTCACCCCCAAAAAGGGTGTACGCTGCTCTACACTTCCCTTGTTAAAATCTGTAAAGACCATCACTTTACTATTATGTATTTGTAGGTCTAGCTGTGTTCGCGGTTGGGCTAGGATGTGGTCCCGATCTCTATAATGCAGGAGTTGGGCAATTATAGGTCGTGGGGGCATCCCCGGTTAGGGAGGTTGGATATGGACTCCGGGCGCCCTTTTTAGGGCATAGAATTGGGAAATTCCCTCAGGCACTACCTCCCTGCAACTCCACTCCTTTAGGTAGGTCAGCATGTTTGATCCCTACGCTCGCTCAGGAACCCCAGAATACTTATGTTGCTTCTGCGGGATCTATTTTCACTGTCTTCGGCCCGCATTTCCAGAACCTTTATCTTGTTTCTAATGAGGGATACTGTTTCTTTCTGCAAAGCTAATTCAGGTGATAAGTCCATTAAATATTGTTCAGTAGTGGTGACTCTCTCGGCCAGCCTCCTATGATCGTCTTTCAGTAAATCGAGCTAAGTCTCAATGCTGGCTATTTTAGACTCAAGGGCCTTTTGGGAAGCCGTTATTGCTTGCAATAGGTCCTCAAGTGTTGGATCTGTTCCGGAAGCTTCCTGGCAGGTCAGTTCCATATCCACGACTTCGTCTGTCTGATCGGATGTAGGGTCAGTGCTTTGATTTTCTGGGCCACGTTTCCTAGCACATGTACCCATTTTTTCTGAGCTACGGCTTCTGTAATCTTATTCAGTGCTGCGTCTCTCTTGGCGACAGCTGCTGAAGGTAAGTCACCTTGTGCAGTCATATTCCAGTCAAGCTTCAAGCTAGCCCTGGGGATTGTTTTCTCCACTAAGGGCTTGCACTATAACTACACACCCAATGGAACCTCCTCTAGGCCAATATACTCTGTGCTCCTCAGACACACTCATTTCCTTTAGCCTTTCCGGGGGGCTTGTCAGGGGCTTTCCACTTTGCCCTTTCCTCTAGGCTTTATTGGCTTCCCTCACTCTGTCACTGTTGCCTTTTTTAAAATTTTTGAACCCCAACTATTTGGCTTCTTTAGTGCGTTTGTTTGAGTCCACTAGTGAACTCCACATGCTCTTATACAAGCTGTGTAGGGCCACTTGCGCCAAATACAATCCCCTGTATCGTGGGAACCTGTACGGTGTGCTGCTCTCCGCACTTCTGCCACCTGCCACTCTTGACTCATAGCGGGCAGGTTAGAGTGTCTGCCACAGCGTTGGGTCTCACCGCCATGCAGTTGCCCCAGCAAACCTCTGCATCCTCCTCCAGAGCAGGACCACTTTGCCACAACTGTCCTCTACCTCCGTGTCTGGGAGCCCTGCTGCAGGGCAGACTCACCTCAGACTCTTTATTCTACTCCGGATGTGTACGGTAGGCCCGTGCTGACTCCTGGCACTATTGTTTCTTCAAGTGCCTACTGGGGAGTTATGCTGCCATCTTGCATGAACAGGGTCCCTTGCTCCCTGGGGCTGTTCTTCCTTGATCACTGCAGATCTCCACTGCTCGCAAGCCCCCTGGGTCATCCAAACACTCCAGCGACTAGGCACATGCAGTAATGGGGGAGACCTACTGTGTTCTGACGACATAGAAGCTCAGCCTCTTTTTGTGTTTCTCCGCCCGAGGCTATTACAGGGTCATTCCCATGCATGTACCTCGCCGCCTTCAGGTATGTCAATGTTCCCAGTGATCTCTTTACAGGTGCTGGGATAGTCAGGATAATAGATAACGGAGGTTACTGGGTGAGAGCTCTGCGACCACGTCTTATTCCATCGGCCTGAAGCCACGCGCCCCACCAACTAATGGAAACATGTTTGTTTCTATCAGCATACTGTGACCAACACGATTTCCTAAATAAGTTAAATGAACTCATCTTCACTAATCTTTTTCCATTTGAGAATATTGTGATGAACAGCTGAAACAGCTGAACCCGCGTCCACGCCCGGATGGACTGTTGTCTTGGCGAGATTTAAATCGGCTCTTTCCAGAGCCTGCTTACATCATAACTTTGGACGGTTTGTTCTACGAGCCGCCATTCTTTTCGATATTTTGAAAAACCATGAATAGCCATCCCCAGAGCAGAATCCTCGACCTGCATACGTTTTGCTAAAGGGCTATCTTGCTGAAAGCACATTATACCACTTCTATGAAAAAACGTCAACAAAGTGGTTTCTCTTTATCAGCCTTATTTTAAAAGCTGCGTTGCGACATCTCATTTTAGCCTGGAGACTTCATCCTCTAAGCTGTGCTTTATATATTGTTCCATGTCTACAACTGAACTTCGTTGCTCTGGAGTTTATCTTTGATTATATCTGTTTAGAGGAGGTTTTGTATAAAGAAGAGATGCCTGTGTTTTCTATCCCGCACATCTCAGCCTGCACAAATCTCATGTGCGATTTGTTTATATAAGAGTGATCACCGGTTTGATGTTACGTCGCCCTGAATTGTTTCCCATCGTATACTTGCCCTGAAGAAGGTGCGGCCGTAGATCGGGCCTAGCACTGAAACGCGCGTTGGCGTGGTTACGTTCTTGTCCTGCTAGTGCCATCTTGTTTCCCCAGCAAGTTGCTGAGAGGACACCCCAGGACAACTTCAGTGTATCTGTCTACAATGTGTACTGAAGTGTGTTGGAGTGAAGACATGAATACGAATGCAGGAGCGTGTGATGAGAGAATTTTAGAGTCCTGTGATGATGAATGGAAAATGAATGGGAAACTTGGGCGTTTAATTTAAAGTTTTTGTGATTAAATTATTGTTATTTATATACATGTTTGGATATTACATTTTTTGGATATCTTGCGAAAAATAACTATCAAAAATAAAATGATATATATTTTTTCACCCTGTTGTTTGAGTCACACTTAGCTGGATTAATTGACAGTGAGCTCTAGGTTGTTGAACTTATAAATGTGTCTGGACTCTTGTTGAGCCTCCAAATTAAATATATAGGGCAGACTTAACTTTTCTGATTTATGGTGTCTTGGTTCCATACCTATGTTCCAGCATGGAACCAGGTCAGTGTAATGCTCTTTTATCTAGTGTTCTAAAAGTGTCCATTGATCCCTGCTGGATGTTGGATGAGGTTGTTGATTAAATACCTCCTACATCAATCTCACTTGTGTTAGGACCTTTCATTACTACACTGGTGACGAGGATGGGATTCTAATTAGAGGCACAAGAATGATTCCACCTTTGAGTTTAAGGAATACTATTGTAAAAATGGCGCATGAAGGCCACATGGGAATTTCAAAAACAAAAGAACGTATCCGACAAGATTTTTGGTGGCCAGGCTTAGATCTAATGGTGGAACGTGCTGTTTGTGAATGTGTACCTTGTCAGTTAAGTGATAAGGTACTAAAACCAAGACATCCACCCATGGTTTGCAGAAGGTTACCAAAGTGTCTCTGGGATGAGGTAGCCATCAACATAGTGAGACCTTTGCATGGAGAACAACAAACTCCTTATTTAACTGGTTTGTTGGATTTGTATTCACGTTGGGTTGGAGTTAGTTCAGTGAGGGAGATCACAACTCAATCTGTTATAACATTTTTAGATTCTGTATTTAAACGTGAGAGTTTTCCTAATTCTATTCTTTCGGACAATGGCCCACAGTTCTGTTCAGGGGTGATGGAAGAATATTTGCTCAAGTGTGGTGTTGTACATAAAAAGATTTCATTATATCACCCAGAAGGAAATGGTGCTTTGGAAAGACTCAACAAAGAGAGTATTCAATTGGGAAAAGTTAACTGTCTTGATTAGAGGAAAAAGTTGCAAAATCGAATTACGGATTACAGATTCACTCATCATTCCTCTACGGGTAAATCCCCTTTCGAACTTTTCAAGGGCAGGTCTGCAAATACAAGTTTGTGTCCAGGGTGGATGATTTTGGATAAAGGGTTGATGAACAATGCCATTCGGCATTGGTGAGACAAGGAGTTAGCTCTTCAGAAGAAAAGGAAAATATATGTTGATTTCCGGAGGTCAGGTAAAGCCTCACACTTCAAAGTTGGTGAGAAGGTGAAAATTAAAGCTCCGGTAGGATTCCAGAGTTGGTAAAAATTTACTTCACCTAAAACTGTTGTTTAGCTTTTCAAAAAAGCTGTAAAAACAGATGATGGTCATATTTGGAACCATAGTCGTGTTGTACATTTTGGTGAGAGCAATATGTTTGACCCACCATTCTGATGTTTGTGTGAAATCTGGGTCCACCTGCAAGAGTATGAGAGTTCGCAAATTTCCTAATTATTTGTGTGATTATGTGAAGTAATAGTTTTATATGTTTTCTTCTAACTTTTATTTTGTTACTTCTTTGTAATCTACCTTTCAGAGGTATTTTTTGAAATGTAAAGGGGAAGGAGTCTGATGATGTGTCTTGGTTCCATACCTATGTTCCAGCATGGAACCAGGTCAGTGTAATGTTCTTTTATCTGGTATTCTAAAAGTGTCAGTTGATCCCTGCTGGCTTTTGGATGAGGTTGTTGATTAAATACCTCCTACATCAATCTCTCTTGTGTGAGGACCTTTCATTACTACAAATATCCTCTTGGGGAATTTTAGCATCAAGTGGAAAAAATCCTCAAAGCCATTCGCTTCTAACTGACATCCTTCTTTTGAGCTAATGATCTCTTGTTGCAGTACACCTATCCATGCCAAAAGCTTCATCCTCAACCTTACAATCATACTACAATTTTACAGCAAGATTATGTCCAAACCTTGTATCCAACTACCTTGATTTGGTGTGATCATTTCCTTATCTCTTTCTTTATATCATCACATACAATTTCTACTCAGACTCAAACACAGCTGTGATTGTCGGTTTCTTAACAGAGATACTCTGAGCAATGTATTTCCCTCTACCTTCATTAATCCAGCTGTCTCATATGACATCACTCTCTAGTTTGAAAAATTTGACTCCTCCGTTAAAGTAATTTTTGTATAATCTCACCCTAGTCTTCAGAAAAAACGTTTAAACATCCTAGGCCACTTGTTTCTCATCCAGCCTAATACTTCTCCCAAAATGCTATGTAAGAAGATCTGAAAGGGCAATTGTTAGTCCTGAATACTCCTTTCATATGCCCAACATATATTTGAAAGAATATACTACCAATCTTCCATTTTCTCGCTCCCAAATATATATCTCGAAGAATAGCAGTAAAAACATGTTTTGAATGATTAAACTCACACCATTGTTTCCTTTTCCTCTGGTGTTGATGCTGCCAGATATCATTACTTTTCCTCCCTCTTCTATGTCAAAATGAACTTAGCCAGACAGGAATTTGATGTCTCTAGCAACATGTCTTCAATCAGGCCAGAACTTTACAATACTGCTCCTTCTTTCTTCTCACAATACTCCAACCTCTTCTTAAAATGAATTCCCCATTATCTAGGAGAATACCATCCTCTCTACTGCCTCCAATACAAAACCTGCCATGGACTCTAATGACCCAAATGCTGCCTCTGTTGCCAAATACCTTGCTCAAACATTTATCACTGATTGGCTGACCCTCACAAATTGATTACTTTAAAGGGGTGTTACACCAATCTATCTCTAAGTTGTTCATGGTAAACCACTTATAATAAAAACCTATCCTTGATCCCTCCAAAATGTCAAAGTACTAACCCATCTGTGATCTTCCCTGCCTAGCTAAAATCCAAACTAATCTACCATATCACAGAAAATGTTCTTTGTGATATGCTGCAATATGGTATTAGAGCGAAGTACATCAACTATATCCTTTTCACTTTCTATAAAGCCCACTCTTGTCTTCTCACCCTTGTTGACCTAACAGCAGCATTCTTTACTGTTGCCCATCAATTTGAAAATGAAAAACAAGGAGGGCCTGGACAGATTATTATGAACTCTATCAGAGCACTGTCGATTGGTTAAAATTGGTAACTCCATTTCTGATCCCTCCCCTATCACGACCCTAAAGTCTTTATCTGAGTGACCCTAAAAAAACACTTGCCATCTCAAACCTCAGAATGCAGATGGCAACTTTTCATGTAGAGCTATGTCTATCCACTCTACCCCCTCTTATCCCAACAATGTTATTTCGAAAATGCTTTGTCAATATGTGTCCATATTTATCAAAGCTTACAGCTTACTGCTGTTTCTAACCTTTCATATTTTCAACTGCCTGCCTTGCACAGCCTAGAACATTCTTAGCTTTTATGTCCTTTCTCTGTGCCCAAATAGGGTTCTTTCTATTGCTACCAGTAGAATCAGTCAGTCAGTCAAAATCCTTTATTCTGCTCTGTTCGACCCATAAAAGTTTGCACAAAATCCAATACATGGGGCATGGCCAGGAAGCGCATGGAGTAAGGCGTGCAAGCCTAGGTCTCCGCTCCACCGCGTCCCGCTAACGCTGTTGCTCTTCTCCATCGAGTCTGTAGACCGGATGGAGACCCCTGAACTGCTGGGGCTCTGTGGCGCCTGGGAGTGTGGATTCTCAAGCGGCCTACCCGGTATACTCTACGGCTGCCATCTTGTGGTGGCAGACTCAGCCTTGGAACCGCAGTCGGGCTGCGCCCTCTGGCCCCTGTGTTGGGACGCAAGAGCCTACAATGAGCACTGGTATAGCGCCTTTTGCTGGGAGGCGACCAGCCATTGCAGAAGGCGAAAGCCGCCCTTCACTCTCACCTGAGCCTCGGAGACACATGCCTTAGTCCTGCAGCACGGCCCTGGATGGTTGATCGGTAGAGGTGGGTCCGGTGTGAGGCTCTAAGGAGCCTGTTCCGGAAACTCCGAGGAGACGGGGACCGCTAAGCAGTGGAAGGTGAGCCAGCAGAGACTAGTAACTTACGGGGTCAGTCTGTCCCCCTGACGATCCCCTTTGCTGCCATTCTAAGGGCGGGCTGGCCTTCCCGACTCGACAGAGCCCTGCACCCGGTCCGGAGTGGCGCTGGAGCAACGCAAGCTCGCAGAGGTATCCCCAGGCTGGTGGCATTCCTTATGCTTTTTGGCCACCGACGAACACTGGGGAAAGCCCCCGATCCCAACTCGATCCCCGGAAGCTCACTTTGAAGCCTGGCTGCCGTGCCCTGGAGTACATGGCTATGATAGTAGCACCAATGATTTGAAGTAAGGTCTGCTGTGCGCTGCGCTTCGGAGCCCTGCTGGGGCGGCGGAAGAACTCTGAGCCCTGTGGACTCTGGGGAGGCCCTGAGAAGCAGACCTGCTCACTGCTACTCTTGCAGGTCTCTATCAGTGGGGCCACAGCCCATTACCTGTGGTTGGGGAGTCTAGTTGGATCCCCTCCTGGTGTCCGCAGGCAGTCATCTTACAACTGCTGGCCTGTGAACTAATCTCTGCATGTTGCATGGGATGTAGGGGGTGGTTACGCCCTTTGGTGGCAGCAGAAGATCCTGGGATGCTTGTAACGGCCTTCGCTCACGCTGGACAAGGAGAGAATTGTGGTGCTCTGGGGTAGGCCGTGACCTCTGCTGCCTGAAGACGTACCTGTGGGGTCATCTTTGCTGGGCTAGTGCCCATTCTATGGACTCTGGTCCTGTGCTGTGGGCTGTTGTGGGGGAGAGACCCCGTGCTACATGTGGTGGTTCGTCTTGGTAGCATGGTAATACTGTGATGCATGTGTGGGACATCTGGAGCTCCTTTGGCCTGGCTCGCAGACAGCCCTACACAACTAAAATAATAGTTGCCAAGTCTTTGCTCCTCAACGCCTTTCTACCCCGTCCTCAGGGTCTGACCTTTCTCCATCGTTGGACTCATGGTCCCCCTGGAGGCCCTGTCATGCCTCCTATAAATAAAGCACATAAAGACGCTGAGTCTACCATGGCTCATGACAATCCAGCCACCTCCCTCTGGTCTAAAGCTACTCCTCATTCACAGGAAGACTCCAACTCTTCAACTCTGGCATCAGGGAAGTCCACCTTGGAGGTGCCACTCACCCAGGCATTCATGGTGTCCTTCCTGCAGGAAATCAAAGAAGAGATTGGCTCTCTAAGACAGGACTTCAAGACAGGCCTGCAGGAAATCCGTTGAGAGGTCAGGGAAATTGGGGAAGAGTCGATGACCTTGAATGCACTGTGGACACCAGAGCTGAGGATCAATAAAATCTGTGGAAGAGAATGATGGAAATCGAGGAGCAGATTATTTCCTTTAAGCTGAAGCAGGAGAACCTTGAAAATCGCAGTCTGCTAAACAACCTGCGCATCAGGGGGGCTCTATTGGGGGGAGAAGGCAAAAACATCCTGACATATACAGCAGAACTTTTCCAAGCCATCCGAGAGATAGAGGAGGCCTCACCACCTATGTTTGACAGGGCTCATCGGGTCTGTGGTCCACACAATCTGCCTAACTTCATTCTGGACATCCTTACTAGAGTCCATTACTATGCAGATAAAGAAACTATTCTGAAAAAAATACAAGGGATTAAAATGATTTCTTACAATGGCCTCTTGATACAAATACCAGTCACACTTTGACAGCGAAAAGATTTCAAGCCCGTCACAGAAAAGCTGAGGGATGTCAACATCAAATACCAATGGGGTCATCTATTTGCCCTAATGTTACATGGTAGGGCAAAAGGCGAGTCCTTCGTTCACTAAACAATGCAAAACAGCTTCTGCAGCTCCCATCGGAGTCTGATGGAGGGGACCTGTCTTCACCGGGAGAGCGCTGAGAGGGACCTCTTCTCCTGATATGGTTCACAGTCATGCCTCCTAAATCCAGACTCCGCATACAGGAACTTGATTCTTCCAAAACTAAACAGGAAATCATCAGTCATATTTGCTCCCTGAGTGGCTCTTCCTCTCCAGCTCATACAGAATAAACACTCCCTGGCTTTGCTGTCTCCTGCAATGGGGCCACATGTACCTCGACTTAGACTTGAGGTGAATCCGGCTCTGGGAAGGAAGTCCTAGATACTGTTAGAGGATGGTTGAAAACTGAGTGAGACATTGCATGTAGCCTAAAGTCACACTTGACCCTCTTGCATGAAGAGACTACGTCTTCGGAGGACGTCGGAGCCGTGACCGCAGCTGACATTCTCGGGATTGGCATGATGGATGGAGCAAATATCCCTTTTCCTAAACATTGCCACGGGACAGTGGTGGCGGAGGCCCACAAACCTCTGTACGACTGCCACCCCACCTACAGAGTCCCGTAGGAGAGTGACTTTTCCGGAATGGCCCATCTGTGTTACACTGGGCTCTTCTTGATAGACTCTGTTTGTTCCTGGCCCGGTAGGCCATCAGTTGTTGTATCCTTCATTTTTCTTTCCTTTTTCTTCACAGTTTCTTTTTTTCTTTTAGATGTGCTGATTTTAGGGGTATGAGAGTAAAGATGAGTGCTTTGCTGGGTGATACTTGGGCTTGTACTGCTATGCTGAAGAGCTGCGATGGCCCTGTCGTTCTACTGGGGGACATGAGGGTCTGGGGGAAGGGACCCAGGCCTATAGGGTCGCTGTGAGGGTTGCAGGGGTCGTACTTCTCTTTCAAGAATGTTATGACGGGCCACAATAAATTTCTCACTCTAAATGTAAAGGGTCTGAACTCCCCTAACAAGAGGCGCCAGGTTTGGGGATAAGAGGTCTCTAACCTTTGTTAACACATATGCCCATAATCTGTACCAGGATGCTTTCCTATGCCCACACCTTAGGGAGCTCCTACAGTCAGTCACAACTCCCATTGTCCTCGGGGGCGATTTTAATTTGGTCTGGGACCCAGAATGGGATTGTACTGCCAGACATATCAAAGTTCTGGTGCGATGTTGGCGGCCCTGAGGAATGTCATCACAGACTTAGGCTTAGTTAATGCCTGGAGACATCTACACCCGGACTCTAAGGACTATTCCATTTTCTCCCATTCGCAACAGTCATATTCTCGTATAGACTATTATTTTCTCTCTCTCCCCTTGATCCATCCACTGAGCGATGCGGAGATATCTGAAATATCTTTATAAGATCACTATCATGCCCTGGTTTCCTTTCAACCCCCTAATCCGCGTAGGGAGTCCGTACCCCGCTGGAGGCTTCCCCCTCAGGTCCTTCGGGACCCTGTGGATGTGGTGGATATCCAAAAATAGACTGAGGCCTTCTTTCTTGCTAATTCCCTTACCAACACCTCTGAGGACATTCGATGAGATGCTTTTAAAGCTACTATTCAGGGAGTTATCACATCTATATCGATCTCTGGAGACATCAAAACACTGGAATGCAGGGATCATCTTCATCCGTCCCTCCTCAATAAGTGGCGCCTCGCTGAATTGCAAGGCAATTGCACCTGCATCACACCAATACGGCAGAAAAAATTCTACTCAACCTCAAGCAGAAGTTCTACTCAGGGGGTGATAAGGTTCGGGCGTGTCTGGCAGGACGCCTTTGAGCACAGACCGCCAGAGCACACATCACCAAACATAGGCCCCCAGATGGCTCATAGGCCATTTTGGAGGTGGATAAAGGTCTTAAACTGTAGAATTTCTATGGGGACCTCTATGTAAATACTCCTTGTCCTCCTGATGCTGTACTGACTTTCTTAATTCTTGCACTTGGGATCCTATTGATCCTCACTTTATGAAATTGCTGGAAAATCCCATTACTCATGATGTGATTGCTAAGGCTTTAAAACAACTTCCACTTGGTAAGATCCCCGGGCCGGATGAATTACCTGTCACTTTTTAGCGGGTCTATTACCCGCAGCTTCGAGACCATTTGCTTAATCTTTTTTATAGTTTCACAAATATCACAGTTCTCACCGCCTCCATGAATGAAGTGGAGGTGGTCCTTATCCCATAGCCAGGTAAAGACTATTCCTTTCCTGCGTCCTACTGCCCCATTGCTTTGTTAAACACTGATGCAAAGATTAATACAACCATTTTAGCCAATCGCCTGGAGCCCCATCTCCCCAGTCTCATTGACCTCAAACAAGTGGGATTTATTCAACACCGCCAGGGAGCGGACAATATCCGTCTGGTATCCCACTACGTATAAAAGAATACTCTATAGAAATATCCTTGCCTGTCCGGTATTCCTCGACCCGGAGTAAGCCTTCGATCGAGTGGACTAGGGATTCCTTAAAGAAGTATTACGGAGAGTGGGACTGGGACCGAAGATGATCTCCAGATTGATGGCGCCTTATGCAAAACCCTCTACCCACATTAGTTTCAATGGTTGTCTCACTGCCCCAATCCCCTTCTATTTGGGGCACCAGACAGGGGTGCTCACTATCCCCCCTGTTGTTCGATCTGGTTGTGGAGCCCCTGGCTATCACCATTCATCAAGATCTGAATATACGAGGCATTTCCATGGGTGGGTATGACCATAAGGCCTACCTCTTTGCGGATGACCTCCTTCTATCATTATCCTCCACCTCAACGTCCCTCCCAGCTGTGGCTTCTCTCCTGAGGGCTTTTGAAGATGCATCAGGATACAGGATCAATCTTGGAAAATCTCATGCTCTTAATCTTACTCTCTCTGAGATCCAGGAATCACGAGACCTGATTCCAGTACAGTAGATTGACGTATCTTTTCAGTATCTGGGCCTAAACTTGACCCCTACACTCTCGACTTGTAATCAGTCTAACTGGCCTAGATATAGGAAGGCCATCCGAGAGGAATTGCACAAAATGAATGGCCTTCCTCTCGGCTGGTTAGGACTTCTATTCCTCTTTCAAACTCTACCCACCCCAATACCTCAGGCTGATATTCTTGCCCTACAACGTGACTTTACAAATTTTTTTATGGAGCAAATCCCGCCCACGATTTTCCAACAGGATCCTAATCTTGCCTTGTGACTGGGGTGGACTAGCGTGCCCCAATCCTTTGGAATACTATTGGGCTTGTCACCTTTAGTATATATCAGGGTGGGTGGTTCGCGAAAAACATTGGTTTTACTTGGATCGAGCGGTGGCTTGTACACCTTTGTGGGTCCTGGCTTGGCTCCCGCGTGGAGTACTCACCTGCAGCGCCTACATAGCCACCTCAACGAAGACGGTATTGGAGATTTGGGACAAGGTGGCAGTCCCAAGGCCTGACATTGTTCCCATCCCCTAACACGCTGGCAATGCAAACCGAGGCATTTAGTACATGGACCGAGGGCAATTGACGGATTATTCAGGACCTTTTTCAGGGCGAGGACTTCCTTACGTTTGATCAATGAAGGCAAAGGTTTCATCTAACACGGGTAAATGTATGCAATATTACCAGATACGTCACTGGCTTAGCTCCCAGACCTATGTTCAAGGAGCCACTAGACAACTTACCGCCTTTGAGACCCTGGTTCGTAAATTTGAGGGATTGAAGGGTCTGAATTCTAATACATAATCTGTTTTACAACACTCTCATGAACCCACGGATAACTGACACGGTGGGCTTTAAACCTAGAAGAACATTCCTCCTGAAGGGTGGACCGGTCTAAGGCTTCATATTCCAAAGAGATTCCAGAGCACGCCGCAACGTGAGTCAGCATACAAGTTAATGACGCAGTGGTATTACATGCCCACCCGCTTACACCAAATTTTCCCACGCTCCCCCCGACCTGTTGGAGATGCCAGAGGGATAGAGCTGATTTTATTCACATTTGATGGTCATGCCCGAATCTCACGATCTTTTTGAAGGAGGTCCTCAGCCACATCAAGGAGGTAGTGCGATTTCCTATTCCTTCTTCCCCGGCAGTTACGCTTTTAGACAGTAAACCCTCAACACTAAATGTTATGACATACGCAGAGTTGTGCTTGATTCTCCATTTACTAGCAGCGGCTAGACAGTCAATAGCCTTATTTTGGAAGAAACTGCATCCTCCCCCTATCGCCACCTGGTTTCTTCACCTGTGGAATGTTTTAGCTCTTCAATTGCTTACCACCCACATTAACCATACAGGCACACATTTCACCCGCACTTGGCAGCCTCTTGTGCACTATTTCACCACGACCAGGCATTCCCGTTTGGTTCCCCCCAGACTTTGGGCCTTACAGTTGTTTGAGGACTCCCTTCAATCATACTCTAGAGGCCAGAAGCTGGACTCTCCCGAGCGACCCACCTAGGCCCGACAACTTGGCCTTTTCCATCCAGATGGCCCCCCAGCTTCTGGACGAGGGGCGGCTTCCTCTCAGTGCATCCTCTTGTTTCTTTTTCTTTCTGTGTGAGAATTTCACATTTGGTTCTTCTTTTATTTTATTCTCTACTATCAGTCCATCCCGACCTTGTCCGGGAGCAATCAGGCTTCCCGGACCACCGCCCGCCCCAATATTGTGCAGCAGCCCAGCCCCCCGCCCGCCCCGACATTGTCAAGCAGCCCGGGCCCCGCCCGCCCCATCCCCCGCCTGCCCCAACCCGTGCCTGCCCTGACCCCCGCCTGCCCGGAGCCTTACCTCAGCCGCCGCTCCTCCCCGCGCACCTCATTTCACCGCTCCGCCGCTCCTTGCCGCTTACCGCTCCTCCCGCCTGTCCGCCGGTCCTCACCGCCATTCCGCCATTTGTCACCGCTCCTCCCCGCGCCATGTCCACCGCTCCTCTTCCGCTCCTGCGCGCCGCTCCTCCCCGTGCTCCTGATGTCACCACACAGGTCGCGGCCGGCGCTACTTGCAAGGGACTACTTTTTTATCGAATTTTTTTTATATAACTTATATTTTTTTTATTTATATAGCCTATGTCCATCTGCACACCCTGACGATTACAATGATGTATCGGGTGTGAGGATTGGCGCTGTGGTTCCCGAGTTTACCAGCCTCAAAGGAGCAAAGTTCTTCCTTTATTATAGTAGTATAGATATGTAATTGATGACAGCACCCTGTTGCTCTCCTGATTAGAGGGCCACCATGGATTAGGGGAAAAATTGTTATTTGATGACATTTCCACTTCTAAGTTGGTCGTTCTCCGCTCTCCTTGCAATGGGTCTCTTGTTAGGAGAAATGGAGACGGAGCTTGGATGAGTGTTGTTCTTAAGCATGGGCGAATTTTGCGAATCTGGCGTTCGCGAATTTTGCGAATTTGCGAACTCGCAATCCGCAAAATCCGCGAATTCTCGCGAATTTGCAGATTTTTTTTTTTTGTGTTTGCAAGGATTTCTGCCAGTTCGCAAGGATTTCTGACAGTTCGCGAGGGTTTTGTAACAGTTTGCAATTGCGAACTTACATGTAGGCTCGCACCGGTCACGATTATGTTGTTTCTACGTCTGGTTCATCATCACAGGTTCCCAGCACCCTCTGTTTCACCCCTGCCACCCTCTGTTTCACCCATGCCACCCTCTGGTACATCAATGCCTTATGCCACCCTCTGGTTCATCATCACTGTAGATTATGGGGGGAAAAAGCAAGCACACCTGCCTGCTTCAACTGACATGAATTAATTTGGGGTTGATTTAATAATGTGTCACTGTTTTAAAATTCCAGTCTGGCACCTGCTTCCTTATCTGTAATTTGCTTTCTGTTTGCAGTGCAAATTTTTTTTCCAGGACCTTTGTGGCCTACTTGTAGCTATTCTATGAGCCTGCTGTGAGGGTCAGAGCAGGGTCATACAATTGTTGCAACTAGCAACTGCTCTGGAGGGGCCCTTGTCAGGAAGCACTACAGGGAACGGTTACTAATGATGAGTTTGAACTTTTGAACTTGCTTTCACTTTTGCAAAACTCGTTTTTCTGCAGAACACCATTACAGCAACTGCAATGCCCCACCAAGCTTATATGAGAAAGTTGATTTCTAATCCAAAAGTTATCCAAAGGAAATCAAAAGGCCTCAAATCCAAAAAAGTGCAGGCAAATGTCAACCTGAGGAGTTATTCTGATAAAAATCATCATTTTCAGAAGGTCTATGCTGCTTGCTAGTAGATTTCTTGTGCAGAATTGTAATTTTTGTAATTTCGCGAGTGCGAGATTGTTGCTGCCCGCCGCACCTACATGTTCGCAATTGCGAACTTACACCGCAAAGAAAAAAAATCCGCTGCGTGCGAATTTGCGGATTTTGCGGGAAATTCGCGAATCTCGCGGATTGCGAATTTACCGAAAATCCGCAAAATCCGCGAGCGTAACGGATTTTCCGCCCATACTTAGTTGTTCTCCTTTATTGTGCCACATTTTGCTATGTAGGGCCTGATTGTATTTTGCATGGGCTAGATCCTGATATGTATGTTTTCATTAAGTTGTTGCACTATGTACCATGGAAAGTGGGCTTATTTGATGCTTTCTTTACAGGGACATGAGTTTTCAATTTGTTTGGCTTGTGTTGTATGCTTTAAAATCAATAAACAAAATTTACATAAAAAAGCAACAACCAAAAAATCCAATACATTTCCATGTAAAATACTAAATAAATACATACATTTTTAAAATACAGCCATTAAAAAAAAACATAATAAACATCTAATATCTACTGCTTATCTTAAGTACAGTTAAGTATAATTTAAGACAGCGTATACAGTATCTATATTGTCTAAGGATAATAAATAGTCCAAGGCTCTCTCATGTGACCTGGTTTCCTGTACTAATAGTAGGGGGCAAAGAAATGGCCTTCTCCGCGGGGTATAGAGTTTACAAAAAAGAATAATAATCTTGGTGCTTTGATGTGTAAAGCCTTCACAGGGGCATTGGGGAAGTAAAGAAAACCACGTGCCTTGAGTCAATTTTTCGTACTCCCCTCTTTGAACACTTTTGATTTTATGTTTAGGATTTATTATGCATTTCTTATATAGCTGCTGTAGTAGTAGTAACATAGCTTTATTTCGGTTACAAACCTTAACAAGCATTGTCATAGCCAATAGGTCTCGCTTTTGGGACCTTATAAGTATTTAATTATGCAGCACAATATCCTTGGTGCAATAACATCAACTGTTGCATGGCTAAAAACGTATAAGGTCCCAAAGGAGAGACTTATTGGCTATGCCAATGCTTGTTTTTAGAGGCATAAGTTGGCAAGGTATGCTCAGACGCGAGTCCCTTGCTCCATTTGCGACTGGATTCAAGCAAGCCTTGCTGAAGACGGCTGGAATGCCAGAAACCGGTCTTAGGAAGCTTGTTTCCAGTCCATGGAAGGCATGGCTTGACAGTTCGGGCTGGACTGTTCCCATGAGGCACAGGGTCAGACTGATCTGCATATGGCCATGTCTGAACTGGTTGTATCTGTTGTATCCCTCGTGCCACTTTCACCACCCTGAATAGTTTACTGATATATCTGATGTGGGCTGGTAAGCAGAGCAGGGTGAAATTAGAGGTGTTGAAACTGGATACGGACACTGTTGTCACACAGTATACTGTCAAACCACATTTTGATGTGAAAGTGACATTTTGGGACCATTTTTGGGAATTCACGAAAAACTCATAAAAAAAATAACAGTTTCTCAAACTTGATATTTTCGGCAGTAAACACGGATGCTTCTATGAATCAGCCGCACAGAGTTTTACAGGTAGAGATACAAAAGTAATAGACAGGCAGATGTTACGATGCAAAAAATGGAGAGAAATGCAAAAAGTGGAAGAGAGACACAAAGAGGAGGCAGAGAGAAAATGATACGAAAGTACTCGAGAGCATGAACAGTGCGGTAAAGAGACAAGCCTAGAGAAAAGTAGAGACAGACAGAGGCTCAGATAGAGATTGAGCAGGCGGTGGGAGGAAAGTAAGGGCTGGGAGAGCAGGCAGACATAGGCGAAGACTGCGCTAGATAAAGTGACAGAAATATAAAAAGTGAAGCTCAGCCAAGGGCAGGGAGGGCAGAAGAGGTAACGAGGGATGACATGAAAGGCACAGAGAGAGAAAGAGAGTTAGTAAGAAGAGATAGGAGGAGGCAGAGAGAAAATGATATGAAAGTACGCAGAATTATGAACAGTGCGGTAAAAAGACAAGCCTAGAGAAAAGTAGAGACAGACAGAGGCTCAGATAGAGATTGAGCGGGCGGTGGGAGGAAAGTAGGGGCTGGGAGAGCAGGCAGAGATAGGTGATAACTGCGCTAGACAAAGTGATAGCAATATAAATAGTGAAGCTCAGCCAAGGGCAGGGGAGGGAAGAAGAGGTAACGAGCGATGACATGAAAGGGTGCCCGGAGAGAGAGAGACGCTTAATTACCCATGACAACAAAGGAAAGGCAGATGGTGGCTGCGCGCTTGCACACGTACGTGCACTCAAGCTTGTGGCCAGCAAAAGCCTGGGTAGCACTTTGAAAATCCACTAACTAAATGTCTTGCCAGAGCAGCTGCGCTGCCTCTAGTGAGACCTAAAAAGCACAAGTAAGCATCTCATAGCAACAAAAAATACATGATCATATTATCTAAAAACAATTAGCATCCTTTCCAATCATTCCCATGGTTCCTTAGAGGGTAACAAATAATTCAAAAATCATTATCGAATAAAAAATACAATCGAACTTGCAGAACTATAGCTGGTGTATATCACTGTGGTGGGTTTTTTAACCGAACATTTGCCCTAGGCCTAATGGTGAAGGAATTTATTCCCTCACTTTTTTTACTGCTCCTGAGCAGTATCTAACCTAACATCCTGCTTTGTTACGACACACATATGTTTATATAGTTGTCTGTAAGCCCTGCTTGTACTATTATATTTTTCTTATTGTCTTTCTCTTGTTAATAGCTGTTCTCAGTTCCAGTCTTCTGTTTTTCTGGACCAACACACCTGTGACGTTTGCAGCTCCCCTTTTCCTTTGACCAAATATATGCTCTTCGTTTAACATTCCTCCAATCAACTACATGCATTTGCTCGCCCATACTCCAGGCCTCAGTATTATCACAGTGCCACTTTTGCCACCCTATACTGTATGAATTACACAAGGGCTGAACATGTTTTCTCCTGTTCTTTGTGTTACAAGATCACATTGCTACTCAATTCCAGATTTCTATGAAGAGGTCGTGTCTCTCACCCACCTTATGGTTATTACTGTATGCTGTAATTTGACTTTGCTCTTCAAATCTGACCCTTGATACTGCTTCACAAGACCAATGAACTGCTGCCAATTTCTATTCAATGGTGATGACTTGGTACTCTCAGCTGAGAAATGCCATCAATCTGTGTGCTACAATTGTATTTGATTCTGCAGCTATTATTACAAATTCTGTTTCATTTAAAATATGTGTATTAGAATCAATGCTTTCACAAACTGTAGGTATTGGTCATTTACAAATACTACATACAACACTCTAAACCCCGGGTGAATGGATGTATTGCTACATAAACAACAAATAAATAAAATATTACAATCCGGTAACCAGCGATGTATCTTGGAGGCCTTCTCAATACATTCCTCTGAGCTCTGCTTTCATATGTAAATAAAGAAGTCACAGTTAACCACGACAGAAAAGTCCCAGGAGCCAGAGTACCTAATTACAAGTGCAAGGGATTCAAAGTGGGAGAAGCCGGCAGTTGAGTGGAGAAGGGAAGGACTGAAGGCGATGGTGGTTAGAGTTAAAACTAAATGAAGAGTGGAATAAGGAGCATAGACAGAGGGGTGACAACACAGAAGAAAGGTCATTGGCTCCTGAAATTAGGCTGCAAAGGTCTGGGTGTGAGAGGATCAACAGAAAATATAACCAGCAGAGAAAGGAGAAGGAGTGAGAGAACTCGAAAGAGAGACATAAGAAACACATGGTCGACGGGCACTTTTAATGTATTTTTACAGATATGTAGTCAGCAACTGTGTTGCCTTAAATACATATATCAGCAGTGGCTTTCTTTACGTAGGCTCTCGTTATGAATGGAATGTAATTATAGATAGACTGTCATTCCATCTTGGCTAGAAAGGAAATGTCTGGCCAAATAGGGAATTACAATGTATGTGACAAAACCACAATTCCCATGTTGTTCACCTATAAATTTCTTATCTGAAAACAGAGTAAAATAGGTTTTAGGAATGAGGAAACAAAATGCTGTATTCGGAGTGGAAACACCAATTCTTGCGATTTTACAATCTGCCATTGAGGAAAACGCTGCAGATCTGGGAGCAGAAATTCTTAACTTGCAATCCAACCTTTTGTCATATTTAATATAACCTGTTACCTAAAGAGTTTGCCTAACGCGCTCTATATAAAACATTAGGTAGGAAAATTCAACTCTGAATGCAATAAGAACAGACTGTTGCATAAAGGAAGTATAGCTTTCTTACCACAAGATCTTGTAACGCCTAAATTGATTTAGAAGAGCAAAAGAGAATGTATGTGTTGAATTAGTCAGCATATTAACACAACCTCCATGTCAATGTTTACATAAAACAAACAATCGCCGTCAAATGAACAAAACGTTGACACTTTAAATGTTCCAACTTCCTCTGGTGAGGGCCTATTTCTGTTCTTAACTGAATTGTTACTTTATGGCACCTAATCAGCAAATGGTTCCCTTTTGTTGCTAGCAGCTGAACACTTGCCATGCTACCATTGCAGCATAAAAATTGTTTTTTTTTAAATTTCGGGGTACTGGTTTACATATTTGCTTGATGGCACTTGTAGGGCCTCACAATCATTAGCGATTAATATCCCAGGTAACATGTAACACTTTCAGCCTGTCTTTCCTTTTTACCCGAAAGCAATTTCCATGCTGGTTGTTTTCAGATCTTCAGTAAAAGGTTTTGATACTAATTTAAAATTTTCATCACTTATCATCTCAGTCTTTTTCATATCGGTCCTCATTCACTCTATCAGGGTGAATCTTCACTCTGATGACATGCAACCTATTTGCCCTTAAAAGTCAGTTCCTTCTCTTCAAACACAAATAAACTATGTGTTTTAAATGTCAAATTCGACCTATTTGGATATACGAAGGCCACTCCCTTCCCACTTCCCAAATCATAGCATGTTTGCAAATGCATGGCCAGAGGAGCAGGAGCAAACAGAGGGCAGCCAGGGCCTTGGACTGAGATGAGGATGACTGGTTTCAGGATAATGAAGGTTACTAATAAGCACTTGTAGCATAACCACCTTTACTGCTGTCTCTACTGCCTTACACAGCGAAGAAGTCCTAAATACCAAGAGTCTCAGGTATGCATCTGACCCAGAAACGAAACAAGGCATCGTGGTACATGCCAAAGCCACATTCACTAAACCAGAGAGGGAGAGTCATTCATATATCCACCAGCAGGGCTGGAGAAGGCCAAGGCCAAGTTCCCATCTAAACTAAGCAGCACAGTCTTAATGTACCAGCAAGGCTGAGGATGATAGAAACCCCACCGTCATACGGCAACCAATTGATCAAGTGCAAAATAATCGACTTATGATTGAAGTTAAGCTAATATCCCAAGAGTACGCCACCAAGGAACGAACACCCTCTGTCTGAAAAATGCATCAACCAAAAATGGCATGCAGCACCCATGAACTCAGGAAACCACATGCCCAACCATGGGAATCCCATGGGTTCCAGTGAGGAAAAGAGGATAGCAGAGAATCCAGACTCCTCCGACCCAGGCAATTGCAGAGGATCAAGAACCCTCAGCTGGAAAGGAACCAGAACTAATGATCCACAAAAGAAACCTCCAAAATGGTAAAATGTGTCCTCCATTTGAGTGTGACTCTAGGGAAATAGCTAAGATCCCAAGGGACTATAACTCTCACTACTAGATAATGAAGACAGTACTGTAAACATCATCAACAACCACCCCCGAGCACAGTGGGCCATCCGGGCCTAGCTGGTCCAACTTCAGATGATGACTGCAGGTCAATATCTTCTTTAGCCTTTCCTCACACCAACTACTGCCTGAAGCATCTCATGACACCCATCTATCTGGGATAAGGCCTTTCCTGATGCAGATCACTTGTTGATATAGGTTCATGGGTCACCATACATCCAGTGTTCCTTGCCTGCATGACCTCTATCATTCACTTAGCATTTTCTTTTCCATTTAAAATATCATATGTGACACTGAAAATTCGAAACCATTTCAAAGATTGTATGCTTCTGATGGTTTTCTCGGAACAATTTTGGATCATTGTTGCAAATCATTGTTTAAGCTCAAATGCAGGACTTTTGTTCACACTGTTGTTATATGCCAATTCTTAGCCATAGCAGAACTTAATACTGAAACATTTTTCTCAGAAAGGTGAAACCCTGATACACAGCCTCTTTCTCCATCCATCACTGTGACCATATGAGGGGAATCTTGCCATCATTCAATTGTCTGCTATACTCCTTTCCTATGCCATAATGTGTCTCATTGTAACACCAGCGAACCATTTGCACAACTTTTGGCCACACAATTATGCTATACCATACCCAGCTTCTATAAGCATTCAACTTGTAAAAAAGAAGCTTAAAACCTAAGGTCTCTTTGCACATTCAGAGACTTTAATTGAATATGTTGAATATGTAAAAACTACTGGACAGCTATTCCACACAACTGATATCTCTGTCTAAATAGATACACTCCAACATTCTTATCAAACTAAGTCAATCTCATTAATCCCTTGTAGCAAGAAACTTGCCTGTTCATCATGCTCAATACCATTAACCCTGCCCATTAACATCGACAACAGTCGCAAGATCATGATACAAGGCAAGTAATCTATCCTTCTAAAATGTGAGTACAATTTTCTCGATGTGTTTAAAAAAAATAGTTCCCATTTTAATGTACACTCTGCCACTACTTCAATCCCCTCATTTGTTTCCCATTTCACCCCCACTACTGCCTTCCCAGCCACCACATGTTCCAACAGCTTACACCCTCCCCTCTCCGTTCCACTAACCCCTCTGAGACCAAGGGCCATGACTTACCTGCCATTCTGCCATGGGAATGAAGGAAACTACTCCATCCGTATGGTGGAGAGGTCGCCTACATAATTTATAAATGACCGCCAAGCAGGCTATCATTCATATAAGCAATGACAGGAACTGCAGTTATGGTGGTTCATGGCAATGCATATTACTCTGTGCTACAGGACAACAGCACCAAAAGTAATCCATAAAAAAAAATCCTGAAAGGTATCTTCTTTTCGAAAATAAAAAAATGTAGTGCTTTTATCACCATGGGAACCTTCTCCAAAGGCTGGGGAGCATAATAATAATGTTACTGTTCCTCATCATCAGGTTTTACCTGGTGGTAAGAAACAGTAAAAAAATGACTACATGTCCACCATCCAATTTGGGTGGTTGGACATGTAGACATTACTCTAAGGGCCCTCACTCCCCAGAGCCATTGGAGGATTCCAGGGTGCTGACAGAGTAGCCTCCTCCATGGTCATACTGAAGGTCTGCCTGCATTTAAATCAGGTGGATGGACCTTCATATTGGCAGTATGTATACTCCTTCGCTGTTGCGACAGAGTATACATACTGCCAAACCTGAGATTTGCTGAAAAAAATGCTTATAACATTATGACCTAATCTTTGACCTCTCTCCCATTTAACAGCCATCACAGAGACATGGTTCAGAGATGCCTCTATGTCTGACATAAATTACATCCTCTTTCCTAACTATAACATCCTAATGTAGGATGAAGAGTAGAAGGATTTGTGTGGCCCTAAATTCGCCGTAATTTAATCTCTGTAAAGGAGATACCAATCCCTCATTTGAGTTTTCCTACTACCTGCTTTGTAGCTTTGTAGAGTGCTGACTAGTCCACCGTCAACCATTGCAGTGATGTACCATCCTGCTAAAGATTGCCTTGTGTCCTTTCCCTCTGATCTACTTCATCTTGCCTGACATATTCTGCCCTTATCTAACTGTACCAATATACTTGGAGACCTTTAAATCTAGTCTGATAATACATCAAATTCCGACAGGAGATGGATAATTTGGGCTTCTCCCAAAGCTCGATGTCTAATAAACAACCTAGTAGAAAATGATTCAGTCCTACTTTTGTCCACCACCCCAACTGCTACTTTTTGAATGCCTATGAAGCTACCCTGGTCTGACTGTGATGTCATTAGCTTCTGCATTGCTAATGAGTTTAGGTATAAGTTGACCCGGCACATGACTCCTCACATCCTGAACTCATGGAGGATTCTTAACAGCATACAACATGAGTACAATACCTAGATGACAACAACCTCCTCCATCCCCAACAATCCGGTTTCCGCCCCAAGCATTCCACAGAAACCGCTCTCATCGAACTGTCTGACACTATAAAAACCCTACAAGATCAGAGAAAAAATTCCATCCTTATCCTTCTCGACTTAACGGCGGCGTTTGATACCATTTCCCATACCATCCTCATCAGTAGACTCAGAGATATTGGCATTTCCGACTCCGCCCTATCCTGGATTAAGTCATTTCTCTCCGATCGTTCGCAAACCGTCTCTCTGGGCCCATTCCACTCCAAAGTCAAACTCGTCTCCTCAGGTGTCCCGCAAGGATCCATCCTGAGCCCCCTCCTGTTTAACATTTACCTCATCCCTCTCCTTAATCTGATAGAGTCATTCGGCATACCTGTCACCTCGTATGCCGATGACACACAACTCATTGTACCACTGGACAAACTTTCCACCAAAGCTGAACTCAATCTGAAACACTGCCTGACCGAAGTATTTCGATGGATGGAATATAACCACTTGAAATGCAACTCAAGTAAAACAGAGATCCTCCCGATCGGCACAAATATCTCCTTCTGTCCAGCACTTTGGTGGCCGGATAATTCTGTTGCCCCCCCCGAGACAGTGTCGTCTGCCAGGAATCTTGGCGTAATCTTTGATTCCGATCTCTCCTTTGATCAGCATGCCAGAACCGTTGCAGGCAAATGCTTCGGAACAATCAGATCCCTGAGAAAATTCTTCGACTTTCTCCCTATCGATGCCAGAAAAACAGTGACAGTAGCACTCATAATCTCGCGACTGGACTACTGCAACGGTTTGCTCGCAGGTGCCAAAAAGAGCACCATCCTAAAACTGCAGAGCGTACTTCACACTGCTGCCCGTCTTGTCCTGGGCCTACCTCGCAGATCCTCTATCTCGGCAGCACTTCGTTCACTTCACTGGCTCCCCCTTCACAAGAGGATTCTCTTCAAAATCCTGATCATAGCCTTTCGTGCCTACAACAAAACAGGCCCTAAATACCTCACCAAACGCTTTCCCCATTACGTGCCCAGCCGTCACCTTCGTTCGACCCACGACAACCTCATCCTTCCCCCCAAATACAATCTGAAAACGAAGGGTGAGAAGACCCTCAGTTTCCTTGCAATTAAAGCTTGGAATAAACTGCCTAAAACCCTCAGACAACAAACCCTGGAAAAACCCTTTAGAAAGCTTCTTAAGACATGGATCTTTAATCTCTCTGATGACTCCGCCAAAGCTTCCATCTAACTCTTCCTGGAATGGTTCATTTGGGATCCCCAGCGCCAAGATGCTCCCTCCGGAGCGAACGTCGCGCTCTAGAAATACCAAATATCAAATATCAAATGAGTATTTTTCCAATTACTGCTCAATATTCATGATCCTTATTTGGAATCCATGAATGGTCTCCATTGATCTAGGGAAAAAAATGACAATTGCCCTGGACATTGCGGCCCAGGTCTCCACATGTAAAATGTCCTAATGAAATCCAAAAATTCGTTCACAGACAAAATCCTGCATCTGAAATGCCAATGTAGGGCTCTTAAAAGACAATGGAACAAAACAAAACTCCCTATAGAACAGATGGTCTGCAGAGTTCATTCAAGGGGATAGAAGATAGCTTGTATTAGAACTAAAAGGCATAACCTCGATCTTGCATCAATGGCACTAATAATTCACTTAAATATTTATTTGTATTTTCGAGGCGATGGTGACTCACCACGTTCTGTTAAAAATCGAGGTGTCTTCCTTTGAAACTTGTGAAAACGTATTTTCCTATTCCACTAATAATATCTCAGCTCTAAGAGAGAGAGCTCCACCTCAGCTCATTGTCCCTATGACCTCTAATACCCATTGCTCCCACTCTCTCAGACTTTACTCCAGCCTCAAAGACGTAAGTGAGAAATAAACCCAAAACCTTTAAGAAAACCTCCAAGCACTACGACAATTTGTCACTGGGCAAATAATTCACGTTTCCTTCCCTGTGGATCCTTTCCTAAACCCCCCAAACATGATATCATCATTCTCATCCTTAAAAAAGGTTTGCAAATCAAGTGAATTTTACAAACTATAGACTATTTCTGGACCCCCCTTTGTTGTCAATGCATTGAAAACTATGGTCTGCCACTCACCCTAATCCCACCCTGAGAAAGATTACATGTTCATTACCTTCCAGTTAGATTTTCAAATCCCAAAAGGATACCTCAACTATGTTAAAAATATTAGGGAAAAGCTTCTGGCTCCTGTATATGTTGGAAACATTAAACACCATTGATCAACTTATCCTTCCCAAACAGCTCTCAACTTTTGCGGCATTACTGGAGCTCCATTTACCAGGTTTACTTCACTCCTCTACCATTACTACCACAAACTCAAGACAAATTAAGCCATAGACAGAGCACAGGATATACAAGGAAACAGCTGAGTATCCACGATCAGCGAAATTGTTTAATATAAAAGATTCAATGTGTGTTTAGTTCAGCAAGCAATCTTCATCACAATTGTTCAGTTGTTCTAACAATGATACAGCTACAGCCGACACGTGTTTTGTCGCCCACTTGCAACTTTTTCAAGGCTGTTGAACAAGATCATACACAATATTTTATATTACTTGCATTCAAAAAACTTAGAAAAGACTCTTAACCCCTTGCATGCTGATGACGGCCCCCGGCTGTCATGCATCACAGTGCTCGTGTGCTGATTATGGCTGAGGGCCGTCATGAACCCGCCCACTCTTCAAACGGCCGCACAGGCTGCAGAATCGCGGCCGCGCCCAAGGGGTAACCCAGACGCCGTGATGCATGTTGTTACGGCACAACACGTCAGGAGATGGAGGCTTCAAAACTTTCACGGTTAATGCAGCACGGGAAATACCTTCCTTACTTAGAGTGAAAATGTGGACCGGATACTAACAACTTTTCATGGTAAGCCTAGGATAATATCTTTTATAGTTCTGGGCATATGGCAGCGTATGGAACTAGCGTGTCTGTATTAATAGGGGCACATCAATGAACTTACAGCCTTTTTGGTTGTTTACTATTTTTTAGCCTGAAAGACTATTACAACAGTTTGGAGACTTGACGTTATTACATTTAACATCGTATTACTTATCGAAAGATGTCGTGCTACAATTGAACACGCTTGCGAGAGGTGAGCTGCTAACGCTACATAATACGGAAATTCTAGGAGGAATGGGGTGTGTTGCTTGTGTAGTCATCCTGATCCATCGAGGGTAGGGATGTTTGCTTTGTACAAACTCTGGCCTTTTTTCCTAACAGGACTATTTCTCTCAACAGCAATCAGTTATCCTACATTCATATGAAGTATTGAGTAAGTGCACATATTTGAGTCAATAATAACACTTTAATTATGTACCATGCTCAAGTTTGTTTTTCACACTTGTGATTCTATTCAAACAAGTGAGTGACTGGGATTTTTAGAACTTGTTCGAGAGAATATACAGAGCATTAGTACACACGAAGGAAATGATGCTCATTGTTATTAGGGCTACTGCAAATGATATGGAAACAGTGAAGATACTGTACCTAATAAGTATCACGCTAGGACAGAGAAATCTGGGTTTATTAATTTGACTCTCTGGCCAACATCGAATTTTTAAACAACTTAGTGATTATCAGTCAAAAAGTCTTTATTTCGAATTTTCATGAAATACATACTATACAATACAAGCGTCTATACAAATCATCCTTATTATACACAAATAAGTTGATAGTTCTGAGTATGTTAAAACATAAAATATAAATAGATATAAAAAAGTAAAAAAGTTGTTAAAAACGAATTAAATATACAAGTAGCAAAAGACTTTGACAGCTAAACGGATAACAATAAAATCCAAATCAGTCAAAAATCCCTAACCCCTATGGGATGCCTACTTCCGCTGGGTTGTGCACCACAAATTAAGGACTGATTTTACAGATCCGGAGTACCCAGGCCCAACTTTCAAATTTCGCTACACCTATAACCACTGGAGTAGAGGTGTCAGATTTCAAGATTCTACTTGCAACCGGCGCTGATCTGGTTCCTAGTAACCGACAGACAGGTGTTAACCACAAGCGTCTTGGTTGTTGATACTCCGGGCAGACAACAAAGAAGTGATCAACCGTTTCAACCTGATCCAAACAAAATGGACATTTATCACTTCCTGTGTTCTTCCATCTGCTCATTAGCCAGCGTAGTGGTAGAGTACCTACTTTAAGCTGATGGTGCAATTTACGGTCTTGCTGCTTCGTTATAATGTCCCAGTATTCTTCCAAGCATGGGTCATCCTTGGTTATCATCTCTTACATCTTTAAGGGTATATGACGCACATATTTGGTTTTTCACTAATACTAGTCCTTATTTTGACGGATCTTCTTTAGTGATCTGGAAAGCAGAATTTACAAACTTATCCTCCTAGGATAAAGGAGATTTTCTACTTCCAGATTACATCTACTTGTGGAGGTATTCATAAACATTCATTTTACTGGTTTTAGCATGGGGCTTAAGGCTTCTCAGTTAGAACCTTTTCTTTTCATTCCACTTCTAACTACTCGGTGTTTTTAATAGTGTCGTAACAGCCTGTTAGCTGCTATGACATTTTTTCTGATTCACACACATGGGTGATGCTCTATAACATACACAATTTTGTTACTACTTGCATAATTTCACTTGGTATGAGCAGATGGACTTCTAAACTAGCATAATAGAGATAGTACCAAGAAAAGGAAAATATTTTTATTTGTCATATCTCTCCTTTTGAATACAAGTAATATAAAATATTGTGTATGATCTTGTTCAACAGCCTTGAAAAATTCGCAAGTGGGTGACGAAACACGTGTCAGCTGTAGCTGTATCATTGTTAGAACAACTGAACAATTGTGATGAAGATTGCTTGCTGAATTAAAAACACATTGAATCTTTTCATAATAAACAATTTTGTTGATCGTGGATACTCAGCTGTTTACTTGTATATGGTGTGCTCTGTCTATGGCTTAATTTGTCTTTTATATATACAGAATATTTCTACATATATTGTGTGATACGGTGGGTGGCACGGTATTGAGACATTGAGCACGCTTTGAATGTAGTGAGACAATATCTCCTTTCTATGCAAACATAACAGAGGTGCTGGCTATCTAAGTTACCCACTTGCACCATCTTTTTTCTGTACTACCACAAACTCACACTGGATACTTTAATGTCCAGATGAATCAGCATTAAATGTGGTGTCACTCAAGGCTCAGGCTTATTTCCAACATTTTTAATATCTACATGTACCATCTGAATAAGATTCTCACCCCCATGATATTGGCTACCATATGTATGTGGATGACACACAGCTTCTTCACAAGCGTGATGGCAACTTTAGTAGCCAATCCACAACATTATATTGCCCCTCCCATGTTCATCACTGATGATGGAAACTTTTTTTAAATGGGGAAAAAACTGAGATTCTTCTCTTGTAGATGGTTAGCCCTCAACAGTTGCTCTTCACTTGATCTGATTCTCCCCTTCTCAAGCTGTGTCAAAAACACCTATCTATGGAGTCTTGTTTAACAGTGAGCTCTATATTATGCAACAGAAAAACACTGTCTCTAAATATTCCATGTATTATTTATGTTTGCTGCTTGATGCCCTTCCTGCCCTCTTCATCTTCTAAACGTTAGTATTAAGCTTGCTGTTGTGATGTCCCACCTTGACAATCACAATAGATTGTGTATTGGTCTGCTGAAAAAATCAGTCATCAAACTCCAAATGCTCAAAACAAAGCTGTCCAAATACTGTTTGTCCTAAATTGCCGTGACCATATTAGGACCATTCTCAAAGCCCTCCACTAGCTCCCTGTAAAGGCCAGAACAAATTTAAAAGCACAATGCCTTTTCACAAAGCTATACACAGCAGGTCCTCTGACTACTTGTCCAAGCTATTCTTCTGCATAATTCGACTGCAAGTCTACAATCGACGAACCAGAAATTAGTGTTAACTTACTAATTTTGCCATCAAACATTTTGCAGATGAGCATCTCATTGGAACTCACTCCCATTATATAGAAGACTGAGCAAATGACTCTCTGAAATTCAGGGTGCTCTGAACACCACTTTTATACCTCGCTTCCACACAGATGCCTCCAGACAAACAAAGACTTGGATTTGTTATTGAGATGCCTAAAACCAGCCGCTCCATCATGCCTTGCCCCCTACAGAACCGTAAACGTAAGAAACCTTACAGCAAATGTGTGCTTAACATATTTATTTAAAACTGAATAAGATAGTCATGTACAACACAACAAACTTTGCACCACAGGAATGACCAATGTATGCACAATTGCTGTCCCTCCACTAGACTTTGATCTGTTGGCGGCAGTCAACAGCTGTTGCTTGTCCCATATCTACCAGTTTGCCAGTGTCCAAGGACCAGCACTGGAAGATAGTCTTCCTGACAGGGGCCTCTTACATTCTGCTCAAAGTATCACAAAGTACAGAATCAATTCTTGATGCAGGGCAGTGAGAGTCAAACATTAAAATATCAACAGAGAGAAAAAGACAAATCCCCCACATCTCAATGGTTTGTTCAAATCAAGTTATTTACCTGGCCTTAATGAAGAAGTCATGTTTCAATTCACTGTGATCATTTTGTTTGACTAATTTCCATTGCAAACTAAGCATGTCCATATCTAAATAATTCGGCTCATTGTAGTTTCATACTTTTCACCAACAGGTTTAAAAGTAAAATCATTGATATTTTGTTGCAGGCATATTGCAATCTAAACACACATCACATTATTATTATTATTATTATTATTATTATTAAATGGGTTTTGTTAAGCGCAGACTACCCGGAGCCATTCAAAGATCTTACTTAGGAAATGTTTGATAGCACAATAAAAGTATAGAAATTCTTTATGGAGACAGTACAGCTCTCTTACCGGATCAGCCAGAATTTTATCCTATTGAAATTTAGGAGACAAAAGAAAATATCCATTTGTCATTAGTCAGTGTTCTGATGCGCACTCCATGTGAAACTTTGAATAAAATAGCAACAAACACTTGTCTAGAGATGGACCTAAAACGCAACTCCCTATGGTCTGACTAGCACACCATTGTTTCTTAAGATTTGAAAAAAATGATCTATGCGATGTACACAATCAAAATACATCCACCATGATGTAATATATTTATAACATCTGATGAATAGACACAGGAGCCACCAAAGGTGGCATCAGTCACTGACTCCTCTAAGATTGTTACTGGGAGTTCACTGCTGTGTGGAGGGTATAGGTGCTGCATCATGGCAGCCACTACCAATTGCAAAAAGCTCAGTAAAGGTGGCCAGGGTTAATTAAAAATGTATTCCAGCTACCCTGAATTTCTTTACTCAGTCCACCTTGACTGATGGTGGGGTTTGCATGGAGGCATACCATATGCATATCGGGCCCTGCCCACTTCCACCTTCAGATCATTTTATTAATGGTATTTTTGTGAAACTAACCTCACAGAGCACCTGCTGACTGTGGATGGTGGATGACTGCTAGAGGTATTGTTTCAGCAGAGACAAATGATATCAACATGTGAATAGGGTTAGCATGCTGAAATGATTTTTATTGACTTTGAACTGTGAACAATGTTAAGTATTTGTGTAATAATACTATTTGCTAATGCACATTACTCAAAATGTCCTGTCCCTTCCAAACCATTCTGTTTATGACTGGAGTCTCTATCAGTCATGATTTTGAAATTCCTAACACACTTGACACACAGGCAGTTCCGGGGGTGAAAAGGTTCAAACTCCAAGAGAATATGACAGGAACTACATGTACGAATTATATTTTTCTTACCAACAGCAAGTCATCTAGGATGTTCTGAGAAAAGATTCAGAAGAACAGAATAGAATGCATTAATTGGACAAAGCATTTATAAAAAAAAAACATCATCATTAACACATAAATACATTAATAACCATATTGCAAGATGTTTAAAGCTGCTACTGCCCCATAAGCAAACTGTTCACTATTCAGTGACCTGGGATCTGCTCCTAGCCATCTACATACCTTGGAATTTCATTTTTGAAAGCTTCAGCATGCAGGGACCTCTCAAAGTCAGCCAAAATGTTGTCATCATTGGCTAGTTTCTTATTTGTATGGATCAACTGAGTATTTCAATGGTTCATTCTCAGATATCCCTACACACCTTTTAACCGGAGTTGTCTGTGGTGGTAGGGAATTTCATCCTCAGCTGAGTAGGTATAACCTATGTATTGACTGTAGGTTGTTCAAGCTTGAAAGGATCGGATGCCCACTGTGTTAGCCTACTCTATAATTTCTTACAGAACATGGCACAAAACATCTTTAAAAAACTGTAGACATACTGTCACTCAGAAACTACTTCAAAATGGTCTCACACTAGATGGTGGGGACGATACCTTTGCGTTAGAGGCACACAAAGCATATAGAACTGAGGTATTTTACTCCTGAGTTAAATTCACAGCCTCAGATAATGCAAAGTGGTTATATCACAAATATGAAGTAGGTGAAACACCAGAAATTTACACTCCATATGAGGCCACAGAACTCCCTCTCACTTACCAAAAACATGCTAATTGGTTTAAAGGTGCCCTCCCCAGACTACAGAAAACTTGAGAGCAGGCCCATTCAGCAATGAGCGGGAGACATGGCCAGTCTTGGCTGGATACACACCATATTCAGGTATCAATAATTTGACCGCAGCCCAACTGCAGGGATTATACAATACTTTAGTAATAATATGCAGATGCCTTACACATTGTGTAATGAAAACATTAACAGTTACCCCTCTGCTGGCAGTTCAAGCTGCACTACCACAATTGGTTACACTAGCCATTAGCCCACAAACATTGAATGCAGGTATGGGAAAAGTTCCCACCAAGAGGAAAGAAATTCCGTTTTGTATTGCACAAAAAACAAATCAGATTGAAGCAGTATTTCCCCTTATGGGCCTGCAGGAAAAACACAGAATACTAACCATTTGTTCGCCAATGGGGATGAATCCCCCAGTAGAAGAATGTGCTACTTGGGGTATGGTCTTTGTTGCAGTATATACCAGAATACATAGTACCCCTTCACTGGCAGTTCCACCTGACGTATTGAAACAGGTCCAGAATGAGCATGGACAGCACCTGCCCTAGACTTATGAATTAAACTCACGGGTGATTTTTCTGCAGTGTGTGCCATAATGTTGACTAACATTAAAGGGGAAGCAGCAGCATTAGCTATACACCGACCTTTAAGGGATTTTCCTCCTGCAGAGGAGAGCAGGAGCGCAAATTACCTAAAACTTTCGAAGAAACCTATGCCACGCTGGCTAGGGATAATCTGGGGACCAGAGCTGGGAAACCACGACTGAAGAGTAATGCTGAAAAGGATAACTCTAAGCAAGCACCCGACTCTCCAACGAAGAGGAAGTGGGCCAATAAAATACAAAATAATCATATAACAATATCACAGAGTGGGTCTCCTACACAGGAATCTACAGAGAAATGTTACAACTTGCAGAACCGTGATAATGTAAACCACTTGACAGGTATCAGCATACTGATACATGTCCCTCTCGTTCCTTCCAGTATTCATCTGATAAATGTTCCAAGAGAGGAAAACGGACAGAGCACAGATCAGAAAAGCAAGTGAAACAAAAGAAGGACTTACAACGCTCCTGTGACTACATAATTAAGCAAGAAGAAAAGCCTAAAACATCTAAACCTCAATTTAAAAAGAGGAAGGTAGCCAGACTTAAGATCAGAAATGCCCTGGATTTTAAAGACTTTGCTTCTGAATGGGGAATTTCCATTGACAATGCTGTACAGCGCAGCAGAAGTCACAATAGTTCACCAGAACCTGATGGATTGTCTGGTGGAAGTAGTACTGAGTAAGTGTATCACAGTGGAAACACAAGATACTAGGTTAAGCAGTCCACATTGTTAATATGAAATCCAACTACGGTTGGAGCGGGACATACCCAGGTTCAGTAATGTCCTCTTCTGGGAGGAGCTCACACAAGGATGCAATATTCTTTTGTCGAAAAAGATTGGCCAACTCATTTCGTAATCAATTGCCCAAAGGGGAAAACAGTGATTTTACTAGCCTTTTCCAACCTCGATCCAGAATC
Organism: Lissotriton vulgaris; assembly: GCF_964263255.1. Classification (NCBI taxonomy): domain Eukaryota; kingdom Metazoa; phylum Chordata; class Amphibia; order Caudata; family Salamandridae; genus Lissotriton; species Lissotriton vulgaris. The sequence goes on along the minus strand of NC_141695.1, from coordinate 1,230,946,848 downwards.
GATTTAACACTTGTATGCCAAGGAGTGGGCTTTAGTGCTAGCTTCTCCGTTATGCCCGCAACCATATGGGGTGGGATGATGGTTCACCTTATCATGACATACCATTGAGGACAACCTCATAAACCCAAAGACAATATCTAAGCTAAACAACAAGTTAGGGAATTCCTAGAACAACTAGAATACCAAGGTATAATAGAAGGGTGCACCTCTTCAATGAATAATACTGTTCCCAGAAATGAAACCAAATCAATCATATCATATGATGTTTGATTACAGACACTTAAACTCAGCTACTTGCATATTTGTAGTACAATACAAACACAGTGCAGCACTAGTGAATGACATTGTGTAGAATAAACACAAAACAAAACTAGATATCTCAAATGTTTTTTTCTGCCAAAAATATAGCACTTGGTAGCACGTATTTGACAGCCTTCATTGCATTAAGTTCTGAGAAACAAAACTAACATATAGCTCAGGAGTCTAAAAGTAGCCCTGGGCTGTTTTCAGCCAGAGTCACAGAATTACTTGAAAATGTTGATGACCAGCCATTGTGATATGTTGATGGTATATATTTAACAGACAATGACCTTATAGAACACTTGACCACAGCAAACCACAAAATCCTGGGGTTTCCTCACGTGGGCTACAGATTCAATAAAAAAAAATTGAGAATTGCCCACCTCAGGGTCCTATTTTTAGGATGCAAGTTGCCAAGTAAGGGCAAAAGCCTAGTTTGGCAGAACATACATTCCAATTTATACAGAATGAGTAAAAAAAATTGACAACTTATTATGCCCAGAATTTTCAAGCAGACATTGAACACTAGAACACATGGAAACTTTATGTTTCGTTCAAGCTGATATGATAGCTTTCAGAACACCTGCACACATGTGTAAACACAACAAATCTATTTATCCGGGTAATCACGGGTACATTAGGGTACATATATGTTGCATTCAAATAAGGTGACACAGTAATGATAGCATGTAATTCAGATTTATATACAAATGCTGAAATGTGTTTTGTATTTACTGAACAAATAATGACAACAGTACAGACTGCTGCAGTGAGAGAGTGTGCCCTATCTCAAGGGAAACAAATTAGTGTCATGAGCCCGGTACCGACCTTAGAGGTGGTTAGCAGAGCAAGCATTCCCAACTCCTATAGTGTGTGATTTGTGTTAATGTGTGCAGTCATATAATGAGTACCTTCATCATTGGAGCCAGAATGGATTCAGAGATTCAAAAGGTTGCTAAGGGAAGCACAAGGTGCTTTGGGAATAGGTGGCAAAGCTGAAAGAATGCTTGCCATGGGCTCAAGTCATTCATACATTGAGTTGTTTTACAGGATTTAAAAGACTTCCAGGATGAACAAAACAACGTCCAAGTAAAAGGCACCACCACCGGAGAGTAAAGGTAGCTCCGACAAGATCTGGCTGGACCTCAAAAGTCAGGGATATGGTCCGAGAAAAGACTGTGAACAAGAAAAAATGTAGGCCATCTTACAAAGTGCCTGTCCTGGCTGGCCTCAATGTGATGCAACGATCTGGGACGATGTGTGGGTTCCTGCAGTGACACTGCATGCCTTGCGTCGGAATCGCTGCGGTGATCTCGGACTTTAGAGATCGGTGCACTCGATGCAGCGTGCAGCGATTTCTTGGACTACGGGCAAGCGCTGCGAATATTTCTCTGGCAATGTGCCAGAAACAGATGTGGATATGTCATGCTTCTCGAAGTTGTGTTACTTTTTCCAGCTCCCAGTGGCAAAAAGCCTCCAGAGGTCAAATACAACAGCTGGCATCTCTTAGCAGGTGAGAAATCCCAGCCAGGTAGTTCAGGGGAGCTGGTGGTGAAATGTTTGTGTCCCTGAGACTTCGTAACTGGGCCGCTACCTTGCGCAAGATTTTGATTGTGTCGCATTTTGTTTTTACTTATGTTTTAAAAACCACGTGGCTGCATTGAGATCTGTTTTAAAATTGTAATTTGAATTAGTGAAGTGAACTGTACCTCGAATCGGAGAACGGTCACGGACATAGCCGGCGCTGACTCCCTAACGAGCCACGGGGTTCCTGCCAGCCAATCACTAAGGGCGGGGCGGAGAACTAGGTGGGGAATCAGTATTTGAAGGCGTCTTAGCGCGGGAGCGGGCACTTTGGTAACTGGGCCACTACCTTGCGCAAGAATTTGCTCGTGTCACATTTTGTTTTTACTTATGTTTTAAAAACCACTATGCTGCATTGAGATCTGTTTCAAAATTGTAATTTGAATTAGTGAAGTGAACTGTACCTCCTATCGGAGAACGGTCACGGACATAGCCGGCGCTGACTCCCTAACGGGCCACGGGGTTCCTGCCAGCCAATCACTAAGGGCAGGGCGGAGAACTAGGCGGGGAATCAGTATTTGAAGGCATCTTAGCGCGGGAGCGGGCACTTTGGTAACTGGGACGCTACCTTGTGCAAGAATTTGCTCGAGTCGCATTTTGTTTTTACTTATGTTTTAAAAACCTCTATGCTGCATTGAGATCTGTTTTAAAATTGTCATTTGAATTAGTGAAGTGAACTGTACCTCGAATCGGAGAACGGTCACGGACATAGCCGGCGCTGACTCTCTAACGAGCCATGGGGTTCCTGCCAGCCAATCACTAAGGGCGGGGGCGGAGAACTAGGCGGAGAATCAGTATTTGAAGGCATCTTAGCACGGGAGCGGGCACTTTGATAACTGGGCTGCGACCTTGCGCAATAATTTGCTTGTGTCGCATTTTGTTTTTACTTATGTTTTAAAAACCACTATGCTGCATTGAGATCGGTTTTTAAATTGTAATTTGAATTAGTGAAGTGAACTGTACCTTGAATCATAGAACGGTCACGGACATAGCCGGCGCTCACTCCCTAACGAGCCACGGGGTTCCTGCCAGTCAATCACTAAGGGCGGGGGCGGAGAACTAGGCTGGGAATCAGTATTTTAATCCTTAATGGCGCGGAAGCGCGCAGCGGGAGCGCCAGAGGTGCGCCGAAGGCTCACCAAAGGCGAGCCTATCTGCGCCGGTCCGCGCTAGTACGGGGTTAGGGGCGAGTCACTCTGCCCAACGTCTCATTTACTCCTCAGAAGACCTTTGCAGTTTGCAGCGGGCGCTGTCCCCATTAGAGCCTGCCATTAAAAACTGCCTCGACAAAAATAGAATTTATCAACGACGCGTCAGCTTCCCAGAAATATCGGTCAGTCGGGAACAGAAAGGCAACTCCACCTCTTCCAGGCAGGTAGCGCTCCTGCTGTATTATTTAAATACACGCTCTTTAGTCAAACATCAGTTAGAAATATTCACATTATTGACTACTGATCAACCAGATATCCTGTTTGTCACCGAAACTTGGCTGACCCCTGACTCCACACCTGATATTCTGGTGGCACTTCCCACCGATTACTGTATTCTCCACATGGATCGTCCCCCTGGTAAATCGGGTGGGGAAGTGGCTGCAATTGTCCACTGCAACCATGACAATTTTGTCTTTTAATCTTGTGGCTGTGGACAATTTAGTCATCAAATTGGAATCTGATTCTACCTCACTGATTTGTGTTGTAATCTATAGGCCCCCTCAGCATATGCCTCTAGTTCCTCTCTTATTGAGTGAGCAAATAGCAAACATAGCAACCAACTATTCTAACATCATTATCATTGGTGATTTTAATTATTGGTTTAGTGATACACTTGGTGGTCTCCATTCACAGGAATTTACGGACTTATTAACCAACCTTAACTTAACTCAGCACCTATCGTTGCCAACACACAATAAGGGTCATATATTGGACCAAATCTGGACCACAAACCCTATCATTTCTGCTCTCCTGGTACTCCCATGTCTGTGGTCTGATCATCACCTTATAACATTCCTGATGACTCTACCTCTTAGAACTAAGTATTCTCGGGTCGAGGGGGGCCTAGCAAGATGTTGGGGTACTCTTGATAGATTGGAATTTATGAACTCCCTAGCCAGCTCAACCCCAACGGTCACTCAAGACTTAAACACTTAAGATGCGCAGATCACTTCATGGCTTCAAACTGCCAGCGACAAGTTTGTTCCACTCAAGAAAATTAGGTGTAATCGCTGGGCTGATGCTCATAAATGGTTCTCTAGTGAACTAAGGGAACAGAAATTGTCACTCCGTCAAAAGGAGAGAAAATGGAGATTAAACTACGCCCCTGAAGATAAGCTCCTCTACAAAGAGGCGCCAAAAAGCTATAATAAAGCTATTAAGGCAGCAAAGGTAGATTATTTCTCCACCAGGATCTTGAACTCCAGCAATAAATCGAGAGAGATTTTCTCGATTGTGAATGAACTATCAAACGCTGATAGAGTTTTGCTCAAGCCCGCTCCCACTCAGGAGCTCTGTGACGATCTGAATATTTTTTTCTTTGATAAAATAGCCACAATTAAAGCTAGTATTTCATGCTCTTCCTAATTTGTACCCCCATTGGACACACCTATGAACATCCCACTGCTGGAACAGTTTCCCACAATTAGTCCTCAGGCGCTCCCCCTCCTACTGTCCAAAGAAGAAAAATCGGGCTCTCCGAGGGACTGATGTCCACCTTACATTTTGAGAGAATTTTTTTCAACCTTTCCACAACCTTTCCAACCTTTCCCTGTCTCTCTTGAATGCCTCACTGTTACAGGGCTGTGTCCCTAAATCATTTAAAGATGCAGTAGTGGTTCCTTTGGTAAAAAAACCTGGAGCAGATCCATCTAACTCCTCCATTTATCGTCCACTATCTTTACTCCCCTACTTGGCCAAAATACTGCACGCACATGTGCCTAAGTGTATGTCAGACTTCATGGAACAGTCTGGATATCTGGACCCCCAACAAGCGGGTTTGCGCCCTGGCCACTCCACGGAGTCAGTCATACTGGCAGTATTGGACGATCTACACAGGAAGGCAGACTCCGGAACCCCTTAGGCCTTGGTACTCCTGGATTTGTCAGCCGCATTTGACACGGTGGACCATAAGATATTGGTGGACCGTGTCAGACGGACTGGGATCCAGGGCCATGCCTAGAGTGGATTATGTCCTTTCTGGAGGGCCGCACACAAGCAGTACGCCTGGCTAATTTCACAGCGCTTAGGCTGAACATCACTTGTAGGGTCCCTCAGGGTTCCTCCCTGTCCCCTCATCTATTCAATCTGTGCCTCCTCCCTCTGATCAAGTCCTTAAAAAATAGGAATGTGACTACATTCAACTACGCGGATGACTTACAACTCTCATTTACTATAGACAATTCTCCTAATTCTATCACCAATTTTCAGGAAACCATGTTACACATCCACTACTGGATGGACAACCATCATCTGAAGCTTAATCCTAGGAAGAATGAGGTGCTACTGATAGGGGGCAGCCATGTCTTCTGGGGCCCTCACTACTGGCAAGCAGAGCGTGGGCTTTCCCCTAAGCCATCTACCTCTGTGAAAAGTCTGGGGGTAACCATAGACAAAGATTTATCCCTGAAAACCCAAATAGGGACAGTGGTTTCAACATGTTTCTTTCAATTACGAAAGATTTATAAGATCCATCACCTGCTTACTCACGCAGTATTGATACAGGTGGTGATAGGGCTGGTATTGTCTCATTTAGACTATGCTAACTCAATTTACCTAGGGCTCCCATCCTGTCTGACTAAGCGGCTTCAGCTGGTGCAGAACCAGGCTACTAGATTGATCCATCAGCAGCCCAGGTGGCACTCTGCCAGACCTCTTATAAACAAAATTCACTGGCTACCACTGCCTCAACGATCTGCATTTAAGACAGTTTGCTTAATTTTTAAAGCCCTAAATTGTCATAGTCCCATATTTATCAATAATTTGCTAACTAGGTAAACCCCTACTCGGGATCTTTGCTCCAAACATCTACAGTTGCTAGTCACTCTGAAATTCAAGCGGAAACGACATGGTGGATGCCGGTTTGCATATCTGGCCCCACAGCTGTGGAACTCGCTTCCCTTGGAGATTCGATCCTGCACAGAACTACTGCGGTTCAGGAAACTTCTTAAAACTTGGCTATTTAAACAAGCACATGAGTAAGCCCTGCCTCAGTATGCAACCAGTCCAGAATAGCGCCATGAAACCTTGGTCTACGTGCGCTTTACAAATTTGTTATAACATAACATAACTTCAGAACAGGATTCAAGCTCAATTCAAGCCCTTGGAGATCTTCCTCAAGCAGGGACGACAGCAACCAGCAAAGTCCTTTCTCCTTTTCTTGGCAGCAAGTAGCCACTGCAGGCCAACCCCAGACAGCAAACTGTACAGGGGCAGTATTCCTCCTCAGCTTCTCCGGCTCTACTCCTTGGCATAGATCCCTCTTGATTCACAGAAGTGATCTAAAGTTCTGGGGTTTGGGCCCCAATACTTGTACAGTAAAATCCTTTGTTCGCTGGTGGCAGGGAAGCCCTGTGCCCAGTCAAAGCCAGTTCTGTCCTCTCTGGTGCAGCGTCCTTGCAGGAGGTGGAGACAGCATTGTGGAATGCAGAACAGGCACATTCAGGTGAAAGGAAATCTCCTCCTAGTACTCTAAATGCAGCCCTGGTCTATTCAGCCCAGCCCTGACTCATCCAGACTCTCTGGAGCAACTACTCCTCCTCAGCCCCTGTCATTCCAAAGCAAGACATGCAATACACAAACCTAACAGTTGCACACTGGATGGCTAAGCAAGAAAATACCTACTTTCTAAAAGTGGTATTTTCAAACACAGAATGTAAAAATCACCCTCACTAAAAGATGCATTTTAACACTCGGAGTTCAGGCATATCAACAATTATTTCCCTATCTTGTTCCGAGGGGTAGTTTAAAATTGTATAAGCAAACTCCCCATTCTATCCTATGAAACGGATAGCCTTGCAATAGTGAAAAACAAAATTGGCAGTAATTCACTATCAGGGCATGACACACATCAGGGCATGTACTACCTTTCGCATACACTGCACCCTGACCACAGGGGTACCTTGGGTCTACCGTAGGGGTGACTGTCAATTAAGAAAAAGGATGGTTAGGGCCTGGCAAGTGGATGAACTTGCCAAGTTGACATGGCAGTACTAGACTCCACACAAGCGCTGCAACAGCAAGCCTGAGTTACATTTACAGGCTGCTCATGTGGGTGGAGAGCTCCAAGCCAATTAGCACCATTTGATTTAGAGGCCCTGGGCACACACGGTGCACTGTACTAGGGACTGACTTGTAAATCAAATCAGCCAATCATGGAAACACCATCCCATAACAACGATTTACAAATGGAGCACTTACACTTTGGCACTGAACAGCAGTAGCAAAGTGCCCAAAGCATCTAGACCAGCAAAATGAAGTCCAACACACAGCAAAAACACAGGAGGCAAAGGCAAAAATACAGGGGAAACCCATGCCAATGATGCCAGGTCTACTACACAGCATATGCTCTGGAAGGGGTAACCTCCAGGTCTGTATCCTGCAATCAGAAGGACTGTCAATGATACCTAACTCTGTTCTAGAAACAAATGTTGTCCAAACTTTAACAGATAATGTGTCAATTGTCAATCTGTCAAGATATACTTTGTCCAATCAACAGAACTCTGTGTTATGGTTTAAACTTCAGTCCAACATCCATGCCAGACTTTGCACAGATGCATGTTGACTTGTTTAATTTTACTACATACCTTAAATTAAAGAAGCTTTTTGATGAGCAGCCAACTTATGTCTTACTTTCAATTGCACACACACTGGAATGTCATAGGCCCATACTATTATTGCTAGATGACACAGGCCGACCACCACCCTCTATGCTTAATCTACTTACTGATTTAGACAACTCCTCCAATCTCAATCTAGACACTTAGTTAAAACCCAAGTCTACTTTTATTCCTAACATACCATCTGACATCCTAATAGACATATTTTACAAGGGAATCACCAGTGAACTATACATACTGGAGGACAAATGTCATAAGGGAAACACATATATAAAAAAACAATCTGAGTATTATCATAAAGGAAGCAGACAAAGGGGAGAACATAGTGGTTATGAAGGACAGTGAATACATGAACGAGATTGATAGACGACTATAAGATGGTTTAGCCTACATTAGATTGACTAACAATCCACTGAAAAACATACCTAAAAAGATTGAATTCAGGTTGGCCCATTGCAAGATCTTTGTCTTATCAGTGCCATAGAATTCAAATTAATGTGTAATCCATCTCCACAGACGCCATTTATTTATATACTGCCAAAGATTCATAAAGCAGGGCACCAGGCAGACCCATGTTGATTTCTGAGTATATAGATTTTCTTTCGCAGCCATAATTGTACAGTTTGCCATCCTTTATACAAGATACAAAGGACCTTCTTAGCAAACTATAGGACATAGAATGGGTGGATAAATTAAAATTTGTAATGTTGGATTTCAATTCCCCATATACGTGTATTCCCTTGGGAAAGGACATACAAGATCTTGCCTCTACTCTTTTGGTTAGAGATACCTCACTATATGAACATACTGAGATGATTCTAGATCTAACCAGACTTTTGCTTGAGAATAAAGTATTTTTTTAAAGCCGCAATTGGTTTTGACAGGCCCAAGGAGTTGCCATGGGTTCCAAAGTTGGTCCTTTATATGCCAACCTTTACATGGGCAATTTTAAAAAAGTAATTTGTGGTCACATCCCCCACCGGAGATTGTAGAACACATAGTATGTTGGAGAAGATATTAAGACAATATTTTTGTCCTCTGGACAGGCAGTTTGACTCAGCTAACTCACTTTTTCAACATCTTAACAAGACCCTTACAACCTGACCTTTACACAGGTTAATCACAGCCAAATAGAATTTCTTGATGTTACCAAAATAGCTTCTAAACCTATTAGGAAACCCACTGCGTGCATTTCTATCAGCTTGAGCACCGTTTCATCCAGAGAGGTTATTCTGACAGCACTTTAGCCAAAGCAAGAAAGAGAATTGTGAAAGCAGAATGCAATTCCCTTCTAAAATTCAAATCTAAAGTCTACAATACTGACCTGATATTGGACCTGATAACTAAATACTGTACACAAAGTCATGATGTGTAAAAAACTTCTTCACAAGAACTGGCATATATTTAAGTCGGATTCTACCCCAAGTAAATACATATCTCCCAAACCTATGGTTACAAATAAAAGGGGTACCACACTGAGAAAAATCTGGTGCCTATGTTACATCATCCCTAGCACCCACAAAGGGATTGGTTTGTAGTTCTTAGCCAAAACAAAGGGTTTCAGTAAATGTATGAGATGCAACGTCTGTCAATATGCAGCGGAAAAACAGACATGTTTTCAATATAATGCAGCAATTAAACTCCATATTCAGCAGTTGATAAACTGCTATAACAAAAATTAATATACTGTATTGTTTGTCAATGCCAAAATATATATGAGGGTAGCACTTACTGACACTTGAATGAATTGCTACAAGAGCATATAAGAAGCATAAAAAATAACAATACAAGTTACCCTTTTGCCACACAGTACAACATGACACATTCAGGATCTGAGCTGATTTGGATTAAATTTCATTGTATAGTGCATGTTGAGTGTGACCCTGGAGGTGGTGATAGGAACATGACCCTAATGAGTGCAGAAACCAAATGAATCACCAAACTTACGGCTGTTGATAGGGGCCTTAATAGCGATAGGGAACTGCATGTATTTCTCATGGATTACATTAACAATATTTCTTAGCTATCAATAGAAAATTACACAGGGTTAGAGATCCTATGAGCAGATATGTGAGGATTCTCATGTCAACAACTCAATGGTCTTATTGCCAGGTATTTATTTGATACACAATGGTAAGGCAACCCAAATTGTTATATGTTGTAATCTTGAACACCTTACTCTTCTGGATAATTTATTATGGCTAGCATTATGGCTTTGCACAGGGTATACTCTTTTTAAATAATATTGTGTGCTTTCAGAATTTAACTGTTAGGGGTACAATACATGACTAACCATGAACCACCATATTGTTAAAAGAGCTCAGTAAAAATATTGTTTTGAATATAAATATTCATTTTGGAGAATTTACTGTCTATGACCGATTTTAATATTTCATATTTATTCATATTGCTCACCCATACAATGTTATGCCCTTTCAGAATTTAACTGTTAACAGCTTAGCAAAAACACAGTGTTGAATATGAATACTAACGTTGGATAGCCTTTTCTATACTTTACTGTCTGTGGCCACAAGGAGTGGCTGGCTCTATTTTTCCACATTTACTCATATTGTCTATCTCTCACATCTGTTGTACATTATAACTAGCATGAATTGCTCACTCTGTGAACCACTCCAATATGGCTGAATCAAGGGCTTTCTGCCTATTACTCGGATCCTATACCTCTTACTTTATCGGGCTTCACAGTATTTTGCTGAATACTATATTTTTCTCCTTTTTTTACCTTTTTCCTTGCCCATTCATTGTGAATGTGACCCCGGTGAATACTCCTATGATTTCAATATACCATTATCTTACAAATTTACATTACACTGTAGATGTTATCTTGTGGTCTTACTTGGCCTGGGGATTCATTTTGTTCTCATTCATTATTCTTTTTTTTTTCAATTTTATTTCTTTCCTTGACTCTCAACACTTTTTTCAAATGCTGCACAGACTCAAGCATTGTAGTCTGCATGCAATTTTCACCTGGCCACGTTAGCAAATCTTATGATTATGTAATTCATTAGGGAGGGATGTCTCTTTTTTCTTTCTATTTACTGATCACTTAAGTACATCGGCATCACGTTAGCGTCAGCTCCATTCTTCTGGGATGACAAGACTGCACGTGGACATTTCACGTTGAAAGGTAACTCGCCACGGCAATTTCATTATGCTCTTGCAAGTAATGCCCTCTATTTGTCGTGCCATGACAGTCTCTCATAGGGCTTATTATAATTATACATATCAAGTGGCCTTACATTGCTTATAGATGGTTTAAATGTATGTACTGTACTTGTTGGTTCATGCACAAGCCATTTTATGGACAAGGCGCTCACCTTTGACTTTAAGGATTTTAATTCCCACCACCTTGCAAAACGTATTTAGCACACAAAGGGGTTCTACATTGTTTTTCTCTTAAGGGTGTATTTGTTTTGACATTTTGCCACATTTATTTACAGTACTCTGTTTTATTACAAGCTTTGACAGCCAACCTAGAAGGGTAAAGGATTGCTTATTGCTCATGGAGACTGGTGCAGGAGTATCTCTATTCGACTCGAGTGGGCACTTGCCACACATAATTTTGAGACTCTGGCACTTTATTGCTACTTATAACACCATTTGTACAATAGTGAAATTCACCTTACTGTACACATTTTGAGGAGATAATTACATGTTTTTATCTCACAGGCAAAAGCTTATCAAAGACTCTGCCTGATCTTGTTAACTGCTACTCAGGGTTTGACATGCTCATACTCCTTTTGGTTAGATAGGTAAGACCTACACCATTTTGTGATCCAGATTTTAATATACATTATATTCTCTATACCTGCTGTCAGGATTATTATTGTGGGTGCCACCCAATTTATTATCAAGTACTTGTCTTTTATCCACTGCTGTCACATATTGAGTCACATATGAATTCTGGACCATCTACAGACATTCATGGTCCACAGGTGAGATTTGTCAGACTAATAATGTGGTGACACCACGTACATGCTCTTGTACTTACATTATTTTCTCTCCCACCCCCCTTTTGTCTTTTTACATAATCATGGTTTTTGGAATCCCAGTTGTTTTCACTGTACTTCCCCTGACACGTTTTGATGGAGACCTACATTTGCGTCTTTGGACCACAGGCCAGTACTGTGATATATGAAGAATTACCTCCCCAACCTAGCTTACCACACTCTGTAGAGGGACATTAGTCTTATGTTTCTCTTACCTCCATCAATAGGTTACTTAAGGCTCTTGATTAGTAGAAGACTACGTTTACAACAGAGGTTTTCTTCACAACATTGGATGCAGGAATTGATCCATTGGTATCTGATGGCTAGGATCTTTTCCTTGCACGATTCTTGTAAGGTTTGGCAATGTAGCCGACTTAATATGTTAACTTTTGACTAATTTTTCTTGCTGTGAAGTAACCATGCTTATTACACTTTGGGTTCTCTGTGTTAACCAGATATTGGCTCTCCAAATCTTGTAACTTGCAAATTGCTTACCAGGATATTTATACTTGCCTAGGTCAGCACTTCTTTCATCTGAGTCTATCTAGGCATGTTTTACTCTTATGCATGCACTGGGTGGATGTTGGTGTAGGTGGTTACTTTGTCGGACTAGAAGTCTCAAACCTTGGATTTCACATTTTCCACAACTTAGATGATCACTTCAAAGACGCCTCATCTTTATTCATTGTTATCTATAGAAAACTCCTCACTTCTACTTACTTTACACACTTTGGGATTTAACGTTACTCATCACATGCTTTAAAATTCTTACAGAATCTTTTGGGAGCACGGGTGCAGGAGCCCCTTCCTTTCTAGGGCATGCAAGTACAGATGAAACTTGTATTCTTGAAAAATGTATGTAAAAATACACTTAGGTGATCAGATGTTTATACTCATTTACAGCCTTGAAGAAGTCACTTTGTGACAAAACATGTGTTGATTGTTTTCTCCTGTTTTCAACAAGTTTATACCGATGATCACAGTTACCTGGCTTCTGTCTGCAATAAATTACAGATTTGAAATTCTATAAGAATCCTTACTTTATGGACTGACTTTGTATAAACTCCCATTGAGTGCTTTACTATCTTTGTTTAAACAACAAAAACATGGTAGTATTTATTTAGATGCTGGGGCCTTGACGTTTGGGCGTTAATGGCAACCTTGTGTTCTCCACTTATATTACATATGTTTTGGATGAGTTCTAAAATGTATGTAGATAAAGTTCAAGTTCAAGTTCAGTAATTTTTATAGCACACTACTCACCCAGAGGGTTTCAAGGCGCTTGAGTGAGAGTGGGTGCATCATTTATCGAATAGCCAGGTTTTCAGCTGCTTTCTGAAGGAGAGGTGGTTCTGTGTGAGGCGGAGGTGAGCGGGGAGAGAATTACAGTTTTTGGCCGCTAAATAGGAGAAAGATCTTCCTCCCATGGTGGAGCTATTGATGCGCGGGATTGTGGCGAGGGCTTGATTGGATGAACATAGTTGGCGGGTGGGTGTGTAGAAGGATAGTCGTTTGTTGAGGCATTCGGGTCCTAGGACGTAGAGGGCCTTGTGTGTGTGGGTGAGGAGACGGAATGTTATTCTTTTGTTGACGGGAAGCCAGTGGAGATCCCTCAGATGACCGGAAATGTGAGCTTGACGGGGGATGTCCAGTAAGAGTCTGGCTGAGGCGTTTTGGATGCGTTGGAGTTTTTTCTGTAGTTTGGCTGTGGTTCCGGCGTAGAGGGTGTTTCCATAATCTAGTCTGCTAGTGACTAATGCGTGGGTGACTGTCTTTCTTATTTCGGTGGGGATCCAGCGGAAGATTTTTTTGAGCATGCGAAGGATGTTGAAGCATGAAGATGAGACGGCGTTGACTTGTCTGGCCATCGAGAGGGAGGAGTCTAGGATGAAGCCCAGGTTACGTGCATGATCTGTAGGTATGGGTGCTGTACCCAGGGCCGGTGGCCACCATGAGTCATCCCAGGTGGAGGGGGATGATCCTAATATGAGGACTTCCGTTTTGTCCGAGTTAAGTTTTAGATGGCTGTTCCTCATCCATTCGGCTACTTCTTTCATACCTTCGTGTAGATTGGTTTTGGCGGTGTTAGGATCTTTGGTGAGGGAGAGGATCAGCTGGGTGTCGTCTGCGTAGGAGATGATGTTGAGGTTGTCTTGTCACGCGATGGATACAAGAGGACTCATGTATACATTGAAGAGGGTGGGACTGAGTGATGATCCTTGTGTTACGCCGCAGATGACTTCGGTTGCCTCTGATTTGAATGGGGGGAGGCGGACTCTTTGGGTTCTACCGGCGAGGAACAAGATGATCCAGTCCAACGCTTTTCCTTGTATTCCGATGTTGCTGAGGCGTTGAATGAGGGTGTTATGACAGACTGTGTCGAAGGCGGCGGAGAGGTCAAGTAGGATGAGGGCAACTGTTTCTCCGTTGTCCAGTAGTTTTCGGATGTCGTCTGTGGCAGCGATGAGGGCGGTTTCGGTGCTGTGTTTGGCTCGGAAGCCGGACTGTGAGGGGTCAAGTGAATTATTGGATTCAAGGAAGGCGGCGAGCTGGCTATTGACGGCTTTCTCGATGACTTTGGCCGGGAAGGGGAGGAGTGAGATGGGGTGGTAGTTTTTAAGTTCAGAGGGGTCCGCTGTGGGTTTTTTCAGAAGGGCGCTGAGTTCGGCATGTTTCCAGCTTTCTGGGAAGGTAGCGGAGTTGAAGGAGCAGTTGATGACATCGCAAAGATGGGGTGCGATGATGGAGTCTGCTTTGTTGAAAATGTGGTGGGGACATGGGTCGGTTGGCGATCCTGAGTGGATGGAGTTCATCAGGCGGATGGTGCCTTTAATTGTGATTGGGTTCCAGGCGTAAAGGTTGTGAGAGTGCTGTTTAGGATCGGAGGTGGGTTGAGTGGGTTGTTCTTCGGACAGGTTTCCAAAGCTGTTATGAATGTCGGCGATTTTGTTGTGGAAGAAGGAGGATAGGGAGTCGCAGAGGTCTTGGGAGGGAGTGATATCGTTGGTGCCGGCGGTGGGGTTGGTAAATTCTCTGACGATATCAAATAATTCTTTGCTGTTGTGGGTGTTGTTGTCGAGTCGATCCTTGAATGCAGATTTCTTGGTGGATCGGATCAGTTGGTGGTGTTTGCGGGTGGCGTCCTTGAAGGTTGTCAGGTTGTTAGGGGTTGGGGTTTTTCTCCAGGTTTTCTCGAGGGTGCGACATAGCTTCTTGGATTTCTTAAGGTCATCGTTGAACCAAGGGGCCTTTTTGCTACCTTGTTTGATCTGGTGGTTTTTCAAGGGTGCTAATTTGTCAGCGCTGTGGGTGATCCATTGTGTGAGTTTGGTGGCAGCTTGGTTTGGGTCCGATGATATGGTGGGGGGGTTTTGGTTAAGCGATGTGAAGAGTTGGTCGGTGGTGATTTTGTTCCAGTTTCTTTGAGGAATAGGTTGTGGTGGGATGTGGGTCGTGATCTTTTTGTAGCTGAAATGAACGCAGCTGTGGTCCGTCCAATGGAGAGCCGTGGTGTGATCGAAGGAGATGTGTTTGCTGGAGGTGAAGATAGGGTCGAGCGTGTGTCCGGCAAGGTGGGTGGGGTTGTCAACAAGTTGTTTGAGTCCAAGATTTGCGAGGTTGTCCAGAAGGGTGGTGGTGTTGTTATCGTTATTCTTTTCCAGGTGGAAGTTGAGGTCTCCCAGTAAAATGTAGTTCTCGGAGGCGAGGGCATGTGGGCTGATGAAGTCAATGATGTCTTCATTAAATTGTGTGCGGGTTCCTGGTGGTCTGTAGATGAGGGTGCCTCTAAGTGTGGTCCTGGGAGTCACCAGTCACAGTTTCAAAGTAGCTGCCAAACTAAACTCCAGTTTGCTAATCATTCACAGGTTTATTGAGTCACCGAGTGAGGAAAGCTTAGTTTGTGTACCGCATGGGGAGATGGTGCTATGTAGCAGACCTGCTATAATTAAAAACCAGGAATTTTGTGTTACAGGACCAGTGGTTAGTTTGAAGAAAACTAAGGGCAGGGGCTGCAAGTTTTGCTCAGATGCCATTGCTGCTGTTATCGAAGGTTAGGGTGCGAATACCAAGGCTGTGCAGTTTTGACTGCACCTCAAGCTTCCTTCTTACACCACCAAGCATTCCCTGCCCCTTTCGTGCAGGTTCTTTTTCTTCCTCACTTTCTTAGTCACTGGTTTTATGTCTTTCTATCCATCCTTCTTTTATCCTTCTGTGTTTACTCTTCTCACTTTTTGTCTGGATCAAAGTCTGATGAGGAAAAAGGCATTCACCGGCTTAAAATAAGCACTTTACATGACTGAAATGACGCTGCTCACCGTTTCCTCAGTCGTGCTTGAAAATCTAGCCACTTTATTTTATAGTGATGAATTGGGAGTAGGCCAGGTTTTCAGGGTGAATATAAAGAACATTCATTGATCTTGGGGCAGAGTATTCAGAAAATTCCTCTTAAATACCACTGAATGTTCATGTTTTTGAGGCTACACCAGCAAATATGAGCAATGTCCTAATGTTTTGTTTTTTTATGGGAGGCTATGGAAGTTGGTGAGTATTTACAGAGAAAACTCCCAAAAGCATTCGTGCATGCTTCTGAATTTGATGATTAGCCTGAGTGATATGATTAATACAGTCTTTTACTAACCTTGCTAGCTTTCCATTTAGAAAAATTACTTTAATGAATCCAAATCTTGCGTATCCACATGCTGTGGTAACCACTGTTAATTTAAAGGCACACCTTCACTATCATTGGAATGATGAAAGGCAGCAAAATCTCATCTGACATTTGACCCTGTTACCTAATTCAAATGTACTTTTTCCTGGCCCTTGGAAGAATATAAGTCAGCCCCACCGGAAATGGAACATGTGATCTGCAGAGTAAGATAGGTCCCTGTAAAAGATACATTAATATTTCCATCTGCCTCATTGAATCTGACATGCGCTAACATGCTGTGCACGAATATGTTTGTCACAATTTATTAACCCAGCTAACTTGCTGCCATCAGGGTTTTGATCTTTACGTTAACAATAGCTCTATGCAGCAGGTATCATAACCAGCCCAACCTTAGAATTAGCATTAGAGCTTGTGCCCTGCAAGTTACAAAGAAATTTCGGCAGCTGACACATACACTTGCTCAGTTATCTGACTTGGATTAATGCCATTGGCCTGCAAGTTTCAGAAAGAAACCATAATCTCCTACATTAGCTCCTGAGCTATCTACCTAGAATTTAAACATTGCGACCCATTGTCGCATGCAGATCTCAGTAGCAGATAGGTTTACTTACAGATCTAGACTACTGAATTTAGAATTTGGGACCTGAAAGTTACATTTTAGTTCCAGCCATTCATGCTTTAACACACTCATTATGTTTCCCCTGCACACCACTTGCGCTGTGCTTTTGTGAAATCTTTTGTACTTTAATGTAAATTTTAAGAGGGGCTTAACTCCCTCCCACTTGCTTTCCTTGCTTTTTATTACCTTCTATGCTTACCGCTTTCTTTTCCTCTGTTACTATCGGCTGTAGCATACTATTTCCTGTTGTTTCCTCGTATTGTTCCTCGTGTGCTTCTCTTATCAGTTTCCCGGGGCCAAAGTACTGTTTCCATCCAATTTTGTGAAACGATTTTTTAAGGTAATGCCTGCAGATCACTTGCTCTATGTTTGTTTTTATTTTTAAAGTGCTGGCATTTCTTTTTAACCATAGCCTCACTCTTAACCAGCGCTGTACTTTTTGTTTGCCTTTGGTTTCCCCAGCGCATGTCACAGCCCCTCCCCTGTAAATGCCATTCCTGCAAAGGCCACCCTCGCTTGTTTTTTATTTCCGGTGCTCGAATTTCCCACAGCAGGTTGCAGACGTGTAGTCTCTACCAGTGCTTTGCCTGCACAGTACGTGCGCTGTGCTTGTTTTTATTTTTAAAGCGCTGTCATTTCTTTTTAATCCTAGCCATGCTCTACACCAGCGCTGTTCATTTTGGTTGCCTATAATTTTCTCCAGCTCACACCACAGTGTGGAAGCCCCCGAAATGACCACAACGAAGCCTTTGCAAGTTAACTTTTCCTTAATCACCGGAGCGCCGAGAACAGCTTCTGACTCTTTCCGCGGTCGGCGCCAACTACCTAAAATGGCCGCCTTCCACTTCCGGTCCCGCCCTTCTGTTTCCTGCCTACGTGACGCTAGACCGTCACCACATATCTCCCCCCTTTAATGCAATGACATAACATGAAATCTAGTCCTTACTTGTAGTCCATCTCAAAGTCCTTGAACTTATTTGGAACCTTTACTTCCCTTCCTGCTCTCGTCTTCTTAGCTCCATCTCCCACTTTACCACTCTGCATCTCTCTGTCACTCCTTCCACTAACTTCCTCTGTACTTCTCTTCTTTGCCTCCTTGTCCGATCTTTCCTTGCTCCCGCCTTCCGTTCCTTCTTCTGCTCCGTCTTCTCCATTCCCTTCCGTACTGCTTTCTCCTACTTGCTCCACACCTTCTTCTACATTTCCCTTGTTCCTTCCGTTACTTTCTCCTTCTCCTTCTTCTACATTCTCAATGTCTTCCTCCATCTCTGCTCCCCACTTCAAAATCTTTCTGCATTGCTGCACACCTTGCCGTCACTGAGTAAGGCCGACCGGGCATACGGCTCTATTACTCGTAGGGGCGGTGAAAACTTGCTCTTCCCTTTTCTTTTTAAGATGGCTGATTTCACTCTGACCCAGTCGCCTTTCTCCAACTCCACTCCTTGCACATTATGTCTCTTGTTGAAATGCTCAGTGTACACTTCCTGCGCTCTCTCTAGGTTCTTTCTAACCACCGCAGGTGACCACTTACTTTGCACCACCATTTTTCTTCACACCATAATGTCCTTCGTGAAGGCATCCCTTCCTCTCAATACTTTGACGGGACTGTACCCCGTGCTGCCCGGGGTTATGCGGTACGCCCATAACATCTTCATTAATTCTCTCTCCCAGTCCAGTCCCTCATCAATGGCCGCTTGGATGGTGCCCATTATCACTCGATTGAAGCGTTCAACTTGGCCGTTGCCCGCTGGATGATAGATGGGGGTGTGATTTACCACAATGCCATTCCTGGATGTGAACTCTTCCCACTGCGCCGACACAAACTGCGGTCCGTTGTCGCAAGTGATTACTTTAGGGATTCCTTCCCTGATGAAAACATTGCGTAGAAAGTCTACCACCACTTCTGTGTCCACCTTCTCCTTTACAACCACCTCAGGCCATTTAGAGTACCTGTCAACCATGACGATGGCGTGCTTCTGTACTCCTTCCTTGTTGAGGACAGGTCCCATGATATCGACAGACACCATTTCCCATGGTCCTTCCGGCACTGGGAACTTTCCTAAAGCTGGTCTCATCATGCTCTGGGATTTGTCGGCCTTGGCACACGACTCGCAATCTCTCACATGTCTTTCCACTTGGGCATCCATGGCTGGCCACCAGTATGCTTGTCTGGCCAGGGCCTTAGTTTTGGTGGTTCCCTGGTGCCCTTTATGTAGAAGCACCATCAAATGTTCAATTATGCCATGCGGTGGGACTACTTTGTCGCCCCTTAGAAGAAACACTGGGTTTTCTGCCAGAGACAGTTCATCTCTTACTTCCCAGAACCTTCTTAGTGCTTACTTTAGGTGCCTTTTTTCCGGCCATCCGTGGGTTACATATCCCTTGATCCCTTCCATGTCTTCATCTGCCTTGTAGGCCTCTTCCCAGTCTTATGCGCTGATCACCCTTTCCATGTCCTGAATGGTGGCCACTATGTATCCTTCCCACTTTGGGCGCTCTTGTTCATTTGCATCCTCCATGGCTGCCGCACGACTTGAAAAATCGGCTACTTTGTTCCGTGGTCCTGGTATATGTTTCACTTCATACACAAAGTCTAGCAGACGCAGTGTCATTTTTTCGATCCTCGGGGTGGCGTGCGCATGCCCACTGGACGTCAGTACCTTGACCAAAGGTTTGTGATCTGTTTTCACCAGGAATTTCGCACCCCACAGATACTGCCTAAACCTCTCCATCGCCCATACGACAGCCAGCATCTCTTTCTCAATGACGCTAAACTTCTCTTCGTTAGGCGCCAGAGACCTTGAGGCAAAACAAACTGTGGATATCTCCCCAATTTCCGACCGCTGCATTAGCACCGCTCCCAGGCCTCGGTCACTCGCGTCTGTTGTCAGTATCGATTCCGCATCCGGGTCAAATCCCTTGAGGGGAATTGCGTCGCTCATCTCTTGTTTCAGAGTCTCGAATTCGGTCTGTTCCTCCTGGTTCCACTGAAATCCATTCCTTTCCTTCAACAGTTGTCTTAAGCGATGAGTTTTCGTGGCAAAGTGGAGAATGAATTTGCTGTAGAATTCAGGCATTCCCAGGAATGACCGGACGTCTTCCTTCTTGCTCGGTGCTGGTGCTCTCAGGATGGCTTGCATATTGGAACGTTTTGGTTCAATCCCCTTTCCGCTCACTTCGTGTCCCAGATACGTGACGGATTGCACCCGAACTTGCATTTTGACCACTCCGCCGTCAATCCATTTTCTTGCAGTGTGCGTAGTACCATGTGCAGCTTCTCATCGTGTTCCAATTTAGTGTCTCCCATGACCAGAATGTCATCCTGGAAGAACTGGACTCCTTTTTCTTTCCGGAATAGCCTGTGCATAAGTTTTTGGAATACTGCCGCCGCTGAGGCCAGGCCAAAAGGCATCCTTACAAACTCGTAACAGCCAAAGGGAGTGATGAACGACGTGAGGTGACTGCATGAAGGTTGCAACTTGACTTGGTGATAGGCGGATGACAAGTCTATTGTGGAGAACCACCGTTTGCCTTTGGTCTTAGCCAACATCTCGCTGATGCGGGGTAGGGGAAACTTGTCGACCATGATATTTTTGTTGAGTTCTCTGAGGTCCACACATAGCCTCACCTTCCCATTAGGCTTCTGCGCTACAACCAGAGGCGAAAGCCATTCCGCACTCTCGATGGCTCTTATGACCCCTTCTTTTTCCAGTCTGTCAAGTTCTGCTTGTACTGCCTCTCTGCACCGGAACAGGATGTTCCTCACTTTGTGGACAACAGGGACCGCTCCTTCCTTCAGCTTTATGAGGTGTCTGTACTTGATCAATTCACCTATTTGACCATTGAAGACTTTGGGATCTGCCTTATGCCAGGACCCTCCTTTGCCTTCTCCTTCTCCTTCCCTGTCCATTAGTAAGATATTTTCTACTCCGCCTGGATTCAACAGTATGCCCAGTGCTCCTTGGTCCTTCTAGCTGAGCACTGATGGCCCCTTCTCGGCAATATATAATTTGCAATTTGCCCGGCGTCCTCTGAATTCAAACAACAAGGGGCAATACCCTAACATTGGGATCCTTTGCCCAGTGTACGTTACTGGCCTCAAGTCCATTGGTTGCAATCCTTCTTCTCTTTGGGCCCCAAACTTCTCTTCCCAAACCTTCCTCTGTATTATGGAAATGGGTGCTCTGCTATCTGCGATCATTTCCATCGACACCCCTCCAATGCTCATCGTCAGCTTAGGTTTGTCCGTCTCTTCACCATCCATTTCTAGTACTTGCACGTCGATGTAGAGGATTTCTTCCAGGTCCTCTTCTTCTTCCTGGCTCTCTACTTCACCTTGTTGTTCCTGGTCCACATATTTTATCCTGGCTCCTCTGGGTTTTCGGCGGCACACCTTCTCATAGTGCCCAAACACGCTGCAGAATGAGCATTTAGCCCTGAATGCGGGGCACGCTTTGTCGTTTCCTAAATGCGACATGCTTCCACATCTATAGCACCTCGGTCGTCTGCCCCTGCTTGTCCTCTGGTAAGCGTGGCTGGTTTGGGGTGTCCGTTTTCCATCTTGTCCCTTTTGTTGGTCTCTTGGCCTTGATCTCTCGTTCCTTCCGGGTGTAATTATCTTACATATGGTTTGCGTTCCTCCTGTCTCCTTCCGGGCTGCTTGCGCGCATCTCTTAAACATTTCCGCCTTTTTCACCATGGCCCATACTTCCTTTAGAGGGGAATCACCATTGACCCATAATTTTTCCTGAATGTGAGTGCTGGACGTGTGCATAATGATCTGGTCTCTTATAAGGTCATCATGTAGCGTTCCGAATTTGCATGTCAAGGCTAACTTTTGTAGTGCCACCACATATTCATCCACCGACTCTCCCCCTTTTTGTTTCCTCTGGAAGAAGTTGTGTCTGTCTATTGCCACACAAACTACTGGCCTGTAGTGCGCGTCTAGGTCTACAATGGCGTGACCGAACACATTTGTGTCTGCTGCGTTTCTCGTGCCCTTGACTATGGTGTCGTATACCCTGATCCCTTCTGGACCCAAGTTGTGTAACAATATCTTCTTCCTCCTAGGACTCGAAAATGGTGCCCCTCCTTCTTCCTCCACGGCTTCCAAATAGTTGAGGAAGTACCGTTTCCAGTCCTCCCACTGCATTTCTGGCTCACCACTCTTCGACATGAAAGGCACCATTTGGGTGAGGGAGGTGGACTGAGTAGCCATCTTGTTGCCACCCCTGGTATCTGCTTGCTCTGGTATGCGCTTGCCAGGTGGGCTACCTGGTGGCTGATGCGTGTCAGCGTCCTCGTCACTGTGCTCACTGTCTGTGGCACTGCTCTTTGTCTTGCTTCCGCCAGGTGTCGACGTTTGCTGACCGCTCTTATGGTCTGTGTCTCTTTCTGTTGACCCTTCCCCGTGTGGTTGCCGCGCCGCCAGCGTGCTGAGCTAGGCCACTGGCCGGAGGTGAGGTTCGCTGCAATGCTGTGGGGCCCCCTCGAGGATGCGTCCTCTTAATAATGGTGTGCAGCCCCTTTTTCACGCCGTGTATCATTATGCGCTGTTTCCCTGTGGCGTACCTCTGCCTCTGCGTGTGTCCGCTGGTCTCTTGTTGCTGGCTGGGCTTCTGGTGAAGACTGCCTAGTGTCCTCTGCCACGCTCCGGTGTGTTTCTGTCTGTGTAAATTTTACTTTTTTTTCTTTTTCTTCGGTGGCTGGGGGCGGGGTCTACATCCCAATCCTCGTCGCCATTGTGGAAGCCCCCGAAATGACCACAACGAAGCCTTTGAAAGTTAACTTTTCTTTAATCACCGGAGCGCCGGGAAGAGCTTCTGACTCTTCCCGCGGTCGGCGCCAACTACCTAAAAATGGCCGCCTTCCGATTCCGGTCCCGCCCTTCCGTTTCCTGCCTACGTGACGCTAGACCGTCACCACACACAGCCCCTCCATCTGTAAACACCATTTTTGCAATGGCTGCCCTCGCTTGTTTTTTATGTCTGGCCTTCGGAATTCCATAAGCGGATTGCAGACCTGTAGTCTCCGCCAATGCTTTACATGCACACTTCAAAATGTGCCCTGGAACACCTTCAGCACTAAATAGGCATATTTTATGGCTGCATGTAGGAAAGTAAGGAAATATTTACAGCTTGTAAAAAAAAAGTAAAAAACGTGTTGATTGATTGATTGTGTATTGCTATTAATATTTTTGTAGCAGTTTTTCATCCTGTAGCTGCTTTTATAAATCATTAGTGGGAACACATGCTTGTGGTCGGCTCTTCTCGATTAACTGCGTGCACTTTAGAAATGTTTCCAGAGTGGTTGGAGACTGCTTTGTGTAATGAAGTATTCCAGCTAATGAAGGCTTTTCACAGTGTGGGATGAATATTATTGTCTAGATCAGAAAATGGGTAATGGCGAAAGGACTGAAACTAAAACGTACCAATTTGCAGGTGACAAATTGTGGTATTTTTAGCAGCATTCTGCTTTCAGCTGGCACAGTGGCTGCAGTCCCCGCTACTGCAGTACCCACCATGTAGATTTCGCGCTCTTTATACTGGGCATGGCAGACACACATATTTTTCCATTTTGGGCACTCCCTCTCTCCATGGAGCACGCTGAGGTAATGGCTTTATGACACCCTCTCTTTCCATTGAGCAATATGTCATCATGGCAAAACTGCCAACGGGTTTGACCGGCTTCCAGGGAGATGTGTCAATGAACTCCTGTCAGGAAGCTTCTAGGTAAAACATAACTAATGAAACTGAGCTGTTCTGACTGCCTGCTTGGAATTATGTTGCGTACTTTGAACTCGAAACCTGCAGCCATATGTGATTGATCGCCAGTGGCTACTTGCAAAGGTTCCAGCCATACGTAGTCTGCACCGGGGAAGCCTGCTCTGGCGGGTTCACCATCCGAGCTTGTCTCATTTCAAGCTTTGCTAGCCATGGTATATCCAGAAAAGAGGCTAATAATTCAGCAGGAGGAAAACTTTTATAACTGGGGATTCATAACATTATTGTTTCATACAAAATATCTTGTATGAGTGTATTCGTTTCTCCGTAACTAAATCTTTAAAACAGACGTTGCAAAAATGTGCACTTATGTCTGAAGCTGAGAGAAATGTTTCTTAAACAGTTATTTCTTTAAACAAAAACGTACTACTGTACCTACATTACCACGACCAAACGGAGCTGCAGCAAACATATGTTCACACAGAAATTTCTCATAATTTACTTTGTCACCAGCATGTTGTTGTATTCTCGGCACTTATGTTTCTCTGTAATGCGGTATTATTCACTCAAGGACCTCACTTTACAACCCCCAGGGAAATGGCATAGTGGAGAGGGCCAACCGAATGGTTAAAGGTGCCATTCAAATGGCGATTTCTTCCCGAATGGATGTGAAGAGTTTGGTTAATGACCTAGTTTGGGCCTACAGGACTACTGAAAATGGTGTGACCGGTTTGGTCCCGTTTTCTGTCATGAGGGGACGTTCAGCGGGTACTAAACTAGTGGCTGGGTGGATGAAAGAATTTCTGAACGCTGACCCTCCTGCTGGTCCTGGTGAGCCTGACACTGTATGTGAATCAGATGGCGCGTGTAAATTTGCTGTGAATGATTGGGTTAAAGTCAAACCTGGTCGAGTGGGTGTCGGACTGACGAAGTTCAGGGGTCCATTTAAGGTCAAGTCTGTACACAAAAGATTTGTCACTTTATTTAACGGTGAGAGTTGGAACTTGAGGCGTGTGGCACTGTATAAGAAAGCCGAGCGAGAACCGGTGAGAACCAGTGAGCCTAGCGCCAGTGGTATCAATGAGTTTTGTGCTAGTAGAATCCAGAGAGTGAGAAGACCCCCAGGTCATTTACGTGACTTTGTTTGCAAGTAAGGTCTCTCTCTGTAACGAAGAGCATGGTCTTATCATGTTTTTTTTTTTAAACTTACTTTCGTTTTTTTTTCCATGTTTCTCCGTATGAAGGGAAGAGGATATGTTGTATTCTCGGCACTTATGTTTCTCTGTATCCCTTTAAGTCCTGCATTCCATTTTCCCTGATGTCATCTTCTCCTATGTTCTGTCCTGTCAGTTAGCTCCTGCTTTCTGATGGGAACACCAGCTATTCTCTATGGTGCTTAATAAACAAGTATTAAGCCTTACATCTGTCTACTAACTTCATTTACAACACATGTCTTGTGTTTTTGATTCACAGCTAATATATTGTAGCTGGTTTTCATGATAGTTAAGAGTTGGTGTGCATGGTGTTGTTTTTTGTGCATGATGGATGACGCACTGACAGACTTCGAAGTTTGAGCACCTTTGTTGTTTTTACCGACACTTCACACATTAAACACATTTTTATCCTTCAACGTCCCCACGCTTCCTTTAGCCGGCTCCGTTAAGTGGGCATGGCCTCCCACACTTTTCCAAGCACAGTGGTGTTGCTCGTTTAAACCGTGGGCCTCATTTATGAAAAGTGACGCATCGCCGCGAGAAAACAGCGATGCGTCTCTTTTCATTGGGACCCCCTTGCGACACCAATGATGCGTCATATTTACAGTATGACGCATCATGTCGCAAGGAGTTACAGATACGTCTGTATTTCTGACGTATCTGTAGGCGCAAAAATTACGCATTGCTGGAGTGTGTCATAAAAGTGACGCAACTCCAGCAATAAGTCATTACAAATGAGCAAGTCCCATGTTAAATGTGCCTGCATCAGTCTTACGCCAGCCATGAGGCAGGCGTAAGATATTGACGCATTTGCGTCCTAGAAGTGGCGCAGTGAAATCTTATAGATTTCACTGCGTCACTTCTACGACCCTTTCTTGTGTTGGAACGCCCCCACCTGCATACATTATACCTGGTGTAGATATAATGTGGTGGAGGGGTTTACAAAGTGACGCATCTACCTAGATGCGTCACTTTGTAAATATGGTGCAACAAGGCACATTTTTAATGCTGTTGGTGCTACAAAAAGTGCAAAAGTGACGCAAGGGCTCATAAATCAGCCCCCCGTGTGTCTTGGAGTGAAGCTCTAAATATTATATCAGGGAGCTAACAGCTGTGTGAAGGTGGCAAAAAAAAGAGGTATGGGGAAGGGTTTTATTATCCTTCTTCTATCAGACAGCTTTTTATCCTTCTTTTATCCCCGCACTTCCACCTCTATCTGTCTCCCTATAAGTGGGCGAGGCCTGCCACACTTTTCCAAGCATGGCAGGGTCACTCCTTTACACTGTATTCCTTGGAGTGGAGCTCCAAATTTGATATCAAGGAGCTATCAGCAGTGTGATGGTGGCGAAGAAAGGAGGCTTGGGACAGCTATTCATTCACCGGCTTATGGCCATCTTTGGGAACCAAGGTGAGTGCAAAGCTTAACTCCCATCACAAGTATAGTCCCTGCACCTTTCCGCTACTCATTTCTACATTTATCACCACCTTTCTTTCAAACCCATCTATTTTTGCCCATCTGTATAGCCTCCCATCCCTCTGCAGCCATTGTCGGGGCCGTCGGTTTTCCTACACCTGTCTTAGTCTTTTACTACCTGGCACCTTCCTTACTTCCCATTGTCCTTACTTTTCCAACCTCCTTTTCTGATCCATACATCAAGCTAAACTCACATCAAATGCCTTATTTTGCATGATTTCCTACCTCTATTACGTCCTTTCCATCCACCTTCCTTTACACTCCCAGAAGCTTTCCCCTCATTTACCCTCTTCCATTTCCGGAGACTTTATTGTCTGGTTGCTCCCCTCTCCTCTCCGTGCTCATGGAATCCTCTCTTGCGGAGAGCTGGAGACATACATAGATGTACTTGTGAATTGTTTATCAGTGCTTATTGTTAGACCTCGAGACCTGATATGGGGAAGGATCTGGGTATGTGGTAAAAATCAGTGCATCCACTCCTGGCAGCACCGGAGGCTCAGACATGCACCCGGGGTGACGAATCATTGTATCCACTAAAGCTTCTCTCTTTAATGTTCCGTATTATTGCTAAAGCAGCTTTAATGCTTGCACTAACCGTTTCGAATAGGTATAAAACTGCTCCTTGTCAACTACCTCCCAGGTGACTACTCCCACAGCTTCCCTAAGAGGTACACACATAACCAGCTGTTTGTTAATAAGAGAGTTGAAAACTAATGCATTTACTAATGCTTGTTATAATTGTAATAAACTACCTGCTAGCTACACACATTTCAATTGCTAAATTGCTTAATTAATACTTGATCTCACAGTGTAACTCTTTTCAGAAATGCATAATTTACAGATAGCCCCTGCACTGATACATTTGCAGATCTGGAAAGGCAATGTTATTTTGAACTGAACTACCATCTCATCATCAAGACAAACAGGCAGCTCTCATAATGCAGGTTAATCATCATCTGGTCTTTGTCTGGACAGCTAATACCTAATTCGATGGCATCCACCAACCTCCCATGAATCAGCAAGTTTGCTTGCCACGTAGCAGACATTTGTATCTTAGTACTTGGATAACCACAGAGGTGGAAGTGAGACAACTCCATAGTCCCCTACAGTATAGGTGAGAGAAACCAATATTAGATTCGGGTTGGTGGATATACACCCCTATACTGAAAGAAGGGAGAACCAGTTGTGGGCCCTTACTTAAGCGCCAACGAGTGCCAGAATGCTGGCGATATTTTTCCCCCAAAATCTGAATGTTTCAATAAAGACCTCAGTATGGCACATAGACATTGCCATGAGATTCTTTTTTTGCAAATTGTTATGGCTCCTAGCCCTGGCTAACCAGGTTGAACCACAAAAATGAATGTAGGTTCTTGTATGGGATTTTGCCTCAGGTGTTTACAGCGAATGTACACTTATGAGAGTCTAAATTCATATCTTTAAAATAAATTTCAGCTGAAGACGCCCCTCTTTCTTATACCATTGTTCACAGCTTTAATGTGCTCCCCTATAGAGATCTGTGAATAAAACAGAGGCTTAAACCTGCTGCATTTACTGAACCTGCCATCATTTTGAAGTGGGTAGAAATGATTAAGAATGAATTCGGAAGTAATAGTGGCCGCCATTAAACTCGGCATGCTAATTCATTCCAGATTGTTAAATGTTACTCTAGATCGAAATATCTTTCACTATAGTCATTGCAAGACGCTCAATATCACTGCAATGTGGTGAATTAACGTGAAGTTATAGGCAGCTCTAATGTTTGAACAAAAGTCTCAATGGCCAGGAATAATCTTTGTGACAGATGGAAGAGTGTCTTATTGGATAGCCAATCGGCCAAAGACTACTGACAATTTGATTTCTCAACATGATACACTTAAATTAATAGGAGTGCTCTATGAGGAAGTCAAACAATATTAACACATTTCTTTCTTTATAGTTTGACAGTGGTACACAGTGGTTTGGAGGACTTACCAGTACAGGGCAAAGGACGTACTTGGATACAACAGCCAGGAGAGATTTGACCGCGGGCAGTCCGTTCTGAAATAATAAATGAACAAAAGAGAAATATAGATGCATCTTCATTCTGTTCTATAGAGAAAAATCATGCGAATATGTCCCCACTCTCCACCATCTTCCAACCCCTGTCTTATTTATTGAATTTCATGAAGCTAGCCCCCTATGTCTGAAGCACACGATTATCACTGAGATTGATCAATTATTTCACCTTCCAATAGATATACTTTCATCTATAATAATTACATGAAGTTGCTTTCCATGGAGCTTCATTCCCTCAATGCTTAGAAAGCTAAACTGTCATAAAATCAGAGTCATTCCAAGATGTCTCTTTGCAGAATGTCAGAGAACATGTATCAAAAAGAACCTAAGGGGGCTTGGTATGTAAATTCATTCTATTCATGGTGGGGGTACTTTATGCTACATAGAACTCCGAAATATTTCATGAATCTATCCACTCCCCCCTTCTGCCTGTTGTAATCTTTTATAATACATCTTTCAGCCCCGTCTTATGGTTCACCACAATATAGATCCAATAGTATCCCATTTTTCCTCCCAATTTTAAACACCATGTGCTTTTAAAAGCAAATGCATTTATGCAAACCCCAAGGATCATAATTACTACTGATAGATGCCTAATGAATTAGAACTGACTACTTCTATGCGATCACTGCGTTTCATAAGAAATATACTTTATTAAATTATTGCAGCAACTACATTGAAGGGGTTGCAAACTGTTACCTACCAAGAACAAGCATTTGCAATGCAATAGGTATTGCATTCACATAAGTTTGAGCTATTAGCATTGTAAATGACAATGTCTTTTATTTATGTTTTGGGTTTTAAAACATAAATAGAAGGCGTTGTCATTTACAATACTAATAGCTTGAACTCTCACAAATGCGAGACCTTTAGCATTGCAATAAAGGGCATCCTCTTGATCACTTGTTAGACTATAAATTTCAAAGGAAGAGACCGGCCTGCGAGCTCTTCAAAGTAGTGATAAATAGTGCAGTAAAGAAGATGTGTAAGTGTTGTAAAGTACACAGACACAAAGTGTGAAGTGAGAGTTACATATGATCTGAGCTAAAAACATGAACAAAGCACTCCAACACCTTTCGCTCTGTGATTACACTGTCATGGCTCAGGAGGAAGAGAGGGAGGGGGTTATTTCCTGTCCTATCCGTGATTTGAGTGTGCAGTGTGGCATTGCGTAATGTCATTGCTATCTTTGGCCTAGTAAAGAACACGCCAGCTGTAGTAGGGCCCTGCTTCACCTCCTGGTGCAAAGTGGGATGTGCTTTAAGGCAGGCATTGAGGGAAGGAGGGATGGTCTTAGTGTCAGATCGCAGAACGTTTCAGGCGCTCTTCAGATGCTTGCAGCGCAGGCTGGCAGGGTGATCGTGTCCTCTCTGAGTGCAGGTGTCCAGCTCTGAGTGTGTCCAGCCCCGAGTGTGTCCAGCTCCATCTGCGCTCCATGCATCCAGCGACAGTCAATGAAGCTCGCGCTCCTCCTCCTCGCGCCCGGCCACTATCTTTCTGCGCTGGGGAGGAGGTGGCGGGGGACTCCAGTGCTGTTTCAGAGGGGCTCTCCCAGCAAGCAACCCCACCCCCGTAAACACTGCACATCAACTCCATCCCACACCAAAAAAGGGTTTCGCGGTCAGTGACACTGCAAGTATGTGTCCAAAGGGATGCTGTCCCTATTCAGGCTAAAGCCTAATAATTCTGTAAGACACACGATTGTCAGAGGCCCCTCGCCACAGTCTGCAGGAGGGCGCCATCATACAATTACAGCGGGTCATGTCTCTGCTCACACTGTGGGACAGTACGGCGGCTCGGGCCATGTCTGCTAGGGTCCATTGGACTTGCAGAAGTGACTAGGAGGAAGACTGGACCACAGAGGTATTCTAAGTAAGCAGCGGTGGTGAGAGTGGGGACCACAGATAGTTTTAAGGGACCCGGAGATTTCGTGACTGAGTGTCCCTCTGAAGCTCTCTGCACATACACCTTGCCCCTATCGCACAGACTGCCGGGGTCGGCGGTGTAGTGATTGAGGTGGGGGCGCTAGGCCCTCATTCTGCAGACATACAATCAGACCCGGACACAGTGGCTGGGGATGGGTAATGGGCCCTGAGCACGTGCACTCAGTCCCTTTTATTGGCCAGGGTCATCTGACCAATGACGCCTGGTAGTGGGTAGGTGTTAAGTGTGCTGATATCATGCTGAGACACTAGACCGTGTCTTGCGATAGTACATCCCTCCCAACCTTAGTTAAGAAAATTAAACTAACTAAAGTCCAACCTGTGGGAAAGAATATAGTTCACACAAAACCCATAACTCAATCACAGCGACTCCCACGTAGTCTTCTCCACTGCTGGTCACGTCAAATACTGGCAATGGTGTCTCTTCTTGCCTTGACAGACTTGCAGCTTGTGGGTGGACTGTACAGTCTCGCTCGCTCTGATACACTTCCTGCGAACGTGTAGAAGTGTCCATAGCCTGTCCCATGTGTGTTGCTTTCCGCTGGACCCTGGACCGTCCAGGTCAAAGTGCTTGGTTCAAGCTGGTGTCTATTCCTGATGGGATCTTCAGCTGCAGGTTATCCCTCTCACGGATACCCCTCTCTCATGGGTGTCCCCTCTCACTGGACGACCCGGAGGCCCTTTTCTGCCAGGCTCCCACTGGACCGGAGGACATGCCACCTTGCCGCTCCAACGTGTTGAAGGACGTCGCTACGGGTCCTCTCTCCGTGTCCGAAGTTCCACCTGAAAGGGTGTTGTTGGCACTGGTTCCGTCGTGTGCGACCTTGGGTCTTCCAGTATCTTCAGCACGAGCGTAAACAGTCCGTCTTTCGTTGGGGATCCGCTGTCACCAGTGTCCCTGAGGCCTGTGCCCCTGGATTTCCGCGGCCCTTGTGTCCGTTCCATCCCAGAGGTGGGTGTTGCCAACAGACCGGCCTGCTCGCTCCCGTCATTCCTGTATGACTGTCGGGTTCGCATGTGGATGCTTTCTTCCAGTGATGTTACGTGTATCCCGGTCGTGCGTGTGGACTGTTGTGCACCTCTCACGTTCTCCTCGGTGTTTCCCCTTCTTGTCTGTCGTAGTGTCTTGGTCCACACTCCTCTTTGCTCTACTCCATTCTCTTGTCTTCCTGTCGTCGTGCTGCTCGGACCTCTTCTCCTTTCCTTCTCTTTGGTGGTGGCAGACGTGCCACTCAGATCTCTTCTCCTTTCTTCTTCGGTGGTGGCAGACGTGCCACTCAGACCTCTTCACCTTTCTTCTCTTCTGTGGTGGTAAACGTGCCACTCAGACATCTTCTCCTTTTCCTTTTGTGGCGTCGGGCCACTCCTTCTCTATCCTCCCTTTCCTCAACGCGGTCTGGTCCTCTTGCTGTCTTCATCTCCCTAACCAGACTTCTCCAGGCAGCGTGCACTCCGCCTGCTTCCCAATGGTCTTGTCCTGGTTCATGGACACTGTCTTCTTCTAGTCTGTGACTGGACCGGTCATTGCGATCTTCTCTTAGACTTGGAATGTTGCATTGTGGTTTTTGAAGTTCGCTAGTCGCTGATCGTGGACTGTGTCTTGGTGTTCGAACTTCTTGGACCTCTTGCCAGTCCACTCTTGGGGGATACTTGCTGTGTTAGGGTTTGTTGACCCTTGCTTCGGTCACCTCCTTTTGCGACCCCCGGTGGATCGGCTTTTGGTGCGGCCATCTGTCTGGCTGGCTTCTTGGGTGTGTCACGTGTGTGACCATATGGGTTCTTCATGCGACCGTCTGAGGGGTCGGCTTCAAGGGGCGACCATCGCGGTGGTCTTTTGCGTGAGTCCTCACGCTTTGCTGTCTTCGGTGTGGTCGCTCTTCGCTCCATTCCAGTGCTTTTAGCGTAGGCGCGCTTTTGTCCACGCTGTTCCTGTGATTCGTTAGGTGCGGAGGGTTACGTCACCACTCCGAGCTTCTTCGTGTTCAGGTTGCTCCCGTTACCTCACGGGGTGTGCCTGCATTTTTTCTGGAACAAGGGGTGGTGGGGGACAGAGTCTCTGAATTAAGCAGAAAGCTCTCACCCAGTCAAGAGATCCGGGCTAGATCCAACACCGTTTTTTAGCTCACTGCACCATCCCAGTTTCAGAACCTGGCTGTATGCAAATTAGTCTGTTCCTGTCCCAGTGCATGATGGGAACAGGGCAAACCAAACTACAAAAGCCAATTCTTACACTGGGAAGGAAACAAGCTCCCGGGGACCGGTTTCTGGCATTACAGCCGTCTTCGGCCCGGTTTGCTTGAATCCTGATGGTGCAATGAGCAAGGGTCTCACATCTGAGAATACCCTTCCACGCTTAGGGTGGACAAAAATATTTACAACAAGGGGTGGTGAGGGACAGAGTCTCTGAATTAAGCAGAAAGCTCTCACCCAGTCAAGAGATCCGGGCTAGATCCAACACCGTTTTTTAGCTCACTGCACCATCCCAGTTTCAGAACCTGGCTGTATGCAAATTAGTCTGTTCCTGTCCCAGTGCATGATGGGAACAGGGCAAACCAAACTACAAAAGCCAATTCTTACACTGGGAAGGAATTCAGACACTCTGTTCATCACCACCCACTTTTGTAAATCGATTTTGGCCACTATAGGTGTGGCAGGGTATACTCAGACATGAGTCCCTTTCTCACTGCTCCATCAGGATTCAAGCAAGCCGGGCCGAAGACGGCTGAAATGCCAGAAACCGGTCCCCGGTAGCTTGTCTCCTTTCTGGTAAAGAATTGGCTTGGTAGTTTAGTCTGCCCTGTTCCCATGATGCACTGGGCCAGGGACAGACTGATTTGCATATAGCCAGGTTCTGAGCTGGGATGGGACAGTGAGATAAATAACGGTGATGGATCAAGCCCTGATCTTTGGACTGGGTAAGAGTGGTCTGCTCAATTCAGACACTCTGTTCATCACCACCCCCTTTTGTAAATCGATTTTGGCCACTATAGGTGTGGCAGGGTATACTCAGACATGAGTCCCTTTCTCACTGCTCCATCAGGATTCAAGCAAGCCGGGCCGAAGACGGCTGAAATGCCAGAAACCGGTCCCCGGTAGCTTGTCTCCTTTCTGGTAAAGGATTGGCTTGGTAGTTTAGTCTGCCCTGTTCCCATGATGCACTGGGCCAGGGACAGACTGATTTGCATATAGCCAGGTTCTGAGCTGGGATGGGGCAGTGAGATAAATAACGGTGATGGATCAAGCCCTGATCTTTGGACTGGGTAAGAGTGGTCTGCTCAATTCAGACACTCTGTTCATCACCACCCCCTTTTGTAAATCGATTTTGGCCACTATAGGTGTGGCAGGGTATACTCAGACATGAGTCCCTTTCTCACTGCTCCATCAGGATTCAAGCAAGCCGGGCCGAAGACGGCTGAAATGCCAGAAACCGGTCCCCGGTAGCTTGTCTCCTTTCTGGTAAAGAATTGGCTTGGTAGTTTAGTCTGCCCTGTTCCGATGATGCACTGGGCCAGGGACAGACTGATTTGCATATAGCCAGGTTCTGAGCTGGGATGGGGCAGTGAGATAAATAACGGTGATGGATCAAGCCCTGATCTTTGGACTGGGTAAGAGTGGTCTGCTCAATTCAGACACTCTGTTCATCACCACCCCCTTTTGTAAATCGATTTTGGCCACTATAGGTGTGGCAGGGTATACTCAGACATGAGTCCCTTTCTCACTGCTCCATCAGGATTCAAGCAAGCCGGGCCGAAGACGGCTGAAATGCCAGAAACCGGTCCCCGGTAGCTTGTCTCCTTTCTGGTAAAGAATTGGCTTGGTAGTTTAGTCTGCCCTGTTCCCATGATGCACTGGGCCAGGGACAGACTGATTTGCATATAGCCAGGTTCTGAGCTGGGATGGGGCAGTGAGATAAATAACGTGATGGATCAAGCCCTGATCTTTGGACTGGGTAAGAGTGGTCTGCTCAATTCAGACACTCTGTTCATCACCACCCCCTTTTGTAAACCACCCCCTTTTGTGAATGCATTTTTTCTGGGACTCTAGAGCAGTGTCGGCGGTTGTCGCGTTTCCTCCCGGTGTCGAACTTGCCTGGTGGGGAGTCTTGGGACCTTTGTGTCTTCCTGTGGTGGTGCTCCTTTCTCCTCCTGCGGTGCAACGACAACCTGTGGCCATCAGGTACCGTTCCGCCTTCGTTTGTAGGTCTCCGTGTGGCTTAGTGCGTCCAGTGGTCTGTGTTACTGCTCCGTCATCCTCCTTGAGCGTAGAGTTCCTTCACTCCTTGCGTTTTCCTCTTCACAGTGCTGCGTCCTTGGTCTGGCTTCCTTGTTACTGCGTGGCATTCCTGCGCTTCTGGCGCGTCTTCCTAAAGTTTTACTTCCTATGGGATGGTGGCAGTCTCACTGCTTCTGGGTTGCTGTGCGCATCCCTTGCTCTACGCAATGTGCTGTCCTTCAGCCTTTGTGTGAGGCTATCCTCTGGGTGCACGTACATTGTGTCCCTGTGTGTTTCTCCCATGTTGCTGCCATTGCACAGTATAGTTCTTTTGCTGGGTGCAATTTCACCCTCTGGCTACTGGGTGGCAGTGTCTCTTAGACAACTCCGGCACTGCACTGCCTCAGGCTCGCTCCTGGGCTCCTCATGACCTCGCCTCTGTCGCTCAGTGAGCCGGCATTTCCCTGGATGGCGCTCTGCGGCAGGACTCCCTCTCTTTTGGGGTGAGTCGCCTATTCACCATGGGGGCACACATGTGGAGAGTTCTGCTTGGTTCTCGGGACGCCCGGCAGCTCTTCACACGCTGCGCGGGCGGGGGAGGGTCGGCGCTGCCGGGGGCTGTTTGCAGCTATGCCGGGGTGAGCTCTCACTGTGGAGCTGTCACTCTTTCCACCACCATTCTCCCTATGGCGTTTCTCACCTCAGTCGTCTGCAGCCGCAAGCAGTCAGGCACCGGGGGAGGATTCCGCTTCCCCCGGTGAGTCTCTTGTTGTTGGATCTTTCCCGCCCCTATTCACGGGCAGCACAGGGGGGTGTTGGTGTGTGCTTAGACGTTTGGGGCACTTGTGTTAGTCGAGGGTGGGCTCCGCTTAGTCCCTCGGTGCCCGGCAGCTATTCACACGCTGCTGGCGCTTCCTCCGGGGACCATTGACCCCTCCACCTCCACTCACACATGCGGCGGGGACAGGGGACGCCTCAGGCAGGCCGCGGGTGGGCTCAGCTGGCCCTGCTTCACTTTATGTTCATTTTCGGCTGCATCACGCGCGGCCAAGCGTCCTGACTATGCAGGTGGGCTCTGCTTCTCTTACAGTCCTGGGGTTGGGGTGGCTTCAGGCACGTGCGCCCCCTATCTCCTCGCAGCGCTTGGGCTCACCTCCGGCCCAACGGGCCTCGTCTTCAGCTGCGGCTGTGGCGGGTGGGCTCCGCCCGGCCAGCACTCCACTCCAATGGGGGCCACGCTGCTGCGGCCGACTCGGGTGGGCTCCGGTCGGTCGCTTCTTTCAGGGCACAATTACGTCCGGTGCAGGTGGGCTCTGGCCGGTTCGCTTCTTCTGCTTGGCGTGAGAGGTGTGGGGTAGGCTCCCGGTCTCCTCTTAACGGGCATCCAGGCCTGGTGCAAGTCACAGGCCCCGCGGGCCTCACGGCAGGGCTGGCGCCTATCCTGCGGGGGAGAGGGGGGGGGGCGACATCGCCCTGAGCTCTCTCCTCTTCCCCCACGATTTTTCTCATGTAGCTGTGGCATGCAGGGCACAGCTCCGCCTCGTCGCCATTGTAGTGATTGGGGTGGGGGCGCTAGGCCCTCATTCTGCAGACATACAATCAGACACGGACACAGTGGCTGGGGATGGGTAATGGGCCCTGAGCACGTGCACTCAGTCCCTTTTATTGGCCAGGGTCATCTGACCAATGACTCCTGGTGGTGGGTAGGTGTTAAGTGTGCTGACATCATGCTGAGACACTAGACCGTGTCTTACGATAGTACAGGCGGCAAGGGTAGGCAATGATGAATAGCCCGAGACAGCACACCTGCCCTGTGTGTGGGCACTGGTGCTGCTGGAGCGACCCTGGTGATGGAAAGCTGAGCTCCGCGGTCATGCGAGAGTTAGAAGGCACTGTTCTGTTGTATCGAACTGGACGCAACACTAACTTATCTTAAAACAACGTGGGAAGAAGTTCATTTGAGTTTTACAAAGTCTGAGGTGGTATTAAATAATAATAAAGCTCAAGAGAAGCGAATTCAGGCATGCTTGATGCTTGACTTAGATTTTTGTGTATTAATAACCATGAAGCTATGTTTTCCCAAGTAAAACACCATCCTATATGAATCGAGCAAAGCACGTTTGTCTCCGGAGCGATCGAAGAGGAAATGACAGGGAGCGGGACACGCAGGTCTTGGTCGAGACAAGAAAACCTAATCTACGTCTTGCAATATGTCGAAGATGAAACACAAGCAGCATTTCTAAGGTGTCTGTGAGTAGCATCTTACTTGTCCCTCGGCCCGTCACGCTGTGTGATCGTCCGTCAGATTAGGGCGCTCATCTACAGAAAGTCTGGAAATGATTTATTTAACCACAGCCGGTGGTGGGTATAACTGCAGGGCGGTGACGTAGGGAGGGGGAGGGGCAGGGTGGGGGTTGTTATGTATGGATTACGGACTTTAACGTACTTTAACAGGCAAGTAAACATATAAATAAATAAAACGAATTTTGTTGTGTGCACTGCATCACCAAAAGCGATGCAGTGCGCGCAACGAAATTCGTTTTATTTATTTATATGTTTACTTACCTTTTAAAGTCCATAATCTATACATTACAACCCCCTCCCTACGTCACCGCCCTGCAGTTACACCTACCATTGGCCATGGCTGCATTTATTTACCTATTGTTTTACTTGGTGCGCAAGGCCGGACTAGAAACCAAAACGAGAGTCATTGAACCCAGGTGGTTGGATGACACCGGAGGAGCCAGGGCAGCTTAATGCTGCCTTGAACCCAATAGCCGCAGTCCCACAAGTACTCTGTTGATTTGTGCCTTGGAAGCCACAGTAAAGGGTGATAGAAGGGTTCAATAAATTCAAGCTGCCATTTTTTACGAGTGACATTTCAACAACTATGAGGGACACTGTCTTGCATGACGACAGCAACATATAAATATCAGAAATGACACCCATTTTGAGCTATAAGAAACTCTAAGATCTCAAAAGTACTGCAAAGCACCAGAAATGGAAGGGCACTGTGTAATTCGACTGTACCAAACAGGATGTGAGAAGCCGTACTGCCTGCGAATGAGCCTCACTGCCTACCAAAACTGGATAGGTTTCCCATGGGTGGACTTAAGCAGAACCACGTGCCTCATCCTCCCTCTACATGAACTGATCAAACTGTGCTGAGAAGCCCAAGAACGAACCCGCACAAACAGTGTATCCTCCAGTGGTGGCTCCTCCGCTAAGGCAGAGGAGTGTCGCCCCCATTACCAGGAAACTGCAAAAGAAAGGAAAAAATAAAATGCTAATAACAGAATGTTATTATAATTTTATTTAAACCTCCTGCTGTGACAGTGAGTGAGGGGGCGGGGCAGAGCTGCAGGGGAGGATAGGTAGAACACTCCTTTGAGCAATGACTGTTTGGTCAGCCCTCCCGAGCTGCCCAAAACAGCCATGCTCACTTTCTCCTTTCTCCATGCAGGCTGCATTACAGCTTGCATGGAGAACATGCCAACCCCTACAGTCCCT
The DNA here is from genome assembly GCF_964263255.1 of Lissotriton vulgaris. Lineage (NCBI taxonomy): Eukaryota > Metazoa > Chordata > Amphibia > Caudata > Salamandridae > Lissotriton > Lissotriton vulgaris. The sequence continues at coordinate 1,230,908,709 of NC_141695.1, read as the reverse complement.
GGCTGAGCGCCGTGTCACGGTGCTCAGGCCAATCGCAATGCTGCATTGCAGCGTTGGTATTGGCTAAAGGGTGGGAGCCTGGCTACATGCTTCCTGTTCTGACCTGGAGTCGGACACAGGTGAGCAGGAGAGAAGACACAGGACACGGAGGCAAGGTAAGTGTTGTTATTTTTTATTTTTTTCAATGCACCCCATGCTCACCCCATTACACACGCTCCCGCCCCACCCACTGGCGAGTCATACCGGCTGCCATTGGTATACTGCCCTCCCATACCATGTGACCCTCAAAGACACCTTCTTACACAAATGTCACCTCATAATTAGCTTAAGGCCTTCATAATAATAAGTGACAACCAGACCTGGTCCGGCTCAACTGCTGTAACAAAAGGATGGATAGATGAGTGAAGGAGTGAAAGGGTGGATGGATGAGAGAAAGGATGGTTGGATATGTGAAAGGATGGATGAGTGATAGGTTCAATAAATGGATTAATGAGTGGATGGGTAGATGGATGGATAGAAGGATGGATGATTAAGTGAAAGAGGGATGGAGAGAGACAGGGAGGATGGGTGACTGGATGACTGAACGGGTGAATGGGTGGAAGGATGAGTGAAATCATGGATGGATTGATGAATTGATAAGTGAAAGGGTGAATAGATGGACAGATGAGTGAAAAGGTGGATGTAAGGCTGGATGACTGAGTGAAAGGGTGGGCAGATGGACAAAAGGATGGATAGATGAGTGAAGGAGTGAAAGGATGGATGGATGAGAGAAAGGATGGGTGGGTATGTGAAAGGATGGATGAGTGATAGATTCAATGAATGGATTCATGAGTGGATGGGTAGATGGATGGGTAAGTGGATAGAAGGATGGAAGGTTAAGTGAAAGAGGGATGGAGAGAGAAAGGGAGGATGGGTGAATGGATGACTGAACGGGTGAATGGGTGGAAGGATGAGTGACTGGGGGTGTGTTACACTTACAACGCATCTTTTACGTCGCATTCCGTTACAACGCAGATTTTACAACGCGGGATCTATTACATCGGATGTCATTACAATGCATGGCATTACATCGCAGATGCTATTACAACGCATACTATTACATCGTAAGTATTGGTAAGTATTTAATTTTTTTTATTTTATTTAATATTATTTAATTGATTTAATTATTATTAATTATAAAAAAAAATTGTATTTATGTTTTTAAATATTATAAATTAAATATATTAATTTAAGTGATTTTTTAAATAAGTATGAGTATAGGAGTATATGTTTTGGGGTACTGAGGTATGGTGTTTGGGTATTTTTAGGTTTTAGGGCAGGGTTTTGGGGTACAGGGGTGTTTTTAGGTTTTAGGGCAGGGTTTGGGTTTTGGGGTACAGGGGTGTTTTTAGGTTTTAGGGCAGGGTTTGGGTTTTGGGGTACAGGGGTGTTTTTAGGTTTTAGGGTAGGGTTTGGGTTTTGGGGTACAGGGGTGTTTTTAGGTTTTAGGGCAGGGTTTGGGTTTTGGGGTACAGGGGTGTTTTTAGGTTTTAGGGTAGGGTTTGGGTTTTGGGGTACAGGGGTGTTTTTAGGTTTTAGGGTAGGGTTTGGGTTTTGGGGTACAGGGGTCTTTTTAGGTTTTAGGGCAGGGTTTGGGTTTTGGGGTACAGGGGTGTTTTTAGGTTTCAGGGTAGGGTTTGGGTTTTGGGGTACAGGGGTGTTTTTAGGTTTTAGGGCAGGGTTTGGGTTTTGGGGTACAGGGGTGTTTTTAGGTTTTAGGGCAGGGTTTGGGTTTTGGGGTACAGGGGTGTTTTTAGGGCAGGGTTTGGGTTTTGGGGTACAGGGGTGTTTTTAGGTTTTAGGGCAGGGTTTGGGTTTTGGGGTACAGGGGTGTTTTTAGGTTTTAGGGCAGGGTTTGGGTTTTGGGGTACAGGGGTGTTTTTAGGTTTTAGGGTAGGGTTTGTGTTTAGGGATAATTAAATTATATTTACCATTTTAAAATTAATTAAAATATATTTAATAAATTAAATTAATTATTTTACATTAATTACATTTTTGAATTAAATTAATTAAATTAAATAAATAATTATTATTAATTTAATTTCATTTAAAAAAATATGTACTTTAAACTAATTACTTTTTTTAATTAAATTAAATTAATTACTATTTTAAATAAAATTACATTTATTAAATAGATATTATTTAATTAAATTAATTTAATGACAATTTTAAAATGTCTTTTAATTAAATTATTTTAAATAAATTAATTACAATAAACTAAATAACATTTTTTTAAAAAGGTATACTTACCTATACTTACGATGTAATGCCATGCGTTGTAATAGCATTTGCGATGTAATGCCATGCATTGTAATGACATCCGTTGTAATGGATCCCGCGTTGTAAAATCTGCGTTGTAACGGAATGCGTTGTAACACAACGCGTTGTACTGACACCAATCCGTGACTGGGTAGATGAATGAGTAAGTGAAAGGATGGCTGGATAGGTAAATGGCTGGATGGATGAGTGAATAGAAGGATGGGTGGAAGAGTGGATGAATGAGTGTACGGATGAATAGGATAAAAGGGTGGATGGATGGATGGTTGGCTAATGGATGGATGAGTAAAAGGGTGGATGGAGGGAGGATGAGTGAAATGATGGATGGAAGGATACGTGAAGGATAGGTTTTAAATGGTTGAATTTGGACATGGGTAGGCATACCAATGGAAGGACAGAATGAATGGTGAAAGACTGAATGATGGATGAAAGTATGATTACACATTGTAAGCCCCATTATCTTAAGCAACATTTCCTATACATTGACTTTCACATTTATATGAGTCATTGTCTCTTTATAATATGTGTGTCTTGTAACGTACTCCAACACTCTGCCCTACATATTTGGTTTGAGTAGCACTATAAAAGAAATTAAATACACATAAGAGAGGGTCACCATTGGAGGGGGGTAGCAAGGCCACACTGGCCGGACCGGGCATCGGGCGTTTTCTGTGGGAAAGGTGGGTTGGGAGAAGAAGTTTTGTTACCACAAAAAGACCTGCACATTAGCTTAAAGCTGCACCCATACCAAAAAACCATGGATTCAACAATTGTCTCAACCTAATATAAACTTATTTTTACTTTTACGTAAGTGGTTTTCTATTTACTTACTTATATACTATTGCGCAACCTCCTCTGATGTGTCTGTAAAACATACCTTTTGTCCTGAATTTTGACCCTTTGTCCTGAATTTTTACACTCATTGTCCTTAATTTGCACCCATGCCAGTTGGTCACCCTATTTCCTAATAATCAATTGATCAATGCATATTGGTTTATTGCGGATCAAAAACTGTCTATGTCCACTCTCTTCAACAGCTTCTTTTTTTTCTGTTGTATGGTGAACCTCCAGAGGCGTGATGCATATTAGGCCTGCACCAAAGGAAAGATGCAAAAGTGTGGTGGTCTCATGAACATGTGGTTAACTTCTTCACACTAAGGCTTGCAGTAAACGTGGCCTCATAATATTGATACGGCAAAATACATTATACTGCCATTTTGGCATTATAGGACACTGTAATACTGCATGTGGTATTACCACACCCACAAATACCATGTGTTTCAGGGGCAAGTTATCCAGTTCAAATCTGCAGGAATTTGCTCCTGCTAAAAAGTCCTGAAATTACGAAGTGATGTATTGAAATCATTGCAGTAACATCAATGTCTAATGCGATTCCAAACTGTAAATTGTTTTCTTATGGAATTGGTCTTAATTCAAAGGTAGTTGTGTCATATGGAAGTACCAGGTTATTCATCATGCAGCCCAAGTCCAAACGTATAACCAGAATCCTGGTATCCTTCTCTTCTTGATTGATCTGTGACCTCTGTCATTGTGGTACTGCTTACTTAGAACAAAGAGGATCTCGGGATAAAAAGTTAGGAAGTTATGTCCTCAGGCCCAGGTAAGGAGGTTAACTGTAATAACAGTAAAGGGCTGGCAATGGGGCATGCCACTCATACATAATGCTAGGACTGTGATGTGGAAGAGCAGGGCCAACATAATGAAAACTATAATAACACTATAAACATTAATAATACATTTATCCTTTTATTATTAAATGTTTAATTGCCATTTGTGCCCACTTAACATAAAACAAATATGTCCCATTTCCATGGCCAAAATAAACTATGTGATTGAATGATGCCCACTTTTTCTAAACATATTTGCAGATCCAGTATTTCATGAAGCAGGAATTAACCAAGGCCTTAAAACGTTAACATACATACATTGAACTTACCAATGCATTAAAGAGCTTGAGCCCCAGTTCCTTTAGATCTCCACCTAAGCCATTTAGTGCTGCTTCCTACAAGGCAATATCAAATAATGAATGCACATAAAATGTTATATGACCTCTTAATAGAATCAGTATACATTCTGGTTTATGTTCGCTTCAACGAGGACCACTGGTGGAGTAATGCATGCATGTTGTCCAACAACGACTCCAATAAGAAAGAGAGTCAGTCATGTTGATCTGTATTTTAGCACATCATTTTAAGATAGACAAAATAAAGTGCATTAAACCAGGGTAAACATTTTTTTTCTGCAATGATATAATTGATTTGCATGAAAACTGTCTGCACATTTGTTGTAAGGTGTATATTGTAATGATTTATTCTATGTTCTTATTTGGAAGGCTCACTATGTAAGTTTGTGTTGATGATCCGAGAGTCATATCTCAAGCCAAAGTGCAGCCGGACTGCACTTCGGTGGGCTTTGTATAGGGGAAACTTTAGTGGACTAAAACCACTCCTGCTCACTCGATATATCATTGATTGCTATGTTAAACTGATTTATGCACAACAGCATGAACATAAAGTGAGAACTGGAAGTGCAATTTTAAGGCACTCTCTCAGCCACCGTTTTGGTCTCACTTGTATCTTAAATAGATGAAGACCTGGAGCTGTGGTGTGTACAACCTTAGGTAGTGATAAATTGTGATTTGCCACTGGAACTTTAAATAATGTTTAGCATTAGAAGATTCTCTCAGACCAGGTGATATGATTGCAGAGTGTATTCTAGGACCGGGTTACATCAAAAGCCTCTCCTAACAAAACTTCATCATCCTCAAACTTTATTCGGTCCTGGGAACATAAAAGTACAATACATACACATTACACACCAAAAGTTTAAATACATATATAAAAGTGTAAAACTTTGCGCAATTAAACACAGCAGTTAATCAGTACGACTTAATCTCCTTATATCACAATTTGTAAAAGTAACATATTGCTGCCTGCTATTCAGTTCACATGTCCAAAAGATGCAGCTAACTTTTTTAATTTATTGTATAAAAGGCGAGGGAGCGCTATTTACTTTAAAATGGGATGTAGTCAATGGGGCTTAAAAATAACGATATCAAAACATTCCATAACCAGCATGGTCCGGACATCTCAAGAACAAATCAGGTCTTGTGTCATGGCCTTCCTTCTAATCCACCAAAAATGGCCCAGGAACTTTGTGATTGTGCACACAAACAATGGTCTTCTGTCAGATTTTAGTATGTGCAAAGCTACTCTAAAATCACGAGTTCCAAGTTGTCTATAAACAGGAATTAGCCATTTGTCCATTGGTTTTGTGTATGCAATGCAAGCATGGCCTATTGATTCGGTCAAGGCAGGGCAGCAAGGGCAACCTTTGGGTTGGTCAACATTACATAGCCAAGCGTTTGTAAATGCATTAGCCGGCAGACTACGGTGCCTAAATTGTAGGTAGAGCTTCCTTTCAGAAGGCAACTTGATGAGATCGAGATAGCTTTCTAAGGAGCCACTGATCTTGAAGTCTCTAAATTCTTCAATTAATCTTCCTTATTTACTGTTTCTACAAACATTCTGCTCAACCCAATCCCAATACAATATTTTAATTAGTTTTTTAGTATACGTTGGTGGGCAATTAATGCTATGCCCTGGTAGCCCAATACTCAATACAAGGTTTCTAATGTGCTTTATGTAGCCTATTTTATTTGTGGAATCTAAAGCACAAACCTCATTAATTGCAGCCTCATATAATGCCGGTTCTCGGGTGGTGACAAGCCTCTGCCAAAATACGAGGGGGCAGAGCTTTGCTAGATCATTAATTGGTTTAATGCCCATATCTTGCTTAAGTGGGCAAAGTGGATTGATTTGCGGAAGGGACGCCAGATTCCTAAGAAACTTGTTCTCAGATGCTGTGAGATCACTTACTTTTTCCATGCCCCAGAGCTCTGCCCCATATAGTAAACTATTCACAGTTTTGCAATTATATAGCTCCAGGGCTGATGCGATTGGTCTTGTGTGGGTGAGACAATGTTCCTTTCCTAGGGCCCCATTTACCTGTGAGAACTTGAGGTAGGCCTTGTTAAGATGTTGTTACCAGGCCAACCCTTCCGACAATTTAATTCCTAGGTAATCAAAGCAAATCACTTTCTCTAGGGGGATGTTATCCAGGGTCGAGCTCCCTTTAATGGATTTATGGGTGTTCATCAACATCAGTTTTGTCTTTGTGGTATTTATTTCGAAGGCGACTCTCGTCACAAAAAATCTTGAATAAATTCAGTAGTTTTTGCAGGCCCATGGGTGCTTTGGAAACAAGAAGGGTATCGTCTGCGAATAGGATAGTGGCTACTTTCTGATTCGCTAAAGAGGGAGTGCCAGCTAGAGTAACAGATAAGAATTCGACCACTTGGTTGATGTATAGTGAAAGTAAAGTTGGAGCCAAGACGCAGCGCTGGCGAATCCCCGCTGGATTTTAATGGGATCGTTGACATGGCCATGGCTGCCCCAACTTACCCTAGCAGAGTTCTCTCCGTGTATTCTTATTGGCAGCGCCAGGATTGCGGGTGGCATGCCCATCTCCTTGAGCACCCGCCAGAGATTATACCTAGGCATAAGGTCGAATGCTGACTTCAAATCAATGAATGCTATGTATACGCTCTCCTTGCCTAGTAGAACCATCTTCCAATAGAGAAGGAGGAGGCGGAAAACCTGATCTATTGCTCCAATTTTTTTACGAAACCCCTCTTGAAGGGATGAGAAGATATGTTTCTTATCCATCCAGCCCTGGACTTTCACTAAAAATGAGCGACAGAAGACTTTTTGAACAGAGTCAATCAGGCTGATGGGCCGGTAGTTCGAGGGATTACTCCTATCGGCCTTTTTAAAAATGGGTATCACTTCAGCCCCCTTTCAAGATTCTGGGATACCTCCCCTAGCAATATCATTGGAAAGTGACAATATATAAGTTGTCCAATTGTCCCCGTCACAGTGAAAGAGATCCCCCGGAATGCCGTCCGGTCCAGGCAGTTTGGCGGGTATAATTTCCTCTATAGAGGGTCAATATGTCCTCCTTAGTGAATAAATGGCCTTGTGAAGACTGGAGTAGATCGAATGGAATTGGTTCCAAATCAAGGCCATGAAAAATCGAGTACAAGGCACCAAAATGCTCTTGCCACACATTAGGTGGTATATTAATATTAAGAGGGGGTGAGCTTTCAACGTTGCCCTTTCCCACAAGTACCCAGAATTCTATTGCATCCAGTTGGGAGCAAGCCTTCCCTAGTTCTTCTAATCCTCTTCTTATCCCAATCTGTTATTGCATTTGTTTGGGACAATTTATATTGCCTCCGTAGATCACATATCACGGACCTGCACTCCGTTGTAAACAAGGAGTTTGCTTTAGCTAGTCTTTCCTGTTTTGGCCCATGGGTTTGTAAATGAACAATAAAGTTTCGAGCCAATTGGTCAAAGAACTTCGATTGCAGGGCACTAGTGTTTGCCGATGGGCCAACTCGCCTGATGTCAAAGTCAAAGTCAAAGTCACGTTTATTTATTTGATTAATTAAAATCTTACAAAAAATGGTTTCAAAATATCACCAGAGAATAAAAACTTTAAAACACCATGTACATAATTATTGTAATATCGCCTGATGGAGATTGTATCACTACCAAGTGCATCTCAAGGTTTTTTTTAAGGTGTTAAGCTTGGACTCGTCCATCATAATTGTGGGCAATTTGAGGCAACGTTTATCATTAGTTGGTATCACCTCTTTTGTGGCAAGTCTGGCAAGGGATGTCCTACCCTTTTTGCCCCATGGATGTTCGACAGTCAGACTTATCAGATTGTGATCGCTTTCACAATTGTGGACTATGGACATATCAACCACGAATGGCCATAGAGCAAAGTCCACAAGTATATAATCTATTCGACTGGCACCATTTGGGGTAATGTAAGTCAACCCACCTCCCTTGTCAGAACAAGTTCTTCCATTTGTGGCCCACAGCCTATGTTCTAAGGTTAATGCATTCATCTGTAGGGCTGCTTGGGACCACTTCTTTATTGGTGGGAGCTCCAGGGATGGGACAGACCACAATTTATCCTCCTTGTTGGCCTCTTGGATATCGTCCCTATCAAGGGGCTCAAATTTGACATTGACATTGCCACCCAAAATTAGGGGATAGACAGCTTTCCTTGTGTCTGGCATCTTGTATAGACTTTGTAGAGTTGAAGATCTACCCCCTCTAGTGCTCCGTGCACAAACATCGTAGATGTCTAAACTCTTGCCTTTTTTTGCCTCTTAACCTGGCCCCAATGATGTCTGGATTATCAATAGAAAGCTCCTCAGTGTCGCAGTTTAGTGTGATACTAATCAGGGTTAGCAGCCCTGCTGAAGGACAGCCTTGTTTAGATGGCATTGCTGATTTATGGAGTGTCACGAATGCTGGAATGTGAGTGGGGGTCCGGCTCCAGGTTTCCTGCAAGACGCAGATGTCATGTGAATTGATGAGCTCAAGTCATTGGGGTAGACATAATTTGCCCCTTATTCTTATTTTAAGCTGCCTCTGGTCTGCGGGCTGGTGGAGAATCCGAGGGGGGGGAAAGAACGTCGATTTTAACAGCCGGAGGCATGATGTAGCTCCATATACTTTTGTCTCCAGCCTGGTGATCATCTCCCATACACAGTAGCCTCTGAGGAATGGAGGGGGTACTGTGGTGAGAATCATTGGCTCAATTACTAAAGGTAAACCCCCATTAAAGGAACAAACCATAGTGGGGTCAGGCTCAAAAGTTGTCGCAAACACATGTTTGTGTGGGGACTCTAATTGGAGTCAGTCATTCTGGGATAGAGGCGAGGATGGAGATCCCCTTAGTGGCTTCAGACTGGACTTATGTTGTGCCACAGAATTAAGGATATTCGGCTTGAGTTTGATGTTTGATTCCTAACAAAACAGTTAACTGGCTACTCAACTGACTAACATTCTTTATCTAAACCTCCCAAGATTTTAAATATAGATTAACATTAGCATACAAACCACATTTTTTTAGATCTGGCCTCACAGCGCAGCTGTCACTAGGCCTTATATGATCAACAGAAAAGAGCTTTCAAAAGCACTATTAAAAAGCAGCTGAGCTCCAGCCACATGTTGGTTTACCTTCTGTACAGCATTTGATTTGGCATATGTTGTATGCTTCCACTGAAAAAGAGAACTTGAGTTGCACGTTTTGGATTGTGGGAAAGGTTAGAATCAATACAGCTGGACTGAGATGGTTATTGTGGCAAGGCAATGATCAATGATATAAGCCAGATCTGTTTAGCATGAAGGGTATGATAAAGACACAAGGCCCCAAAAATTTATTGCAAAAAGCATGTTTAAATCATTATGCAATTAAAGGTGAATTAGTATTACTCAATACTAAAGCCTTTAGAGTGGAAGTGTGTTACATGGGATCTCCAGATTGCATTAGTATGCAAGGGTTTTGGTGTTGGATACCCCATATGACAAACTGTAGAGCTAAACGATGTAAACTGTAATCATTCTTGCTAAGCCTTGTTAGGAGATATAGGGGCAGATTTTCAAAACTTTTGGACTGGTTTAGCGTCACAAAAGTGACGCTAACTAGCGCAACTTTGTGTTTTGCTATTTTCTTTCCAGCGCAAAACTTGTTTTGCGCTGGAAAGTACCCTGTAAGTAGCGCAACGCAGCCCCAAGCACTGCTTTGCATTACTTTGCGCCGAGAGGGCGTGACATGGGTGCTACATGGGCGTTCCTATGCAAACACCCATGCCTTTTGACGCAAAACCAAATTTACAAATATTTTTTAACATTGGTTTTGCGCCAAAAGTTAACGCCCCTTCAAAGGAGGCGCTAGCAGAGAAATGCTTTCATTTCTCTGTGCTTTTCCGACTTTCCATGCGTGCTGCACTCTGCAGCATGTATGCAAAGTGGGAAAAGCTTTGCATCGTGCCTTGCATAGTGTTTTGTACAGAAAGGGTGCCCTTCCTATACAAAACCTATGCTACACTGATGCACACATCCTAGTGCTGCGGTGCTAAGGAGTGTGCATGACGCACAGCAGCTGAAATCAGCACCAGCACAAGGGAAAGGGGAGGAGAGAGCCTTATCTCTGAAGATATAGTGCTCGGCTGCTCCCTCCCTGTGGCGCAACGGGTGGCTTCCCTGCATTGCTCGACTTTTTTTAAAACCCCCCCCATAGTATTTTCCAATGCTAACTATAATTTTATATGCATTTCTATTTTATGGCTTTATGCCTGAATGTTGTCTTGTAGGAAGGTTTCTGCTGAACACAATAAGCATGACTTAGTTATGGTGACAAGCCATTGATTAAGGCTGCATTCCTCATTGGTTCTTCGGAGAAAGTTATGTCCAATGCCATATGTCTAATCTGTTTATTATGAAATATGATGAGAGGGCGGAGCCAACTGCCTTGGCCTGAGACCGCGGGTGGCTTGAGCTCTTCTCTGTCCGTGATACCATGGCCGCTCTAGAACTCCACACCTGCCCTTGCCGGCATGAAAGTGGTGCACTTAGGCATGCGACGGCCATGGGATTCCCCTGGCAACCAGTTTTCTGACTGTTAGAGGTGTGGAGCAGGGTGGAAAGCCTTTGGCACACTGCCTTGTACACGTAGACCACGCTAGCTCCCGGCGGCACTGCATTGAGGAACCCTGCCTCCCTCCTGAATTGCCTGGCTGGGCAGAGGACAACTGGAGTGTCATGCCTCTGCTCTAATAGGTTGCCCAACCTGGAGGATGGGGTGAGTTGTGCAGAGCTGCGAACGGGTGAAACTAAGAACAAGATGGCGATCCTATTCTGAGCATGGTGGTTGTCTTCTCTCTTTGTGGATGAACTAGCATTTTCCACTCCCTGCTGCCCCGGGGGTCGCACACATGAAGTTGGAGGTCTTGCTGGGACAGATTACTTGCCTTTTGCTGCATCGGAGGCCCTGGGACATACAGACCCTCAGGATTAAACTGGTGGTCTGCCCCATGGGCCCGCCTCATTTTGGGAGTCCAATGGGTCAGGATTTTGGCCCAATCAACTTGACGGCCTGTGCTGAATGAGGGGCTGCACTTTCAGCCTTGGGAACACTCTGTTGGTGCCTGGGGCAGCCTTGAGTGCTGGAATGTGCTGTCAATCAATCAATCAATCAGAGAATTTGTAAAGCACGCTACTTACCCATGAGGGTCTCAAGGCGCTGAGGGGTGCTGCTCCTGTTCGAAGAGCCAGGTCTTGAGGAGCCTTCTGAAGGTGAGCAGGTCTTGGGTCTGCCGCAGATTGGTGGGGAGGGTGTTCCAGGTTTTTTTCGGCGAGGAAGGAGAAGGATCTGCCACCGGAGGTTGTTCGATGGATGCGTGGGATGGCGGCGAGGGCGAGGCTGGCGGAGCGGAGCTGGGGGGCAGGGGTGTAAAAGTTGAGTCTGTTGTTCAGGTAGGCTGGTCTAGTGTTGTGGAGTGCTTTGTGTGCATGGGTGAGGAGCTTGAAGGAGATCCTCTTGTTGACGGGGAGCAAGTGCAGGTCTCTTAGCTGGGAGGTGATGTGGCAGTGGCGGGGGACGTTGAGGATCAGTCGGGCGGAGGTGTTTTGGATTCTTTTTAGTCGTCACTGGTGTTTGGCCGGGATTCCTGCGTAGAGTGCATTGCCGTAGTCCAGCCTGCTGCTGATGAGGGCTTGGGTCACTGCTCTTCTTGTTTTGGTCGGGATCCACTTGTAGATTCTGAAAAGCATGCGAAGGGTGTTGTAGCAGGACGAGGAGATGGTGTTGACCGGTTAGACATGGAAAGGAAGGGGTCGAGGATGAATCCTAGGTTGCGTGCGTGGTCCGCGGGCGTTGGAGAAGTACCCAGTGTGGTCGGCCACCAGGAGTCGTCCCACGCAGAGGGGGTGGGGCCTAGGATGAGGACCTCTGTCTTGTCCGAGTTCAGTTTCAGACGGCTGCTCCTCATCCACTCGGCGACGGCATTCATTCCCTCGTGGAGGTTGGTTTTGGCGGTGTGCGGGTCCTTGGTGAGGGAGAGGATGAGCTAGGTGTCGTCGACGTAGGAGATGATATTCAGGTTGTGCTGGCGGGCCACTTGTGCGAGGGGGGTCATGTAGACGTTGAACAGGGTCGGGCTGAGGGATGAGCCTTGGGGTACGCCGCAGATAATATCGGTTGCTTCGGATTGGAAGGGCGGGAGGCGGACTCTCTGGGTTCTGAAGTTTCGCTGTTGTCTAGCTGTCGCCTGATGTCATCTGTGGCAGCGATGAGGGCAGTCTCTGTGCTGTGGTTGCGTCTGAATCCTAATTGGGATGGGTCAAGGATGTTGTTGTCCTCGAGGTGGCGGGTCAGCTGCATGTTGCCGATTTTCACGGTGACCTTCGCCTGGAAGGGGAGCAGGGAAATGGGCCGGATGTTCTTGAGGTCTTTGGGGTCTGCCTTGGGCTTCTTCAGGAGGGTGTTGATTTCGGTGTGCTTCCAGCTTTCCAGGAATGTCGCTGTGTCGAAGGAGATGTTGATGACCTTCCGTAGTTGGGGTGCGATGGTTGCATCAGCTTTGTTGAAAATGTGGTGTGGGCAGGGGTCTGATGGAGATCCTGAGTGTATGGAGTTCATGACCTTGCGTGTCTCTTCGTGTTGATGTGGTACCACTAGGTCAGCTAGTTGGTGCAGGTGGCATTCGAGGTGGGGTCTGTAGCGGTCGGGCAGATGAGGAGTTGAAGCTGTCATGGATAATGGCGATTTTGCGATGGAAGAAGGTGGCCAGTGAGTCGCACAGATCTTGCGAGGGCGGGATGTCGTTGGTGTTGACGCTGGGGTTGGAGAGTTCCTTCACTATGTTGAAAAGTTCTTTGCTGTCATGTGCGTTGGTGTCCAGTCGGGCTTTGAAGGACGTTCTCTTGGCTGTTCTGATGAGGTGTTGATGTCTGCGGGTGGCGTCCTTGTGGGTTGTGTGGCTGTCTGGTGTGCGGTTGTGGAGCCATTTCATCTCCAGCTTCCGGCATGTACGTTTGGAGGTCTGGAGTTCTTCAGTGAACCAGGCGGCTTTCTTGCTGGAGTCGTTGATGGAGGGTTTCTTGATCGGGGCGAGGGTGTTGGTGCAGTCGTCGATCCACTGTCTGCTGTCACTGAAGCCCCCTGGATGTGTGGGTGAGTGCCCGGAATTACGGGTGGTGCTTTGCCTCATATCGTGCTAAGGGTCCTGGATGCTGGCAGGACTTGCTGGACCTGGGCTCTCTGGGATGTGTTTGGCCCTCCAATTAGTTAGGCTAAAGGAACAACAGAGAGACTCCACCTCTCCTCCATTGGGGCCCTATGGTAACAATTCTGTTATTTGTGGTGTGTTGTGCTACTGGCTTGGGGGGCTGTTTCCACTTCATCATGTGTATGCTGTTAGTGGGGCTGATGGTCTGAATTGCTCCTCATTCCCGAACAACAGTTGAGCTGCTCAGGCTACCGCCCTGTAAACATGCTTGTGGTATTAGGCACGACTGCAATCAGAGGGGAGTTGGGCCTTGTAGGTTAGGTGCCTCCTGGGGCCCCAACACAAGCTGTCGTTTGGCGGGGTGGCTACTTGGAGCTCCATACTGCTTTACCGGAAGTATCATGGGGAGCACTTGAAGGCCCAAAGAGGATGTAGCCATCAGCGCCCCCAGGAGGGGATCAAGCTGGGCATTGGGCCTGGGGATAAGACGTATATGATTGGCAACTTTGAGATACTCTTGGAGGCCATTGTTTCCTCTGGTGAGCGCTTAGACAGCAAAAACTATTTGCTGTGGGTGGAACTGGGTCTCATCCGTGAAAACTGTTGAAGGTGGTCAACTCACTGGAGAGCACGGTGCAGTCTCTGACCCCAACTGTCAAAACAGTGGAACACTGCATCATGACTCTCAAGGGGCAAGCTCGTTGCCTGGTGGCCCTGCTGGATGATCAGGAACGTAAATGCCGCAATTATGTCCATATTGTTTGGCTGCCCGAGAGGATAGAGGGGGGCTCACTGCTGGCATATCTGGCGGAGTGGGTACAGGAGGTGGTGGTCCCGGATGGCCATTCCAAACACTTTGCCTTACAGCCTGCACACATAGGGGCCTATTAAATGTATAACAAATAATGTCAAATAAATTAAATAATACATATAATAAAATAAACACTTTTAGAAATAAAAATTGTTAAAAATTATAGGTAATAAATATAATGTGAAAATAAATTAATCATACATGTATAAAATATAAATATATATATTTACATAATGACATTAATATATAATAGTTTGAATACATTATAAAATGTTAGACATATTAAAAATTATAAATACATATATGTACATACACCTGCAACATAAAAATAGAATATATATATATATATATAATAAAGTAAAATGTTAAAATATATATATTTTTAAACTACATTTTAAACTACCTTAACTGCAATAGTAGGGAAAATGTTGGATAGCGAAGGGGATAACATTTCTATTTCCACTTCAGGGAGTGCAACTGAAGGGAAAGTATTGGATAGCGGAGGGGAATAATTTACTACAGCAGCGAAAGTATTGGATAGCGGAGGGGAATACTTTACTATTCCCGCTCCAGGGAGTGCAACAATAGGGAAACTGTTGGAAAGCATAGGGGTAAAAGTTATTATTCCCACTCCAGGGATATCAACAGTAGAGAAAGTGCTGGATAGCAGAAGGGAATAATTTATTATTCCCACTCAAATGAATGCAACAGTAGGTAAAGTGTTGGATAGTGTAGGGAATAAAATTACTATTCCCACTCCAGGGAGTTCAACAGTAGGGAAAGTGTTGGATAGCGAAGAGGTAAACATTACTGTTCCTACTCCAGGGAGTGCCACAGTAGGGAAAGTTTTGGTTATCGTAGTGGTAAAAATTACTATTCCCACTCCAGGGATGGCAACAGTAGGGAAAGTGTTGGATAGCGGAGGGGAATAATTTACTATTTCCACTCCAGCAAGTGCAACAGTATAGAAATTTGGACAGGGGAGGGGATAAAAATTACTATTTCTACTCCAGAGAGTGCAACAGTAGGGAAAGTGTTGGATAGCGAAGGGGTAAAAATTACTGTTCCCACTCCAGTGAGTGAAACAGTAGGGAAAATGTTGGATAGCGTAGGGGTAAAAATTACTATTCACACTCCAGCAAGTGCAACAGTAGGGAAAGTGTTGGATAGCAGAGGGAATAATTTACTATTCCCACTCCAGGGAGTGCAACAGTAGGGAAAGTGTTGGATAGCGTTGGGGTAGAAACAAATATTGCCACTCCAGAGATAGCAACAGTAGGGAAAGTGTTGGTTAGCGTATCGGTAAAAAGTACTGTTCCTACTCCAAGGAGTGGAACAGTAGGGAAAGTGTTGGATAGGGGTGGGGAATAATTTACTATTCCCACTCGAGCAAGTGCAACAGTAGAGAAAATGTTGGATAGCAGAGGGGATAACATTTACTATTCACACTCCAGAGAGTGCAACAGTATGGAAAGTGTTGGATAGCAGAGGGGATAAAATTACTATTCCCACTACAGCGAGTGCAACAGAAGAGGAAGTGTTGGATAGCAGAGGCAAATAATTTTCTATTCCCACTCCAATGAGTGCAACAGTAGGGAAAGTGTTGGATAGCAGAGGGAATAAAATTACTATTCCCACTCCAGTGAGTGAATCAGTAGGGAAGGTGTTGGATAGTGGAGGGGTAAACATTACTGTTCCCACTGCAGCAAGTGCAACAGTAGAGAGAGTGATGGGTAGCGGAGGGGAATCATTTACTTTTGCCACTCTAGCAAGTGCAACATTAGGGAAAGTGTTGGATAGAGGAGGGGAATATTTTACTATTCCCACGCCAGCAAATTAATTAACAGTAAATACATTTTTTTTAATAATTACAAATATTTTACATCCCACCTTATTCCCTTATAAATGACACTACCAATGTCTTAAAACATGACACAATTAACATAATTTATAACAATTATTTAATTAAATAATAACAATTAACAAGCAAATTAAAAACAATTATTAATAAATCAATTCACACAATTACCCCTATAATTTTAACCATGAAAAAATCCATACTAATATAATAAAGAGAGACCCCAAACCTTTGAGGCAGGTAATCTCAGGAACCACAGAACCAATCACAACACCCAATACAGCGTTGGAAAGGGCAGTTACAGCAGAAGGACATAGGCTATGCAGACACCCACCATATACATTTAAAAGGTAAAAGAACCGTGCCAGCAAAGTATTCCCTTGTGGGTGTGTCTGCGTTGTGCTGTGAGCGTGTGCTGGGGGCGTGACAAACGCTGGGGGAGTGTGGTATTTTTCGCTCTTCATGCCATGTCTCATATTGTGTGCTAATCCCACCATGCTCCCTTTAAATACCCCTGCACCCCATAATCATAACCCACCCTTACTCCTTAAAATACCCCAACACCCTTAAACACTAACCCATCTTAACCCTTTAATATACCCTGTACCCCACAACCGAAACCTATCCCTAAACTCTAAAAATACCACTGTACCCCAAAACCCAAACCTAGCCCTGAACCCTATAAATACCCCTGTACCTCAAAACCCAAACCTACCCCTGAACCCAAAAATACCCCTGTACCCCAAAACCCAAACCCAGCCCTGAACCCTAAAAATACCACTGTACCCCAAAACCCAAACCTAGCCCTGAACCCTAAAATACCCCTGTACCCCAAAACCCAAACCTAGCACTGAACCCTTAACATACCCCTGTGCCCCAAATCCCAAACCTACCCTTGAGCCCTAAAAATACCTCTGTACCCCAAAACCCAAACCTAGCCCTGAACCTTAAAAATAACCATGTACCCCAAAACCCAAACCTACCCCTGAACCCTAAAATAACCCTGTACCCCAAAACCCAAACCTAGCCCTGAACCCTAAAAATACCCCAGTACCCCAAAACCCAAACCTACCCCTGAACCCTAAAAATACCCCTATACCCCAAAACCCAAACCTAGCCCTGAACCCTAAAAATACCACTGTACCCCATAACCCATACCTATCTCTAAACCCTAAAACTACCCCTGTACTCCATAACCCAAAACTATATCTGAACCCTTAAAATACCCAAACACCTCAAAACATATACCTCAGTACCCCAAAACATATACCCCCATACCCATACTTACCTTATCTAAACATTTTTAAAAAACATGCTTTTACCATTCATGCATTTACAACGAATTTTGTTGTAAATGTATGCGTGGTAAAAGCATATAAGATATAATGCCATGGGTTAAAATGGCATTGCGGAGTCATGGTACTTTTGTAATGAAAGTATGCAGAGTGATGGTATGCGGAAAGAAAGTTGAGGAATAAAGGGTGTTTACCCTCCCCCGGTAAGTACATTGGTGGCACGGCGGCCCACATCTCCAGCAACATACTCATATTTTTTCACCACCCATTTGAAAAACTCACAGGTCTCTCTCATTGATGGCCAGCACCGACATACACTTTTAGACACACCTCCTGCCACAAGTTCTAGAATTGCGAACTTTAGAGCTGGGAAGCTACGTTCGAATCTCGGCATCAGCTCAACATCCTGTGATTCCAGGCAAATCGCTTTGTCTCCCCGTGCCTACCACAAATGAATGTGTTCTTCTGTAATGTAAATTGTGCTCATGCCATGTTGTCGAGTTCGCGCTATATAATATTGCAAGGAAAAATAAAGTAGGGAAACTCGAGTTCACACACTACTGAACGCGCACTCTTAAGTGCATCAGCAGTGCACTGTGAATCGGAGCGTTTCACAGGCCTGTCACAGATAAGAAATGCTATCAAAACGAAATCATACAAAACAATATGCTACTGGCGGGCAGCAATTCATACCCGGACAACATCGGGACGGGCTGCTAGTATTATATATAAATATTTAAAAATATATAAAAATGTAATTACTTCCCACCCTACCCTCCTATCAAACCACAACCTGCTCCTTAAAAAATGACATAATAAACATAATTAACAATTAATTAATAATTATTAATAACCAATTAATAATAAAAAATCCACAATTAACAATATAAAATATTGAATGCATAAATAATATTTCATGAAAAATATTAATTGATTAATTATAATTAAATTACTTTTCACCCTACTCCCCTATAAACTCACAACCCACTCCTAAACAAATGACACAATTAACATAATTACCAATTCAATAATTATTATTATTAACCAAATTATTAGCTACTTAATAATAAACTAATTTGCACAATTAACAATATAAAATATTAAATACATAAATATATATTAATTATTATAATTAAATTACTTCCTACCCTACTCCCCTATAAACTCACAACCAGCTCCCCCCAAAATTAGACAATTAACATAATTACAAATTAACTAATAATACTTAAAAACCAATTAATAATTCATTAATAATAAATTAATTATCCCATTTACAATATAAAATATTAAATACATGACTATTAATTAATAACATATTAATTATTGAATTATAATTACATTACTTCCCACCGTATTCCCCTTTAAACCCATAGCCCTCTATGAAACTAAAATGCAAAATTTAGTTACAAAATTAATAACTTCTAAAAATTATTGACATTTTTCTTATAATTAAATTACTTCCCACAATATTCCACTATAAACCCACAACCCGCTACAGCATTAAAACGGCAAATGTACTTTACATTTTTTTTAGAACTTCTAAAAATGTAACACATATGTTAAAAAACAAATGCAATACTTAGACAAAAATATAGAATACATATATTTAAAATACATACTAAAATACATAACACTAACTCAAACAAAAATGTTTTTAACAACAATATTTTTGCAAATGATAATAATGACTTCAACATTTTTTAAAACGATATTACTTACCTTATACTCCATATTCTTGACCACGATATTAGTGCAAGTCGACATAAACAACTCGATATTATGTCTGTTTACGCTCCATGAGGGCTCTTCTCCACTTCCATCACTGGAACATAATACTCCGCCTCCTAGTCGGAACTCAGTTATCCCAAGGCGTGAGGACTCTGTACTTGGGTCACTCCTGTGTCGTTGGATGATATTGTTTACCAATGTTTGTGCTAGCACTGTTCTTTTACATTTCCCTATTGTTCTTCTTATTTGCTTCTGCTAGTGTGTCGGTGTGAGGATTGCATGTGTGGTTCATTCCTCCTGTGTGTAATCCGGACATGAGATGGTCCTGCACTAAACCAACGGTTCCAACCTGGCACTTTGATCTGGCAATGCTGGAAGATCAGGCCTTCCGGGTCCTGTTGGGTTAACTTATCTTGATTTTGATTAGACAACGCAGGCTCAGCCTCGTCAATAGAAGTTGAATGGGAGGCCATGAAAGTTGTGCTTAGAGGTTATTGGATCTATTATAAAGTGAGGGTAAGTTACCACCCTCGGTTAGATACCAGGTGGTTGATTAGCTCCTGCGGGGGCTAGAATGGACTCCAGATGGGTGGCGTAAAATGCTGGAGGAACGAAAGAAGTTGTTTGAATTGGTTGAACGCATGCAGTGCCTTGACTTTAAGTCATCTGTGACTAAGGCCCATGTTGATAGGGGCAAAGTCTAGATGGATGTTGCCTTGGCTTCTTCAGGCTGAGAACCAGGGACATATTATCCTTCAGGTGCGTGACTCTTTGGGCAGAACATCTTAACCAAGCACGAGATTGGTGAAGCCTTTCTCATCCATTACTGTGAGTTGTATTCGGCAGAGGCCAGGTGTGGTGAGGTAGATGTATATATGTATTTATGTATGTATTTGCCTTGATAAAGTGCTCTGTAACCCTATGGGCATCCTGGCGCTGAAACACAGTAAACTAAAGATAAAGACGCAGCTGCAGAAACTGACCGGCCGGCTAGTTAGACTCTGGGAAAAAGCCAGGTCTTGACTTTCTTTTGGAACAGCAGCAAATCATGTATTTGCCTCAATTCCGAGGGGAGGCTGTGTCATAAGTGAGCTGCTGCTAAGCCAAAAGCTTGTCCTCCTATTGTAGATCTCTTAATCTTTGGAATGACTGCAAGATTAGCTGCTGAAGAACGCAAACTACGTGCAGGTACATACCATCCAAACCTAGCCTGAAGCGGTTTGGGTCCAAGTCCGTGAAGCGTTCTAAAGGCAATGCACAAGGACTTGTACATATCCTTTGTCTCACTGGGAGCCAATGCAGGTCAGCCAAGATGTGTTGGATTATATTGCAGGTTCCATGCTGGTTGCACTCAACCCTGCGGAGACAGAACAGTTGGAGGTGGAAATCCCTGAACAGGAAGTCAGGGGTACCTATTCAGGACATCGCCCTGTAGAAGGTGCCGGGCCTCCATGCTCCCAGTAGTGTTTTAATCTGCGTATTCTCTAGTTCTTGTTTTCAACTTGTGGCCCTCTTTACTGACTACTGTCAGAAGGGTATGCTTCATTTTGCTTCTCTGTTATGTTGCTATTGTGTTTCTCCCAAAGTAAGACAAAGATCCTCCCCTCCTTGATTCCTACCGCCTTCTCCATGCTTAACACAGATTATAAGGTTTTGCGTAAAGTGTTGGCTGCCCGCTTGCTTCCCCACATGTGCTCCGTGGTGCATGCCAATCAGACAGGCTTCATTCCCATGCATAGTACTATGCTTAATATATGGCAGTTGCTCCTCGCTCTAGATCAATGTGAGTCTGCCATAGAGAGCATTGGTCTTCTCTACGGACATTCGAAAGGCCTTTGACTCGCTCATGTGGGAGTTTTTATATGCTACTATATTTGGCATGGACTTGGGTCTTGACTTCGTCCAGTGAACAAAGCTCCTTTACACTTGTCTGCTAGCTCTAACTCACACTGACTCTCTGATATCAGAAGCCTTTGTAGTTTAGCAGAGTACCCAGCAGGGTTGTCCTCTTTCCCCTTATTATTTGCAATTGCAATGGAACTGTTCACTCGTACAGTTGGCTTAGGCTATCACTATAGTGGACTGTGTCTTAGTGCCGAGTCCATGTTTCTTTCTTTATCTGAGGACAATATGTTATTCTATTTGAACTAATCTACAGGGGATGGTGAAGGGTTTCATGGAGTTTGGTCTTCACTCAGGGCTAGAAGTTAACTAGAGTAAATCCTTTGTGTGCCCTGGCTCTGGGCTGGTAATAGCACACTATCAGATACCTGGGAGTCTCTATCTATCAGTCGCCGGATTTACTTTTCAATGACAACTGTGACATCACACTTGCTGGATTGTGGCGATCAGTGGCATTTTGGACTATGTTGCTGCTTCCCTTGAGTGGCAAGGTTGTTGTCTCCAAGATGGCCATCTTGCCCAGTCTCCTCTATCTGTTTGTGACTCTCCTGCTTCAGTTGCCCCGGAGGTTGTTTTGAGCACTAAATAGTTTCTTTGTGACCTTCTATTGGGGTGTGAGACAAAGATGTGTGGTGTTTTGGGAACTACACTTCCTGGGGCAGGAGGGTGGTTTGGCAGCCCCAGATCTGGAATAGTATTATCTAGCATGGCAGTTGCAATGGGTGGCATGCTGGCGGTCCAACCTATGGGATGCTGTGGGTGCTCAGTAAAGTGGTTTCCAACTAGGGAGGCACAGACCAGGATCTTGTTAAGGCCCCCCGGCATCTGGTATGTGGAATTTGAATTTGCTCATTAGAACAGCATGCTATGTCTGGGCTAGGGCCATGAGGAGGATGCATGCCAGGATGCCATATACACGTGAGCTCCCGCTCTTGGTGGCTCGGCATTGGGAGTGACATGGGAGTTGGTCTGGACTCTGCTGCTGAACGTTGGCCAGGGATGTGGTGCAGGACAATTTCTTTGTGGGGGTGAATATTGGCTGTTCTTAACCTTCTGGGAGTCTTACAACACCCCAGGTGGGCATTTCTTGCTGCATAGCACACTGGTATGTATAATCCGCGAGTGAAGGAACCCGGGATCGGTGACGCCACCAAGCATGATTGTCTTTGCCTTCTTTTCCTCCTCACGGGGCAGCTGAAGGTGGTCATCCTACTGTGCAAGGCCCTCCTGCAAGGGACCGAGTTAGACCATTGCCGAGCTCCGGATGCATTGAGACCGGGATCTTGGAACACTGCTCACTGATCTGGCATGGTGGGGGCGTGTTCTGCAGTGCACCCTGTGGGTGCCCTGGAATGCTCGCTTCAGACGTATTCATTTTTTGTTTTTTGCATCAGGCTTACCTTACCCCCTAGTGCATACACAATTCCTGTGGGTTCCTCAGTGTGCCCGCAGTGTGCTACTGAGGATACTGGATTTCTGCATATGGTGCAGACTTGCCCCTACTTATCGTCACATTGAATGTTGGTTCTTCAGGTGGTTTATAGGGCCACAGATTGGGAATTTGCATTTAGTCCTCAGCTGTTCCTCCTGTGTCTTCACGAGCATGCTGCAGGCTGGTAGGTCAAGGATAATATTCTAGACCTGGCCTCAATTCTTGCTCGTAGGCAGATAACAATGAGCTGGTAAAAGGGATGAGCATTTCAGGGACATGCAGAGACTCCATTCACTGAACCTAAAAATCAAAACACATACCAAATTGGCTTGGATGTATCCAGATACCCCTGTCAAAACCATGCCTTAAGCCCTCAATCACCCTAGACCTCTACTGCCCCTCCCGCTCACACTTTCTACTTGTTCTCAGCAGGTAAAAATGTCAGCACTTTTCTTCCTGAATTGGGGAAAATGCACACAGAGAAGATTCTAGTATTATTAAGTCCATGCAGATATTTCATATTCCAGGGAGAAAACTTTCAATCGCGGGAATTTGGCATCAGGATAACAGACCCAATCTGAGATTCAGGTCCCCCAATAATCCACAACAAATGTTGGCACACTCATTATAAGGACCTTAGTGTACAATTTACACATTTTACATACAAACATGCTTCCAACAGTGTAACACACACACCTGCACACACACTTGCGGAAACATTGCATGAACGATTACATGTCTTAAAATGTATGTGGCATGTTACTGTGCCATACTAACTGCAGGATCTCAGTTTGTAAAAAGGGAATCAATTTCAAGCACCCTTAATTGTCTGTGACTTCGAGTTTGGCGAAGGGGTTACTCCTTCACAGTGTGACGGATATCCCATCAACCTTGTTCTATGTGTCACAAGATATAATGCGCTTGTAATAAAGCAGATGGGATATTTTTCATGTTTGTGATAGAGTAAATCGTCAGCTAAATTCAAAGTCAGGCCCTCATCCCATTTATCACAAGCTATACTAATTTCTTTGTTGGCATATCAAGGACTATTATGTCCGTGACAGCATACTCTCGCACCAATAATCTATATGAAGGATCACTGAGCATTGGTGCCTTCAACTCTTGGGCCCTTATTATGATTGGCCACAAAATGCAGATGGGGCCCTTATTTACAGTTTCTGGAGGCATCAAAATAATGATATCTGTGGGAACTGGAAAAGTCTCTTTCACCTTTCACCAAAGCTGCCAAAGCTGCCAAATTCTCTGGGTGAAAGATTGTAGCAAAATGTGCAATTACCCAGAAAATGGGACAGGAATATTAGATTTAACAGTAATTTCTCTATTCTTAGTGGATCCTCAGAGTCCAGCTCTTAATTGGCATGATTTCTAAGACTAAGGCGGAGGAGCGTCGCCCCACTGCTAATTTAGCAGTGCATAAAATTAAAATTAAATGATAATAATATGACGTTATTATCATTGTATTTTTCTATAAGGCACTCAGAGTTGGGGTGGGGCTTTGTAATGCCATTCAGAATGAAGAGTGGTTTGCACTCCTCTAAATACACATGGGGTTTGGACTGCCCTTTGCATGTTCTTCAATGGGCTGTGTTGCAGAGCCCGGTGGAGAACATGCCCTGCCTCCCAGGCACTGCCTGAGTGGCCAAACAGGCCGCTCATACCTATCATTTCACTGCTCATGCAACATCGTGATTGGCTGGGAGAGCCGGGAAGGCTGGTAGTTTCTGGTGCTTGCAGCAGATCTGAAGATGACGGAGGAGAGAAGTGCGGCGGCGTGGCGGAGAAGGTACATTTATTTATATGTTGTTTGATCCATTCTGCCTGCCACACCACCCCCGTTTCGAGGCAGCTGCCACTGCCATCACTAACATTGTTTATCACTTATATCTGGCTGGGAGCATGGGTCAAAAGGGAAGGGATTCCAAATATTCTTCAACCCCCCCACTCCAATTTCTCATATCCAAACTGTGAATACTTTTACAAGTTAGTAACGCCTAACTAACTAGAAAAGTATGTTTGGCTATCATGTATTTATTTGCATTTTTAAAAGAGGTAACATAACTTAACTGCAATGTTTAAGTAAGTCCAGCCATATTTAAACATTGACAATTTAATAGAATAAATGTAAACAATTTCTGCGGTGGGGGCACTGATTTGTTATTAAAATGGAGGGGCATGGCATTAACAAGTTTGAAGACCACTGTTCTAATCCCTGCACAGTGGGCTGAATTAATCAGCACGTTTTATCAGGGCCTAAGTAGGAACATCTTAGTGTCAAATTATCTGAGTCAAGGGGCGTGGTTGAAAGCTACTCACTTCGATTCCCTTCCAAACTTTTCACACTGTAGTAACAGATCTTAAGAAATGTTTACTGGTAGGGGCCATATGCAAATACATAGAAATGAATCAACTGACTGGATGTAGTGCAAGTACCGTGTTCTGGAAGTCCACCTCTAAACCATTGCATAAGTGTTGTGTCATGGGGCTCATAGAAGTTCACATCAATACACAGTAAGATACAGTAGATATTTCATCTGCACCTCCCAGCCAAAGAACTCCCAACGTCTAGCTGCAAAAAAGTATAACTCCAAAACTCTGCAATAAAGGTCCAGACAACAAATGTACAACCACCTAATAGTACAAGAACCAGAACAACTGAATAGGTGATCCAAACGTAAAAGCTGCAAATCATGTATTATAAGTGAGCACAAATATTAAACTTGCTCATAGGACCACATTTCCAGTCTATGAATAAAATACTTTCAACAATCAATTGAAAACAAGCTAAATATTGCCAAAGAAAATCATACTAGGCTAGGTTGTACAGCTTCCAGCGATTTGAGTGGCAAACAGGTAGCTTGTGCAAGGAACATACTTCTCCACTCGATCCACTTGTCACAGTCTTTGCTTCTTTGTAACCTTTGGATGAATGTATCTTGACAGCTCAGCCACATACAATCATGGTCTGTCATTTGTCAACGCTGTCAACATGAGTGACATGATTGTAGGATTTGCATAATTTGAAGGAGATGGAGGACGCAACTTGAAACCATTTTTATAGTAAGAAGAACCTATGCAGTAACACGATCAGGGAGAAGATTAGATTCTGCAGTACTGTCACCCATGTGTCGTATTCACTCAATTAAATGAATGCACTGAGTCGGAGGTTCTGTAAGAACGTGTTGCTTTATTCCCTGCCAGCCTCGCACTGGCTTACAGGCTATTCCCTTTCCTCTACCTCACTTCCTGTTCCTGCTTTCCTGTTCGCCTGCCCTGTCCTGAAGCAGGGTCAGGCGAGACGACGTGACATCTCCCCTGTT
Organism: Lissotriton vulgaris; assembly: GCF_964263255.1. Lineage (NCBI taxonomy): Eukaryota > Metazoa > Chordata > Amphibia > Caudata > Salamandridae > Lissotriton > Lissotriton vulgaris. Next base: position 1,230,882,853 of record NC_141695.1, on the reverse strand, counting down.
TTACAAAGTCTTGCTTCTGCTACATTTCCTCAACCAGTCATCAAGGTTTCCTCTTTAGACGTTGGGGACGTTTCTCTCGCCCTGAACCTTGACTCTGGTGACTCGTGATTTCCATTGTTCGTGCAGGACTGTGAGGATACTGGTCACTGCTGTCACTTTGGTTATGAGACTCACTTGAAGTTTGACTTGACGATGTCTCACGCTGGGTGTTCCGATTGCATCTTTTGAAGTGCGAGATATTCCTCGTTATCTGTTTGTGGTCGGCCTTGGCCGTGATCATAGTTCCTTTCTTCTTGATGACTTGGAAGGGAGTGTTGAGATATCGACTATCTGCCTTGGCGCGCCGATCACTTCGGACAATCACCCAGTCTCCTTCTTGAATGTTGGTGTCTTTGGCGTGTCTACGCTGGTCTGCGTATGTCTTCATCTTGTATTTATTTTTGTGATCTATCTCGACTAGTGTATCGTGGTCGATGGTGACATGTCGTTGTTGAGGTGTGGAGTCCATCATAGGTAGTCGGGTTCGAGGGGTCCTTCCTAGCATCACAGTGGCTGGGCACTGATTAGTGGTGCTGTGTGGTGTGTTTCGGTATGCTCTTAGCACTTCATTTAGTGTCTGTTGAACATCTTTATGAGTCAGTTGTGTCTGTTGAATCGCCTTTTTGAGTGTTCCCATAAATCGTTCCACCATGCCATTTGCCTGTGGCCATAATGGAGTGATTTTCTGATGTTTGAAATTAAGATGGGTCGCAAAGTTTGTGAATTCATGGCCGTTGAATGGAGGTCCGTTGTCTGTTTTTACTCGCAAAGGAATGCCCCATGCTGCAAAGATTTCATCAAGCACCGGAATTACTGTCGTTGCTCGAGTGGATGTTATTAGATGTGCAAAGGGGAATCGTGAGTATTCATCCATGATGACGATGATATATTGTCCTGATTGCAGCGGTCCGAAGAAATCAACTGCAACTTGCTGCCATACTCCTTCTGGTAGTTCTGACATTTGTAATGGTGCCGGGGGTTCTTCCCGACTGACCACTTGGCATGTCATACAGTCTTTCAGGGTTGTTTCTACCATGTGATCAAGTGTGGGGAACCACACACGTTCTCTCAAGGCTTTCTTGGTTGCATTGATGCCTCTGTGACCTTCATGTGCCAAATTGATGACTCCTTGGCGCAATTTGAGAGGGATCACGATCCTTCCCCCTCGCAAGAGAAGGCCGTTGTCACTAATGGAGAGTTCGTCGCGCACACGTTGGAACGCGGCGATGTCTTGACTCAGTTGGTCAGAGTCTTGAGGTGAATGTTTCACATCCCTCCAGGAATTCGTGCGGATGCGAGTCATTACAGCTTGTATAAGCGGGTCGAGCGTGGATGCTTCTTGTATGGCTTCAACTGGAACCGTGGGTGGACATGCTGCATCAACGACAAAGTGAAGGTATTCATCAGCCACAGACAATGCAGTCCGAGCGCCAGCCAGTGGATGGCGCGACATGAAATCAGCTGGGTTTTCAGCTTTTCCAGGTTTGTGGATGATTGTGAAAATGTAGTCTTGCAGGCGCAAGCCCCACCGTTCAATGCGTGGTGGCATCTTTGCGTTGGGGTTTCCGAAGATTGTGATGAGGGCCTGATGATCCGTGATGATCGTGAAATGTTTGCCGTAAACAAAAAGATGGAAGTGTTCGCACGCCCACACCACAGCCAGGCTTTCTTTCTCTGGCTGGGAGTATGCTTTTTCGGTGTCCGTGAGGCTGCGGCTTGCATACGCAATGATGTGGCGTTGATCCGAGTTTTCGCGATATTGGGCCAAGATGGCGCCCAGGCCCACTGGGCTAGCATCGACTGTGATTTCCGTTTTCTTCTTTGTGTCGAAGTATGCTAGATTTATGGCGGACCCGACAGCTTGTTTGATCACGGTAAATGCTTGTTGGCACGCTTCAGTCTATTCAAATGGTTGGCCCTGGCGAGTGAGTTCACGTAAGGGGTAGCTGATTGTGGCGTAGTCGCGGATGTAACGCGTGCAGTAACTTGCCATTCCGAGGAAAGAACGAAGGTCGCTCACGTCTCGGGGTTTCGGGGTTTCAGCAAGCGCTGCTACCTTCTCAGGATCTGGTCTCATCCCCTCTTTGGAAAAGATATGTCCATAGAATTTCAGGGTGTCCTTATGAAACTCACATTTACTGGCGTTAAGAGTTATCTTTGCGGTCAACAGTGCATGGCAGACCCTGTCCAGTGCGGTGTCATGTTCGGTTTGATCTTTACCGAATACTAGCAGGTCATCACTATAGTTGAAGGCGTTGGGGATGCCTTTGTATGACCCGTCTGATGGCCTCCCGGAAGATCTCGGCGGCCAAGGAGATGCCGAAATTCAAGCGTTTATAACGAAATAAACCTTGGTGTGTAGTGAACGTTGTGATATACCTTGATTTGTCATGAAGCTCCAGCTGGTGGTAACCTTTATTGAGGTCGAGTTTGGAGAACACAATAGCGCAATTTAGTTTCGTGATCATGTCACTGATGTGTGGCCCAGGATGGCGTTCCCGCTCAATGGCGGTGTTGGGCGCGCGCATGTCGACACACAGTCAGACTTTGTTGTCTTGTCCCTTCTTAGGAACCACCACGACTGGTGACACCCATGGCGTAGGTCCTGACGTGCGTTCAATGATGTCTGTTTGAAGGAGGTCTTGTAACTCGTCATCGACGGCTTGTTGGAGGTGAAATGGCACCTTTCTGTGATGTTGAGCGATAGGTGTGACATTCTCGTTGATGTGAAGTTTTACCTTGAAGTGGTTCAGTTTTCCGAGGCCCTTAAAGAGGTTTGGAAATTTTGCTACGATGTCGGGGGCATCTTCAGTCATGTAGAGGAGTTCTACCAGCTTGAGTCTTTCTGCCGTGGGTAAACTGAGTAGGCAGTCTGCCACATCTGGCCCTTCTACCACATGGATGTATGCATCGACTGTCCGGTCTTTGAATGTAAGGGTGGTGTGAAACCGGCCTAGGCATGGTAGGGGTTTGCGTGACATCCACGTGAATATGCGGACGGCCGCAGGTTCCAATTTGGGTCTTTGTTTCATGTTGTAGTACTCAAGGGCGCAGATGTAATTTAGCGAAGCTCCTGAGTCCAGAACAAATTTCGCAGGATGCTCTCCTATTAGGATGTCTAACTTCGGGTATCTTTTTAGGCGATCAGGGTCTGATACCATGCAGATGTATTCATCACTGTCCTGTGATGTTGGGGTACGTGATGAGGATGACTCGCTGGATGTGTCTCTGCGTGACCGGTAGGATTCTGTTGTTTGGTGCCTAGTTGGGTGAATGCTCTCAGAGCGACCTCTTGATTGACTAGAGTATGCTGACTGGACGCTGGAGTTGGACGAGCTGGAGGAGCGTCTTTCCTTCCCTTTTATGGCTCTCGCGTGGTGGCGTGTGTCACGGCCTTTGGTCGATGATCTGTGAGTTGACTGCTTGGCTTGACATGCTATTTCGAAGTGATTGTCTCTCCCACAGCGATGGCACCGCTGGCCAATTGCTGGACATTGTCCTGAGTGTGGGTATTCTTGTCCACATCTGTAGCAGGTGGGCGCTGATTTGGCAGACCTGGAGTGCCGTGAGCGTCCTTTGGAGGATGTCTTTCGGGATTTGTGAGACTTATGGGAGCTTGACTTTGGTTTGGTCGATTTAGATGATCTGTGTGCCTGGGCTCGTAGTGCATGGTCCTTCTGGTCTGATTTGTGTGTTCCCATTCGTTTGGCATAGTCTTCCGCTTGATCATTTATTCTTGTTAGCTCCTCGATTTCCTCTAATGAATATGGTTTCTTTAGGAGCCTCCGACGGAGGGTCTCGGAGTGACATCCATCAATGATGCGGAGCCTCAATGCATCTTCGGTCTTGAAGTTGTCGAAGTCACAGTATTGTGCTAACCTCCTTATGCGCACGATGAAATCACTCATGCACTCATCTTTTTCTTGGGTTGCTAAGTTGAAAGTGTGTCTTTCGTAATCTACGTTCCGTTTGTGGAGGAATCGTCTATCAAGAGCGGCTTTTACTTCGTCATAGGTAACAGTCGCTGCGTTGGGTAATTCTTTGATGAATTGTGCAATGTCTGGACCTATCAAGTTCCTCAGCGCCACAAGTTTTTGCTTGGGGTCCTGCACCAGGGATCCTATCATGTAATCCTCGAAGTCCTCGCTCCAACTCTTCCACGTTGGACCCATACTGTTGCCTGGCGTCAGTGGCAGTGGCTGTGGTTGGTGCATGAATGAGGCTCCAATGGGGTTGTTGGCCATTGTAGGTGCGTTGCCCGGAGGGGTTGGTCCTCCTGTGTTTGCTTGTGGGGCTGGGCCTGTTGTGTTGCTCCCTCCAGACGAGCTGTCAGGAGATGTGTTGGACATCTGTAGCAGCTTCTTGAAGAAGCAGGCCAATATATTTTGCTTGTCAGTGGATTCAGGCTCCTGCTAAGGAATTCAGACTTTCCTGCGTCCTTGCGCGTGATTCCCGCCTTTTTCTTCACTGCTGAAACCCTTCTTGCTGATTGGCGCCTGACCTTAAGATGGCCGCCATCATGGGTTCGTGGGTTAAATGTGCGCTGGCGCCTGACTTTAATATGGCCGCCGCGCGGGACGTCTTGTCTCTTGCTTGCTTTGCCGCCGTATATATTTAAACCTTTGCCTGGGTCTGGTGTCGCGGGGAAACTGCCGAGTATGACTCACCCTCACTCCTCTGTTGTGGATGCGGGCAGTTTTCTCTCTCACGCTGCACGGACGCTTCGTATCTTCGGGGCTGCTGGCGCTCTGGGAACACGTGGGGACGGCGCTCTGGCATATGCGCTCCCACTCCTGGCTGACGGAGCAGGGTTCCGTGAATCGCTGGTTTTCTCTGGTAAGTTCGCAGGATGGCAGCTCCGGCGCCGGGTTTGGTTTTCGCGCTTTTCCCGCGCCGCCGGTGAAACAGGCTGCTGGACTCGGTGATCGGCCACTCTGGTTGGCTGAGTGATACTGCTGTTAGTGGGTTTTAAGATGATCCCACCCTCGTCGCCATTGTCGTATTCACTCAATTAAATAAATGCACTGAGTCGGAGGTTCTGTAAGAACGTGTTGCTTTATTCCCTGCCAGCCTCGCACTGGCTTACCTCTACCTCACTTCCTGTTCCTGCTTTCCTGTTCGCCTGCCCTGTCATGAAGCAGGGTCAGGCGAGACGACGTGACACCATGAGCAAGAGATTATTAGAGGTTATTATTTGAGTTCCACTCTATGATCATCACACACGTTTTGTCTCTAAAGAAAAGATCCAATCGAGTGGCAATTAACCTGTCCCTATACCCAAATTGCAAGTCTATTGGCAATTTTGATATTCTGATATACAGTGGAAAATAGGCAGGCTCCTGCAGTGACAACTAGAGCTCTATTACTTTCACTTGATCAAACTTAAAGGGCAAATCAGAGCCCCGAGATGATGTAGCTCTAACTTTTCTATTGAACATGATATTTTATTATTTCGAGAAACTTGGTGATTTCCTACTCATCTTTTTTACACCAACAATAAACTCTTCAAAAAGGGGTGGTGTTCCTTGGTGTCTGTCAATGTACATTGCATGCCATTGTAATCTTGATGCGTTCAAGGTTAAATTAGACATGTGCTTAATTCTGCTCCGCCATATGGAAAGCTGGAGTCTAGTGCTGCAAAGTACAAGCATAATCTTGGTAAATGGTACATTTTTGTTGGAATGAAAAATGGTCCTCTGCATGGCTCAAGAGAGGTTGCATTCCTGCCTCAAGTTTACGCTAGTAAGCAGTAATATCTTTGCTCGCTACCTCTGTATACACAGCAATCACGTTTGTGCACTGTGCCTTATTTTAAAAAAAGGAGTAAGACCCATAATGAGGCTCTATGGTCAGAGAGGCACGCCAAGTGCATCCTTCTTTTGCAAAGATAGCTACCGTCTCGTCACCAGGCTTTAGAGACCCGATAGTGGTGGCAGCAAACCCAATTTAAGTCAACATGGCAGGCCTTGCCTGACACCTGCTAGAGTGAGCTTTTCAGCATTACCCATGCCTTAAACTGTCTACCAGCCCCATGAAACCGTAAACCTTTGCCAATACATGGCAAACATGGAAGATGCGTTTGTGTATTGATTGGTGGTGGTAGATGTATGTGGAGAACATGTTGTGCCTGTGATAATGGGCACACTGGTATTCAATTTGTGTGATATAAAATACAAGTGGTACTTATGATGGAGGATTTGGGCGAGGTCAGACAGCAAGTGTGAATTAAAGAACTCTACACAGACATTCCAGAAAGTAGTTTATTGGATCAGATTTTGTGTGTCTATGAGAGGAAACAAAAGATCCCTTTGAAGCTAAGAAGTTTCCCCTACTCTTTTGTCCTCTGGAAAGCTGATCCTTCAGAAGTTAAGAGGTAGTTGAATTGAAAGAGTTCATATATTTTGCATAATTACGCAGTTCTCCTTCCTCATAGCACCTTAGTCCTCCCCATCATTATGCTTAAACTTTGGACAACAACCATGGCTGGATCAGTCTACTTTGAAAAAGCAAAAGTGTGGAAAGGCCCATAACCAATACAAAAACAGATATGCTGGAATACACAATCTCACAGTGGAGAATGGGAGAATTTTAAGTCTCCAGGATTAATGTGCCAACATCCTAATTTCCTTTCCAGGTTTAGGATGAGTATTCTAAAAAGATCAGTGAGTCTGCTTGGAGCCTGCTTCCTTGGATGGGGTGCTTTTGCTTTAGGAATAATCTTGCTTTGAAGGAGGGTTCACCCAATGCAGTGTGTATCGCTTAGATATAAGGGAGTCCTGTACCTCTGTGCTGAGGTGGAGGCCAGACGCCCCGAGAAGAGTCTTCAGCACAACACATCAACCCCCAGAATTAAAGGGAGGAGGGGAACTCATAGGAGCGAGTTCTGCAGCCAAGATCCTGCAGCCAAGGAGCAGAAGGCTACTAAAAAAAGTTGACTTGCATCCTCAGTTGAGCAGCGACCTATAACTCACCAGAATCATCATGACATTGCATGCTCAGACAAGAAAAAAACAACACTGAAATCTGGGCTGAGCACTAAGCATATTTGGGTGCTGGGCTGTGTTTGGCTTGAGGAAGGACCGCAAGTAACATGACTGGGCTGCAGTGGTCTCTTCACAGGTGCTGGTGATGCTGGTAATTGCCTGTCCCAGGCACCCGGATTTACCATGAACCTTGTAGTCTTTTTTAGAATTTTATATTGATTTTATATTATATTTTATATCATCGTATTAAATATTCTATATTTCTCTCTTGGTGTCAGCCATTTGTGGTGTGCAGTGGTCATAACTTTGAGCTACTAATAATCTTTTGACTCAGAAAAGGGGAATCCACAGACACATCCCTTGACCATACCTTTTCTCCTGAGAGCAGAAAAGGACCACCATTCTACTTGAGAAGCATTTAGTAAAAGAATCTACATCAATAAAGTAGAGGATCCAGGAGAGGCAAATGAGTTAGAATCTCTCAGTGCCTAGAGTTCATGGTAGAAAGTGGTTTTGATAAATTGGCATCAGAAATGCAATGACTATAGTGTAAGGAATTAAAGATAGACAGCTGCAATGACAAGACTCCCCCACTCCAGCAGTAAAAGATGCATAGGTCAGCAGCAATTGATCGGTTTCTGGGACCTATAGTTTTTTTATTTGGGCTTGCATCTGAGAGACATCAGTATGATACTGGTGTCTGCCTATGGTGCGAGAGGGGAGACGGAGGATACCTGAGGGATAGAGACTGCAATGTTGGTGACAGACTTTTGTTGTATTTAATGTTTGGAAGGCAAGGATGATTGTTCATTCAACCGTCTAGAGCATGGGAAGAGAGGACAATTCCAATCGTGGTTTGTAGTTAGAGATTTGTCACACCATCCCCATGGTGTGCATGGCATGAACTAACAATATAAATAGAACGGGAATCACGGATAAGGTTGTGAGCCTCCTCTGTTCTTTGGTCGAGCCCCACCAGTGCCCCTGGTTGTCTAACCAAATACTTATCTTGTCCTTATCGAGAGGTATGGAAGGAAAGGGAGGGCATTGACAACCAAAGCTCTTCAGACTGAGATAAAGAATACGAGAACTGAATTCTGGTAATGCCAACACAATAAAGAGATGTAAAGAGACTGTAAACAAGATGAACTGTAGAAAAAAAGTAATTATTTGGGTGGTAGGACACTGGAATAAATATTGTAGGAATATCATTTTGTCTGAGATGATGGCTGAAGTGTACATTTTGAACAGTAGTGCTGAAAACTGGGAGAATGGAACCTTGAAAAGAGGACAGTCATGTTGTGAAGCTGCTTGGACTCAGGCTAGCCAAAAAGGCCAGGTACCAAATGTCATATGATGTTATGTCATACATCTCCATTAGTTCAATCAATTTGTGCACACCCCATGTAATTTGTCTGTGCTTGGCAATTTACTTTTTCTCATGCCTCCTAGATTTGGCTTAGTGTAAACTTTCTGTGGTTATCAAATAATTACACTTAAAAGGCCCCCTGTGGAATCTGCCAAAATCACTGAATAACCTTTCATTGCATCCAGGAAATCAGCTTTGACAAATCCAATGTGTCTGATGTTAATGTGTTAATGCTTGCAAAGAGCAAGGGCGCATGCTTGTGTTGTATTAAATAGCACATTACTGAAAGTCCTATTGGCTTTACCAGTGCTGGTTTAGTTTCTATTTTCTACACTAGCTCAAAGCAGACCCGTACTACCCCAGCGAATGTATTCTGATTGGAATGATATAATAATTTGTGGCTCACACTACCAAATATGGGTGTCCATCATGAGAATGGCTCCGGATGTGAGTAATCCACAGGAGGGATATGCTACATGACAAGAATTCAAAATTGCATGATGATTTATTCAACATGCTGTTCCTCATTTACACTTGGAAGCTCACAGCCCAGTCAGACTTTGGTCATTTTTTGTAGATGCAGACAGAGCAGTGAGATACAGCTGTGCTCCTCCTCTGTTTGTGGGCACTAGATTTGCTGCTACTCCAGACAACAAATCAATTCCTACTTATTATTTTAGAATGGACCAATCAGCTGCACATTGTTACAACGGGCAGTGCCTCTGCTACAAGACTGCTGAGTCAGTCATGTGATTCTAGTGACACGGAAACACACGAATCACTCAGCATGAGAAATATGTGAGATTGTTGGTAATAAATCCTTGGATACTTATCTATTGCACCACATTGGATGTGAAAGTCATGGAATAAACGTCCTTCCTTCCTAGGAAACTGAGGCAAAATTCTAATTCCTTCACACATAGGGGCTTATTTATGGGGAATTGGCTTAGCGCAGCAGCGCTACCATATGCCAAATGTGAAAGGGCAGCAACGCACCATATTCAAGCATGCAAGTTCCTGTCCTTTCCTCCTGTGCTGGCCCACAATGTGCTGCCTAGCGCTATCACAGGCAACCATGCAACATGGTGCAAGCGTGTCTGCATTGCATTCAGGATTCGATTTTTGTGCAGGAAGAGGACCTTACTGAACAAAAACAATCCCTAGAGGCATTGTCTCTTTCTGAAGCACACAAGGAAAGAGGAAAAATCAAGAGAAATAAAAATATATCTCCTTGCTACGCCTGCTCTTGGGGATGTGTAAGTTGTTGCCATTTCTCCAGGTTTACGTGATTAAGTAAATCTGGGACAGCGTCAAACCCCATGGGAAAACCTACTGCAATACCCAGGGAACTCCTCCCTGGTGCAGAGAATGGCAACTCAGCGACTTTAGCTGCGGTCTACAAAGTGGCTTTTCGTGGCCTCATAGATATAGTCGAGAGGGTTGTGCCACTGGAGTGTTACAAAAGTGATGCTCTGGCAGGGCAAGCCTCTCATGGATAAGCCCCATAGTTTGGACCTCTGTGACAGCGGAGCGGAGAGAAGAGCAGCAATGTGGAAAACCAAGCTGGTCAACTGTCATTTGGTTTGTTGAAACAAATCACTCGTGGGTAAACATATATCTCACAATTTGGAAGCATTTTATAATGGACAATCACGTAGAATTCTAAATAGGTCGGTACATACAACTTATCTACAAGGGATCTGGAGTGACGATAGACAGCAACAGCATGTGGACAGAGAAGGGATATCACAGGGATTAATGCTAAACATGACCTTCTCTAAAAGAAATATAAACACATACAAGGCTTTCTGCAACCATCTTTCCATCCCCAATACTGGCAAATGCCCAAAAACATTTTGAGAATCATTTGTATAAAAGTAAGTGACCTCTTTAGAACAAATATTAATGTACTATATGTTGTGAGTTTTTCCCAAATGTGAATATGTGAAAATGTGAAAACACAGAACAGGTGGCCACCCTGAGAGAGGCTGGGAGGCGTGGGGAGAAAAGAAAGTAAAATACCACCATCCTTCCCATGTTACTCTCAGGCCTTCTATCTTTTAATGGGAGTCAGGGAGCATTGCTATATAAGGCGCTGTTCAATTTCTCCCACTCAAATGGACTGCTAGACAAGCAGCTGTATTAAAAGAGACAAGGTAATTAGATCATACAATGGTTATAGTTTATTTTCAATAAGACATAAGTGTACTTACAAACTGAGCTTGTGTGCCAAAAATACGATCCACTAAACAGCCAAGGTCCATCTAAAAAAACAATTTGAAAGCAATATTTACAATAAAAGCAAGGATCACTTGAGTATTAATGAGTGCCATTAATAGCAATGGTAGATAAGTCGTTGGAAGTTTAGTACATGATCCCTGGGATGCGACACACAAAATGATCACTCACAGCAGTTTAGTTTGCACAGGTTAGTATGTAGCGCATTGTCTAATAATAGTCATCATTCCATTGTGCTAGAAAACAAGTCAACGCTATAAGAAAAACAAATAATGACACTTAAAAAACGTAAAAGACTTGCCAGACATATGCCTAAAGAATGGGCATTGTAAACAAACAGCCAATAACATAGGAATGAATACCAAAATAGTGCATCAGCCGACTAACATTGTCAGAAAATAAAATGTGTCATCTCAGTCAGAAATGTAATATAATAACCGGGTTGCAATATCATAAATAGAAACGGAGTGCATGGGGATATTGCTTAGATGCAGAAAAAAATGGCTGAAAGCTAAATTCTCTGAGGTTCTATTCGCAATAGCCATCTTTTTTTCAAGACACGGATATGCTGTAACCAGAAAAGAGGTATAGATTGAGGTGTAAGAACTCGGAAGGCATTAATATTATGGCGGCGGTGGGCGCCATCTTTGGTGAGGCTGGGGGAGCGCTCTAGTCGCGCTGTCTTCCCACCCTCCTTTCTCCCTATATAATGTGCAGACCGGCCAGACGGCGCAGCGGGCTGGCGCAGCGGGCGCGCCGGATGCGCGCCGAAGCCGCGCCTAAGCCAAGCCCGTCTGCGCCCGTCCGCGCCAGGATCGCGTCGGGCGCAGGGCACGCCGGGCAACATCTACCCACCATCAGGTACGATAGTAGGGATTTAATGGCACTTCGATCTAAGATAGGTGATCCATGTAAGGGCTGTCCCCCTACTGACCTTCTTTGGGGCCCCTTTTCATGTTTACATTGTAAATGGACGTCTCCCGGGACATCCACAGAGATGCCCAAAAGTTCTGTCCCCCCTAAGCACGGCGGTAATAACTTCAAAGGAGGTCTTATCAATGCCCGCTCACTGTGCTGCCACAGCCAAGATATACACGACTTAATTATGTGTCATGATCTTGACGCCCTTTTTATAACAGAAGAAGCTCCTAATCGCTACTTCCAAAAAAGACCACTCTTTCAGTCAAAGTTACTGGTAGAAAAATTAGAACTCTTTTTATTATATTTTTTGTAAATTCAGTTTGTTTTTTATGTATATTTTTTCAAAGGAAATTTTTTTTGCATATAAGTGTGCAAACATATATTTACAACATCAAACATTCATCCTATATAGAAAATGGAGGAGTACAGATTTTTTGAAACAGGGGGAATTGATGGATTATGGAGACGCTAAAGACACAGATAGACACAGGACACGTGTACACAAAACAGTGAACATATAAATGACATTTCTGGGGTGTGGTGGTAATTGGTAGTCTAGGTTTGTCGAAAATCTTCAACTCATTCAGTTGCTGCAATTCATTGCGGAGCTAAATCCTGAAAAATCTCCCATTTACAATCTCTCAAGAAAGTCTTAACTTCCGTGGAAATCAGTGTCCTCGAAAAGGGATTATCGTTTGTACCAGCTAAATTCACGGACTTTGTTCAGTTAAAACTGGAATTTATAGAATTCGGTCGGAAAATCCGTCTGGTTACATTCTTTGCAGATAAGGAACCACAACCACAACTTGAAACAACTGGATTTAAGAGAAAATCTAATTTCTGCCCGCCGGCGAATAAAATTCCAAAAGAAGTTGTCCATTTTGAGAAGACCATTCTTTCGGCTTTGGCAGCTCAAGAAAAGAAAAAGAAAGGATATATTAAACCGAATCTCTCCCAACAACAGAAACTGGCGTTGCAATCACTCAAACAGGATGAAAATATTATCATTAAGCAAGCCGATAAAGGCGGATCAATTGTAGTCTGGGGAACAGATGACTATATTCTTGAAGCCACTAAACAGCTTTCGGACTCTAAGTGTTACCGCAAAATCAATACAGACCCAACCGCTGATTTACAGAAAGAACTCAGCGCTATCCTCAATGATGGACTTGAACAAGGATTCCTTGGTAAAAATGAATATAATTTTTTACTAAATAAACACCCACGAATCCCATTATTTTATGTACTTCCGAAAGTACACAAAAATGAGACAACACCACCTGGACGACCCATAATTTCTGGATGTGACTCTTTATTTGAACCAGTCTCGAAATTTATTGATTTTTTCTTAAAACCATTTATTCAGACGGTCAAATCTTTCATATTGGACACCACGGATTTTTTGACAAAATTAGACCGGTTACCATTTACAGAGCACCACGACCTCTTGGTAAGCATGGACATTGTTTCACTATATACCCAGATACCACAAGATCAAGCACTGGAGGTACTGGAAATCTTTCTAAACAGACGTGAGAGCCCATGTAAAATTCCCACAGAATTTATTCTCAAACTGGCCAAACTGGCACTTACAAAAAACTATTTCAAGTTTGGTGAAGATTTTTTCTTCCAGATAAAGGGGGTCGCTATGGGCTGTCCTTTCGCCCCAGAATTAGCGATCCTTTATATGAGCCAATATGAAGACACCTTTATCCACAATGGCAACCCATTCCACCAATGGATCGGTGGATGGGTGCGATACATAGACGACGTCTTTTTCACCTGGTCGGGGACCTCGGAACAACTGACTCAGTTCCATGATTGGATTAACAACAGGACAGAAGATATTAAATTCACCCTCCAGACTTCTGAAACAAGGATGTCTTTTTTAGATGTGGAAGTCTACTGTTCTAACGGTCAACTGGTCACCACTCTATTTAAAAAGAAAACTGATCGCAATAAAGCATTGGATTTCTCTAGCAGTCACCCAAGAAGTTTAAAACAAAACCTTCATATAGGTCAGTTTCTGCGCATCCGCAGAAACTGTACCTTCAAAGATGAATTTATGGAACATGCTGATGTTCTGAAAGAGAAACTGTTAGCTCGTGGCTATCCAGCCAAACTTCTCAAACAAGCAATTAAGAGAGCTTGGTGGACACCTCGTGAAGAACTATTGACCAAAAAACAAAAAACCCACCAACAACGCACCGTTTGTTTATCCACATACTGCCCTTCATCCAACATCCTCAAAAAATTGATCCACCAGAACTGGCATCTAGTTAAGGACCTTGACGACCAACTCACAGACGTTCCCCTTTTTGCATATAAAAAGGATAAAAGTATTGCTAACCATATTGTTCGAGCTGCGATCCCCAAACCGAAAACGCCAACATTGCGTGATTATTTGAGCCTACCACCTATAACAGGCCATCATAAATGTGGCACATGTCTGTGTTGTGCATCAACCATTGAAGGTAATCTTTTTCAGCATTCAGGGATATTTTGGAAACATGATCAGTTCACCAACTGTAAAACGAAAAATGTGGTCTACGGGATACTCTGTCCGTGTGACAAACTATATATAGGCAAGACATCCCAAGAAGTGAGACAGAGAATGTCTCAACACAAGTCCAGGATTAAGAAAAAAGTCCTCACAGCCCCATTGGTACAACATTGGATAGAGAAAACGCACAGCGAACATGAGTTCAAATGGACAATAATTTCTAAAATTGACACTGACCCTAGAGGCGGAGACGTAGAGGCCAAGCTGCGACAACGCGAGGCAATGCTAATATTGAAGTTTAATACCACAACACAAGGTCTTAACGAGATGTCTGAACTATACAAACTATAAAATTCCTCCTTTGAGCAAATGGCCACATCCAGCACATTCATGGATCCAATGGCACCCTCTTTACATTACCCACTTTGGACCTGCAGCCCTATGTGACACACCTCCAAATCATATTTATCTTAGATATTCCCCACTTGAAAGATATCTGCGATTATCCTGGGAGAACTCACGTATGACACTATCCCTCGCTCGTCACATTTTACTTAATGCCCTCCAGTAGAATATAAAGTACATCGCTCCGTTCACACAAAGCACATTTCCAGTGTTTTCAACAGCGTCGCAACAAGGACGACATGTGAATAATAGCATCACAATCCAGCATTATACCTAGGGCTTCGCGCAAGAATTTTCAAAGGAATACTACAACTCCCATGAGGCACGCAAGCTAACCCGGAAACACCGCCCATTAAAATAAGGCTAACCCGGATCCAATCACATCGCGTCAATCTACAATGGCGAACTAACCTGGAGGAGACGGACGGCGGATCACAAGTAAGCAAAGAGGGCACGATTCTTCTTCCCTTTTGTATAGCGAGCTCCATTGAGCATTACAACTGCGCACTTTGGTTTTAACAAGTCTATGGTAGTACGCGCTAGCGTGACATCCGTGGACATAGCCTAAACGTAATGCTCCGTTATAGAGGAGTATCCCAAACAGCTTTCGCACACGGTATCAGAATGACCATTCTCCCGAACGCCCCTCATGACGAGCACATTGACCATGATATATTATATCAAAAGATACCATCACCATAGCACGATCAGCCTGAGTAACAGGATCTCCCATTATGTTTCAGAATTTTACTTGAGGTGTTTCAACCTGAACTGACTGATAGCTGAGGGTTGCCATAGACCCACACTGAATGTGCGATAGGAATTCAACCCATAACTGGATTTGACAGAGCTATTTGCTAGTGAGTATTTTTCATATAATCTCTCTCCATATAGACCGTCGGAGTATGACTACTCTATGGCCTTGTTCTGATTCATGGTTTTTAAATCCTTTTCAGCTTACCACTATTTCAAACCTTTATTGAAACTCTGCGACAGGTAAGCTTCCTGAGAGCATGTGGTGGCTGAATGTGAGTTGAGAGTCTCTCTTCTATATGCATGTTTCACTGACAGAACGCTCTCACTTATTATGTCTTCCAGATTGATTTTGTTTGGTCCTGAAGAGAATCCTTTATAATACTTTAAGGATTCGAAACGCGTCGACCGAGGTGGTAGTTGTGTTCTGGCCAAACTGTTGGCCTTAGATCAAATTTTGCTCTAAAATAAGAGTGATAAGAAAATATTGTAAAGTAGTGTTTGGTCTTAGTTACTTCTGTGATTTTTTTGGAGTTTATGTACTGTATGCCACCATTCCTATGATTACTAATAGGATTAGGATTTAGCTCCGCAATGAATTGCAGCAACTGAATGAGTTGAAGATTTTCGACAAACCTAGACTACCAATTACCACCACACACCAGAAATGTCATTTATATGTTCACTGCTTTGTGTACACGTGTCCTGTGTCTATCTGTGTCTTTAGCGTCTCCATAATCCATCAATTCCCCCTGTTTCAAAAAATCTGTACTCCTCCATTTTCTATATAGGATGAATGTTTGATGTTGTAAATATATGTTTGCACACTTATATGCAAAAAAAATTTCCTTTGAAAAAATATACATAAAAAACAAACTGAATTTACAAAAAATATAATAAAAAGAGTTCTAATTTTTCTACCAGTAACTTTGACTGAAAGAGTGGTCTTTTTTGGAAGTAGCGATTAGGAGCTCCTTCTTTCACCTGGATTCAAAATAGTGCACAGTACTGGCAATTGTTTTGTTCATTACATTGTGGCGCAGCCTTACTGTGCTCATCGCCAAACCCGTTAAGTTTTGTGGCTTTTTATAACAGAAACATGGCTCAACGACTCTTCTAATCCTGATTTGGCTACTGCCCTCCCTCCAGACTTCACTATTTTCAGACAGGACAGACCAATTGGGCGAGGAGGTGGGGTTGCATTTATTGTTAAAAAGTCCCTTTCGTGTCACACATTTGATTTAGGTCCTCTCAAGGGAAGCGAGAGTATTGGCTTTTCGATCAAACGTAATGCCTCTACCTCTTTCTCGGGAGGCCTAATTTATCGCCCTCCAGGTAATGCCACCCCCTTTCTGGATTCCCTAGACGAAGTTCTCGGGTCGCTCATGTTACGTTACCCCCATTTTACTCTACTTGGAGACATGAATATGCAACTGGAATCGCGCGTCGACCCTCATGCCATTTGTTTTCAACATACCCTAAATATTTTCGGACTGGCTCAATTAGTGACCGCACCTACCCACCTAGCCGGCCACACTCTTGACGGTATTTGTTCCAACTTAAGCACTATGACTACGTCCCCTCCCATTCCACAAATTTGGACCGACCATAGTTTTATTCCCTTTGACATCGAGCAACAAGCCCAAACTTCATTAATAATAAAGCGCTCCCAACCTTCCTTCTCAGTAAACTGGAGAAAGGTGACCGACCGTATTAAGTTGGACACCCAGCCATTGGCACAGGCCCCTAAGTTGGTGGGAGACGTATCGGTCGATTCCCGCAACTTTCACGCCTGGATGGATCAGATTATCTCGGAAAATTCTGACCCCAAAGGCAATCGTGTGAAATGTCCTAAAAGGAAACTAAGTGCCCCATGGTACACCCAGGCCTTAACTGAGAGTCATCTACTTTGTAGAATAAAAGAAAGGAAGTGGAGGAAAACATATGACGAGGCTTCAAGAGCCCTCTATGTTCAGCAGAGGAAATCATACCTCTCAAGTATAAAGTCCGCCAAAAAGGAGTATTACACAAAGGCCATCAACGACGCCCACCAGAAGCAAAAAAAAGTGTTCTCTATAGTTAAAACCTTCACTTACCCCAAAGCTCTCCAACCCGAAATCCCCCCCTCTGAAACTCTGTGCAACCAAAATGCAGATTTCTTTGAGGAAAAAATTGCGAACATTCACAAAGATTTCCCGCCCCCCTTGATCATTCCCACTCCAGGCCCCCAAAAACAGGTACTCGACAACCATCATTCCCTGTGCAGCTTCCAACCTGTTTCTCTCCAACAGACCCGCAAGGCGATTTTGGCCTGCAAATCAGGAGCACCAACTGACTCCTGTCCCCCTCGCATTCTGCATCACTTAATCGAGGTAGTCAATCCTAACATCAATGCCATCATAAACGCATCCCTAGACTCAGGGGTAGTGCCTAATGAATGGAAAAAGGCCATCGTGAAACCCTTGATGAAAAAGCAGAATAAATCTCCAACGGATCTGACGAACATGCGCCCCATTTCACTCCTGCCTGTTCTAGGAAAGATCACTGAACAGATGGTGCACTGGGAGATAAAAGCATTTGTGGAGAACCTTAACATTCTGCATCCCCAGCAATCTGGTTTCCGCTCTAGCCAATCCACCGAAACGGCTCTGATAGAACTCTCTGATTCCATCAAGTTTCTGCATGATGAGGGAAGGCAAGCCGTCTTCATCCTGCTTGACCTCACAGCAGCGTTCAATACTATCTCTCACGTCATCATGATAGACAGGATGCGTGAGATTGGCGTGACAGACACAGCCTTGGCATGGGTAAAATCCTTTCTGTCCAATAGGTCCCAATCTGTGTCCTTGGGTCCCTACCTATCCAGCGAAAAAACCATTACATCGGGAGTACCGCAGGGGTCCATATTAAGCCCACTACTTTTCAACATCTATATGGCACCCCTCCTCGCTGTGATAGAGTCTCATGGGATCCTAGTCACGTCATATGCTGACGACACCCAACTTGTCGTCTCTATCGACAAAAACTGCACGGACACAGAGTTGCGATTCCGGAATTGTCTAACTGAGGTATTTCAGTGGTTGAATAAAAACCACTTGAAGTGCAACAGTGGGAAAACCGAAATCATACCATTAGGCAAAGATTTGCTCTTCTGCCCCAAGGATTGGTGGCCCAAAGATTCAGAGGCCCCGCCTAGTGAAGTGTCCTCTGCGCGCAACCTGGGCGTGCAATTTGATGCAACCCTTTCCTTTGACGATCACGTCAGGATTACGGCCGGTTGCTGTTTCGGACTCATTTAATCCTTAAAAAAATGTTTTGACTTCCTCCCCATTGCTTCTAGGAAATCGGTTGTGGTTGCATTAATACTCTCCCGACTCGATTACTGCAATGGGCTGATGGCAGGAGCGAAAAAATGCACCCTGAAGAAGTTGCAAAGTGTACAGCACGCGGCTGCAAGGCTAGTGTTAAAACTACCTAGGAAATCTTCAGCTTCAGCAGCATTAAACTCTCTCCACTGGTTGCCATTGCATAAGAGAATCCTCTTTAAACTCTTACTCACAGTTTTTAAATCCCTGAAAAACATAGGTCCTAAATACCTCATCAACCGCTTCATTCATTATGACCCCGTACGATGTCTGAGATCCTCAGGGGCCAACCTTGCCAAGATCCCGAGGTATAAATACAAAACCAGGGGTGGAAAAACTTTCACAGTCCTAGCAGCAAGGGCTTGGAACAACCTGCCCGTAAACCTCAGACTGATCTAGACTGAGTGTCTTTTTAGGAAACAACTGAAGACTTGGGTCTATCAGCAATCGGATACCTATGTGTTGGCAGCTATTTAGATCTTTCACCACCTATCTCCCACACGCATGCTCAGCGCCAAGATGCTCCTTCCGGAGCGAAAGTCTGCGCTTAACAAATACCCACAAATAAATAAATAAATAACTAAATAAATAAAATAGGCATTGTAGATGGCATTTATGGAGATGTCCCCGAATTTACATTCCCAACTCAGGTGGAAAACATCTGCCATTTAGTTGTTGCACCTAGAATTTTCTTTTGTCAGAAATGCATGTTTAACGTTTACATTATATGAAATTGGACATAAGGCACATTTGTTTTTAGCAAAGTGGGGATTATTTTTTTTCTTAACACTTAAAGGAAATTAAGTCATTTTATGATTTCCCACAAATGCAGCTCGTTCCCACAAACATTCAACATGTTTGTTAAAAGCCAATCTTCAGACAGTTGATTGATGCACATTGCTGCTGAGTAGTTTATTAAATGTATAGACCTCTCTTGCGCTACTTTTTGCAGCAACTTCGTGATTTTGATGTCTGTTTTGAAGTTGGTAGCATTTTGAAGTGCATTTTAGAAAAGAGAAGGAGTATGCTGTTTTAATTTTAATGTATTTTATCACTTACTGTATGGAATGCATCGGTATTGCTGTGAAAATGTTTACCTGATTTGCTAACTCCTTTGTAGAACCGATTATTATTTGTATTTTTTTTATAATAATTGCTGCTATTGATGCCTCAGTTGTCTCTCTTTGTTGCACTATTAGATAATATTTGCTGCTATTTATGAACCTAAGCGTTTTGCACTGTCACTTTAGTTCATATCTGATAAATTTGCTGCTACTTACGAAACCAAGGGCCCCATTACGATGTCGGGCGGATTGCCCCCGCCAGGCTGGGGGTGGCTACCACCAGCCTGGCGGGGGCAATCCGCCCGACATCCACGCTCGTTTTCCCCCCGCCATATTAGTATGGCGGGGAGGACCTCGTGGACGGCAAGACCGTCCACCGCTTTTCCGCCCCAGTCGCCTTGCGGCCGGGGCGGAAAAGGAATTATATGGTGACGGTGTCTATTAGACACCGCCAGCCATATTACGAAGGGCCTGGGCAGGTGCCTTTGTTAGGCGGCGATGCCGCCACGGAAAGGCATGTGGTCTTCACTTTGGGGGCCCACTGCGGGCCCCCAAATTGAAAGAGGGGTGGGGGGTGCACACGGGGGGGTGCCTGCCACATTGTGTATGCAAATGCTTACATGCATTTATGGCATTGTGGCGGGCGGTGCAGAGAGTACCGCCCGCCACAATGTTATAAATGCAGGATGCGGCCACCACTGTGGCGGTCGCATCCTAATTCCACCCATGGCGGGTGGTCCCTAGTCCCGATAGGATGGCGGGCGGACTAAGTCCGCCCGTCATACTAATGACCCCCAAGTGTTTTGCACTGCCACTTAAGTTTCGAGAAAAAGTACTGTATTTGTGAGCTGTTGTATTCCTTTTAAATGGATTATGAGTTTGTATTTGCTGTGACAAGATTGATTTTATATGATGTTTATATCTATGTGTATCTTTTATGTCCAGTCTTTGGACGGACGAATAAAGAAAGAATTGAATTGAATTGTATAGATCATGAACTGTCATGCAGTTTATATTCTACTATGTACTGAAAAGGCCATTAACAAAAGAATCAAGCACTGTGTGCTTCAAAACATATCATCGCTATGCACAGTGTAACTCTTTCTGGCCATTCATTTATAAAACACTTGCTCAGCTATGCATATTACAGGCCATTTTCTGATTATAAGGAATCTGATGATCCACTTTACAAGTGATAACTATTATTTTTTTCAATCAAGCCTATCATTCTATTAGAGAAAATCAGATCATTGACACAATTTATAGAAGATAAAATTATAAAAAAGGTAGAAAATTGATCATTAATGATTTGTCATCGAAAAAAGGGGTTCTGATATGTAACAATTTTTTGAATTTCTTTTTTTGCAGAGTTTTATATAGCGCGAACTTGACCTGAAGGTATCAGAGCGTTTTACATGAGCACCAGTTGCTTTTCACAAGGACACATTCATTTTTAGGTCTCGCGTCCAGCGAAAGACCTATTGTTGCCGACTTGCCGGGAATGTTGGACAGGGGATTAGTACGATTTTTCCCTCGGCGTTTTCACCTCGTGGGCGCGCACGCCCGGCGCCGTGCACATCTCCTGTTCAACATTCACTGCAAGTCAGCTTCTCGCAATTGCGCGCGCATACACAGCCGCACTCATGCATGCACAGACACATACACACACTCATGCACCCAAACACGCGTAGGCACACACACACGCAGGCACACACACACGCGCAGGCACACACACGCGTGTGGAGGGAGGGTGGAGTCTGCGTCTATGGGAGTCCGCTCCTGCACGGAACCCCGCTGGGCCTCCCTCTCACCTGCTTCCGATAGCCACTCCTCACCGCTGCTGTTGGGGACAGTCATTTCTGGAGTGCCGGGTCCTCGGCTCCCGATGGGTGGGCGGACGGGGGCTACGCGGCCTGGGACAGGCTCACAACTTCCAGCCTGCTAACTTTCTGCTGCGGGAGCGGCGCTGTGGTGCACGGGCAGGGCAGGACGGCGGCTGCGCAGGATTCGTAGCCCCTGCCCTTCGGCCGCCTCTGGGGCTCCGCACTGCTAGCACACCATTGGCTGAGCGCCCCTCAGCGCTGGCTCGTCCCAGCGCTGCTGTTTTTTTTTATGGCGTTGTCTGGCTGTTTACCTGTCTCCTCACCCTTCACTGCAGAAGGGCACTGTCATGCCTGGCCGGATCAAGGCTCCCCTCAGACATTGCGCCACACTTTGAGGCATCTCCGGGGTGGCCTGTTTGTTTTCCCACGTTCACACTGGGATGTCAGAATGAGCCCAGGGCACTGTGGGAAGCATTGCGGCTTTCAAAAGAGAGGCCGGTTTCCTACTTCGTGACAGAGTATGAGGACACGGGCGAGTACTTACTTTGACAGGGGGAAGAAACGCACAGACGCCACAGCAGCATGCACCCTTTTATCAATAAGCGAGACATGCCAAGTTTTCTGGCTTAAGGTTTAGACATTTCACTCTATGGCATATGGCAAGACTGATTTCCTGTGTTGGGTGCGGGGGAAGGCTAGGGACGGGTTGGCGGTATTCAGTAAGTCACCAGAGCCACGCCCACGCACCAGAACAAGTGATAATACCAGCTGTGGCCTCTGGGTCTCATGACATGTAAGTGACATCAAAGGCTAACTGACGTAAAGCATACCGAAAAGCATCTTTATACACCAAGGAGCAATGCATTTGGGTGGGTGGCATGTTTCCTCAGATCTCATCAAACCACTTAGCACTTCTCATCCTGACAAACTGTAGGTTGCTTAATAGCTATAGAACAACGAACATGTGGCAAGACATTTTGTTTGTTCAAAAGGAACATCAAAGGCAAATGGAATGGGACTGTGACATCTCTTCCTACAAATGCATTGTTTCCAGATCTACAAATGTTGTCCCTCATTTTGAAAGGCCAGGTAATTCTAGCAGGGATGGCAAATAGATTGTCCTCTTGATAGGGTGTGCCAAACTCAATATATAATGGACGTACTACACCTGCCAAACTCTAAATAGTACATAAGCATCAGTGACACATTGCACTAGTGCTTTGTGAAGAGGGCGTTCGAGGCACGAAAGTGACACAATGAATGATGGTATTTCTGATCCTTCTGTCAACCAGTGTTGATAGGGAGGTCCTGGAAGTGCACCTTAGCACGGCGAGGGGTAGTGATTTATTATGAAAAGGCAACCACCGTGTTGGAACAGACTACTCTGCTTTTGGCACCATCTGCTTGCCCTGCTGATTAGTGCCCTGTCTTTGAAATGATACGGTCTTCCCTGAAATCTGAAATGAAATATATGGGATCAGGAGACTATTGATGCCTATGAAGTCCACAGTATTAACAATGGTTTAACATACAGCAGTGAGTGAAAATGAGCGCAAATAAAGACTGGTGGTGAGCATACATAATAACCTTTCTCATGTAAAAGACAGTGGCCTGATTTGCTGCTAAAATGTGAGGTAATGTGCAACATAATAGACACACTTTGTTAACCTTTCCGTAAAACACCCCACTTCTCCGAATTTTTTGATCATTCTTAAGTATAAAATGGAGCTCTAAAAAGATGAGTGGCTTAGCTCATTCTAAAAAAAACTAAGTGAAAAGGGCTAGACCCCTATTGATTTATGTTAAATTGGTAAGCCCCCTTGGAATGTGTGACTCTTTCCTTAAGTCTCGAGGCAACTTCCGAAAAAAAAAGTTTGCTACTCATAGGTTCTCTAACATTGTGAGATTTTACATCCATCTCTACATTTTAAGTAGACAGACTTTTAAAATATTGAAATCTTATTTCATTTTGCCATTATATTGCAGTTTCAGACAAACAATTTCTCAATAAAACCAATCTAAGTGCTGGGATTTGAGACATTGGAAAACTTTAGAAACATCTCAAAGACTAAAGTGCACTTTGGTGGCAGACAGATAGTTACATTTCTAATAGTTTCAGAATGCCTGGCTTGCACGTGTTATAACTGTAACACTGACTTACTTGACCTGGAAATGGCTGCAGCCATTGACACAATACTCCATTAAATGTACAGGTATATGCACAGATTGGTGTTATGTGGCAATTCTAAGCGGATGGTGCTGTTTCATACATTTTGCAGTGCCACTGTCTTTGAATGTGAAATAACCTCTACTATCCTCGTCCATTGACAGACTGTGGGTAACCCCTCTATGTGATTTTCTAGCACTCACTGCGTAGCAGGCTCTATGGTGTATAAAGTGTGTGTGTCTCTGACTGTTATGCAGTGTTTAATTTGAGCCAGTGGTTTCCGGTACTGAAAGAGCAGTTTAATGTCAACACTGGAACCTATGAGAGTCTGCCACATGGTGGCGCTATTTGTTTAATTTAGAGACATGCTGTCACCTCAGTACTGGAAATAGCATGCACGGGGGCTTAATGTATTTAAGACAGTGGCAAAGGAACAGGGAGCGCAAGTGCCTATATTAATAGCTCTACGAATATATTTTCCTAATATTACCAATATTCTATTCCCATCCCTTACAATCTAATTCATGACCATTCATTCTAAAAGTGCAGTTGAATGAGAAATTCTTGCCTTTTGCATTATGCCCTTGGAGTGTTGGTTTCAGTAGAGAATAGAATAGCATAACAAAACCAAGCATAGGATAGCAAAGCAAAACATAGCATAGCATGACAAAACATAGCATAACATGACAAAACATAGCATAACAAAACACAACACATACCATAACAAAACATAGCAAAACAAAACATATAATAGCATAGCAAAACATAGCATACCAAACACAACAAAACATAGCATAGCAAAACAAAGCATAGCATATTAGAACACAACAAAACATACCATAGCATAACAAAACATAGCATAGCATAACAAAGCATAGCATAGCCAAACATAGCATAGCATAACAAAACAAAGCATAGCATAACAAAACACAGCATAGCATAGCAAAACAAATCACAGCATAGGATAGCAAAACATAGCATAGCATAACAAAACAAAACATAGGATAGCAAAACAAAACAAAGCATAGCATACAGCATCACTCCGCACCACCACAGAATCACTCAGGGGCACCTTAACATCACTATGCGCTACCACAGCATTACTGAACGCCACTGCATCACTCGTACGCCATTACAACATCACTCAGCGCCACCACAGCATTAATCTGTGCAACCATTAAACAACACCTGGTTCAAATATGTTCTCTCAATGTTTCAAGATTTATTACAAATGTAACGAAAAGATGTTAATACTTCACTTCTGTTCTTTGATTTTCCTCACAATACAATACACTGAACATAATCTTCACAAAAGTTGTTTACAAAACTTTAAGCTATTGCCATTATAAATTACAATAACTTTTATTTAAGTATTAATTATTGAAAAAAAATTAAAAGCTATTGTTATTTGTAATATCAATACATGTAAGTCACGTAAATACAACACATATTGCATTACAAATGCTATAGATGTCACATTTGCGAAAGTTAGAACTATTGGCATTGTAAATGACAAAGCTATTATTTTCGCTATTTTCAAAAACAAAGCATGAAAAAAAAATTGTCATTTACAATACCAATAGCTCAAACTTTCCTAATGCAAGACCTATTGCATTGCAAATGCTTGTTTAATAAAGGAGATTATGTGATTTGCCCAGAATCACAGGATGTTGAGGGTCATTGCTGAGACTCTAGCCCACTTTCCCAGATTTGAGATTGACGCCATACCCGTTAAGCCACATACTTTCCCCAGCGTATAATGGATGAATAAGTAATGCTGAAGAATGTGTCTCTAGTGCATCTCCCTTGTAAGTAGATTTGAAAAGCCAGGCACATCTTTAAAAGACAAATAGTGGAAGGAGATGAAAGGAATTACTTAATAGTATTTTTTAAATCATTCTTCTTAAAAATCTTTAAAGTAACCAATCTTGTTAATGTTAACATTCAAAATACACATCGTTCTGGAAGCCACATCAGTTAAATATCATAGTAAGAATATCATATAATATAAATATGTTGTCATAAATGTTATTTAGAAAAATATCACCCATTGGTTTTAATGCTCGAAAGTATTCACCCAATGGGATGATATTTCTGTAAGTGCTATTTAAGACACACCATTTAAGTCAGGCAATATTTCTTTAAGCAGTACTCTGACATAAAAGTACTCAGAGGCATAATTGTTTTTTTTGTTTGATATAAAGGCTCCAGAATAATAATGTTTGCCTCCATAGGGAAAATGACAAGCAAACGTTGATATAAGGAATGCTGCAGCTAATTGCAGCCAGGGCTGAATTCCACTTGATTGTTTTATGCTTACTATTCCACTAGACAGCGACCCAGCCATATGCAAATCAGTCTTGATCCTACTTCAATAGGAACTGCACAGCCCTAAATACTAGGCCACGTCTCCTCCACATATGAACACAGCAACCACATACCAGGTTCAGCCTGATTAGACCTCAACAGTGATGTGTGGTTGGAGTCTTCTGGCACTCTGAGAATGGGACCCTTTTCTGGGCATAAATGTGTCACTTTAGCATGAACAGCAAAAACTGATGTCCTCCATAATTTTTCCTGCTCAGAAAAATTATGGAGACCCGGGACCAGGGTTCGATTCCCGGCGCGGCAAGTTTCTGGACCAGGGTCAGCGGACTCGATAATTCTCTCGCCTCGGTGCCCACTCTGATCAGGGATCACACTCGGCAACTCTGGGCATTTGCTTGCCTCATCTTCACTAACGGCCCCACCAGACCGCCGGGGATGCCTGGTCTCACCCTGGAGATACCCATTAAGGGACCATCTCTCAGGGAAACCAGGAAAGGTTTCGCAGCGGTCGAAGCGCCTTGGGACCCTCCGGGTAAGTAGTGAGCTATATAAATGCCTGTACATTTACATTTTACATTTACATTTGCGCGGGGTCAACACTGATTTGTATATGGTTGATTCTTGCCTGAGATTGTATGATGGCACACTAAAGTATACAAAAAAGTGATAGACGCAGTGCTCAAATTAATGTCAGCAATTATTCGGGGCACATCCTAGCCCATCGTTATTTTGCAAACTATATCATCTGAGTTTGGAGCCTGCCATATGCAAATCAGTCTTGACCCTACTCCAGTGGGAGCAGTCCAGCTCGAACTGCCAGGCCAGGTTCTCTCGGAACCAGAATTCAATCAACGCAGGACTGTTTTCGCTCTAGTTAATGCTCAACAGCTAGATATAGTTTTTTTGTACGCTTTGATGTGCCAACCTAAGTGGGAAGGTGTGCCCACCCAGAGGTGAGCACCAAGCATACTCTGCCAATGGAACCAAGCTGAACCTTTCTTATGGGTGTTTGGAAACCCAAAGGCTCCCAATTGTAACAATCTCTGTATTGTGTGAGTACTGGATGGTATAGAGGGACCCCCAGCCCTTCCAGTTAATAATCTCATGGCTTCTCTCTTGTGCCCCAAAGGAGTACCTTTCTATGGGCTTTATAGTAGAATGGGCACATCGATCGTTGACCGATATGACCCAAGTTTCTCCCCCAAGCCCGTTCAAAGTCCGCCTCCGTAACTAAAGAATTGTGATGCCATTCTCCAAGCGTGCAGGAAAACTGAGGTGCCACCCATTGACTCCAACCTCATTACGATCTTTCCAGACTAAAACCTCAGGCAACAGCACAGACCCTTCTCCGAAGTCAAGCAAAAACTCAAAGCGATTAGGTTTATCTACATGTTGCTTTTCCCACCGTGTCTCAAGGTCCTGCACAACATTAAAGCATGATTCTGCGATGTAACTGATGGGGCATTGGACTGGCTTCAGGTAAGCAAAACCATGGACAGCCTCTTCTGTCTAGAGAAGATCGTTTTTGTGACAGCCTACCGTAACAAATGGGCTGCCCTGGTAGACGTTGCTCCCGCCAGGAGAAATATTGCATAGGAGAAAATGTGGCACGAGACAAAGATCCACATAGCACTGAAGACCACTGTAATGCCATCCCAGGCCAGACCATGGAAAATGCTTATTATAACTGACAGTGTTCCTCCTGTGTATACATTTACCTGTTGATGGACTGGGTTCATATCTGACCGCAGATGGTAGAGGAGCTAGGTGCATGTGTCGGGACGTGTGCACATGTGGTGCATCTTCCTTACTTAAGCAGCGGGTCTTGAGCTGTGCTATCCCCACATCACAAGTGTAGCCCACATCTGAACTAGAGCCAAAGTGCTAAGCCATGGGTTCAACTTACAGTTCTAGTCATAACAATTTAATGGGCAACAGTTGCTTCTTGAGTAGAAGTGTGGGGAGGGGGAAGTTAATTTAAGAGGGGACAATATTCCCATACCTCAATGTAGGCTTCCCTCTGTGACATGTTGGTATCCAATTTTACCCAGTGACGTAAGCATAAGACACAGCCTACTTCAGTACATTCAACATTCTTTACTGGAATGTGAATCGCCTTAATGACAAGATTAAGAGGAGTACTGTCATACATTTTGTCAGAAGGCATTCCCTGATCATCCTCTTCCTCAAAGAGACTGACCTAAAAGGGACCACGTGGGTATTCCTCGGTAGATGGTTATGACAGGGTATTTCATTCTGGATTCATGTCCTGCTCTCAAGGGGTTGCCATACTCTTCCATATAAACTCCTCAATTATAGTTCAACAATCAAAAGAGGATCCTCTAGGCAGATATGTAGCAAACATTGGTCCTTGATCTATGTGTACTCCCCACCCTCCTCACTAGGCATCACTTTACACACTTTCACTGATCTCATGGCCGAATTACTGCCTGAGAAACTAGTAATAGGTGGAGATTTCAATGCTGTTATGAACAAGCAGAGAGATGTATGATGCATAGGACCTGATAAGACCTGCCATCCAACATGATTCTCAGATTGGAGGTCTACTTTAGGTCTGGTTGATTTTTGGCATGAAAGGGGGGATAGGTAGAGTGGATACACTTATTGATCAACAGCACACAACTATGTTTTCCACCTCAACTACTTTGTCCTACCACAAGAGTTCTCATTAGATGTCTCTAAAATATTCATGCTCCTCAGAGGAATCTCAGACCATTCACCACTCCTACTGTAATATAAAAGCCTCAAGTGTAGACTCAAATATTGGTGGAAGTTTATTCTGTGGTGGGTATTGTCTGACAACATAGTCGCCTCGCTGCATGAAGACCTAGAAGAATAATTTGTGCTTAACCTCAATCAGTGGGCTCAACAGTGACACTGTGGGAGGCTGTTACAACTGTTATTCACTGGTTTCTAATGTCACTCGTCAAGGCAGAATGCTGAAAACACAAGGCTAACATCATGGCCCTTGAGTTAAAGGTGCTAATCCTGAAGCTAGAGGTTGTCCAATCAGTATCCTCCCTCTACTTTAACAGCTTGAGATATTGAGGGATCAACCGAGGACTGTAGCAAAAGATACTGCCAAGCAAGTGTGGCTGGCTTACCAAAGCTGCATATATGAGTTTGGCAACAAGTTTTGTTAATTGCATCATAGGCTGGCAGCTGGCACCCTACTACCTGAAGAGGTTGCCAATAATTTGATTACAGATTCATAGGGTATCGCACGTGCAGCTTACTATCAAGCCTTGTTTGCCCCGGTCACACAACCGCATAATGAACTTATAACGCCACCATTGCAGATTTCAATCTACTCTCACTATCATGAGCAGACAGAGAAGCCCTAGACTCACCCATGTTGCTGAAAGAGATTCTCAACTGCAAGGCAGCGACTGGTGCCTTAGAATCAGGAAAAAACCTGGGCTACAACGTATTCCCATTAGAACTGTTTTTTCAAATATGTGCCTCTGATGAGCCCCCATTTTCATCATTATTTTCAGAATCAACACAGAAAGGCTGTTTTCCCAGCGACAGGCAGATGACACAATCATGGACCTACATAAATCAGGAAAGTCTCCAGATCTTTGCTAATAATTCTTCCAATTTCCCTCATCAATGTAGAGACAAGGATTTATGCCAAAATCCAGGAGAATAGCTTAATAAAAGTCATCACCTCCTTAATTGATTGGGATTGCTTTGGCTTTAGGTGGGTTAGGTGGGCCCTTTTGTACCAGGTCTTGGAGAAAATGACTCTCGGTCCCCGCTCACTCGTCTACCTCTACCTACCAAAACCCAGGACCCGAGTGGGAATACTAGTTAACAAATGCCTATCCAATTAATTCCAGATCAAAAGGGGTACGGGAAAGGGGATTCCCACTGTTCCTCTCCCCTTAACCACCGTGATTGAGACTCTGGTTAAATTGCTAAGAAGATACATGCAAAATAGGGCATTGAGTGGTGCAACCTCCCGGAAAACTGCATCTCTCTCTCTATACAGATGATATGCTGCCTTTATCCTGTCCTAGCAACAAGGAGGCTTGTACAGATATTAATAGTATATGAATAAGCAGCGGGACTGAGAGTAAAGAGGGACAAATCCCTTTGAGTACTGATTGCGGGCACGATAGGAGAGGTTCCATGGCAACCAAAGCTTTCACTAAGAACAGACCATTTTGAATACATATGGATTCATGTTGCCTGATCGCCTCAGCAGACCTGGCATCTTAATATCCCTTTACTCATGGAGCAGCTCAATAAGTACCTGGACAGATGGTGGACACTCCATTAATTATGGGCAGAATAGCACTCATAAAATTATAGCACTTTCTAAGCTCTTATATACTCTGCAAAACTTCCCACAGACTGTCCTGAGATCCCTCTTTAATAACGTACATACCACAGTTAGGAAACTTCTATAGATGGGCAAGCAACCACGAATATCGGTGAAATGCAGGCAATCCAAATTTGAGGAAGGCCTTGCAATGGCAGACATCCAGCTGTTCTTTCAGGCTGCCCACCTTACAACTGTTAAAGATTGGATATTTGGAGATAGGTTAGACTTAGGGTATTGACAGGAACTAGATCTGATCTACAACAGGGGTCCACTGCATATTTTATATCAGACTAAAACCCAAACTCGCCTCTTTAGACCCACAACATCAAGGTTGCATGCTTGACATGCAGCCTTAAAGGTGAGTGAATGGCACTGCAAACCACGCAGGAAACTCTTAAATGGTTGAGCAATTGACTCCCCTACAAAACACTAGCCCTAGCAATTAAAGGCTGAGATAACATCAAGATGTTTACATTGGGAGATGTTTGTAAGGGTGATGCCATCAAACAATACAAGGACTTACATAATAAGTATAGCCTATTAAGGTCCCAGATTTTCACATTCTCAAATTGCATCACATACTGTACCCCCTCCAGGAGGAACTCCAGTATCTACCTGAATTTTACCCTCTAGAAGCCAAACTGATCTTAGTGCCAATGGGGAAAGGCGGTATATCATAGTTTTATAGATCAGTGAAAACTAGTGCTTAAGACCTTTTGGTCCTTCTAGGGGCAACTTCGGAAACCAAACTATAAACATTAGACAATAATAAATGAAAAGAAGTCTTGGCAGCTCCATACACCCTGACCATTTCAGCCCAAACCTGGCAAATATGATATTGCCATAGATTATACTATACCCCAGATCAGCTGCATAAAATGAACCGTGCATACCCACCGGTATGCGACTGCATCAGATCTACAATAGGTACTTTACTACACGTAGCTTGGGAATGCCAGACATAGAACATTATTGGAGAAGAATCCAGTATTTCCTATCCACATCACATCACATCACTTGGGCACTCACTAGGTCTTGCACCCAAAGTGCATTTACAGGGGCTTATGGAGAAGCAAGGGGGGAACTGCACTAGCCTCACCCTTTTAGACCTTGGTTACCTAGGGCTAGCTGTACGACATTATGCGACTTGCACATTGCGTCACTTTACTACTCGCAAAATGCAATTTACATCAGTGTCTAAGACACTATTAGCGATTCCTAATGGCATCGCAAATTGCCTGCCTCATTAATAAAACATGGTACATTCCATTGTGACTCGCTATTAGGATGGGAAGCCCCTTTTTAATAAAGAGAGTTGCAAACGCTATTTTGCGAGTCACCGACTCGCAAAATAGCATTTTTGCATGCCAGTGCCCTTTTTTGCGGTCTCAAACGGGACAATTAACCGTTTGCGACTGCAAAAAAATGGTGGTACATCTGGCCCTAAATCACTAAGTGCGATATAGCCAAACACTGGAGAATTCCACTCCCCCAAGTTACTAGAATGGAAACAGGGAATGGACCACAGTTGCACACTCGAGAAGGCTGTTTATACAGCCAGATGTTGCCCCTACGAACACAACAAAGTCTGGAAATTATGACCTCGCACACTTTAGTCTGATGCAAACTTTACACACAATTGTTATATACCCTAGAGGACTGATGGAGAAAGTCATGATGGTTCCACTGACAACATTAGCTTTCTGCACTGCAAATAAACACTTTAGCACTCAATCTCTTATCGTATTACACGTTACGATTACAGACGTTTGGATTACCTCACATGTAAATCATACAGTAATAACTTATGTCATCCATATATGCCATATTTGTTTTACTTGTCCTTCAAGAATTCAAAACAATAAAAATGATTAAAAGAAAAGAGATCAACAGCTATCTCTACAACCGTGGATGGCGCTTCATTAAGAAGAATGTGTTATGAACTCCTGATCAGAGAGAGTCGAACTCATACATCACTGAGATCTTTGGTGTTGAGCAACAACTGATACTGAACCATGTCACAATAGTAGATGAGGGTTTTGCATCCTTTTAATAAAATAATTCTGTAGAACTAGTCAGTCAGAACAAAGTAGTACATTACTGCAACTTATGCCGCTGTAACACACCTGTCTCACCTTATTGTTTGTTAAATACCCTTCCGGGTACATATTTATCTACTTATTGCTTTAGCTATTGAACTCATTGTATTAGTTTGTAAAGAAAATACTAAACTTCCCTATTTAACTTGTTGTACAATATTTGTGTTAGTAATAAACAAGATTGAAGTGATGCTTGTGATTTGTTTAACCATAGGCATTCAAACAGAGAAGCATCCCAACTCATAATTCGTTTGCATATCATGCCACCTCAGTTTGAAATCAGTCATATGCAAATTAGCCTTGACCCTGGCCCTCATGGGAACAGTACAGCCTGAACTGCCAGGCCAGGTCCTTATCGTAATGGGAAAAAAGCAGCCTAGGAACAGTTTCCTCCTGATAAGAGCTCATCAACCAGACTTGGTTCCAGTAGGAGCGTGCGCATGGGACCCTTGCAATTAGTCTAACCACTGGCAATCAATCCGGGTAGCATCTAAACCCATTGTTCTTTTGTTCACTGTGCTACCTCAGTTTGGACCCAACCATATGCAAATCAGCATTTACCCTACTCCTCATGGGAACAAGTTTTTGTATACTTCAGCGGGTCACCCTAAGAGGGATGGGTATACCTAGACATGGGTCCCATGCACATTGTTTTACTTGAACCAATCTATTCCTGGCTGATGAGCCCTTATCTGGCTGAAACCTGTCCTAGGTTGCTTGTGTTCTGAATCTCGGAGGACCAGGCCTGGCTGTTCCCTTTGGAGCAGGGTTAAGACAGATTTTCATATGGCTGGATCCAAACTGTTGTGATAGTGTGTGCAAATAATGATTACATGGGATAGGGCCAGAGAAATTACCAGTGGCAGAGATTATTTCAAGCATTTTATCCATCACTATTTGCATACTTAAGTCTGAAGAAAGAACAGCCATAAAGTAAAATAATACCTCTCTCCTAAATTGATGGATACATTTTCTAAAGCAGCATTTTTTGCCACTGGTTGGTTTATTATAAGCAGCTTATGTTTGTTGGGAAATTGTGTCTTTTTACATTGTAAAGATGGCGCACTAGTAAAAGCTCTAATGATATATCCCAGAGAAGTTTTCCAAAGAGATAGATACAAGATTTAATATTGCTTACCATTGTTTTGCGTAGGTTTGTGAGAGCCGTTGCTAATTCTTTCACATTTACTTCACCTTTCTAAAAGAAACAATGAGGAGGATGGATTATTGTAATGAAAAAGGTAATATAACACATATAAAAAAATAGATTCATACAACTATCATCCATCAGACAGTGAACAAGGACATCAGGATAACTGCAAAGCTGGAACGGAATTGCACAATGATTCCCTGAAAGATGCTCAATTAGGCAAAATAGCATGATACTCAAAATTCAGTGGTGGCTCAATTTTTCTGGATCGTGGAACAGGTGGAATTTTACAGACAGACTGGCCAGTGTGTTTATGCACTGTGACTGAATGCATCCAGGCCAGGAAGCCATGTTCAAATCTACTGTTTTATCTCAAAGGAGGTGCATGGCCTGCCCATTAGAAAACCTGCAGCAGTGGCATGGGAATGGTTTTACTACAAAAAAGGAGGAAGGCTTCGCTGTGGGCAACTATATAGTTTGAGAATTTTGTGGATCTAAACTGATAATTATGTATCGGGAAAGCTTTTGTGCATTAGGTCTGAGATTGCCTGGTAAGAATGAGTCAGCCAATCGCATAAGTTAACATGTCAACATTTTGAAACAAGGAAGAGGGGATTTAAACAAATAAAATCGGGGGTCTTAATTTTTCACCTAATTGGCTTACAAAATTAGCAGTCTCCCGACTGAATCGGGTCAGTTGGCATGTATGCATATGTTGCATGTCCCAGCCTTACTCACTTTCAATGTCTCTGGCCTGAAGTCTAAAATCACCAGGAAGTTCTGTGCGGAATCATTTCAATTGCTTTCTGCACCTGTTTATTTCCAGCAGTCAATTCAAAGTGTGTGGAGAACGGAAGCTCTGTAAAGGCATTAATCTTGATAATTGGCATTTCAAACAATGTTGAAACAGAATATCAAAATTATTTAGCCTCATGCCAAAATATTCAGAAACCTACATCGAACTGCATCATCCACAAGGAGCTTTTGTGGATGATGGCAATGCCTCCTCCTGGGCGGTCTTTTCTCAGGATCTTGTATCCATCGGGAATGGCAGTTGCGAGGTCGGGCGCAGCTGCCCAGTGGCCACCATTAAGTAGGAGTTGGGGGGTGTTCAGCTGGAAGGCGGGAGCAGGAGTGGGAAGGATATGCTGGAGGGGCTGCCAGGACAGCAGCGGCAGGGAGAGTGAAACTGTAAAAGAGAGAGCAAAAGAGAAACAAGGGTGCATAAGAGAAAATAGAAAGCAAAAAGGGAAAGGGGAGAGCAAATGAGAAAAGATGGAGCAAAAGAGAAAAGAGAGAGCACAAGAGGAAATAGGGACCAAAAGGGAAAAGAGAGAGAACAAGAGAAAAGAGGGAGCAAAAGGCAAAAGAGAGAGCAAAAAAGAGAAAAGAGGGCACAGAAAAAAAGCGGAACAGTGGAAGAGCAGAGTGCTCTTCCACTGGACCACCAGGGATGAGGAGCAGGCATGAGCCTGCAGGTGGACAAGGGCCTCAAACCTACGGTAGAACGGAGAGTACAGGTCTCTCAGGGCAGCACTTAGTGTTGGAGCTGCGCGGGGTAGAGCAGCCACACTCATAGGGTGGGAAGTGTTTTAAAATAAAATGTTATTTTAATATTTTAAAAATTTGTTTTTAATATGTATATTTTGTAATTGGTTAGTTGGATTAGTATTTATTTTCTTTATGAAGTGAATGTGTATGTAATTTTTTAAATGTATTTAAAGTATCACATTTAATGTGTATTAATATACATTTTCGTGTCATGTTTGTGCGTAAATGTATAAACAATAGATTTTTAAACATTTATTCAATCCTATTTTGCTTTTTGGGTAGGTTGTTTAGTTTGTAGAGCAGGGTCAGAAGTAATTTAAGTATATTTTTTAATGCTTTAAATTCATCAATTATATGTTAATGTGTGAAGTTGTTCATTAAATAGGCAAATTATCTACATATATTTTTGGGAACAATTCATAATTATTTCGGTCTTTTGTATAATTGTTGAATATATATTTAAAAATGCATTTTATTTATTTCTTTTAATTGTTGTTTGTGTTTGTTCTGTATTATAACTTATTATAATTAGTTTTTGATTGTATATTTTTGTTAGTTTGTTTGATTTGTAGGTAAGGCTGTGGAAGTATTTTCAAATATATCTGTATTAATTCTTAATTGCAAATATTTATTATTAATTGGAAAAACTGTTTCACAATTATGTCATTTAAGTGATAAGTGATTTATATTGATTTTATACATTTTTGGTTATACCTATTTATTTTTACATTCATAAATACCTGTTTTAGGTAATTTGCATTTCCAATTATTATGCTTTTGTTATGTCTATTTATCTATATTTTTTACTTTTTTAAATGTATTATTATGTTGTGATTTCAAATGCTGCATTTTATTTACAATGATTCAGATTTATTTACGTATTTAATATATTGTGTATGTTTTGTTTTTAGCTGTGATCATTATTTAGGTCTTTATTTTACAATATGGGTATATGTATACTTTAATTCTCTAAATTTCTTTTATTTTTTTGATTTTGGAATAGTAAATGTGATTATTTTAGAGATCTGCATTTTCTGTACAGCTGTTTAGGTGTGCATGCAAATAATAAATCTAATTCTTCCAAAATCCAACATTTTCCCCAATGTTGCTCAATTTAGAGTGGAAATAATATATTTGTAGAGGGAAATAATAACCCATCCCCCCTTAAGTGTCTAACAAGTTCCCCACTGTTACATACATTGGAGAGGGAATTTTAAATCTGACATCTCCAAAGTCCTACACTTTCCATGCTCTTTCTCAGGTTGTAGTGAACGTAGTAAATATAACCCCTACAAAGTCCAACATATTTACCAGTTGTTCAGTTTGGAGTGGGAATAGTAAATCTGACTACTACAAAATCCAACACTTTCCTTACTTTTGCTCAGTCAGGAGTGGGAACAGTAATTCTAACCGCTCCAATGTCCAACACTATCCCAACTGCTTCTCATGTTGTAAAAACCACTTGAAATCGTGTGTTTCAAGTGTTTGTCTCTCCTATTAAGTCACTAATTGGTACCTCTCTATCTATGGCAATAGTTTCTGAACGTTGGAAGACCTCATGGTCAAACCCTTTAAAAAAGCAAATCTCATCCCACGGAGGACAGTAATTATAGACCTATTTCACTACTCCTTGCTATTGCTAAGTTAGGTGAGACGTTTGTAGCTTATTGGCTTTCTA
Organism: Lissotriton vulgaris; assembly: GCF_964263255.1. NCBI lineage: Eukaryota > Metazoa > Chordata > Amphibia > Caudata > Salamandridae > Lissotriton > Lissotriton vulgaris. The sequence continues at coordinate 1,230,846,066 of NC_141695.1, read as the reverse complement.
ACTAGATGGAAAAGCATAATTTATTGTATGAGACTCAAATGACTTTTAGACAGCAATGTTGAACTTAGTCAGGCTTAGTGACTGTGCTGGACCAGGATAAAGCTAGACCTTGTCGCCACTTTTTACACAGTAGATCCTGCTTTTCAAATTAAGCGTTGAGAGTGAATGGGTAATATGCTGCTGCTCTCAGCTGGGTTGACACATTTTTTGATGAATAGGAAAGAAATACTGAAATTACCTTCAATTTCTCCTATTCTATTTAATATGTATATGAGACCATTTGCAGCGGTATTCAAAAGAATTGTATATAAAAATATTTTATATTCAGATGACTCACAGATTTTTTTGGTAGTGAAAAATGTATGGGTAGAGCCTTCTGGGACTGAACTCTTCCAAGACAGAGGTGATTGCCTTTGGAAAAGTCAATCTCTGGCCCCAGTTGATGTGGCCTACCATTTTGGTGAGCCCTCCTATAGCATTAAAAAAAGTAAAAAGCTAAGGATTGCCAATGGCTAAACATCTGAGCTGTCTTACGCAAATAAGTGTGGTGGTCTCTTTCTTGTTTTTTACAACTTAGGCTACTTCATAAGTTCTTCCATTCAGCCTAAATAAGTGTACAGTGGTTGTGGCTACTGCAGCAATCAACTCCTTGTAAGCTTCAACAAGTGCAAAATGCTGTGAGAATGGCACTTTTTAGCATACCTAAATGGGAAAGTGTCTTTGGATTTGTAAATCCTCTCTTCTGGCTTTCATTGGAATGACTTACATAATGTAAAACTCTGTGACTTTGCCATAAGGCAGTTCACAGTACAGTTCAAAATGCTACGCAAAATTTGGTAAAAATAAAACTACTAGAAATCTACACTCAGATAATCGACTCCTTCTGCATGTGCAGACGGCGGACTATAAAAGAACTTGTGGCAGAACTTTTTTGGTGCTAGCTGCACAGCTGTGGAATTAATGTAAAATTTGTCTTCAAGCTCAGACCTGCTTGTTGTCCTTTTTAGAAAAGGTGTGAAAACATATCTGTTTACTTAATGAAGGGCAATAGAGATATCAGGGTATGTATCACTGAAATATTCAGGCGCCAAGAAGCCTTAGGGCAAATGTTGGCACATAAAAATCACAAAATCCAATCAAATCAGTAATTCTGACTCCTCCAGTGTCCAACATTTTCCCTACTGCTGCTTATGATGCAAAGGACATCTTTTCCTAGTGTTGATTAAGTTGGACTGAGAGACATACATTTTCTTTTCTTGATGTATGTGCCTTATACCTTTGTTTGCATGGGGTTGCAAAAGTGTGTTTTTAATTGTATATTAAGGGCCTGATTTGGATGCGGTTAGGAAGGCCTCCTAATGGCATTTGCTCTGTTTAAATGTGTCTTTCCAACCGACTTGGAAACGTTTCAACAGACTGAGGATTTTGCGAGTTAGGCGTTAGGAATATACCAATCCAAACCCGTCTGCATTTGGAATGACCAAGCCATATGGAGCAGAATTGTACATCTTTACGGCCCGTGTTTCCAAATGACTGAGTATGTTGCTGGATTTGGACATCCCTTCCAAATCGTGCCGTCCGACTCGAATCGGCAGTCGGAATCAGACTTTGGGGGCCCACAGTGGGCCCCCCTGCACATGGAGCCTTCCCAATAAGGCCCTTGAGGGTACCCATGGGTATACTCTTACCAGCCATGCACAGTGTGGCAGGCAGGGGTTGCCCACTACAGGGTGCCCGATTCTTCCCAGCCACCCCTTTCTTCAATGGGAGCCTACTCATTTGGTCGGAACAAAGGCTCCCATTGAAGTCAATGGGAGTCCAACCAAATTGTATCTGGAAGCATCCGGATGCATCGTATTCGGCTGGTTGGACTCTCCAGATCTGATTCGTTTGGAATCCATTACCAAACCCATTCAGTTGGGAAGCTTTCCAAACTGCATCGGAATCAGGCCCTAAGTTGGAGTAACAATGGTAATTATTTTTTCTTGTTTTCAAGTTGTATGTATTTTTTATTTATGTTTTAGGATTTAATTAAAACAAGTACTTGTGATTATATTTTAAGTTTTTTATTAAAAGGTTTTTAAAAGTCTATTTGTTTTAGTAGTTATTGATTATGTATAGTATTTTAACTCTTATGATAGTATTTTATGTTTTTTACGTGATTTTGTTTTAAAAACTTTGAGGAATTTTAAATGAAGTTGTGCATTTTCTAATTTTTATGATTTAATAAGTATATTTTATAATTTAAATAATGTTTCTTTTTTAATTATATATCTATATATTATATATACACATACATATAGTTATACAGTTTATTATAATTTACTTTTATTAAATGATTTAATTAACCTTTAATTGAGTTTGGAGTGGGACTAGTATTCTGAACCCTGCCAAAGTCCAACATTTTCATAGCTGTTGCTCATTAAGGAGTGAGAATAGTAAACCTGAGCATCCAAAGTCCAATACTTTCCATTCTGTTGCTTAGATTGAATTTTGTTTGAAGTTACATATGTATTCATATGTTTAACTTAAATTTATGTTTACTTTTCTGTATTTTATATACATATATATTATATTTATATATATATATATCAATTTGTTGTTAAATTTATTACAGTTAGTTTTAATTATAAAAACGATTAAATATATACCTATCTGTTTTTTCGATATTTTGTCCACAGAATTATTGTAGTCAATATTATTGCACTTTACGTGGTAAATATTTAAAATTGATATTTGAGGATTGGCTAAAAATTGTGAAGATATAATATTCAGTTGGAAACTATAAAATATGTGGAACTGAGAAACCTACTATAAATCCACATAAACTTTGCAGCAGAATGGGATACTTTTATTCACAAAGCTCTGCTGCTGCTAGTTACCCTAAGACCAACCCAGATCACCACAGCACCCTTCAGGCAACATATATGAAGCAATGCCAAGTCCTATAAAACAGACTATTTTTGTATTAGATCATCTTAGGATATCAGAAACATATCATAGGTTCCCAGAATGATGTCACAGTAATAGAATACCTAGGGGGATATTCTCGAGCACGTGTGTTAATCATCACAAAATTTGCCTAACACAACTTTGCATATCACAGTCTATCGTGGGCAAATAACAGCGTCTTAACGTTGTATTCTCAACATGGCGGCACCATGCAATAGTTCCACGATAACATGCCAAATGATCGCATTAAAGCGAACGTGATGCAGAAAAAACGAACGCAAAAAAAGTTGCGATGTCCCAAATTCAGATGCCTCATGCGGGAAAATGCACCATAAAAGCAGTCAAAAATAAAATACATAAATAAACTGTGTGGTCTCTAGCTGTTCCTGCGCAGTGTGTGAGAAGTGCAGGTGCTGGGGTACAGAGCTGATGATGGCATCCAATACACGTGTGAGGAACTTGGATAGGGCTGGCTGTGTGACTCCTCCGATTCTGGCAGTTGTTGTTCCGATGGTACCAGAGGCCAACAAGCACAGCACAGCCATCGGCTTTGTCTGTGAGGGATGTTGGTTGTCCGCTGTGTTGGTACCACCAGCCTATGGGCAATGAGGGTCAGGATGCAGAGCTTGGTTGTCCTTTTGGGACTGTAGTGGGCAATGTTATCCTCTGGTGTTGAGTTTGTGGGGCTGGTGCGTTTTCCGAAGTTCCGCAAGACTAACATTTTTTGGCCCTCTAGATGAAGTTTTACGACTTCCTACAGGCAGAATGAATGAGGGATTTTATGTGCTGGCCTGAGAGTAAATGGCCTCTAAGGCATGACCCCCCTGAAGCTTTATCTAAACACTAGGGTTGAACAGATTGCCTAAGCAATGTTTCTACTTAGAAGTGTAGAGAGGTTAAAAGAAAAGAATTCTGACTTACATTGTTTATGTAACAGCATAGGAAATTCATAAGACTTTTTATGAAGGCACGGGTATCTTTAGTCTGAAATAGAATTGAAGGTACAAAGTGAAAAACAAGCATTATATTTTACAAAATTGATGATGACAAAATTGATGATGACTTTTGCATTGACCCCAAACATAGTTCAGTTCAGATAAAAATGCTCACCAGATGGATCAACCTAATTTAACTTCAACTGAAAATCGTCTAGTTTCTTTAGGAAATCTTGACTACATAGGAGATTGCAACAGCTGAATTTATATTAACGTTGAAATAGAATTAAGGGAGAAGTTCAGCCCGTAACTTACCCTCTACCTTTAAGGTTTCTTCCAGAAATCCGTGGATTTTCAGTTACCTGTGAGCTCGGAATAAGTCCCAAAGAACCGCAAAAAACATTTCACAGGCAAACCGTTAATTATGCACATATTTTTATAGTCCTTTCAAATTCATTTGCCACTAGTTAAGTGCTTACTCCTATCAGTCCTCATCAATTTAGACTTGTTCAACATCTGCTGACACCAGATAAATAATATCTCCCACCCAGACCTTCAAGATGCTACAGGAATTTGTTTAATCCCTTTTGTTTGGTTGAGAAGATTGGTCACGATTCTCACAAAACTCAATTAAAAAGCAACCTACACATATTTTGTCACGAAGTGGTACCGTTTTTGCCTTTGGCAGCTTTCGCCTGCCAGTTAGACTCCTCAATCTTACTCATGAGCTATAATGAGGATCTGGAAGATTCTGTCTGCACTTGGGGTGGGTGGTGGTGAACACCACCGAAAGCTTGTCAAAAAAGGAGTTTTTTCAATGGTTTATTCATGAGCATGCAGGAAGCAATGTTAGCTGATTTGGCGTTTTGCAGTTTTTTATTTTTACTCCGAGGTCCAGGGAGATGAAATTCTCACTCATGTGGCTGTATCTGTCGCCTCCATGAATCTTTCCATGCATAAAATCACGTGCTTTCTCTCCGTTTTATGTCTGGCCAGAGGCAACTTTAGCTGTTTTGCGAGACTATGATTTTATAAAAAATCATAAATAGAAAAAAAACAAGTATATTCATAGGATGTGGGGTTAAGTCCAGAGCTGCCAATTGTGGAACTGGGGAACCAGGTCTTAGTCTTGGCATGGCCGCAACACCCTGTGATTCTGGGCAAATCACTTAATCTCCCAGCGCCTTAAAACAAAATTGTGTGACCCTGTGTAATGTAACTGGTGCTCATTTAAAGCGCTCTGATACCTTTGAATCGAGTTGGTGCTATGTAAAACTGTAAAACAAAAACATAGAGTGGCTTTCGGTTGGTGGTCTTCTCCATTGGTCTGTTCAGCTGCCATTCACATTTTGCTACCACCCACCACCGCATACAAATTAGGGTAGTAGGTCAGTCCACTTCAGCCATTGGCTCTACTCACTGTGAGCAACTGAATTTTCAACTACATATGTACTTGTCAATTTAAAAAGAAGTCCACTGTGACAGGGCTGATGGGCTAATCTCTGTATATATTTTTTTTATTTACGTTCTCTTTTTTTGCTTTGTCAGTGTTTACTTTTTGATATTTGCAGCATCACCCTGTAATGCAAACTGATGTTCTAAGGATCATGTCTTGGTTGCTCTGTGAGTACACCTACCAGTAGTGCTCAACTTGAACCCGTGGTTTCCGATGCTAGGCACTGACACTTAATCATCAACAACGGCGCTTATAGCGTGAACTCAACCCAAAGGAATTGGAGTGCTTTTCATGAGCACCAGTTAGGGACACGTTTATTTTCGGTAGGCACCAGGAGATTAAGTGATTTGCCTAGAAACAAAGGATGATGTGCTGACGCCAAGACTCAAACCTGGTTCCCCAGCTTCAAAGTCGGCAGGTCTGGCCTTCCGTCACATCCTTTCCTCACTTGTAGGGTGTCATGGTTAGTAGTTGGATCTGTTTTAGGCGGCGCTAACAGGAGAAATGGGCTATTGCATGCTGCCTCCTGACAAGAGCAAAGGCACTTATTATTTTTACAAATTAACCACCGCTAACAGCATGATTTCAACTATACATACCTTACAAAAATGGCACCTGAAACCTGATATGAATGAATAGCCTTAAACCCACGTTTAAATGGCTGCTCTAAACACAGCTGAACTCCTGTTATCAGGGGAGACACTGGAGGGGCGTGGCTTGCGCGACGTCTGGGATGGCAGCTTGACAGCGGAGCTCATGCGTCAACCGCCGCTTCCTCACACTTTTCGGGGGTTGCATTGGGGGACAAATGCTGTAAAGCCCACATTTGGACATTGGAACATGAGGTGAGCCTGGCGCTTCGTGTTTTAGCGCAATACAATGGCTTTCCAGGGCTAAATTCGGCGCAAATCGCTTTTTCAGATTCCGGCTGCCATTTTGACTCGCGTTTTCACACGATTTTCCCTTCAGCTGCATTGCTCTATGGATGGCTTCTCCCCTTCAACACTTTTCATGGCTGGCATTTTTATTGCAGTACTTTTCTATTTTTGGGCTCTACTTCCCTACAAATGCTGCCTATATGGTTTTTTCTGCGCTTTTTCTCCTCAGTATGACGTCTGACTGATTTTGCCGCCATTTTTAATACATTTTTCATGTTTTTCCTCATGTCATCTAACTGGAGCTCTGGACATCCTTCTGTGCAGTGAAGAATTGATAATTTGAGCCCCTTTTTAACGTTATTTTTACTTCTATATGGGGAAAGTGCGCAGTCTTAAATTCTCTGCATCTCTGCAGCAAAAAAATCAATTATATGCTCAGACTCTGACTCCACAATTCAAGATATGGAAGATAATCCTGCTCCAAGAATTGATTTGCAACATGGAACATCTCCCAAAATGAATACTGCCAGCAAGCTTCCAACAACGACAGCAGATACCGAAAGTCTAAAGAAAGATCCACCCTGTCCGACCTCTACTTCTTCCTCATCATCTATGGATCTCATAATGGAAGAAATACGTGCCCTCAAGCCATTTATGGAGATGACCACTAAAACTTTACAAACTATGCATGATAAATGGTCCTCGCTGGATTCTCGTGTTCTCATCCTAGAACAATCAACAGAATCTCGTCATACTTCCTGCTCTAGTATTTCTTCGATGGAAGTGGATATTCTTCAACTCAAACGTCACGCGGAGGATTTGGAAAATCAAAACTGCAGAAACAACCTTCGTCTTTATAGTCTTCCAGAACTTTCGGAGGGGTCAAATCCTAATGCCTTCTTTCAAACTTTTCTCCCAAAGATTCTGGACTTACCGGCCTCATTTACCATCAACATCCCAAGAGCCAATAGACTGGGTCCTAAAGTGTCTAACAATCCTCGAGGTGTCATCATGTTGTTTCTGCAAAATGCCGATCTTCTATAGGTTCTCTCAGCGGCCAAAGTTAAAAGCAAATTATATGGGAGGGTCATCGCCTATATCTGTCACAGGACGTAGCTAAAACAACAGCTGATCGTCGGAAAAAGTTTCTGGACATTCGTCCTCAATTACGAGCTCTCTACGCTAAATATGGCTTGCTTCACCCCTGTCTCTTCACGGTTACTTACAAAGACAAAACCACCACGTTTGAAGATCCAGTGGCTCTACAAGAGTTCTTTCGTCATCAAGGAGCAGATGCAATGGACGCCTCTGGAATTGGTTAATTGCTTAACTGGTTTTTATAATGGTTTAACTGGTTTTCCATAGCGTTGGTAATATGGTTATGTTCTCTGTCTTGTTGATCTTTAAATGCCGTTCTTTTGTATGCATATACCTCTTTTTTCTCATGTTCCCTTCTCTTATTTACTACCCTCATTTCTCTTTTTACAGATGTCATTGTCTTCCTTCCTTACCCGATGTGCCCCTTCTGTTTCGTATATTCCAGATGTTTTGTAGCTGCTGTTTGTTGCGCTCTCCTTGTCCGCCGTCGTCGTCTTTTGGCGTCACCACCCTGATTTTTCGTTTGTTCTCGTAAGTATGTTTTTCAGTCGTCTGTATTTGACATGTACTGTCTTCTTGTTTCTTATCCTTTTTTCTTATTTCTATACCTTATTGCTCTTTTCTCTTTCTTCTTCTCTTTACCTTCATCTTCTCTTTTCTTTTACTCTATCATTCTCTTCATTATTTTATTCCTTTATATTCTTTCTTGGTTGCTCTCGTGAGCTTAATTTACTTATTCATATTTGCTTATTGACTTGAATTCCGAGTTACTACATGGAATGTTAAAGGTTTGAATAATCCAATTAAAAGGCATTGGGTATTGTCTCATCTTGCTAAGCTCAAGACTGATGTTGCCCTGATTCAAGAACCCCACCTTTCAGATAATGACGCCTCTAAGCTTAAAAGATGTTAGGTGAGTCATGTATGTAACTCCCCTGCTATGGGCAAGAAAAATGGTGTTGTGATTTTATGCCATCAAAAATTGAATGTTTCTCTTATTTCTCATGAATTTGATGATAATAGCAGCTGGGTGATTGTTAAATTACTTATAGATAAGATTCCTATTGTTATTTTCAATGTTTATGCCCCTACTGGTGTTGATAAATCTTTCTGGCCTTCCATCTCTGAACAACTGTATTCAGGTAATGATGATTATCTTATTCTTGGAGGTGATTGTAATCAAGTCCTTGATCCTATCCTTGATCGTAATTCTAAAGTTAAATTTTGTACATCCAAAATGCACACTCAATTTACTAATTCTATACATCATAAAGCTTTAGTCGATATTTGGAGACTATGTCATCCTGACCTTAGAGAATACAGTTTCTATTCCCCTTCCCATCATTCAAATCTCGCATAGATTACCTTTTCCTTAGTAAATCACTAGCTCAACACGACACTTCCTCTGACATTGGGTCCATTTTAATTTCAGACCATGCTCCTGTACATGTGGCTATCGATCTTATTCCCTTCTCTCCTCATCCGGGTCGATGGAGATTTAATAACTCCCTTCTCCTTGATTCCAATTTTTGTACTAAATTCACTGACTTTGCTACTGAATTTTTTCTGATTAATCATACCCCAGATTCTTCCTTTGTTATAGTGTGGGATTCTTTTAAGTCAGCTGCTCGAGGTTTTATTATTAATTTTGTATCACAGAGGAAAAAATCCTTGGAGGCTAAATCGACCCTACTCCTTAATAAAATAAAACTCCTTGAGAACACGTATTATCACTCCAACACTGAAGTTTCCCTCAAAGAACTTATTGTTGCCAAAATTACATTAAATAAATTAACTACAGACGCAGCCTCCAATTACTTGTTAAAATGTAGTTCCCCCTATTATGGAGGGCAGAATAAAATGGGGAAACAATGCCAATTATTTGAAGATACGGAAAGAGAGAACTAAAACTGATTCTGTTCAAAGTCCTACTGGTGATGCTTTATTCAAAGACAAAGACATTCTTCATGAGTTTGTCAATTTTTATCAAAACCTTTACACCCCTGAATCCATCCCAAATTTGACGGATCGCCTGTCCTATTTTCAATCTATTCCTTCCCCTCCTTCTACTCACGTTGATTTTACCTCCTTGGATTTGGACATCTCTCTCCATGAAATTTCTCACGCTGTCTCAGTTTTATGCCAGGGAAAAACGCCTGGCCCCGATGGATTTACCATTGAATTTTACAGTGACTTTGCTTCATTTCTTTTACCAAATTTACTTCTTTTGTTTCAATCTTTTCTAAAAAACCGGTTCCTCTCGAGGCTCATTTCAAGAAGCCATGATTTGTTTAATCCCTAAAGATGGCAAGGATCATACTCTTTTGTCATTCTATCCGAAGACGGTTGACGGCTTTACGGAATCCCGGTCACAAAGATTCTTTGCAACATCATGCAGATTCTCACCCTATAAATATGGCTACCTTTAATCCTTGGATACGCTTTTATCTATAATTAACGTTTATCTTCACGTCTTCTAAGATTCTCACCCCATAAAGATGGCTACTTCTAATCTTGGGATACGTTTTTATCCATAATCAACGTTTATCGTCACGTCTTCTAAGGTTGTCACTTCCATTGGTCTAACCAGCATTTCAGCCGTTGGGAATTTGCTCCTCTTAATACTACAGTATCTGTAATGACATCACGCATGAGTTATTATCATCTTATCCAAGATACCCTTCTCTGGTGATCCCTTAAAAACCCATTCGAAAAACAAGTGGCTAAAGAGGAAAATAAGTACATATTACAGAAACGCCATATTCACCTTTGTGAGATTTAAATGTTGTCTATAAAAGTATTATTGCAAATGACGGTCTCCTGATGAAGGCAGTAGCCGAAACGTGCGTAGTGTTCCAACCCACTGCTTTGCCTACTTCAAAAGTCCCCAATATTCATCTTGTCATTTGATAATAACCTGTGTCTTTTTTGTCTTTGTGTCTCTTTTCTTTTTGTAAATATTGCTCACCATATGTATATGAAATATCAGCAATATCTTGAATCAATTATAACTGTAAAAATATATTTGATATAGACCAAAAAAGATAAAAAATAGAAATAAAACTGACTATATTTTTATATAAATTACATATTTTGATATTTATTATTGTTATTTCACATTATGATGTACACTTTATTGTTCTGAATTTCTACCCCATAGGAGATGGCATACACTATATAACTTGTTTACTACAGCTTTCTTTCTCAAATGATTGTTACACCCAACTTGTAGTGAAAGCATCATTAGTAGCTGTCCCCTATTTTTTCCAAAAAGGCTCATACTCTTTGCAAAAACTACCAACCTATTTCTTTGGTTAACACAGACTATAAAATTTGTGTCAAGATTTTGGCTCTCAGAATGGATGCACTGTTACCTGACTTAATTGGCCCAGAACAATCAGGTTTTGTCATGGGTAGACTTTCTTCTGACAATTCTTGTGTCTTTTTTATTGTCCTAAGTAAAGCTTCTTTGCTTAATCATCCTTTGACCGCCATATCTCTTGCTGCAGAAAAATAATTCAATAGGATTAGTTGGGACTTTATGTTTCATCCTTTGCAATGGGCTGGTTTCCCACCTAAATTCATTACTCTTATTTCTTTGCTTTATTCTGGTTCCCGTGCCTCTATCTTTGCTAATGGTATGGTCTCAGATTACTTCTCCTTGCACAGAGGTGTTAAGCAAGGTTGCCCACTATCTCCTTTATTATTTGTTTTGGCCCTGGAACCTTTTTCGACCAAATTTCGACTGGATGATAATATTTCTGGGTTCCATTTTGGTTCTCAACAAGTTAAGCTTTCTGTTTATGCCGACGATATCCTTTTATATTGTTCTAACCCTCAATCTTCTCTTCCTTTCTTCCTTCAACAGGTCACTTCTTTTTCTCAGGTTTTTGGCTACTGACTTAGTGTAGATACATGTGAGATTCTCCCCTTAAACACCTTATGTCAAAAACATCTTTTTGAGCCTTCTGGCTTCTCTTGGCAACCCTCTAAGATTAAATATCTAGGAATTTGGTTTGCTCCTCTTTTGTCGGATACTTTGAAAATAATTTTTGATTCTATACTTAAAAAACTTGATTCAGCTATATCCCGCTGGAATCCTCTCTTCCTTTCCTGGTGGGGTCGCCTTGATTCTATCAAAATGATGTTGTCACCGATTGTACTATATACAATTTCTATGATACCTGCCCATTTTCCTGGTTATTACTTTAAGAGAATTGACGCTACTCTACAAAAATTTCTGTGGAAAGGCAAACGTTCTCGCATACCTCTGACATCTTTGAAGAAAGATAAACCCATGGCGGTCTTCGTTTTCCTGACTTTTCAACTTATCATTGCGCTTTCTCATTGAAACAAGCTGCCCGTTGGATTACCACTGACCTTTCATTCTACCCCCCTTTATGGCTAAAAATAGAATCTTCCTTTTTCTCTCCCTTTGACTTTCAGGAAATTCTTTCTTTTTCTACCAAATTGACCTCTCTTCGACACCCTGTTATCTCACATTCTCGTACTTTACTTTTACCTTTTTTATCCTCCTCTTATCGACCTCTTCATTCCATTGATCTCCAACCTATTTGGCATAACAAACATATTTAAATTCGTAATCGCACTATTTACTGGAAGTCCTGGCATTCCAAAGGTATAAGGTAGATTTCTCAACTTCTTTCTCACAATCAACCTCTTCCCTTCTCGGAACTTAGGTCTCAATTCTCCCTTCCCCTATCTTCTCGTACACAATACGACTTGCTTTGTCCTGTCCTAGTTCAATATATCCAATCTTTACCCTTGTCAACTGCTATTCCCGTCTCTTCTCAATCCATTTCTTCTGCGTTAGATCAATCTCCATCTGCTTCTTTTCTTTATAAGTCCCTTCAATCTCTCTTAGATAGGCCTAAAACTAAAACTGAATTAACCTGGGAAAAAGACTTATCTCAAGATTGGTCAATTCCTCTCTTGGACAAAATATGGTTTAAGATTCATAAGACCTCCAGAGCTGCCAACACCACTCAAACCCTTTTTTTTAATTTATAATCAGATTCTATTTAGTCCACTAATTTTGTCTACCTTCTCACCAGATACCCCTTCCACTTGTTGGTCTTGCGCACACCCTTCTGCAGATTTAAAGCACATGCTTTTTGAATGTCCCCCCATCTCCCAGTTCTGGAAACGCGTTTGGTCCCAAATTCAATTAATTTTCCATGTCCAAATTCCCTTCTCCATCAATCTTGCCTTTCTAGGTACTCTCTCCCCTATATGGCCTCAATCTTCACAAAACACTAAGCTCCTTGACCTCTTAATTGCTATTGCATTCCACCTCATTACCTCTAACTGGAAAGATGCGAAGAATGTCACCTTTCGCTCTTGGTGGAACGCGGTTTGTTTTCACCATCGACTAGACACAAATTATGTCACTCCCATCTCCTCAGAAATCAAAAGAGATCACCTGTGGCTACCTTTATCTAATTATCTAACACTAATTACTTCCCCGCCCACCTCATCCACATCCCACTTTGATGATGTAGGTAAGCCACCTTGAATTTCCTCCCATTGCCTTTTTTATCATTACCTTAATTAATTGACATTTTTTATCTTTTTGATATAAGGTTGATTCTTTTTCTCTTTTGCTTGGTTATGCTTAGGATGTTGCTTTCTCTTTGTAAAAATGTTTTGACTGATTTTCTTCTTTGTCTCTTTATACTTTATTAAGTTTGTTACTAATTATGTTTTTATCATCATTTTGTAAGATTGTAACATTTACCTGTTTTCTTCATTTATGTTCCTGTTTTTTGATCTCAATAAACTCAAACTTTAAAAAAAAAGGAGAGACACTGGAGGACAGAGAGGGAGCAAACAGTAGCAGAACATTTTCAATCACCTCAAAAAAGTAAACGACTACTGCCATACTTTAATGCTCTCTGGATGTTTTAGACTTAAGGGAAGTGAAACTGTGCTTGAAGGTAGATTTTGCTCTATGTGCATAATACAGTGCTGCAGGTACATCAGTAAACCCTACTGACCTTACCTATGAGTGCCTACCAAGATTATAAGGCCTCAAACAAGACATCTAACTTAGCAGCCTCATCATAAGAGGTGAACTCTGCCTATTAAGGTGAGTGGGTGAGACTTGAGTGGGGAGACATATCCACATTAAAAAGTCCAAAAAGTCCAAAAAAGACTCCATTGACATTGTTCTTTCTGTTCTTGATTAAAAGCTTACATCACACACACAGAAATGTTGCATTTCCCAATGCCCTCCTGGTAGCTTGCTGTACCTTATTGATTACCAACACTCAGGGCCACGGGAATTATGCAGCAGGGGAACACTAAATTATGCAGCAGGGTTCACTAAAATATGCATAAAGAAAAGGCAACTTGTGCAGCATATTGTGGCACATTTTTTGATATTATTATTTTGTAATTTTTTACACATGGTAATGACTTCTAGTGAAACATTTTGCTTCATCAGCGCCAGTTTATAAACCAAATACATAAATAAGCAAATTAAAGATGACCAGTTAATCTTTGTAACAGATGTTCCACTTTGCATGAACATCCGTTGCAACGTTTTTAGTAACTTTTAATCCGTTTGAGCTAGAAATATTTTTTGTTAAAATCTGCAGTTTATGCACTAGAAGATGGATTATGTGGCAACTGCTGGAAATCCATATTATTGCGAAAAACGTTGTGGCTGCACAAATGCATAATTCCAGTGACCCTGGCAATAATTTGCTGTTATTCATATAACTAGTTTGTTTTGCCATCTCCTGATGACACTTTTATTGCACGAAATTAAGTGTTAAAACCACATATTTTACATGCACCGGTGAATTGTGGAAAATATTCCACAGTTCGATTTGAAACATAAGTTTCATGATCATAATTCCAGCCCCATAACCGTTTGTAGAGCGTGCCCATTGTCACAATAACTAGCGTTATGATGCAATGAAAGATCACAATATATATCCGATTTAACTAAATTATGCAGCAGAAAAGTAATATGCTGCCTTTTGCAGCACATTGTATTGCAATATTGTCTTGATCTAAAGAAATAGAAACGCGTTTAGTTGAAAAGTAAAAAAAAATGCAACATATAGCTGTTTAACTAACTAATTCAACCAAACTGTTTCTGCTGTAGGTCAGTCCTATTCGGGCTTGTGTTTATTTCTTGAATGCAATAACATGCATACATTTGTACATCTATTCATACTTGCAAACTGTAGTGTGGCACTCAAAATCAGTTACAAACGCTAAAATATTGGAACAAGGTTTGTACATAAATATCAATAGCATACACATACTTTTCAGTTATTATTTCAAAAGTGGAATCATATATGTACGAGAGCATCTAAAAGAAGCGATGTATTTACCAGAGCCTTTGCGAAGCATGTTGCAACGTCGGGCGTATACGGGGTAAAAGTAGCTAAAATACAGACAAAAATAAAATAATTAGAGACTATGGGTAAAGGAATCCAAACGTTTTAAATTACATGCGGCCATTTAGTAACTTCGTAGTTGCCTTTCTCTCTTCCTATTTGTAGTAAAACACAATTTTCCATGGTGAAAGCTAATACATCTGTAATTCCATTTACGTTGCTTCAACTGCGTCACTTAGGAGTTGCATTGGAGCCTGCCCTCCCCTTCTTTCTCTCTTTCTCCAAGCGCTATGGTTCCATTAGATGAGTAAATTCCAAAGAGAAACATTTTGGTTTGATTTCTAAATACCAGAGTACCCCGTGGATTATGACCAGTGAGAGCAGAAATTTCTTAAGTAGCCCTGGGCTTCAAAGTAAAAGAGTACTTTCTATAGCAATGTCCTCAACCTTGTATTCATCAAAATGTATTTGCAATGTATAGGACATCTCCTGTTGAGCAAATAATGCTCAACAGTGAAATATTTCTTTTGTGATATTCATCAGTCTGTTGACTGTTAATTTAGCCTGATACCAACCAACATACGCCTCTTTTTATGTTGATCTTAGGCAGCGCTTGCGCTTTCACTTCGAGACATGCTTTATCAGTCTGTGGGGTTACAGAGAGCCCACTGCTTTAAATTTGTTCGTTTCAGTGTCCTTTAAAAATCCTTGCTTCCAAGTGGGTATTTTCCCTATTCATCCCTCCTTTTTCATTGTTTATTCCCTCCCATGGGGCAAGCCTCTTTTTCTTGAAGCATTCCACTTGTCACATAATAGTTACTTACCCAGGGACTATTTTGTTAAACCTGAAAGAGCATTTCACACTGTGTCCCTATTTTGACTAGCTCTTGTGTTTGTTTCTTAAACCATCCCCTCCAACCAGTCCCTGACAATCTCCCTCCCTTTGCAAAGGCTCTGGTTCCCTCCCTATTCTTTCTATCAAGTTTTTGTAGAACTCAGCGGAGGAGAAGTATTGAAGGAGAGGGCAGAACTCACTACCATAATATAAAGTGAAGAAAAACTCATTATTGGGAAAGAATAGAAATTCTTCCCATCTATTTGTATATGGGTATTTGGGTAATCTGTCACAGGAAGCAGAAACATCAATATTATAAGGAAAGGGGAGAGGAAAACGGATAAGGTGGTAATGCTTACATTTCTTCACTTCTAAAAGGTATCCAGAAGAATTGGAAAACCTTTTGAACATTTCCCTTTACGCAAAGATATTTCTCATTATCCATTATACATAGTATGCAAGAGCTTTGAATTATGCATGAGAAAATGTTGTGCAGGTGTGCAAGAGCACTTTTTGTCTATCCACTTAATTTAAAGCTTTCGGTTTGGAAAAACCTATTGCTTTAAACGCCCAACAATTTAAGGGGTATTCTTTCACATCGTCATCCTGATTACCCATGGTGGCTCGTGGAGTGAGTGCTGCGGGCGGTGAGGCGGGGCGGGGAGGAGCAGGGTGGGAGGTGGTAAACTACGCAATGAAATTTGTTTTATTTATTTATTTGTTTACTTACCTCTATTTGGCCGTATGCTGTAGTTTACTACCCCCCACCCTGCTCCTCCCCTGCCCCACACCACAATCCGCATCACTCCCTCTACAAGCCGCTACTGCTGATTACGTATTTACTCCTGCTCTATATGTTTCCAACTTCAGAAGATGCTGAGAAAAACATTTGTTTGATACCAATAAGCAATTATGTTTATGGTTGCTCACTAATATTCAGGAAATATCTAGTTCCGTCGCTTGGGAAGGTATTCAGTCAGAATATTGAGTTTGAAATGTCGACTTACACAAATTTCGAGTTAGAAATATCGTGACACAGATATATCGACAGCAAGAATATCGTCGTCCAGAATATCGAATTTAAGGCAGGAAATATTGCTTTTAAAAAAACTTGAAGTCATTAATATCATTTTAAAAATATAGTTGTTTAAAATATCGATTTTTTGATTAGTGGTATGTATTTTAGTTTATAATTTAAATTTTTGTGATGTATGCTTTTTTGTGTAAATATTGTTTATGTGTTTTAATATATGTGTTACATTTTTAGTAGCTATCAATTTTATTTTAATTAAATTTTGCCTTTTTTAGTTCAGTAGTGTACTGTGGTTTATGGGGAAATAGGGTGGGAAGTAATTTAATTATAATAAATTAATTATTATTTTTTATTTATTCATCTTTATTTAATTGAGATTTTATAGTTTTAACTGTAGGAAGTACTTTATTTGTAATTAATTATTAATTAGTTGTTAATTAATACTAATTAATTAATTGATTGATAATTAATTATGGTAATATTGTAATTATTTTTAGGTGCAGGTTGTGGGGCTCATAGGTTTGAAGGGTGGGAAGTAATTTATTTTTGATTAATTAATAAATTAGTTGGTAATTTAACTTGATTGAAAATTAATAATAGAAATTGTGTAATTAATTTTAGGCACTGGTTGTGGGGTTTATAGGGGTAAAGTGTGGGAAGTAATTTATGTTTAATTAATTAATAAATAGTTGTTGATTTATATTAGTTAATTGATTGTAAATTAATTATGGAAATCGTGTAATTAATTTTAGATGCAGGTTATAGGGTTAATACGGGTAAACGTGGGAAGTAATTTTAGTTTAATTAATAATTAGTTCTCAATTAATATTGATTAATTAATTGAATATGAAATATGGAAATTGTGTAATTAATTTTAGGCGTGGGTTGTAGGTTTTATAGGGGTAAAAGGTGAGATGTAATAGATATTCTATTAATTAATAATTAGCTGATCATTTATCTTAATTATTTAATTGATAATTAATTGGGGTACTTATTTATATTTTTTGTGTGTGGGTTTTACTTTTACTTTTATAGGGGTAAGCATGGGTAGTAAATTAATTTTACTTACTTTATAATTAGTTGTTAAATACTATTTGTTTTCTAAATTAAAATAGATTTTAATTGTGTAATTAATTATCTTACAGGTTAATGTTAGCTATGGTTTGTGGGGATTATAGGGTTAAAGTGTGGGAAGTTTATTCATTTTTAAGAGTTGTAATTTGTTTTTTAATTAGTAATATTTCTTTAATTGGTAAATATTTATGTTAATTATGTAAGTACATTTATTTAAGGTTTAGATGTGGGTTGTGAATTGTGTGGTATTATAGGGTAGGAAATAATAAAGTGAATATATGTAATAATAAATGTTTTTGATTCTGAATAATTTCTAATTAAACATTTATTTGTTTGAAATTATTTTATTTTTTTATTTAATGTAATATTAGGAGGTACTTTTCATATGTGCTTAACATAATAATAGTTTTTTTTAATTTGTGGTATTAAATGTATTTGTAATTAATTTTTTTAACATATTTACTCTTTTTTATTTATTTTATTTTTAAATATTTTGTTGCTGTTATTATTTTGGTTTGTTCTTAATTTTCAACCGACTGGAGCGAGAATATTAATTGCTACCCTTCCGCAATCCAACACTTTCCCTACTGTTAAAATTATTGGAGTGGAAATAGTACTTTATCCCTCCACAATCCAACACTTTCCCTACTGTTGCACTCATTGCCATGGGAATAGTAATTTTTACCCCTCCGCTATCTAACACTTGCCCTACTGTTGCACTGACTGGAGTGGCAAATTTCAGTTTAAAGATTTTTAAATAGTTTAATGTATTCATTTTTGATAGAATAGATTTTTTTAATAGACTTGATGTTATTGATAGAAATATATTTGTAAACTTTTATATACATTTAAAATTATAAAACAAATTACAATTATTAGTTTATAAATTGTTTTAAAGTAAATGCACATATATATATATATATATATATATATATATATATATATATATATATATATATATATATATATATATATATATATATATATATATATATATATATATATATATATATATATATATATATATATATTACTGCTCACTGTTCAAAGAACACACCACACTCACGGGGATTGCGTTACAGATGCTTTATTCTGCAGCAGCACACTGATTCGCTCAAGGGAGCCTCTGATGTTTCCAGAGGCCAAAGTTCATCCCTTTTTAAATCCGACGCGTTTCGAAGGTCCTGCCTTCTTCCTCAGGGAAAGATGAACTGTTAGTGGCTGATGCAAGTCTCTTTTCTTAAGTAGATGACACGCCCGATATTGGGCAGGGCGAATGCCGCAATGTCTTGTGGTACTTGTATGCCATCCCATTAAACAGCATATTGCGTCCCTCGTCCTTGAGCCACTGCTGCGGTCATAGAGCGCCTGTTGTGCACCCCCTCGCCAACCATGCAGCATCCCGGTATTTGAAGTAAGGAACGGTCTATACCGTGTTCTCAACAACCTGCATGATTGCCCATTCGTGGTTCCTTTCCCGGGTTGTTTTTAATTTTCAACCGACTGGAGCGAGAATATTAATTGCTACCCTTCCGCAATCCAACACTTTCCCTACTGTTAAAATTATTGGAGTGGAAATAGTACTTTATCCCTCCACAATCCAACACTTTCCCTACTGTTGCACTCATTGCCATGGGAATAGTAATTTTTGCCCCTCCACTATCTAACACTTGCCCTACTGTTGCACTGACTGGAGTGGTAAATTTCTGTTTAAAGATTTTTAAATAGTTTAATGTATTCATTTTTGATAGAATAGATTTTTTTAATAGATCTGATGTTATTGATAGAAATATATTTGTAAACTTTTATATACATTTAAAATTATAAAACAAATTAAAATTATTAGTTTATAAATTGTTTTAAAGTAAATGTACATATATATATATATATATATATATATATATATATATATATATATATATATATATATATATATATATATATATATATATATATATATATATATATATTGATAATTATGTAATTATGGATGTGTGGTTTATTATTTTAATTAAGTTTATGTGATATATTTGTTAAAATGTATATTAAATCTACTTTATTTTTTATTAATTTTATTATTTACAATATAATATTAATTTTTTATTATATATACATGTGTATATATATATATGTATATGTATATGTATATGCATATGTATATGTATATATATATATATAAAAGTAGATATTTTGTGCAACTATATTTTTAACATCTATATTTTCCCCCCAATATTTATGTACTTACCTGTTTAAGTATAGGGAGTCGTTTTTTGCATCCTATATTTTTTCATCAATATTTTTTTATATCTATATTTTTTACATCATATTAAAACCATTATTCTATTTCAGGAGGGGGACAACGCCTCAAATGACTATGGGGGTCATAATGATTGCGGTCAGACTTTTGTCCGACTGCCATCATTGCAGGGATTGGGACCACCCGCCATGCATGCAGCGGTCCTGCTCTCTAAATTGGGATGCGACCGCCACCATGGCGGTCACAATTTGCATTTTAATATTGCAGCTGGTGCTGCTGACTGCAGCACCCGCCGCAATGTTAAAAATGTATGTTGTGCATTTCACTGCACTATGCGGCAGGCACTACACGGTCCCCACCTCTTAGTGCAGTGAAATGTAAGGTGGTACCATGGGTACACACTAGTGCACAAGCATGTCCCCCTAACACAAGGGGGGCACGCAACAGGCCCCCGAAACCAATCCTCACCAGCCTTTCAATGGCAGTTTAACTGCTACGGAAATGCTGGCTGCGGCCTTCATCCTAATCTGGCTGATGCTGCCTGATATACATCTCCACCATTTTACTGATGCTGACTGCTCCGCCAGGCAGTTGGATTGAATGCCTGTGGTGGATCGGTGGTGGGCGGTCTTTGCTCCCACCACGGTATCAGACAGATTCCCCCCACCGTCGTAATGTGGCGGAGGAAATTGCTTTCCGATGGTGTTGCATGTGGAGCTCTGGTGAACTTCAGAAGGTCCAAGCATTTGCCAATCGAGGGCACATTAAACACAAATGTTCCCTGCCCCTTAGAAGAGCCCTACTCTGCAAAGGAGTCTCAGAGCGATATACATTTGTAGGTCTGACATGTGCAATGGTGAGATAAATTCTTCAATTTATTAATGAAAACATGTCCCTGTGCAAAGTGATCTCACCCATATTATTAGGCAACAATTGAGTAAATTCCACTCATCGAGCAGAAAAATAGAATCTTCGAGGATAGGGTCTCCCTAGAAGACTTTAAATCATTGACACATTAAAGAGTTTTGTAGGTATTCTCAAACTTCCGTCTCACCCCGTCAATCTTGAACATAAGGAGAGATTTAGACATGTCAAGAGTAAGAATCAAACATTTTCCCGAATGTGAAGGACCACTTCTGAAATTCCTAAGGGTGTGAGAGCGGTTTACTTCATGGCAAAAATAGTCTTTGAGTAGGAAAAAAAAAACTAAAAACTGTCATTACTCAAAGACACTGGCATTTCACAATGCACAGCTGTGCAAAGAGTCCAATTGGACATTAGAGAAATGCAACCGCCAAAGAGAAAAAAAGTGCACGAAACCTTCCAGTAATTTGGCGTGAAAAGGTCAGATTGCGCTCGAAAGAGTCTGTATTTCAGAAAGTTGTAAATCTGCCTCAGTGCAGAGTTGTAAATCTGGAAGTGCAGATCTGCATCGTGCTCTGTGAATCAGGATTTATGAGGATAGAGAGGATGCTTACCATGGATGCTGCTCACACCCACCAACAGAAAAACGAGAGCGATCTTCATGGTGAGAGATGGCTGGGGATCGAGATGCGATGTGAGTACACAAGGTTCAATCTCGGGGTGTCTCTGTCAGCCCAGAGCTCCTACCTTTATACTGGAAGCAACCAGTCAGTCTCCTCCCAACAGATCTGATGTCAGGTCACGTGACAATTGGACCAGTTTGATTCTTGGCTGTGGGATCAATCAATGTTGACTCAACTGGTGCCAGTTTCTCTCCACCTTCATTCTGCTGTTCCATCCAAAGAGAAGAGTTATTAACTGTAATTTAAATTTCTCTGTTTGTTCTAAATGAGAGGACAGATAAGCATCTGTGGGCATTTCTATTTTTTAATGAACTAGTTGTTTGCCTTACTTCAATGTTTTCATTTTCTATGTTGAGGGGCTCAGTGCAAGTGTAAGTTAATGACAAGCACGGTCCAGCCACGGAAATAAAAGTGTAGCACATATATACAGACAGTGGAAATGTAAAAGAAAGTCAAAATTCGCTGTCGAAGCATATCTAAAAAGAAATGTTTAAGATGGAAGCCGCAAACTTGTCTTTCTTAACTTACTGTCTAATTTCCTGTCGTTTGTTGAGTTTGGCTCGGTAGCTCCTCTTATAGTCTCCATGGGGCTGGCAACTCCAGTTACTGTTCCCAACTGAATTAAGAGGTCACTCGTAATAAGTGCGGCTTTTCATCACCCATGGTCATAATTTAAAGCCATTTCAATAGTAGATGTGTGTACGAATGTTTAATCTATAAGAAACATTGTGACCGGCCCAGAGTTCTGTGTGCAGGTTCTAGAGTGATTGAAGCATCGATCCTGCCCAGTGTGTCCACACCTAAATCTAAGTGTTACTGGTTATTTTACCCCAAGTGCAGCAGACCCGCCTCCTCGTGTAGCAGGGCCCCAACCAGGATGGCTTCAGAACGCACTCCTCTCTCCCAGCCAGGTCTACCTCACTTTATGCTTGAAACAACCACAAGGGTTCAACTGAGATTCTCATGAATGAACACGGTATTCAATATATCGAGTACACATATGCTGAGGCAACATCCTGATAATAAAGGGAAAGTGTCTGTGACTAGCACGTAATTATACACACCTCTATCATGTAATTGTCTCCATTGCAGGCCTCGAGTTGCCAGCCCCTATGCCACATGCCACTCTCCCCGCTGCTGTGCCATTGTCTGTGCTGTCCTAGGTACTGTCCTTTCGCAGCAGACAGGCTACAGAGACTAGTAAGTCAACATCCATGACAATATGCAGCATGTCTTTTGTCATTACACCTACCACAACTTCATGCCACATAGATGTCTGCCTCAAACTGGCTTTATTTGACCTGTACAGTCACCCAGGGCACGACTTTGTAGATGTTCAGTCCTTTAACCACTGCAAAACAATGACAACTACCCACACCTATTAACTATTCCCGTCTCTCCACTACTGTAGTGACTAAATATTCTCTGCTAAACACATTAGGGATTAACATTTGACCCACATCATGGGCTACCCATCAAGCTAAGGTTTGACTCTTTGCCCTCCGACACTCTGGTAAACCTGTGGCTGTCACCCAACCACTACTATGTACATCAGTTTGCATATCATTGACCCTCTTTGTGATCTCAGACAAATGTCATTCCAATTATTGAGTTTTGAAAGTGTAAGGGATATGCTACATCTGTTTCAATTTTACCAACATAAGTTGTCACATCTATCATGGCTGTATTCTCATATAAGTTTGATATCTCTTTCTTGTTTTTTTTTGCCATTGCCAACAGCTGACATCACAGTGTCCATCCAGACATCAAGGACCCGTGGCACTATCAAGAGAGGACTGTAACACACACCGAGGAGTAGCGAAAAGTGATACAAAGGTGGCACATGCTCTGTGGAAAATACTGCACTCACTCAAAAAATTGTGACAAGCTTCATCATTGGGCCAGTCTTCGGTGGCGCACAAACTGTCCCTTGACGTTTTCACGTTTCAACAAAGATGGTTCATTTTCGGGCAGTAGCGGCGCTCTCACTATATATATATATATATTTGATTACTCCACTCCAATAGAATAAACGATATATATATATATTCCATATGAAGATGCTCATGCATTTGAAAACGCCACACCTAACATTTGATTTCACCTTTATTATTAACACTTCATACAGGATTCATGGCGATATTTTCAGCCATATCGCCCTACCCATTTCTGGGATCAGTTTCCCCTTGTTCATAGGTTAGGCAGTCTGGGGCAGGAGCATCCGCGCTTGGTCTCTCAGGTGTTTTATGTTCCAAGTACCGCCCATCTGGGCGTGTCACAAGAGTCTTGTGGATGCTGTAGTTCTAAATTTTTCCATAGTGGATGCGCATATGCTCTGCCTCGTGCAATATTTATACCGCCAGGACGCTAGTTTCTCCTGTACTCGATTGCTGCTTTACTTGCGTCCATCAGGAAAGGTATGTTGCTCCTTGCGTGTGTTCGAAGCATTCCAGACACACGGACCCGCTCTGCGAGCGGTGGGGCGTTTTTGTGGCCAAGGCAGTCCACACAATATTCCATATGAAGATGCCCACACATTTGAAAATGCCACACCCAACATTTCAGTAGTAGTGTGGCTCACTGGTTAGAGGCGGCAGACCCGAGAGCAGAGGACGGCCCGGGACCAGGGTTCGATTCCCGGCGCGGCAGGTTTCTGGACCAGGGTCAGCGGACTCGATAATTCTCTCGCCTCGGTGCCCACTCTGATCAGCGATCACACTCGGCAACTCTGGGCATTAGCTTGCCTCATCTTCACTAACGGCCCCACCAGACCGCCGGGGATGCCTGGTCTCACCCTGGAGATACCCATTAAGGGACCATCTCTCAGGGAAGCCAGGAAGGGTTTCGCAGCGGTCGAAGCGCCTTGGGACCCTCCGGGTAAGTAGTGCGCTATATAAAATGCCTATACATTCATTTCACCTTTATTTTCCTGCTGGTAGCAACAACACTTCATACAGGATTCATAGCGATATTTTCTGTCATATGGCCCTACACGTTTCTGAGATCAGTTTCCCCTTATTTACAGGCTAGGCAGTCTGGGGCAGCAGCATCTGCGCTTAGTCTCTCAGGTGTTTTATGTTCCAAGTACCGCTCATCTGGAAGTGTCACAACAGAGGATTGTGGATGCTGTAGTTAAAAATTTTCCATAGTGGATGCGCATATGCTCTGCCTCCTGCACTATTTATACCGTCGGGTCACTGGTTTCTCCTGTACTCGATTGCTGCTTTACTTGCACCCATCAGGTAACCTACTGGTGTTCCCCTGTAGGTAGTTATAGTTAGGACCTAGTTACCATAGGAAAATCGCCACATTCTATTCCCAATAACTTTGGCGCCGATTGACGAATCTTCCCGAAATTTTCAAAACTTATGGCCGGCTACGGTCTGCTCCTATATTGAAAGTTTTGGGGTGATTCGGCAAGCCGGGGCCAATAAAAAAGGGGGGTCCCAAAACATGTTTTCTCCATACAATTTTCCATAGGAAACTTTAGACACGGCTGCAGCTCGAACTGCTGAACAGAATTACACCAAATTTGGCAAAATGTTAGCCCTTGCTTCATAAAGAGCCCTTTTTTGTTAAATGGTGTAAATCCGTTCAGTAGTTCATGAGAAATTAGAAAAAGAAAAAGTTTCAATACTACATATCTCATCGTGAGATCTGATTGGCTGTGAGCACTTCATCCAAGAAGTGTTGGCAGCCATCTTGGGACCAATATACATGATAGGAACTCATTAAAAAGCATTGCAGTTAATAGAAGGTTTTAAGACTTTAGTTACATCATAAATCATTCGTTGATGATACCATACTCATTTTAGGAATTGTGGTGTGTTCCAAGGTGATTTTACCATGCGAAAAAGCCTTCTGCTGGGATATCATGAACCTCGTTTAAAAGAAAACTATTTTCTCATGCTTTTCCCAGAGAGGTTTGGAAGGTGATCTATGAGCTAAACTGAGAGCAGATTTTCTGTAAATTCACATTATCTTTCTCAGTCATGTGAGAATGAAGTCGGACATTCTCAGTACAACATTGTCGTAATGAAGAGAGAACACAACGTGTAGATGGTCAGTCTGTAAGTTTATTCTCATTTAGCTGGACCATCAGAGCAGGGCGGCTACAGCCTCTGTGTAGGACTGTCAACTGCCTTCTATAGAACTTGTAGGACAGAACATTGGAATAATAGAGTTTACACATACTAACATTCTGAAACAAGCCTAAGACACTACATGGGTCTTCCCTTAATATAACAACAAAAAAGGAGAAACCTAAACAGTACCAAAGTAATAAACAGAAAAAAATAGGGAGAGAAGAAGAAAAAGAGAAGACCAAAAAATAAAGAAAAGAACAAGAAAAAGTAATAAATATTACTTCCTATATCTAAAAGGAATTTGCTTAACTCGCCCACTGTGCCTCAGGGTAGTCTCCCCCGTACAATCTGAATGGAAAGTATTACGTACACAAGACTTAGAGGTAGGCTTATCCACACAATCTATCTTCACATCAGTGGTGTTATCATTAGCAGGGAAGAATGAACAGTTCTCTTTATTAAGAGAGATTTATTCCACCACTGCCCAAATACTTTAATTGGAGAACTAACTTTAGATGAACCTTTCTGTACATGGACAGGTTTTTTAATACAAACAAAATTACCTGATTTTAAATCAACATCTTTAACGCTCATTTTTCCATCAAAATAGGATTTGTGTTTGTTCTGGACTGATTTAACTTCTTTCCTAACACTTTCATCAGACCATTGTGTTCCCTTTACCCATTTGCTCATCCACGCAGGACAAGAGATAGTGGCAGCCCTCCGTCCACATAACAACTCAAAAGGTGAAACACCTGTAGTTGAGTGAGGTGTAGTGCGGTAAAACCACACCATACTTCTCACGGAATTGGCAACAAGACACTTGTTGGAAAGAGCTCCTTGGATAAATTCACCTAACACCCTATTCATGCGTTCAACCAAATCGTTAGCGAACTTTTGAGATGTTTTATACAACAATTTTGAAGAAAATTTTCAAATTCTGGCCTGACAAATTGTGTGCCATTGTCTATTATCAAAAACTCTGGATATCCTTCCTTCAAGAAAACATCATTTAGAAACTCTATTACTGTCTTGGTAGTTACCTCTTTCACAGACTTGATCTCAGGCCACTTAGAATAATAGTCCATGAGAACCAACCCAAATCTTGAAGATGAATCAAGAGCATGAAAGGGAACTACAACATCTAACCCCAATTTTACCCATGGTGCGGAAGGCATTTCTATGGGGGTAAGAGGAGGAGTATGCAATTTAACAGCTTTGTCACATCTTGAGCAAATTACACAGGATTTAACATATTCATCTACAAGATTATCCATGGAAGGCCACCAAAATGACAATTGTACCCTTTTTTTCGTCAATGTTGCACCAAGATGGCCTTCACTTGCATTCTTAACTAAAGCTGCTCTTAAAGTAAGAGGGGGTGCGAGTTTATCCCCTCTAAGCAAAAGATCATCTTCAATTGTGAACTCATCTGCAACTTGTAAGAAGGTTTTGAAGTCAAAAGACAGATTCCTCTCTTTAGGCCAACCATTCTCAACAAAATACATTGCTTGAACTAATGAAACATAAATGAGGTACATCGACAGCCGCTACAATAAAATCTTCTTTGTCCTCTTGTTTGATATCTGGCTCAACTTCCATGGTGTCAGAAGAACGAGATAAAAAATCTGCACAACCATTATTTGAACTAGGAATATATTCTGCTGAAAAATCAAACTGAAGAAGTTTAGATGATAGTCGTGAAATTCTGGGAGTAGGAGACCTGACATTCTTACCACTGAGAATAAAGACTAAAGGTTTGTGGTCTGTTTGGAGACAGAATTTTCTCCCCCAAATGAAATCTCTATATTTCATAACGGCCCACCAACATGCCAATAATTCTTTTTTGATTACATAGTACTTAATCTCTGAGGTAGATAACACTCTAGATGCATAACCTATGGTCCTAACTTCTCTTCCTTTTTTTTGAGAAAGAGCTGCTCCCAACCCCACGTTGCTTGCATCTGCTGTAAGTGTGCAGGTGAGAGACGGGTCATAATGTTTAAGAACCTTTGGAGAGATCAATTGTTGTTTTACCCAATCAAACACTTCCTGACAATCTCTGTTCCATTCAAACACCACCCCTTTCATCAACATTTGGGACAACGGTCTTAACGTGCTCGCAAAATCAGGAATAAAGCGTGAATAGAATTCACATATCCCAAGAAAGGACTTCAGCGTAGCTTTATCAGAAGGAGCTTTTGATTTAACAAAGGAGTCAACAAGGCTCGCTTTAGGAAAAATTCCATTTTCATTCACTAAATGCCCCAAGTATTCAACTTCTTTTGCCCTGAACACACATTTGTCTCTGCGTAAAACAACACCATTAGTTTGAAATCTGGATAGCACTTCTTTTAGAATGTTGTCATGTGTAACATTGTCAGGAGCGAAAATAAGGACATCATCTTGAAATACAGACAGTCCATTAATCCCCTTCAGAATCTTTGACATCAAGCATTGAAACACTGATGCCGCTGATTCAAGCCCAAAGGGCATGCGTACATATTGGAACGTGCCAAAGGGTGAGACAAAAGCAGTAAGGCATCTTCAACCTGATGATAGGCTGACGCTCAGTCTAATTTTGTGAACATTTTTGCATCTTTAAGGGTGGCTAATATTTCATTGATGTTAGGGAGGGGATGAGACTCTACCCATATTTCCTTGTTGAGGCAATGAAGGTCAACACAGACTCTCAGTTCACCATTCTGTATGCGTGCTACTACTCAAGGAGATAAACACAAAAAAGACTCTACAGGTTCAATTATCCCTTTAGCGCATAAAGAATCCAATTCCTTCTCAAGGTCCTGTCTGATGCTAAAGGGACCATTTCTCAATTTATGTTTGACTGAACAATCCCCTTCCTTCACAATAATTTCATGTTGGAAATCCTTTATCTTCCCTAGATCCCCTGAGAACACATGGGGAAACTCGCCCACAAGACCTTCAAGATCAGGATGATCTCTTATGGCTAACACTTGATCTTTTGTTCCTGGCCTAAGTACCATTCCAAATAAGCCTTGGTGGAACCACTTCAAAATGTTTAAGCCTTTGTGTGCTACATAGATTTTTCCAGCAATTCTCCTACCCTTGTACTCAAGGATATCTTCAATGTAACCAGACAGGTCAATTTCACGTCCTTCATACGATACAACGTTGCGATCAGGCGGTAACAAGGATCCATCAGGCCAAGTTGCTTGATACAACTCTAAAGTGATCATGGAAATGCAAGGCCCCGAATCAACAAGGAGACGTAGTGTTCGAACTCCAACTAGGACAATAACACCATCATCCCTTACTACAACTACCATGTTACTCAGGCCTTTTGTGACACATTCCTCCTCTTCATCATGGACAGATTGTTCTGTGACACATTTTACTTGTACAGGTTTGGACCGTGTGTTGTTTCTAGCAGTTTGACATACCTTTGCAAAGTGCCCTATTTTATTAGAATGTTTACATGTTACAAATTTTGCTGGACACTTAGCTCCCCCAAAATGTGGTTTAAAACCACACATGAAAAAAATATTACTTCTTGAGAAGAATGGGTTTTGATTATTCCATGAATTGTGTCTATCATAACTTTTGTTTTCAGCAGCCTTAGTATCTTTTATTTTAATTGCAGAAACAGGTTCATTCTTTTTCTCTTCCAATTGTTTAGCTGACAATTTAGACGTCTCTATACTTTTAGCAACCTTGATAGACTCTTCCAAAGTTGGATTACCAAGTGACAAAAGTTTATGTTTTATATTTTTATCAGTGCAATGACAAATAAATTGGTCTTGAACCAACTGTTCTGAAAAGTTTTTGAACTGGCATTCACCTATTAGCCTTCTAAGTGCAGTGATATAGGTGTCCACATCTTCACCTGACTGTTGTTTTCGTAAAAAAAAATTGTGATGGAGCATAATGAGACTAGGTTGAACATCAAACCTGGTTTGCAATTCTTGTAATGTTTTTTGGTACTCCTCAAGAGGAATTTTCCTTGTCAATAGGAATAGCGGGAAGATGTTTTAAAATGTCTATACCTTCATAACCTAAAGAGTACAAGAGCAGATATTTTCTTCTTTCAGGCCTAAACCTTGTCTCACCAATTGCCCCAAGATAGGTTTCAAATCCATCATACCACTTCTTCCATTTGATGGGTGGATCACCAGGTGTCTCTAGAAAGGGTGGAGGAGGTGCTACACTCTGCATTTCTAATTGATGAAACTAAAAATAAATTGTATTGCAATAAAAAGATATTTAAAAGTTAAGGTAGTGTTTTTGAGATGCACTATTTAAATGATCCACAAGATGGCAGTGTTGTAATGAGCAGATTAATAATGAAGGATAAATGTACAGAAAATAGGAAAAATAAAATGGGCTGTGTGTATATCAGCGTTGGTGAATTATCCGTGTTAATCTGAGCTGATACACTTATATGATATGTATATTGCTCACAAAAATAGGCTGTCTGTATCAGCGTTGAAAATAAATCAATATATGCACTTTCTTGTTCTTCTATAAGTTTCTGTTATCTGTTAAGAAAATTGTATCTTGGCTTTAGCTGAATAATTGTATCCTGTACGTATACAATAACTCAGAGTTGATTTATTTTTCTTTAATATGCTATGCACGTCAGCCCTGAAGTTGTATGCACATGTACTATTGCCGCTCAAATTGTCTTACCGCTCCTTTTATTTAATTGTCAGCTCACAACTTTCGGACGTTCGCCAATCTGATAAGAAAGTTGAATGGCAGCATACATTGTGACAACACCATTGAAAATGGATATGCCTTTCACTGCTGGAACGCAAAACACACCTCCCACGTTGTGACGTCAAGACGCTTCCAACATCAAGCATGCGACTTTAACTGTCGCTGGAATGCAGACCGTATCTTTGCGTTTCAAGGCACAGACAATGATTCCTTTTCTTTCCGCCCTGCTCCCTCACCGCAAAACATACCACGCATGTATCAGACAGCCTCTCCTTACTTGTATTGCTGAGGAGAGAGATCGCCAATGCTGCACAGACTTCTTCAAGCTCTTCTGCTGCCAAATCTGGTTTTGCAGACTCCGTGGGTTCTTGATGAAGGCCCAGCGCCCATCGCCATCAAAATGTGTTGTAATGAAGAGAGAACACAACGTGTAGAAGGGCAGTCTGTAAGTTTATTCTCATTTAGCTGGACCATCAGAGCAGGGTGGCTACAGCCTCTGTGTAGGACTGTCAACTGCCTTCTATAGAACTCGTAGAACAGAACACTGAAATAATAGCGTTTTCACATACTAACATTCTGAAACAAGCCTAAGACACTACAAACATGTACATCCAACAAGGGCAGAAACTGTCAGTTGATTCCTTTGTGTTCTACTGCAGCTTCCCTGAGTGTTCTAAATAACAACTAGAGTGCTAACAGTATAACCTATGACAAAAGTATGGCAAACCTGAAGCCATCTTGATTGGAATAAACTGATAACACTTAAAATATTTAATTTAAAAAAGAACAAAATGAGGGGGTTCATTTTGCCATAGAAATTATGATTAGTGCTACAGAAAGAAAAATTAGGGCACATTTTGACTTCTCAAATCCTCTTCTATTTCATTAAAAAATTCTGACATGCAGACTGAAACATGCACTTTGAATAGCAGCAGCCGACTTCCCTGGTGAGCAGTAGCTTTACTACAGTGATCTAATGAGCAACTAGAGTGCTAACATTCAGAATTTATGGCAAACGTGTGACACATCTGAATGCCTTCTTGATGGAACAAAAGTAAAAAATGAAAGTATTTCCTACTGAGGAGACTGCAGTAAATGAGGAAATTAGGAAACTTCATAACAAATAAGGGGCAGATGTATCAAGATTCCAATTTGCGAATTCAAAATAGCGATTTTTTGCGAATCGCTATTTAAAATTAGCAAAATGGAATGTATGTACAAAATCGCTATATTTTAGTGATTCCTTAATATTCTTTATTTGCGAATTCGCATTTTGCGAATTCGCAAATAATGAATAATTTTCAATGCATTCCTGAATGATTGTGAAATAGTTCTCAAATTGCGAATTCGCAATTTGCTAATCGCAATTTGAGAATTATTTCAAGGGTGCAGGGGTGTCTCAAAGACAACCTGCTGCACCCCTGAAATTTACATGTGTGTGCATGTGGCGCACATACATGCCCTATGGGCATGTATGTGCTTCACATGCCACCCTCACAAATGCCAACTATGGCATTTTAAAAAGAAATCGCAAATTACCACCAACTACAAGTTGGTGGTAATTTGCGATTTCTTAACCCAAATTCGCAATCTGAAAAAGTTACATACATCTCATTTAAGGAATCGCAACATTTGCGATTCCTTAAATGCTTAAGCAAAATATGGATCGCAAATTTTTGCGATTCCTTATTTTGCGATATTTTGTTACATATCAATAAATACTAAAATGCCTTTTGCGAGTCGCTAAGGCTGCAATTCTGCGAATTTCGGCCTTTGCGAGTCGCAAAAGGCTTGATACATCTGCCCTTAAGTGTCCCAAGATGGCCACCAGAGACAAAAGAGCCCAAATGTAGCACAAATATCATCCAGATGTAGCCCACGTATAGCTCAATGACAGAATGTCCCAGAGTGTTCTTAAGAACAACTAGAGCGCTTACTGTCTTATTTATGACACACCTGAAGCCATCTTGATTGGAATAAACTGGTAACACTTAAAACATTTAATGTAAAAAGGAACCCAATGAGGGGGTTCATTTTGCCATAGTAATTATGATTAGTGCTGAAGAAAGAAAAATGAGGGCACATATTGAGTGACTTCTCAAATCCTCTTCTATTTCATTAAAAAAATTCTGACATGCAGACTGAAACATGCACTTTTAAAACCAGCAGCAGACTTCCGTGGTGAGCAGTAGCTTTACTACAGTGATCTAATGAGCAACTAGAGTGCTAACATTCAGAATTTATGGCAAATGTGTGCCATATCTGAATACCTTCTTGATGGAATCAAAGTAAAAAACTGAAAGCATTTTCTACTTAGGAAACTGCAGTAAATGAGGAAATTAGGAAACTTCCTAACAAATAAATCTCTCAAGATGGCCACCAGAGACAAAAGAGCCCAAATGTAGCAAAAATATCACCCAGATGTAGCCCACATGTAGCCCAATGACAGAGGTGTGCAAAACACTTCTTATTTTTTGTGTTTTTGCAGTTTTATATAGTGCAGACTTGTCAGGACACAATCACAAATTCATTTTGGTTTTAGACATGTGGACAATTTGTACAGCAGTGCAGAGGAAAGCACAGAGCTGCAACATATTCATGTACATATGTCACATCCCTGTGCTTTGGAAGTGCCACAGTGCAGTGCAGCTAAAGAGCTTGCAGTGTCGCACTGCAGTCCTTCCTCATAAATCCTCACCTATAAATTCACCATACAGTACTAATGCATTATTTCAGTCAATCATGCTATATACATATATTCAACCAAACATTCACACATTACCTTGCAATTATAGGTCTTTCTTTAACCATATAAGGTATGTCTGATAAGAAATTTTATTTCTTCTGTATTTTTTTAATGTTTTTTTACAATGTTGTATTATTTTGGGTGTTTTTAAAAAAACTAACAAAAAAAAGAACAAATGAAACAGGAAACTTTTGGAATTATTAATCATTCCAAAAAGAAAAAAAGAAAAATTAACAACAATGGTTGCGTTGCGCAGCACAAACTGCATCCATCGACTGCTCACCGAAGCATATAAGTTTCTTACACTTCATGCAGTGTTGCTCTAGAAAGGTGAATTCTGACCTAATGTCCATTGCAGGTGTTCCTGAGGATGCTCCAGATGTACTTGCCACAGCAGGTGAGGGGTTTGAAGCAGCTTGCCTCATTTCCTCCCGAGCAAGATTGAGAGGATGTGTGGTACGGAGATGCTTGTACATAGAAGCAGTGCCTTCACGACTTTTCGAAAATGGCGGCTAGAATCCATGCACCCACCATGATGTGTATGCTTTGGGTGCGCGACTACGAAAAAAAATTGGAAACAAGAAAATAATATAAATATATTAAAATTAAAATATAAAACAAAAGAATCAACAATATTTCAGTTTGAATTTTTTACATTTTTTTGCAATTTTCATAAAAATATATAATGTTATTTAATGAATAATATATTTATAAATAACAGTTAAAAAAACTGTAGAAAATCAGTACAAAAAATAGGTATAACTACTATTACACTTAAAAATTATCATTTAAGAAATCTTTGAAATTCACAAAAAAACCATAGGTTTCAGAGCCATTATAGTTAGAAATTAGCATTTAAAAAAGCTTTGAAATTCACCTAAATAAACCATAGGTTTCAGAGATGTTATAATTGGAAATTAGCATTTAAAAAAACCTTAGGAATTCACAGAAAAAAACATAGGTTTCAGGGGTGTTATTCTTAGCTGGACATTTCACTCATACAAAACCATAGAAATTCCTCTGTTATAGTTAATTCTGCTAACTATATTACACATACCCGCAATGCACTGCTGATGATCTTACATATTACATAATTCATGACATGGTCAGTGACATCACTGATGACATCTCAAATGACATCACTGATGACGTCATCTACTTGACGATCTGATACACCTCATCATTCACTAGTACAACCTTTTATCACTCACTGTAAAATACAGAGCACTATATTTGAAACTATTGACACACCAATACCAGTTACTACATACCCACGCACTGATTCCTAAGTCTACACACACAACTACCCATTCAACAACAGAATCACTTATACATGCAGTCACAAATTAATAGAACAATATCAAATGCACTTATTCACATATATAGACATTGACACATCAGCAGTCATCTTAGTCGGTTATGCAGTCATTTACTCACTTACACAATTCAAACACATAGTAGCTCATAGTTAATATGTTAAAACATCACCAATACAATTATACACTCATTCATATAGTTACTCTCACAATCACTGACTCTTACAAATACTTAGTTATATACACAAACTCTTGCATACAATCCCTTTTATTTTTTTACATTGTTGAAAATGTACAACTAAAACATATATTCGCTCACCAACACACAAATAAATACCCTCAGTCACCCAAACAACTGTTACCACATGCACTCCTAAACCTATACATCTAGTCAATCAACCATTCACACATCTATGCATAGATTTACACACACACACACACACCATCCAACCACACACAAACTCAGTGCCCCATACAAATACTCACCCAACTAATCAATAACTAGTATACATACTAATGTAATTAGTGACCAACTGATGCAGCATCTTATACAATGACAGAGACAGTGATGCACACATTCACATAATGTATGTATTATGTGAGACACTTTTAATTACTCATTTAAACAGACAGTGAGACAGCTACTAAATCCTCCATCCAGACAGTTATATATCCACTCAATCTTCAATACAGATTGGTGTATATATAATACATGTTCAAATTCCAAACTAACCCACATTCACTAGATGATGTCATCAAGGATGTCATCAGTAATGTCATCAGTAATGTCATCAGTGATTTCACTGACCATGTCATGAATGATGTAATATGTGACATCATCAGCAGTGCACTCTGGGTGCGCGAGTTATAGTTCCAAGGAGGGAATACAGAGCAGCTACAGACCACAGCAAGTTGTTTCCCAATAAGTGCAAAAAGACAGGTTCAAAGTTCCATAGTGCTTGTATATTCACCCATAATGGTCCAGACAAGTGTCTGCCTGAGAAGACAATGGGGTTTAGGGGTTAATAGGAGACAAGAGGTGTAGAGCTGGCCCTTACCTATTGGCAGGCAACAGGGACAGCAGGTGGAGGAAGTGATCCAGCGGCTGGCTCCGGGGGAGACGCAGTGAGCAGACGGCCCTCAGAACACTGTGGAAGAGGCAGCAGTAAAGGGTGATCTGGAGAGACATGAAGGGCCTACCCCCTGGGTCCCCGAGAAATGAGGAGGCGTCAGCAAGGAACGGAGACCAAAACAAGATGGCTCTCAAACCTCGGACGCCATCGGGGACTGCAGGAGGACCCAAAGGCCTGTGCGGCAGCAGCAAGATTGCCCTGGAGCCAGCAGAGGTGCAAAAGGGCGTGACTAGGCCAATGGTTCCAGCAGGAAACACAAAGAGCAGCTGGGCGCATTGAGCAGCAGAGGACATGGCACTCAGACGTGGGTCAGAGAGGGATGTCTGGCTCGCTCAAGAGGCCCTGAAGAGAGCATAGCTGGCTGAGAGGAGCAGAGGTCCCTGCAAGGAAAACAGCCTGCCTCCTGGTGACAGACAGTGAGTTCAGGGGACCCCCTGAGCCTCCCCTGGGGTCCCTGCAGTGTGAGGAGGCAGCCGTGGGATACCGAGATTGACGCAAGATGGTGCCTCACCCTCAGGGCATGTGGGAAGGCCTGGGCAATGTTGGCGAGATTTCCTTGGAGCCAGCAGAGATGTGAGAGGGCCTGACTCAGCCGAGGGTCCCAGCAGGGTATTCAGAGAGCAACTGGGCTCATAGAGCACCATAGGATACAGCAGTGAGGCGCGGGCTAGAGAGTTATGCATGCCCACTCTAGAAGCCCTGAACAGTACTGAGCTGGCAGAGAGGACCAGAGGCCCTCAGAGGAAGAGAACTTGCCTCCTGGTGATAGACAGTGAGTGTGGAGGACCCCCTGGGCAAACGTGACTTTGGAGCATTTCACCTGCGAGTGGCCGGGCAACAGGAGGGCCGGGCCACTCCTGTTTGGAGAGGGACTTGGGGAAGAGGAGGGAAGCAATGCATCAGAGCTAGCCGTGGCCCTGATCAAAGAGTCAGATTACTGGGTGCAGCATCCTTGATGAGGTCAGTGGGCCTGGCAGGTCAGAGCATTAGAGAAAGCAGAGGGCAGCACCACCACAGGAGATCAACGAGTAACTCTTCTATAGTGTGAAGCCCCACTGTAGATTGCAGGAAACAAGTGAGGACTGTGAGTACTTATTAGGAGTGGGGGCATAGCCCTAATGGCACACTCAAGGGTATGTCCACGAAACAGGCAGCCTCACAGAACAGGGAAGTGCAGAAAATGGCAGGCAAGGGCAACCTCACCCTCCGAGGAAGACATAGAAGCTCCAGTCACCCACTCTTACTTAGAGTCCCTGTTCTCTTCATTGAGAGATGACCTGCAACAGGTCAAGAGGGACCTCACTTGCAAGCTATAGTCTAACAGGAAGGAGGTGACAAACATTGGGGATCGAGTGGATGCCCTGGAAGGTCATGGGAGCACATATGTGATGAGGAAATTGAACAGCTACAACAAGAGATAATTCGACTCACAGATCAGCAATTGGACTTGCAGGCCCAAGCGGAGGATCTCGAGAATGCCTCGAAAATAAATAATATCCGGATCGGTGAGGTTCCATTAGATGCGGAAAAGGGAGATGTGG
The DNA here is from genome assembly GCF_964263255.1 of Lissotriton vulgaris. Classification (NCBI taxonomy): domain Eukaryota; kingdom Metazoa; phylum Chordata; class Amphibia; order Caudata; family Salamandridae; genus Lissotriton; species Lissotriton vulgaris. The sequence goes on along the minus strand of NC_141695.1, from coordinate 1,230,809,109 downwards.
AAGTTTACGTAACCGAACCTCTTCGCACTGGTCATGGGGCAGTAAGTGGACAACTTAACCTACGTACACAGCTTTCCTCTGTCGGAATTTATGAGGAGCCAAATCATCACCGCAAATAAACTTCCAAGGCCATCCTATAATGCTGTTTCAGGATCTCGCTGCTTCAACACTCCAAACACGGAAGGAGTTTTGTCCAGTCACCTCCTCCCTACTGGATCATAAGATTCCCTACTCCCTCGGCCACCCCCTTAGGCTGAGATTTTGCTGACAGGACCAACTCCATCACCAATGCTCCTTGATGGAGGCATGTGCACTTCTGCAGATCAATGCCCAGGGCCCAGAGAACACAGGAGTGGAGAGGCGAAAGGGCATGGCAAGTGGTCACCTGAGGTAGAGACAGGTGACCCCTTGATGTGGAGGCTCCAGGCTGGACTCAGAGATCATTGCATCAGAGAGGACAGCCCTGTTGGAGAAGCTATCTGAAGACTCAGGTTCCTAAGACCCTGTTTAAAGACATGAATCATCTTACGGGGGTGGTCGGGCGGCTGGATGGTCAAGTTACCCTGCTAAATTTTTCCACTGGATTGGGGTTGGATCATCATGCCCATCCCACATTCTGGGGACAATTGTTGTTCTTTATTTTTTAATTGGCAGGGTTCTGGGTACTGTACACAACATTACTTCTTTGCAACAATTCAAATATGGTCAGGGAAGTTTATACATAGGTAATGTTAGAATTGAAACATATTACCTACATATTGCTCATATTTTGCGTGATTATGTTAGCATGTATTTAGCTATCTTATAATATATTCTTGTTGGATGATTGCACAATTAACAGTTATGTGAGTTAGGTTATTATCTCTGACACCATTTTAAGTTTTTTAAGATGCCATTTTGAATTATAATCAAAACTGTTACTTGCTCATTTAGGAGAAATGGTCCTTGATAACTTTCGTTTCTCAACTGCTGAATCTTGCTCATTAACACTTACCTTTTCTGTTACATAGAGGCCTTCTCCCACCTTTCTAGAGGGGAGGATAAGCCAGATGACCTGGGGCAGTAGATAGCTTGTGCCAAGCTGCGGAATTGAAACTTCTGTTATGTACCACCATTGTATTACGACAGCTACCAGTATTTTTCCATTGTAGGCGGGTCTTTGTAGGCTCCGCAACATACATTATGTAAACTTTATGCTTGTTAGAATCAGTCCATCATAAGCCTTCATAGGAGGCTGGTGAGACTGGACTCCACTGCAGTGTACTTTATGAATTAACTAGTTTGCTTGTATTCTCTACTGCGTCATCGACTCTTCATTCTTGGGAGGCTAGAGGAGGTTGAGAGTGACCCGGATGGCCCTAGTCGGGTCACTTCCTGCAGTTGGGCAGGGAAGAATGTGACAAGTAGGAGGCAGAGAAGAATTTAACAAGTAGGTGGGAGGGTAGCAAATGGTGTGTTAGTCTTTTCCCAAGATCTCCATGGTGGGAGGTTTAAAGGCGCTGTCACTCAATGTTAAGAGGCTTAAAAACCCAGTCAAGAGACGTGCCATCATCACTTAATTGGAACAGAAACTGGCTAATATATGCTTACTTCAGTAAACCCACCTGTAGTCTAGCAATTGGCACAGGTTACGAACCAGGGCATTTTCCCAACCGGTTTTCTCTTCCTCGCCGTGAAAGGCGGCAGGGGTGGTACTGCTTTTCTCATGCTCATTCAAAGGGAAAGAAGGGATTAAAATCATAGAAATCAAGAGCCATCTTTCGGGGTATCGGGTCCATATGGGTTTACAAAATTTGGTGATGGGCTCTATCTATACCCCAAACGAGGGTCAAGAAAAATTTATACTGGGGGCGGTGGCGGATATTATGTCAACAGGGGATCGCTGGGTCATCCTGGGGGGGACCTCAATTTAGTGTTATATAATGAATTGAACCACTCTGTTCAGAGTCAAGGGAATGAGGGGCCATTATCAAAGGATGAGTCCCAATGGTTGCAGGAGTTAGGCTTGAGAGATCCCTGGAGAGATAAGCATCCAGACATTCGTCACTATACCTTTAACTTCCATGCGCACAAATCCCATGCCAAACTAGATTATTTTTTATTGTCCCGGGAAGTACAAGAATCTCTAGAGTCGATAGAGATTGAGCCGTGTGCCCTATCGGATCACTCCGCAGTTTGTAAGGAGCTGTCTCTCCATAGGGTGGGAACCCAGGCACGTACCTAGAGACAACAGGAGACTCTTCTTCCCAGACTGAAAGTGGTTGAGCAGATATAAGTAGCAATAGAGAATTACATGCAGACAAATGAAATGCCGGAGGTGAAAACCTCAACGGTTGGGAGGCAATGAATGTGGTGTTAAGGGGAGAGTTTATTTTCATTTCGGCAGAGGATAACAGGATAAGATGGGAAGAACACTCTCAGCTTCAACAATATGTGAGAGAGCGGGAATGCATCCATCATTGCACAGGGGCGCCTAGAGTATGGAGGCAATTAGAGGCAGTCAGGAAACAACTAGCCGGACTAGACTTGGATTATGCCGAATATGCTCTTGTACATCTCAAACACTCTTTATATGTTGGAATAACAACTGTGACAGGTTATTGGCAACCAAGCTTAAAGGACAGAGGCAGTTCATAGTGGTGGAATCTCTGCAGGTGGAGGATGACACTGGAAACAGGAAATGAGCAGATTGCGGAGAGATGTAGTGCCTACTATGCAGCCCTGCATGACTCACAAGCTTGCCCCGTCCCAGATATTAAGAGCTACCTGGTGGGGGCCAAAGTCACACGTCTGATGACAGACCAGGCATCTAACCTTGATTCACCGATTGAAGTAGAAGAATTTATTTCAGCGATTTCAAGGTTAAAAACGTGTAAGACACCGGGTCCCGACGGCTTCCCAGCGGCTTTTTTTTAAGATCTTTTGCAGGGAATTGGCCCTGATTCTCACTAGGGTCTTTAACTCCATTAAGGGAACAGATTTTAATTTTTAAAAAATTTATAAAGCGCGCGTTCACTGTGCAGTTTCTTGGCACTAGAGGGTTCTTGAGCTAAGGCGGACGCAGGGAGCTATGGGCTGAAAGCTTGTTGGAACAGAAAAGTCTTGAGAGCTTTGTGAAACTCAAGATAGGAGGGGGAAAGTCTGACCTGGGGAGGGAGAGAGTTCCAGAAGGTGGGTGCAAGAACCAAGAATTTCAGACCTCCAGATCTTTTTTTCTTAAATCGGGGGATAACTAATAAAGATTTAGAAGAGGGGCGTAATGCTCTAGAGGGGCAGTAATTAGCGATGGTGGAGTTGATAAAAGCAGGGGCAGTGCCCGCCCGAGCTTGAAAAGTGAGACAGCCAAGTTTGAAAAGAGCGCGTTGTTTGATGGGGAGCCAGTGAAGGGCAATAAGAAGGGGTGAAGAGTGATGATATTTGGATAGGCCATGTACCAGGCGAGCAGCCTGGTTCTGCACCAGCTGGAGACGCTGGAGTGCGTAGGCGGGAGCACCATTATAAATTATGTTCCCGTAATCGATCTTGGATAAGACCATGGCCATCACTATAAGTTTCAGTGCAGAGGGGTAAAAGAACTGGGATACTTTCCTGATAATGCGCAGGGTGAAAAAACAAGAAGAAACAACAGAACTGATGTGAGAATGGAGTGTCAAATCCTGATTGAGAGTAATAGCAAGGGTGTTGACTGAAAAAGAGGGCGTGGGAGGTGAGCCAAGGGAAGGGGGCCAAAATGAAGGAGACCAGGGGTTGTCACTGCCTCCAGTCAAAATCAGTTCTGCTTATCCGGGTTGAGTTTGAGATGGTTTGCATTCATCCAATCCCGGATAAACAGCATGACGGGCTGGAGGCTAGCGGCGCCCGATAAGGGGGGAAGAGAAATTAAAAATGAGTTGGAGGTCATCAGCATAGTTGTAGACTGTGACCTCTAGTTTGTTGCAGTACAGAAATAAGGGGGAAAATGTAAAGATTGAATAAGAGGGGGGAGAGGGAAGATCCCTGGGGAACGCCGCAATTCACCCTGTGTGGCAGGGCAAAGAATTCAGCAAGGTGGACTGCCTGAGTACGATCCGCCAGGAAGGAACCTATCCAGGTCAGTACCTGTTCCCCCATGCCCGCTGCCTTGACACGGGACAAAAGGATGGAATGGTCCACCGTGTCAAATGCGGCGGGCAGATCTAAGAGGACCAGGGCTTGAGGGGTGTTAGTGTCAAGTCCCTCCCTGAGTTAGTCCATGACCGAGATAACCACCTTCTCAGTGGAGTGGCGGGGACGAAAGCCCGCCTGAAAGGGTGCGAGATAATTACTGTCCTCTATAAAAGAGCTGAGCACCTGAGTGACGTGGGACTCAGCTACCTTTCCCAGATAAGGGAGAAGGGATATGGGGCGATAGTTTGCTAGGGAGGACGGGTTGGCGCCTGTTTTTTTAGTATTGGAAGAATTGTGGCAGTTTTGAAGGAAGCAAGGACAGAACCAAGCGTAAGGGAATTATTCAGCTGGGGAGCCCGACTTGACACGCCTCAGTAGAGGGAGCAGAGATTCTTTAGTCAGTAAGGGAATGGTAGTGAGAGACCAATTATTGTCCGGTGGCTGCGGATGGGTGAAAGTGGGCGAGGGAGGAGGGATGTTAGCTTTGATGCGGACTATTATTTCGATGAAGAACTCGTTAAGCGAGTTGCATAAGGACTGGGAGGGGGATTTTGGGTGAGGTTCTGTCTGATGATGCCAGCTCGTGGACGGTGGAGAAAATCTCCTGAGACTGGTTTTCTGCGGCTAAGATACGCCCAGAAAAGTATTCTGCTTTGACTGTCAGGATGGCTTGTTTATATTCGCTGAGTTGGGTGGTGAAGAGTAGTCTTCGGGTCAGGCAGTAGGTCCTTCTCCAAGCTCGTTCAGCCTGCGTAGCTCTAGTTTTTTGGCTTTAAGGCCAGGATTGAACCACTTGTTAGCATTGTGGGTGCGGTTGATGGTGACCCGTTTCAGGGGAGCCACTGGGTCACAAGCTTTGGTGAGCCAGTGGGCCAGAATAGTGGCCTGAGGGTGTGGGGCTAGGCCCGATAGATCTGGGCAGGTGGTAGCTAGTGAGTTACACAGGGATGGTATGTCGACTTGAGTCCAATTCCTTGCCCAGAAGTTTTTAGGGGAGGAAGATGTTATTTTATGGCTTAGATCCAAAGAAAAGGCAAGCAGAGAGTGATCTGACCAAGGGCAGGGCGATATAGTAGGAGTCGAGGTCGGGATGTTTAATGTTTAAATCTGATCGAGAATGTGGCCCTTAATGTGGGTGGGGCCATGGACATGCTGAGTGAAATTGAGGCTGAGGAGTAGATGGGTGAAATCTTTGGAAGTGATGTCTTCAGCGGGGTCAGTAGGCCAGATATTAAAGTCTCCCAAAACGAGGACAGCGGCATTATTGACTACTAAGGTGGCCAATACGTCCTGGAAAGTAGAAAGAAAGCCAGGAATTGGCTGGGGCGGTCTATACATTAACACACAGGTGATAGGGGACTTAAACGAGGTTGAACGTACTACGAGGCAGTCAGCTGCTGGCAGCCTGGGTGACGCGAATATCTGAAAGTGGAATTCCTTGCGGGCAATCAGGGCTACACCGCCACCTGCTCTATCCTCAGGTCTATCTGCGCGAAGCATGGGGTAGTGAGGCGGGAGGGCTGCCAGTACACTCAGTAGAGAATCAGATCTGTACCAAGTTTCAGATACCCTCCAATCGTTGACGGCGGAGGCTTCAATTACAATCGTAGTCAAGCCGGGGAAGGACAAACTTCATTGTGGGTCCTACGGACCCATCTCCCTCTTGAACGTGCACTTGAAGCCACTGACGGGCAGCCTGCCTGACTCTGTTCATGCCTGAACTAGTCAAGCCCGATCAGGCAGGGTTCATTCTCAGTATGGGTTGAAAATCCATTCCGGTCCGCGAATTGCACGAAATTGTCAAAGAATTCGCAATTGGCGAGTTAGCAGATTTTTTTGTTTGGTCGCACTTCAAAAACACATTCTCGTGCGCGCGGCGTTGACTTAACGTGATTCTGAGTTCGTCCGGTTTGCGTGAGCTGCGCCATTTTCGATCTCGCTGCGTGATCGCATGAGACTTTTCGACCGCGAGTACGTCATGGCGTGATCGCACAAGACTTTTCGACCACGAGTACGTCATAGCGTCCTGCCATATTGCACTGGGAGACTTTCAGAACGCAAATACGTGATAAGGGCCCGCGATCACGTCGATGCGCCGTGCAGCTGACATCCGGCGGGAGATTTGAACAGCTCGCTTTGCCGAAATAGCAAAAATTGCAATTCTGCACAACAAATCTATCGCTGGCAGCATAAACCTTCTGAAATAATTGAAGATTTGGATCAGGATAGCTCCTCAGATTGACATTTGGCTGCATTTTTTTGTGCAAGGAGTCCATTTTTGGGGGGATGGGAGGGAGGAAGTGCCCCACAGTCTCTAACTTCCTGTTCCTATCCAGCAGGCTCCTCCCAGTGCTTTGTCCATGTCCTGGTCACTTTTTTATTTGGATTTGGAGCTGGAAGGATTACTCTTTGTGGCTGCTGCTGGATATTTGTATTTGAGGACTTTTTGGGGGGATCACTTTTGGATTTGAGATTTTACAATTAAGTTGGTGTTGTTTGTTTGGGGCATTGCACTTGCTGCAACTACAATTTATAAACGTTTTCACAACTTTAAATAATATATATTGTGGGTACCCACAGTATCCAGTAGGCCCAGGCCAAGGTTAGTCATGGGTGCATGATAAACTGTTTCTGTGAGTTTTGTTGAAATAAATATAATTTATGGCATGTTATTGAGTAGCGCACTGTTATATCTGGAGGTTTTTTTAATTTTGCGGTGCATGTTAAAGGCACACTAGCCAGTAGGCCTTGGGGTACTCAGTGGTGCATGGGCCATGTCTTTCTGTGGGGCCTTGTGAATTTACGGATCATTTAGGGCATGGATGCCATTGGATTGGGGTGATTTTTTGTGTGTATTTAGATTTTTTGGGTGTTGTTGGGGCCTGGTCCAGGACCTGGTCATGTGGGTAGGGGCCATTTTGAGGCCTGGTCCAGGGCCTGGCCATGTGGGTGGGGGTCTAGGGGCCATTTTGAAGCCAGGCAGTGTGCTTTGTGGCATAGGCCTGCACCCAGTCTGCCTTGCTTTCATCCATTATGCCCAGGGGTACTCAGTGGTGCATGGGCCATGTCTTTCTGTGGGGTATCTTGAATTTAAAGATCATTTAGGGCATGGATGCCATTGGATTGGGGTGATTTTTTGTGTGTATTTTGATTAGCCGTGGGCGGCCAGCTACGCTCCGTCTGCGGAGTGTGCGTAGTTCCGCCTACTCCGCATTTTGCGGAGCTGGCGGAGCCAGGCGGCACTACGCACGCTCCGCAGACGGAGCGTAGCTGGCCGCCACCCGCCTCCCTCCCGCCCTCCCTAAATACTTTACAATAAAAGAACGCAATAATTTTAAAAGCACTTACCTGGCCGCCGCGTTCCCCGGGGCTCGTTCTCTTCCGCCTTCCGTATTTTGCAGTAATGCGCATGCGCGGACGGCCGCGCATGCGCATTTTCACGAGAAAATGCGCATGCGCGGCCGCCCGCGCATGCGCATTACTGCAAAATACGGAAGACGGAAGAGAACGAGCCCCGGGGAACGCGGCGGCCAGCGGCGGCAAGGTAAGTGCTTTTAAAATTATTGCGTTCTTTTATTGTAAAGTATTTAGGGAGGGCGGGAGGGAGGCGGGTTGCGGGGCTGCCGGCCAGTGGTTTTGCGGAGTGGGGCTACGCGGAGTGCGGAGGTGGGCGTAGTTTCTCGCCCACTTCGCGTAGCTCCGCGAAGCCCCACTCCGCGAACTCCGCCCAGGCCTAATTTTGATTTTTTGGGTGTTGTTGGTGCCTAGTCCAGGGCCTGGCCATGTGGGTGGGGGCCATTTTGAGGTCTGGTCCAGGGCCTGGCCATGCGGTTGGGGGTCAAGGGGCCATTTTGAAGCCAGGAAGTGTGCTTTGTGCCATAGGCCTGCACCCAGTCTGCCTTGCTTTCATTCATTATGCCCAGGGGTACTCAGTGGTGCATAAGCCATGTCTTTCTTTGGGGTCTCTTGAATTTAAAGATCATTTCGGGCATGGATGCCATTGGATTGGGGTGATTTTTTGTGTGTAATTCGATTTTTGGGGTGTTGTTTGGGCCTGGTCCAGGACCTGGCCATGTGGGTGGGGGACATTTTGAGGCCTGGTCCAGGGCTTGGCCATGTGGGTGGGGGTCTAGGGGCCATTTTGAAGCTTGCAGTGTGCCTTGAGAGAGCGCCATGTCAGTTAAGATTTTGTAGGGGTGCATCCTACGCCCGAGTAGTCAGCACCCACATATTTATAGGACTTACTAATATAGTTTAGAAATGTAACATTAGGCTAAGAATCAGTGTGAGATGTAGTAAGGTGCTTATTAATTGCTGACAATGTAGTGCCTTAAATAAATCATGATGCTGTTTAACATAGAAATGTATTTTCATGTGAAATGTCGCATTAATAGGTATGTGCTTCATTGATATAGAGATGCGTTTATTAATGAATGGATTAACATAGACTTCTAATGTGAAAATGTGTTGTTTGCATTAAAAATAATGCTTTAAATGATGAAATGTCATGCTCACGTTATGTTGGTTGTGCATTTAAACGTGCAGAGGCCTGGTACATGCTGAAACCAGTAGAGGCCTAGCTGAATTTCTTTTAGTTAGCTTTAGTTGAAGAAAATGATTCCTCTTTGAAAAAGGCTGTCTTCAGCAAATATTGAAATGTAACTTTGGAGCTGTTCTCATGCGCTTTTGTTGCAGGTGCAAGGTCGAGTAGCTTGTTAGGTAGAAAGGCCCATTGTGTAGGGAGCTAGGAAGTAGGCGCGAGCGCAGAGGAGCAGCCAAGGAATTTGGGAGTACAACATTCAGCGAAGAAGGTGCCTGGGACCCAAGGACACTTCAACGGACGTTGGTGAAGAGGTGCCATGCTGGAAAAATCCGAAGGTCAGCACCTGCCGGAGGGGCGTACCTGAAGGCATGTCAACTGTTTATGGGGTTTTGTATTAGGGACAGTACCCGAGGGTGGAGAGTCAGTCGGACTTAGCCAGCCTGAAAAGTAGGTCAGAAGTCAGAGAGTGGGCTTAAGGGAAAGGCAAGATGTAGATAGATGGTGAATTTGAGGCAGAGTAAGGGGTAGAAAGGAGCATCTTAGAATAAGCTCGGATGCTGAGCCATCCAGGAAAAGTGAGTGTACTTCTTAGGAAGTCTTCACTGCTGACACCTTTATTCTTGTCGGGGACATGCTAAGTAGGGATGTCTCTTTAGAGTTAGGGTAGGGACAGACTAACCATAATTTTTCTTTTTCTGTAAATGCATTCTAGAACTCAAGTGGGAGCTATCATCGCCTGCCTGATGGTTCTTGAGTTGATTTTGATTTTCATCTTGAGTCGTTGGAGACTCTTGCGTAGAATTATGTTTGTATTAGTGCCAGTCTATCTTCTGAATCTTTTATTTAGATATCTGTACATCCAATTATGTTTGGCTTTGTAATAAATCTTTAAACTTCCAGTCAGTAGTCAGTCTTCCTTTTAGTCCAAATTGTCACTGGGTTGTCAAGTTAATTTGGTCATGCTTATGAATAATTTTCCCTCTACGCTCTAAGACAGGTAAAAAGGTCCAGTCGACCTGCTCTGGGATTCTGGATAATGGTAGGTAAAATCTAGACGAGAATCCCATCTTCCCCAGTTGGTAGCAGAGGATGGTTCCTCACAACACACCTGAAGAAAGTAGGCGCAGGGGACAGGACAGTGATTGCGGGGAATCAAGCGGGTCATGTAGTCAAGGTACACTGAGGACGGCAATAAAGGCGAGGAGGATTGATGTGATGCGGCTAAAAGCATAAGTGGATGAAATAGTGGAAGGAAACTTGCCATTAGAGAGAATTGAACCTTAGGAAGCAGATAAGCTGCTGTTTGTAGCAAAGGATGTGACTCGAAAAGCCAGGTCGACCCATGAGAAATTGACTGAACTCGCAAATATATATGATGTGGACTTATCAAGGACATAAATGCTCCAGGGTAATCACAGATTGCAATATACTGACCAAGATTTAGATGAAAAGAGAGTGATCAGATTAAAGACTCATAATAGAGAATTCCTTATAGGGATACGAGCATGGAACAAGCTTGACAAATGGGAAGAAAGGTGGTCAAAGAAAAATAGTGTTAGAAGGAGTATCACTGAGACCCCCCCTGCAGGAGGGGGAATAGTGAGAATGGAGGCATATCCTTTGCAGGAGGTGGCCCATGGGGGTTATGTGCATGTGCCCTGCAGTGGGGAAATTTGGCTGCCTTTACGAATGATTTCCCAAAGCTGCGGGAGAGTCCAGTTGAGTGGTACAAACAGGTAGAGAGGTTTGTTAAGATCTCGAAAGTGCTGTGGATTGATTTGAACACCTTGTTTGACATTGTGGTCCCAGGGGATTTGTGGATAGCATGTAAGGTCAGTGTTGAATGGTCCACTGTGGAGCCAGAGCGAGACGCTGCCACAAATGGACCCTCACCTCTTGTAATGAAAAAATATGAGCAGGTGATCACGTGTGTTAGAATCGGGTGTCTCTGGTTGGCACAGGTATGCATTTGTGGCAAACAGGGACCCTCTCCTCTAGTCAGGGTAAGAGAACTACTCCTTTAGAAATAACCCTTGCTCACCCTCTAGGTATTGTGGTGCGAGCAGACAAGGCTAATCTTCAGGGCGATAGTTAGTTAAGCATTTATGATCACACCAGGAAATCCACTGACCCACCACAAACGGACACCAGTCGTAGGATTGTATAAAAAATACGTAGACTTTATGTAAAAATATATGCAGGATTATTACAAGACCATATAATGTTTAGCGAATGAAGGCCACCAGATTTAAATAGGCAATTGTTCTTAAGTGTTCTTGGATAGCAAGGTACGATGACATGGAAAGCAAACGTTGCGGACCCTGGATCCAATGCGAACTCGGGATAAAGTTCCAGTGAATCTTGTGATGAGTGTCTGAGGCGTTTCAGGCGCGTCTACTGGTGAGGGCGGACCCTGGACGAGGCCAACGGTTCTCCAAAGGATCTATCCGGTTCGGAGCCCCCTCGAGGTGCGAGGCGGGAGAGCGGGACTGTGTGGAGGGTTGTGGCGTTCCGGGATCTGATGCAGCTCACGGGGCGAGGCGCCATTCAGGCCTGCAGGGCGTACTACTTCTTAGCACACCAGGTCGTACCTATAGATCTGTGTGGGGTGTAGCGTTCTCGGGCAGATGGGTGCAGCACCGGGCCTTCGGTACCACAGTATGGAAGGCCTTTCTTGAGGTGCGGCATGGCCTTGGTATGCAGGAGGGAAAAGCGAGACAGTCGGGTATGTTACGACGTATGGACCATCTGAGGCTATCAGATGCTCTCCGTGCAGATTCCGGCGGGAGAAGATGAGAGGCGCACAGCGTGCTCCGTAGCAGGTGAGGTGACAGGAGAGCGGGCGGCCACGGCACGGAAGCAGAGAGCGACTCAAGCTTGAGCGGGGCTCTCTGCGGCGGGGCGGCCAGGCTCCGAGCTGTCACGACCTTGGAGGGCAAAGGCACCTGAGTCACAACTTCGGCGAGGAAATAAGAACTAAAGGCCCAACAGCAAATGGCACAGGCAGAATGGAACCCAATGGTCCTGGGGTTCCGTTCAGGGGCAAGCTCGTGATCAAGCCCTTGGAGATAGTTTCAGGCACAAGTCTTCAAAGTCCTTTCTGGTCTTTTCCTCTCCGTCCTCAGCAAGGCACCACTGCAGGTTTCCTTCTCCTCAGCTTCTCTTGGTCCTTCTAGTCAGCTAGAGGTTCGTCGTGGTCAAAACTGGATCTAATTTCTTGGGAGCAGGGCTCCTACCTTTCTACTCGGTTTCTTTTGTTTTGGCAGGCCAGGGGGCCTAAGCCTGGTTCAACCCGGTTTTGGAGTACTCTGTTGACAGGACGCTGCCGTCTTCTTTCAGGGTGCAGGGCAGGGACATCCGACGCTCCGCAGGAGGTGGAGCCAGCTTTGTGGTGGTGGAGCACAACCCTATTCAGAGTCAAGGACTACTCCGCCCACCCATCCTGGTGTAAGCACCCTATTCACCACCTGGTAACCCCGACTGTCCCCGGGAATTCCCTAGCCCTGTCACTCATACAAATCCAGACAACAGATACACATCCTGGCAGAGGCGGGCTGAAATAGTCAGGCGAGCAAATGCTAACTTTCTAAAAGTAGCAGTTGCAAACACAGGATATTAAAATAAACCTTGCTAAAGGAAGTATTTTATTATTCTGAGTTCAGGCATACCAAACTCGACATGCCACCGTGTTCCCTGAGCCGGCCGGGACTATAGCGTGTAATAGTTCCAGCCGCTAACCTGGGCCTAAGAGAACAGGCAGCCTTTCAATAGTGAAGAACGAAAAAGGGCGGTAATTCACTACTAGGACATGCCACACACATCAGGGCTTGTCCTACCTTACGCTTACAATGCACCCCGTCCGTATGCCGACCATAGGGGTGACTGATATGAAGGTTAGGGAAGGTTTACGGACTGGCAAGTGTGTGCACTTGCGCAGTCAGCGTGTCAATACCAGACTGTACGTAGGGTCTGCGATGGCGGACCCAAGACATCTTTTACGAGGCCGCTTCGGTGGGTGGCGCAACCAGCACCGCAGGACCACTAGCGGCATTTGTATCTACAAGCCCCGGCACTCCTGGTGCACGTTACTGGGGACTGACAGTAAACCAAATAAGCCAATCATGGAAATCAATTACGGATACACTTTATATTGGGAGAGCATATGCACTTTAGCCCTGGTCAGCAGTGGTGAAGTGTCCAGAGTCATCAAACCAACAAAAACAGGTCAGAGAGAATATTGGAGGAAGGCAAAAAGTTCAAGGGTGACCTTGCCGAGAGGGCCAAGCCCAACAACGTGGTTGAAATCTAAGGTACCACCACAGGATATAGATTGGGTGAAAATTGACCGGACGACTCAGGAGCCTAAGGAGACTATGCGTGAGTATTATAAGCGATTGTTACAGGTCTTTAAGCAATGCAGTGGGTTGGATGTGATGGACCCGAAGGATATGCGACAGTTTGTGTCCAAGTTTGCTCTAGGATTGAGGCCTGATATCTGTCTTATGATTCAGCAGCATTTAATTTGTTGGCAGAACAAGCCGCTGGATAAGATCTTGAGGTATGCTAGGTACTGCTGTTATGAAATAAAGTCAAAGTCTAAAAACCTTAAGGATAAGCTAATGATGGTTCAGATGCAATTGGCTGACAAGGGAGGTCAGGCCCAGTTGGGTGGTGGAACCTTAGGGAGGAAACAGAATGGTCAGAAGAAGGGAAATGAGGATGACTCGAAACCCAGGGTAGATTTGGCAACACTGAAAAAGACTATTCAATGCCACCAGTGTCATCAGATTGGACACTGGAGACGCGATTGTCCCTTTAATCCTGCAAATCAGGAACAACAGGAGGAAGAGGAGGTTCAGGTTCAAGTACCTCAGGTGACAACAACGACAGTAGCAAAGACTAAGACGATAAAACGGGGGACTTCAGCTCCTCGGATCCAAGTTCCCCAGCCATCGAAGGTCTCGTCAGGGACTAAAGTTTATAAGCAGATGCCTCTCTTGACTGAGGGTGATGATTGCTACTTTGACCCGTAGGCATGACGATGCCTGAGAGGGGAGGAGGACTGCACTCTTGGGGCAGTCCTGGAGGTAGACCAGAGGGCACTATTTGTAGAAGCTGATGTTGACGGTTACCCTACCACCTTTTTGGTTGACACTGGTGCTAACAGCTCTACTGTGAGATCTGCAGTAGTTCCTAACCTACCCCTCTTGGGACAGCCAATCCAAGTTGTAGGTGTTGCGAATAGGAGAATGACAAATCCTTTGACAGAACCGATTCCAGTGAAGATAGGAAATTTCAGGGATAAACACCATTTTGTGGTGTGTGATTCGAGTCCTGTGTGTTTTGCTAGGGAGGGATTACATTTAATAAAATTGATGTTCTTTGTTTCCTGGAGACACATCTCCCCTGGGCAAAGAGGAACCTTCTGTTCTTAAATGGGTTTGACTTGGTTGCCTGCTCATTACAATCCTCAATGATCAGAGGGGTCGCCATTCTGGTTAGGAAATCTCTGGGAGGTGTTAAAAGGGTGAAGGCAGATAGCTGTGGCAGATGGGTGATCGCTGAGCTGGAAATGGGCTTTACCCTATGCGTAATATATGGCTCGAATGGGGATGATCCAGAGATTTTCAATTTTTTTAGAGGTTGAATTAGTTGGCTTGCTGACGCCTGTAATAGTATGTGGAGATTTAAATATCTCGGCCAATTGGGGGGGGGAATGCAAACTATAATGGTCGGAAGCCCCGGGTCTTTAGGGCGATAAAAGCAATGATGGAATCACTGGGCTTAGTGGATGTTTGGGGTACTAAGGAGCCCCAAAACCCTGGCTTAACTTACTTTTCAAACCCAGCTCAAAAGCACTCCAAGCTAGATTATCTGTTTATTTCCACTTCAGAAATTAATAGAGTAGCCATATCCAGGCTACCGAGGGTGCTCTCGGATCACAATCCCTTGGTAATTATATATCAAAGGATTTGTGTGGAAGGGTTAGATCCCCATGGTCCTTTGGGAGGAGATTATTGGAGAATGCTAGATTTGTTACCAACATTAAGAGCTGGTCCGATGATTTCTGCCAATAGGTATAGCTCATTCCGCAATATAGTATGGGAATCTTTCAAACCGGCCTTGAGAGGAGAAACTATTAGTTTTTCGGCTAAATTGAGAAAAGAAGATAGGATGGCTGAATTACAATTATTGGAGAGGCTTACAATTACCAAAGAAGAGCATGTCAAGGCTATCGCTTTGGGCGGGGATGGTAGTAATAGCCACAATATACTTATGACCATTAAGGCAGATCTACAGAAAATGATTACTCAGAAGGTGATGGGGGAATATCAGGCTACAAGAACCAATCGGTACGAAACTGGAGAACACACCGGTAGAGCCCTGGCTCTTCGTCTCAGGCAAGAGCAGTCTAAAAATGTAATTAAGAAGATAGTTGAAAGGGGTAGAGAATATACAGAAGCTAAGGATATTTTACATGTCTTCAGAGACTTCTATCAGAGTCTGCACGATGAGGAGACAAGGGACGGAGTACAGCAGATAAATATGGAGGATACAGGCCCACGCCTCGATGCCTCACTTCAAGAAGAACTTGATAGTGACATTACCGAAATGGAGGTAAAGGCTGCCCTCCAGGAGCTAGCCTCAGGGAAGGCCGCCGGTCCTGACGGCATTCCCTTGGAGGTATATAAGTGCATCGAATCAGAAATCATTGTTTTGTTAGTAGACCTTTTTAACGGGATTGTCTGTACTGGGCAGACCCCGGATTCGTGGAAAGAGATGAACATCATTATATTTCATAAAAAAGGGAAACCTAGTGAGAACCCGGGGTCCTACCGACAAATTTCACTGATCAACTCTGATACCAAGTTGTACTCCAAGATTTGGGCCTTGAGATTGGGCAGGATTATTGGCGGCCTCGTCTCCCCTTGGCAGCATGGGTTTGTCCCCGGCCGTGGCACGACGGATCATACCAGTAGAGCAATAGCTCCATTTGACGCCCCATGCTGCCACGGGAGACGAGATGGCCATGATCCTGCTCGACGCAGAGAAAGCTTTCGACCGTGTGGTCCGGAGCTTTCTCTGGGGTATCTTGGCAGGAAGAGGATTTGGGCAGAAAACCATTAGAGTGCTCAGAGCGATGTATCAAGATCCTGTTGCTAGAGTTACGGTCATGGGCGAGAAATCAGATCTGTTCTCTATAAAAAGGGGAACACGTCAAGGATGCCCGTGCTCCCCAATTCTTTTCTCTCTATATATTTATCCTCTTATCCAGGCCATATTAGGGTGCCCTAGATTAAGACCAGTGGTTATTAATGGGTTTGAAAACAAAATTTTAGCTTACGGCGATGATCTCGCTGTATTTTCTTCTGATCCCCAGCAGGCAATGGTTGTTTTGTGTGAGTTGACAAAACAATTTGGTGCTAGCTCGGGGTATTTATTAAATGAAGCAAAGACCCCGATTATTTGCACAAAAAATATAGTTAAATCAGATTCAAGATATGTGGATGCAGCTGTATACTTAGGGGTGACAATTAATGCTGCAGTCGAGAAAATAGTGGAAGGTAACTATGTACAGCTTATTAAATCAATAGAGACCGATTTGAGAAGATGGGATGGGCTGCATCTCTCATTGATTGGAAGGTTAAATTCAGTCAAGATGACAATGTTCCCTAAGATATTATATCTCTTCCGGGCCATACCACTATTTTTGGAGGAAAAAATAAAGTTGATCTATATTTATTAAATTTATTTGGCAATATGGGAAGGTAAGGCGGTCCACAGACCTCCTGTCTCTCCCAAAAGAAAGGGGGGGGACTGGCTTGGCCTAATTTAAGACTATATCATTGGACATGTCTTTTAACTCAAATGACGGTGCTCTTCCAGCCAGAGGACTCCCATAATGATTTAAGCCCCGAAGCTCATCAGCCCCCTCTATATATGAGCTGCTGTTAGGAAGAAAGGCGATGGGCATAATGCTCTGTAAAGTAGATCGAAGATTCTATAAAAAAGAGAGATACAAGATTATTGACAGTGCTTGGAGGGTATGGAAGGCCTATAGAAATCTGTGTAATATCCCAAAAATCAATCCATATATTCATATCTGCAATTCTAGCCTCTTCTCAGGATTAGGTGCAGACAGGACCCTAAAAGTTTGAAGTGGGCTGGGCATTAAGACTCTATGGGAATTAATGGATGGAGAAGGGATTATAAGCTTCGAGGCCCTACAAAATGGCTTTGGAATCCCAGGGAATCATTGGTTTGTATATGCCCAACTGGCTCGTTCCCTGAAGGCTATTAATTCAAAACCGCCACCTCCCGATAATAGCCCCCTTTTGGACGCATTGACTAGTGGTTGTAAAAAAATTAAGTCCCTTTATAACATCCTTATCCTAGAGATCCATGATGACGTTGACAAGACTGAGGTAGCTTGGTCTAGGAAACTTGGAAACCCAGATGTAGATGTTGACTTGGCTCTGTTATTGAACAAAAATATTTTTAGAGCCACAAACCTAAGAGACCAGCACTATAAAACGGTGTTTAATCTGTACTATACACCGGCGAAATTATTCACATGGGGGTTAGAATAGATGATACGTGTCCAAGATGTGGGGGTGGACAAGCAGATTTATTGCATATGTTTTTCAATTGCAGACTCCTGACCCCAGTAAAGAATGAGATCGAAAAATTCTGGGAGGGGCTGCTAGGTCATAAGATCGATCTATCCCCCACCCTGATGATCTTGGGCACCGACTCTAATTTAAATCTGGGGAAAGAGGAAGAAGCTTTGGTGTTTATATTCGTGGCTGTGCTCAGGATTTTGATTTCAGCAGGTTGGAAGGATGTTGTGGCACCATCCTTTCAAATGTGGCTCTCTAGGCTTCGAGGAATCCATAATATTGTGTCATGTCTGTACGAGCGAAAGGGGGTGAAAACACGGGACTTTGGAAGAAGGTTTTGGGCCCCGATTACAAATTGGAGGCAGATCAATGCCGTAAATGTTTGACTCGCAACTTTGCACACTATATGTCATATGTAATGGATTATTTTAAGGGTCTCGTGCTATGAATTGCGAATAAGATGAATTAGGCCTTGTATAACTGACCTTCCAAGTTTTTATGTACTTTTGTATTATCGATCGAAAGTATTTATTTAATGAGCTTGTTGATCAATTGATGTTTTTATGTCCGAACCAATTCAATAATGTATTTTATCTTTGTGATGCATTTTAAATCCCAATAAAAAATATTTTTTTTTAAAAAGGGAGGGATCTCCAGTGCAACCTCAACTGTACCATCTATTGCACCCCTAAGGGAGCGGAACTGCAGACGAATGATGATGATGCTGCCTTTAAAGTCGCAAACCCGCATGTGTGCATAGAAATGTACCCTGCTTTCACTGTGGAAGAACTTCCACTTGATCTGAGACATTCAGTCTCACGGGAGGTGTGGGATTTTACAGGAGAAGATGTTGGATTGATTAAAGGAGTTGAGCCAGTCAAGATTCAGGTAAAACAGAATGCTGAATTCCCGAGAACCCCTCAGTATAATTTGACCCCAGAGACGATTGCAGGGATAAAGCCTGTGATTGAGTCCATGATTAAGCAGGGAATTCTGAAGGAGGTCATGGGCAGTACATGTTATTCCCTGATCATGGGTTTGCAGAAACCGAGTGGGAAGTTTAGGATTGTACAGGACATGCGGCGAGTAAACAACATAGTTGCTCCCTGTTGTCCAGTGGTACTGAATCCATCAGTGGTACTGTTTCAGATTCCGTGTCAAGCTGAGTGGTTTGCTGTTATTGGCCTTTGCCAGGCTTTCTTCTCAATTCCATTGCATGAAGAAAGCCAATTTCTTTTTGCGTTGAATCTGGAAAATTGTGTCTTAACATGGTGTTGTATACCTCAAGGGTATACAGTGAGTCCATCGATCTTTAATCAGATATTGAAAAAGAACCTCGAGAGTCTAGTCCTGCCGCAGAACTCTGTTCTCATCCAGTACATAGATGATCTCCTTGTTGCGTCATAGACGGAAGATGCATTCAAAATTGATACCATCACCTTACTGAACCATTTGGCAGAGAATGGGCACAAGGTGTCGCCAAACAAGTTGCAGTACTTTCTGAATGAAGTGCAGTATCTGGGTCACAGAATTGAGAAAGGCAAAAGGAGGGTGTCACCTGACTGGTTTGAGGCAATCATGTATGTGATGGTGCCTTCCACCCAGAGGGAAGTTAGGATGTTCCTAGGGATGGTTGGCTAATGTCGCCAGTGGATTGCCAATTTCTCACTGAAAGCAAAGCATTTGCAGAGACTGACGCACAAGGATGTAAGTGATCCGTTACCATGGGACAACAACTGTATGAAGGCTTTCCTTAAGCTGCGAGAGGACCTATGTCGCGCTCCAGCGCTTGAAATGCCTGACTACAACAAGTCATTTTTAATGTTCTGCTGAAAACGAGAAGGATGTGCATTGGCAGTTTTAGTGCAAGATCATGGAAGTGTTCATAGACCAGTTGCCTACTTCTCAGCTACTTTAGATCCAGTAGCTGCAGCGTTGCCCGGATGTCTAAAATCCGTTGCTGCAACTGGTGTCAGCATTGAGAGATGTGAAAGCATTGTGATGGGTCATCCACTGACAGTGTATGTACCCCATTCAGTGGAGTTGTTAATGACCAGGACCAAGACACAGCAAAACACAGAAGATGATGGATGGAATGTTGCACAATGGCAAAACATTCACCCCCAGTCACAGATCTGGGTTTAATGCACCGGTATTTTGCTCAACAAGCCACCCCAGTTCAGACATGGCCATATGCAAATCAGCCTTGAACCTGTGCCTCATGGCTTAGCAGTTCGGGATGGACTGTTCCCATGAGGCACAGGGTCAGACTGATTTGCATATGGCCATGTCTAAACTGGGGTGGCAGAGTGGGCTAAAGAACAGTGATGGATTAAACCCAGATCTGTTGACTGGGTGTGAGCGTTTGATTGGTTCAGATGCTCCGTCCATCACCACCCCCTTTTGTACCGCTTTGTTATCCATAAGTTGGCAGGGTATGCTCAGACGTGAGTTTCTTGGTCACTTTGACACTGGATTCAAGCAAGCCAGGCTGAAGACGGCTGAAATGCCAGAAACCGGTCCTCGGAAGCTTGTTTCCGGTCCAGGGAAGGCATGGCTTGGCAGTTCGGGCTGGACTGTTTCCATGAGGCACAGGGTCGGACTGATTTGCATATGGCCATGTCTGAACTTGGGTGGCAGAGTGGGCTAAAGAACGGCGATGGATTAAACCCAGATCTGTTGACTGGGTGTGAGTGTTTGATTGGTTCAGATGCTCCGTCCATCACCACCCCCTTTTGTACCGCTTTGTTCGCCATAAGTTGGCAGGGTATGCTCAGACATGAGTCCCTTGCTCACTTTGCCACTGGATTCAAGCAAGCCTGGCTGAAGATGACTGAAATGCCAGAAACTGTTCCTCGGAAGCTTGTTTCCGGTCCAGGGAAGGCATGGCTTGGCAGTTCAGGCTGGACTGTTCCCATGAGGCACAGGGTCAGACTGATTTGCATATGGCCATGTCTGAACTGCGGTGGCAGAGTGGGCTAAAGAACGGTGATGGATTAAACCCATATCTGTTGACTGGGTGTGAGTGTTTATTTGGTTCAGATGCTCCGTCCATCACCACCTCCTTTTGTACCGCTTTGTTTGCCATAAGTTGGCAGGGTATGCTAAGACGTGAGTCCCTTTCTCACTTTGCCACTGGATTCAAGCACGCCGGGCTGAAGACCTTTGAAATGCCAGAAACCGGTCCTCGGAAGCTTGTTTCCAGTCCAGGGAAGGCATGGCTTGGCAGTTCGGGCTGAACTGTTCCCATGAGGCACAGGGTCAGACTGATTTGCATATGGCCATGTCTGAACTGGGGTGGCAGAGTGGGCTAAGGAACGGTGATGGATTAAACCCAAATCTGTTGACTGGGTGTGAGTGTTTGATTGGTTCAGATGCTCCGTCCATCACCACCCCCTTTTGTACCGCTCAGGACCAAGACACAGCACTTGATGAACAATAGGCTCACACGCTACAAGCAGGTTATACTTGCTGCGGAGAATGTGACCCTTAAGAGGTGCTCTGTTTTGAATCCTACCACTTTGATGCCGTTGCCAAACACACTTGATGAAGATTGTGAGGACCACAATTGTTTAGATGTGACTGAATTATGCACCAAACCGAGACCCAACATTGTGGATGAACCATGACTGACCCTGATGACATTTTCTTTGTTGATGGTTCGTGCATAAGAGACAGTGTTGGTTAGTTGAGAGCAGCGTTTGCTGTGTGTACCACTACGGGAGTTGTTGAAGCGCGTCCCTGGAAGGAGTATACTCCGCTCAGGTAGCTGAAATCATTGCTCTGACGCGTGCCTGCTTGGCAGCAGACAAAATTCGGATCACAATTTATACCGACAGCCAGTATGGATTTGGTGTGGTTCATGATTACGGACAGTTGTGGTCTCAGAGAGGTTACATGACATCATCTTGTTCCCCAATCAGGAATGGGGAATTTGTCAGATTGCTCCTAGAGGCTTTGCAATGTCCCAGAGAAATTGCTGTTGTGAAGTGTACTGCTCACAGTAAAGGGACAGATTTCGTTATGCGGACGAAGTTGCACGTTTCTGTGCCGAACAAGGTTACTCATTTACTGAACAAGTTGCAATGGGAATTCAGGAAAGAACCCAGATAAACATGATTCCTGCGATGGTCAATACATGGGATCACCTCAAGAACATCCAGGAACAGGTGTCAGACCATGAGAAGAATGTGTGGATCAATTCTGGATGTATGAAGGGAGACGTGGATATCTGGGTCTCAACTGATGGAAGAGTAGTATTGCCGGATGAGTTGTTGAGTCTGATGGCACCACAGATTCATGGTGCAGTGCATCTGGGAAGGGATGCAATGGTGCGGGTGTTCAGACAGTCATGGTACAATCCGAAATTCCGTGCAGTGGCAGAAGCTGTGTGTCAGAGGTGTGTTACGTGTCAACAAATGAATGTTGGAAAAGAACTTTAGTCATCATGAGTCACATTGGGAGGTCCTGTGGGCCCTTCAACAGAGTGCAATTGGATTTCATTGAGATGCCCAGGTTCTATCACTTGAGATATATCTTAGTGGTTGTGTGTGTGTTTTCAAGGTGGGTCAAAGCATACCCAACACGTAGGTGCGATACATTCACCATAGCTAAGCTATTGTTGAGGGAACTTGTGCCTAGGTTCGGGGTTCCGACCTCTTTGGAATTGGACAGAGGGACTCATTTTCATAGTGAGATCATGAAAATGCTCTGCACAGCACAGAACATTGATCAGGGACTTCATTGTAGCTATCGCCCAGAGGCTTAGCGGAGCAGATAAACAGAACTTTGAAGGCCCGAATGGCAAAGGTGTCTTCATCCACGTCCCTAAAATGGCCAGACGCCTTGCCATTGATGTTAATGAGCATGCGCAGTACCCCAGACAGGAGAACAGGTCTTTCGCCTCATGAAGTGCTGATGGGGAGGGCAATCAGGTTACTGTCGGTGCCATTGAAAAGCCTTGCTGAGTATCACAGATGATATGTTCCTTGATTATTGCAAGGGACTCGCTGATGTCATACGTTCTGTGTCTCATCAGGTGCAGGCTGCTGTGGTCCCGGCTTCCAATGACCTTTGCCACAACCTGATTCCGGGAGACTGGGTGTTTGTGCGGAAGCACGTGAGAAAGAGCTCTTTGGATGTTCGCTGGAATGGACCCTATCAGATCATCCTTAAGAAGTGAGGAGGATTGCCGAATTGGGTTCATGCTTCTCACACCCGTCGAGTTCCAGCACCCTTGGAAGAAACAGCTCCTCTCTCGAATGAAAATCCAGCTGAGGTGGCAGGGCCACAAGAGGGGACAAGCCAAGCTGTGAGGGTGTCTGACGAAGCTGGTTGCTCACCAGATCAAGCTGAGGAGGGTCACAACAACAGCGACTCTGAGTCTATCTCGGAAAGGGGAATTTGCTGTGAAAGTGGTCCTGAATCAGAGCAAGCAGAGAGAAGTTGTGAGCAGGGTGAGCAAGAGAGAAGCAGAAGAACGAGTGGTGCGGAGACACAGTGGCCAGAGAGACAAAGTCGACTGAACTTGAGACTGGTTTCCGAAAGGGATCTTGCTCCTGTGTCAGAGGAGTCCAAATCAGACGAAGGAGAACCAGAGCAATAGCGGAGGGGTCAGAGGAGATCAAGGAGAACGAGGGTGCCTTGTCGAAAAAAAGCCACTCCTGAGTGGACCTACCCTGTGACTGATGCCAGGTGTACAGAGTTCGGGGAGGGTGAGGGCAATGACAGTGATCAGTACCAGTCCCAACATTAAATTGGATGTGCTGTTGTTAGTACCAGGACTTGAGATCGAAGGTGTACTGACCATCACCGTTCCAAATCCCCCGTTCTTGAGTAAGATACGCAAATTGATTTTGAGTAGACTGATCTTTCCTATGTTTGTCCCTGAAATACCGTTTCATGAATCTATTGTTCTTCGTCTTGAGCTTTTAGAATATGTGTTGGATGCAGTTGGAACACATCTGATCATAGACTATTAAAAGACTTTGTTGTAAATAGCTGCTGTAACTAACCAAGGTCCGAGTGGAAGAAGAAGAAACTTAGGGACTTCCCACAGAGGACGGAGAAGGGTTAGGGTTGTCTGTTGCTTGCTGTAAATAAGGAACTGAAATTAAAAAGGGGGCTTTCACCTTCTGAGGCGAGGTTCGAGTGATTCAAGCAATTGAAGACGAAAAGAGACTTTTGTGTTATTTCTGAACAACAAACTGTAAATAGTCCTGAGGCCATGGAGGCTGGAAACCCGACCCGTAGAGCTAGGTGCATTGTAGGCACACTTGTAGGAGGAGTGATACTCTTCATCATATTAGTAGTTGTAGTCTTGTATTTAGCACCACATGAGCAGGCAGTGGAGGTTGAGGGAACCCCTACACCTACCACTCCTAGCCAGAAAGAGGTTCAAATAGGACCCGGGAAGGCTTTGCTGCTAGAAGAGAGTTGTATGTTACATTCAGATCTGTCCAAAGGCAGTTTTAAGCTTAATGCGTATGCAAATTTGTTGTATGAGTGTATTGATGTGATGGATGCGAAAGATTGTTATGTGTGCATGCAGTTGCCAGCTTCAGTAGATGAGGGTATTAGATACCATCACCTTCCATTGATATATGGAATTTAATGTAGTTTGCTGCTTAGCATATTTTATCAACGTAAGCACTTTGAGTATTTATTTTCGAATTCTGATGCTGTGCTTCCTGAAGTACCAGCGTATAAACATTTGAACAAGTATGATTATTATGAGTCAGAGGATAGGGTTGGAACGCATTTTATTCCAACCCGAGAGTTAGACACATCATATGCTCACCAACATAGTTTGACTTGCCTGTTGTCAGATACAGAGAAGAAATGTATAGATCAGGTAAAAGATAGGTACAGGAAACAAAAGCAGTTACGAGATTCAGGACAGGGTAAAGTGGATTGGACAGATGAAGAAAGGTTACACAAAGCAAAGGGGAGTTATGGTCCGATAGCTCTGGATGAAGTGCAGAAAGGGAAGTTGTGCATTCACAGACCACAGACATATTATGAAAATGTGGACGTAGGCCACACTACTTGTGAGCATACTTTCACTCTGGAATAATATTCAAAGGATTTCTTGCAAACTGCGGTGCAGGTGATTCCAACTGTGTACTTTGTCTGCAGGAGGAATGCTTATGTGAGACTGACTGAGAAGTGGTATAGGACATATTATCTGGCGATCATTTTCCCAAAAATATATAATACTGAAGACTTTGCTCTCATAGAAGGAGGACAGCATGCAAGAGTGAAATGAGTTGAAAGTGCAGGAGCAAATGTTGGTGATGTTTTTGCAGCAATGATACCCACCTCGGGAGTGATCCTGAATGATGTGAAGATACGGAGATAGGCGACTGTTGTTGACGAGTTGTCTATGTACACGGCTAAGTTATTGGTGTTGGTTGAGGGTGAGATGTTATCGATAAGGACTATGGTTTTACAAAACCGTCTTGCTTTAGACGTCCTTCTAGCCTAAGAGGGAGGAGTCTGTAAACTTTTGAAGGTCCAGGAATGTTGTACTTATATACCAGATAACATCAAAGCTCTGGAGAAATATATAAGCAACATTACTGCGATTCATTATGAGATTGAAGATCTGACAGAAGAGACTGTGTGGGAGAAAATTGGGAAAGGATTTGAGAAGGTTGGGTGTTGGTTTGCAAATCTTAGAAAGGGTTTCCTTAGTTTTGTGTTAAAACCCCTCATTATAGTTGTGCATGTGTGATTGGATTGTGGGGTTTAGTGAGAGCATACAAGTGGTACAGATCAAGTAGAATGGAAAACGCGATGAGAGAACAAGAGAGACCAATGGAGAGACTGCAGGACGGTCAATATCGGAGTCTGAGAAACATGGAGTTGCTCAAGAGAGGGAAAGTGGCAACAAGCTCTGTTTAGATCAGTTCTACCCTCAGGGATGGTGTAGTGTGTGTGATGACACAGGTCATCAAACGGGGGAACTGAGAGAGCGCCATGTCAGTTAGGATTTTGTAGGGGTGCATCATATGCTCGAGTAGTCAGCACCCACATATTTAGAGGACTTACTAATGTAGTTTAGAAATTTAACATTAGGCTAATAATCAGTGTGACATGTAGTAAGGTGCTTATTAATTGCTGACAATGTAGTGCCTTAAAGAAAGCATGATGCTGTTTAACATAGAAATGTAATTCCATGTGAAATGTTGCATTAAAAGGTATGTGCTTCATTGAAATAGAGATGTGTTTATTAATGAGTGGATTAACACAGGCTTCTAATGTGAAAATGTATTGCTTGCAATAAAAATAATGCTTTAAATGATGAAATGTAATGCTCACGTCATGTTGGTCGTGCATTTAAACGTGCAGAGGCCTGGTACATGCTGAAACCAGTAGAGGCCTAGCTGAATTTCTTTTTGTTAGCTTTAGTTTGAAGAAAATTATTTCTCTTTAGAAATATTGAAATGTAAATTTGGATGTGTTGGAGCTGTTCTCATGTGCTTCTGTTGCAGGTGCAAGGTCGAGTAGCTCGTTAGGTAGAAAGGCCCATTGTGTATGGAGTTAGGATGGTAGGCGCGAGCGCAGAGGAGCAGCCAAGGAATTTGGGAGTGCAACATTCAGCAGAGAAGTTGCTTGGGACCCAAGGACACTTCAACGGACGTTGGTGGAGAGGTGCCATGCTGGATAAATCCGAAGATCAGCACCTGCCAGAGGGGCGTACTTGAAGGCACTTCAAGTGTTTATGGGGTTTTGTATTAGGGACAGTACCCGAGGGTGGAGAGTCAGTCGGACTTAGCCAGCCTGAAAAGTAGGTCAGAAGTCAGAGAGTGGGCTTTGGGGAAAGGCAAGATGTAGATAGATGGTGAATTTGAGGCAGAGTAATGGGATGAAAGGAGCATCTTAGAATGAGCTTGGATGCTGAGCCATCCAGGAAAAGTGAGTGTACTTCTTAGGAAGTCTTCACTGCTGACACCTTTATTCACTTTAGAGTTAGTGTAGGGACAGAATAACCATATATTTTCCTTTTCTGTAAATGCATTCTAGAACTCAAGTGGGAGCTATCATCGCCTGCCTGATGTTTTTTGAGTTGATTTTGATTTTCATCTTGAGTCGTCGGAGATTCTTGCGTGGAATTATGTTTGTATTAGTGCCAGTCTATCTTCTGAATCTTTTATTGAGATGTCTGTACATCCAATTATTTTTGGCTTTGTAATAAATCTTGAAACTTCCAGTCAGTAGTCAGTGGTCCTTTGAGTCCAAATTTTCATTGGGTTGTTAAGATAATTTGGTCATGGTTATGAATAATTTTACCTCTACGCTCTAAGACAGGTAGAATGGTCCAGTCGACCTGCTCTGGGATTCTGGATAATGGTAGGTAAAATCTAGACGAGAATCCAAGCTTCCCCAGTTTTGAGAATTAGGCCTGCACCCAGTCTGCCTTGCTTACCTCCATTATGCCCAGGGGTACTCAGTGGTGCATGGGCCATGTCTTTCTGTGGGGTCTCTTAAATTTAAAGATCATTTAGGGCAAGGATGCCATTGGATTGGGGTGATTTTCTGTGTGTATTTTAATTTTTTGGGTGCTGGGGCCTGGTCCAGGGCTTGGCCATGTGGGTGGGAGCCATTTTGAGGCCTGGTCCAGGGCCTGGCCATGTGGGTGGGGGCCTAGGGGCCATTGTGAAGCCAGTCAGTGTGCTTTGTGCCAGAGGCTTGCACCCAGTCTCCCTTGCTTTCATCCATTGTGCCCAGGGGTACTCAGTGGTGCATGAAACAACTCTCTCTGTGTGGTCTCTCTTCTATTAATTTAAATATCCATTTTGGATTAGAATTGCAATTTTTATTTAGTGTCTTTCCGTTTTTGGGTGTGTTGTGTTCTAATAAATGCCTAGTTGCAAATTTTTATTGAAGCACGACAGATGCAACATTTATTTAACTGATGTTCCTCTGGCTTCCTTTGCTTTAGATGCACAAAGACTGACAACCAGGAATCATCCTTATCATCATCGCTTGTTGTAAGTCCAGGAAGAAGTCCTGCTGCGGTGTGTGCACAACGTCACGTGATGTCATGTGTGGTGGCCACAGACAACTCTGCAACTCATGCAACTGCGTCCTGCTGTTCTGACATCTGAAGAAGATGGGTCCAAAGAAAGAAGGCCGTAGTTCCTCTACCAAGAAAGTTGCCAGTGCCACTGCCAGTAAGAAGGAGCAGAAAAAGCAAGTGGCGCCACTTACCAAGTAGGCTGGTGTGCCGACAGACACTTTTTTGGGGGAAAAAAAATAAGCCTGCAGCAGCGGTGTCCACCGGGGACCAAGCGGGGAGCAGCACCTCTGCTTCATTGGTCTCAGTGCCACCACGCCAAGTAAGGCCCAAGTTCATGAGTGCCGCAGAGGCAGCCTCTTTAATTGCTCTTTCACCATCGACCAATGATGTTGGCTTAGACTCATCACAAATTAGCATCTAATCAACGCAGGGTGTAACTCTTCTGGCGAGTGTTCAACCACAGCCGCAACGACAACCACAGGTGCAACAAGGAGAGGGGCAAGGAGAGGCGCAAGTAGAGGCGCAAGTAGAGGTGCAAGGAGCGGCGCAAGTAGAGGTGCAAGGAGAGGCACAAGTAGAGGTGCAAGGAGAGGTGCAAGGACAGGCGCAAGTTGAGGCGCAAGTAGAGGCGCGAGTAGAGGTGCTAATAGAGGCGCATGGAGAGGCGCATGCAGAGGCGCAAGGAGCGGCACAAGGAACGGCACAAGGAGAGTCACAACTGCCCACAATGCTTGTTCCTCCAGAAGTAGGGGCACATCAGGAAATCGAAATTCAAGCGGAGGTATCATCCGAGCAAGCCACTCCTCCTGATGATCCATTGTCTTCCAGATCCCCAGCAATAAAAAGGTCAAGGAGGGCTAGTACAAGTTCTTCTTTAAGCCCCATTCCTTCAGATGATCTAGATCTTGATTGGCACCCACCAATGCAGTCTGAAAGGGAGGCACGCCATGAGCCGGCAAAGATAGCTAAAAGGAAGGTTCCCGCAAGACTTTCACTTATGGGTGATGACGAAGAAGAATTAGAAGTGGTGTATTCTGCTGCTGATGAACAGTCTGACGATGACGACCCAGTCATCACATTCGGCACTCCAGCCCCAGCGGGCATGCAGCAGACAGACATTTTTATCCTATCCAAAAATGCTGCTGAGCCGGATGTGGGCGGTGTGGCACTGGTACCACCACCAACACAGGTAACCACTACACCAACACGACCTACAGCTCCATATTTTCTCGTCAGAAGGGCCGGCAGGGACCTCCATCCAGCTCGATCTCCATTACCTCAAGTAGTGGTGCTGCAAGTGCACAACAGAGTCAAAATCAGCCACGCCCATCCTCCACTTCATCTGGCATTGAAAGTAGCACCTCCACCACCACCAGCAATCTCCAGTCCCCAGTTTGTGATTTCTTTAGTATTAGCAAAAGGCGAAAAACCTAGTCATTTGTTCGATTTGTAAAGCAGTAGTTAGTCGGGGTAAGCTTGGTACCAACTATGGTACCGGAGGCCAGAGAGGTAATCTAAAAAAATATCACATTATCCAGTGGGAGGCGCACCTAAGTAACATCCGGAAAGCCAAAAGTACAAATCCAAATGTAGACATTGATATTGCATCTAATAACGAGGAGGAGCTGATCATGCAGAGGGGAAGGGGAACAAAAGAGAGACATTTTTTCCGGTATACACAGTACCCCTGGCAGCAGCGCTGCAGTGGTAGCGCCCACACCCTTCTCTACCCCATCAACATCAAGGAGACACAGTAGTCTGGTAGAGACACCAATGCGAAAAAGTACATCAATGAGCCTAACTGGGTTGGAGAGGTTTGCATCCTCATCACATATGAAAACGGTCCAGACCACCATTAAAAGCGTGTTTTGGTCGGAGGCACCATTGGCACGCAACCACCCAAAGGCACGTCTTTATATTGCAATGCTGGCTTTTTCTTTCGTGGAAGGGGTGGATTTTCTAGAATTTGCGGCAACAGTCTGCTGAGGAGTGTGGCTCACTGATTAGAGCGGCAGACCCTGATGCAGAGGTCTGGCCCGGGACCAGGGTTCAATTCCCGACGCGGCAGGGTCCTGAGCCCAAAAAAAATGTCAACGGACTCGATAATTCTCGCCTCAGTGCCTACTCTAATCATGGGGTCCCACGCTGCAACTCTGGGCAATAGCTTGCTTAATCTCCACTACGGCGGCCCACCTGCTGTGGGATGCCTGGCTTTCACCTTCGGGGATGCCCAGTAGGAGTTATCTCACAGGGAAAAGCCAGGACGGGTTCCCAAGGCAAGCGCCTTGATGCCTTCGGGTGATACAGGCGCTATATAGGTCGCAATACATTTACATTTACATTTAAATGGAAGGTTTCTAGCCGGTCCTATTTTGCCAGAGTTGGGGTTCCAGCACTACATCAAGATGTGCTGGAGGTGATTGGGGTAGCTTTGCAGAAGAGTTCTGTTCACACTATCCACCTGACGACAGACATGTGGACCAGTTGCCAATTCGTTGATTACATGTGCATCACTGCACACTGGGTCTCTTTTTACGGGGGTTAGAGACAAGATAGCTGCAGGTGGTCACAGTGCCACAATTTTTCAAGCTACTCCGAAACATGCAACAGTAGCCATGTTTGCCATGGAGAAATCTTATACTGCAGTAAACATTTTGTAGGAGTTTAACAGTAAGGTCTTTCAACGGCTGCATCAAAGAAAGCGCATGATTGGTTATGTTTCCCGAGATAATGGCAGTAATATAGTTAGGGTCTTGTCTGATGGTGGCTATTTCAGAGTGCCGTGTTTGGTGCACAGTATTAACATTGTTGTCCAAGATTTCTTGAAAAAAAGAAACACAGTCAGCAACTTACTGACCACCTGCCGAAGAATCTGCACACATTTCAGCCATTCTTTTAAGGCCCGGAAGCAGCTGAGTATCATTCAACGTGACCGTAGAGTGCCAGTCAGAGGACTCATTCAGAAGGTGGCAACACGTTAGTACTCAACCTTCTACATGCTTGAGCGTCTGTTTGAGCAGTACTTGGTAATCAATGAGTATGTCTTTCACGCATGGGGTGCTGCTTTAAAAGACATGAGGCTAGAGGTGGAGGAATGGGACCTAGTTAAAAGCCTGACAGACATGCTTCGTCCTTTTGAGGTCTTCACCCGAGAAGTCACCAGGGAGGACTGTACTTTGGGCAAAGCTATCCCATTGTTGCGCATGCTAAAGCACCAACTGAAGGCAGTGTCTGCAACGTTCAAAGATGATGCTGATAAGCAAGACGCATATCAGTTGGAGGAGAGCTTAGTAACCCGCCTACTTGACAATGTAAGGCTTAAACAAATACATTGTGAACAACATTACATTTGTGCCACTATTCTGGATCCACGGTACAAAAAGACACTGGCCAGCAATACATTCATTCGTTTGAATGAAGGAGATGTTTCAAAGTACAAACATTGGCTAGCTCTGTCAGCCACTCGGTTAGAAAAAGAGCGGCAGGAAATTGAAGGAACCGCCACAACAAGTACTACTGAAATAGCAGGCCATCCGGCGTCAAGGTCCACTTCTGTGGCTGAAGGCAGTCACTTTCCCTCAGATCCACTACCGACACCAGCAACCGTATCATCATCATCACCTGCACCAGGCCCAGCCATAATATTGTCGAAAGCGGATTGGATAACTCATCAAGGGTTTGCTCGTTTCAG
Organism: Lissotriton vulgaris; assembly: GCF_964263255.1. Classification (NCBI taxonomy): domain Eukaryota; kingdom Metazoa; phylum Chordata; class Amphibia; order Caudata; family Salamandridae; genus Lissotriton; species Lissotriton vulgaris. The sequence continues at coordinate 1,230,778,084 of NC_141695.1, read as the reverse complement.
TGTTGATGCAAAGGCCAAAGATGGTACGCAAAGTGGAGCACCCCTGCATGACTCTGAGTGGATGGTGCAGGCCTATCTGGATGACCCAACAGAGGTCTTCATTGATCATAACACATTGCTGTATTGGTATGGGAAAAGGGGTCAATGGCCACTGATCACTAAGCTGGCTCTAAATTATTTGTCTTGCCCATTCGCAAGTGTGTCTTCTGAACATGTCTTCAGTCCTGCTGGTGCCATTGTAACTTCAAAAAGGACCCGCCGGTTAACAATGATCAAGATGAATCAGCTCTTCATACCACCAGATTACAAAATACGTGAATCCACACAGGAAGAAGAGGACACCGACTTAGGTGACGGAAGTTCTTCTCTGTTAGCTGATCTACTCCCGTTTCAATCCACAGAGTTTGAGGACAAGCTCTACTTCCCTGACACCTAGGCCTGAAATACTGACTTTCTTTTTTTTTCATCTTTTATTCACTTTTATTCCTGTGTGTATTTCTTTGTTTTGCAACTTCTACCACAACAAAACTCTAATCACAACAAATCCATCAGCAGCACTGTCTTCATCCTATTTCCTTTTTGAAGGTGCCGCTGTCTGCATTCTTGAAGTTCACAAGTGCACACAACTCAGTCATGCTCCTCTATCCTCCTCCTTCAGACTCCCCCTATCCATTTCCCTCAAGGCAGATGGCTGGATTATGCAGAATCAAGAAACTGTTTCTTCGTAGACTAGTCCCCTCAAAAGAAGTGGGACTGGAATTACTGACTATGCTGACTGTTACTTCTGAAATTGGCACACGAGAGGATGCCCTGTGGCCCTTCAGATGCTGACAAAAAGTGGAACAGGTAATGTATGAATGAATGGTGAGATGGCATGCACTGGACAACACTAGCTGTCTGGCTCTGATGAAAGCAATTGCTGTTTGTTTGTTGTGCATGAAATGAATCCTATGTGTTCTGTTATTATTTAATCTTTCACACACTAAATGCTGAAGACTACTAGTGTTTTTACCTTGTTTAATGCAAATTGTACTTCTACTGCAGGGGCAACTATGTTGTATTTTTTAATATGGAAAATGTCCTTGGACTCACTGTGTGTAGACTGTGACTGCATGAACAACATTGAGTTTGCCAATACCATGATGATGATGATTCTTGATGATCAAAGTTACATAATATCTTTAAAGTCACTCACTGGGATGGAGGGATCATCATCGTCGGTTTACGGAAGAACTATGGCCATTTCATGAGTTTCAAACAGGTAAACAAGTCAACAATAACCACAGCAGAACAACATGTTTGTCTAGTCTGTGTCAAGAGGTATGCTACATGGAGGTTGGTTCAATCAGTGGTGCCTGCCTTGACAGTCTGCATGGTCCTGGCCTGCTGTGTGCTAATTCATATCGTGGAAACAGAGACTCAGAGTAGGCACTTTAGAAATGATGCATGTATGTAATACTGTTGCCTCTGTAAGTGAAAGTGTTATTTTTGAACTACACACTGTACCTTATGTTTTTCCTCCGGGGTATCTTAATATCCATTCCCTTTCTGTTTTTCCATCGACAATTACAGGCCGGCACTTACCCTGTGCGATGGGAAACACATTACTTACCATAGCAATCCGCAATTCTGCATCCGCCAGGCAGGCAGCGGACAGTGTGGTCACCAAGATTGATTGACGGAGCGCCTGATGGAATGGATGAGTACCGCGAATAAGAGGAATAGCTGGATGCATGCAACTTCCCAATTTGACCAGGACAACTACAACATACAGTTACAGTATCCACTTCACTTGTCCTTATCTTTTAAATAATGTTATTGTTGCTTGTGAACTTCTAGGAGTGTGCGACTCAGTGCGTTTCCTCTCTGCTTCAAATTCATCCTTACAGCTATTTGATACGTTTCATTGCTATTTGTAAAACTAGTGTAATGTACTACTAAGTGTTTATTCTCTCTAAGGACAGATATGCAAGTGAAATTGCGTAGTTCAAGCAGCCCTGTACTGTCTAAGTGTTTAGTACTAGTTAGTAAGTTGTAGTATAAGTAGTACTACTTTTCATTAACCTAACCATCCACTTAGCAAACTTCATGCATGCACTTACTTTAAGACCCTTAAAAGATTTGGATATGGTTGTATCATAGATTTGTATTTGTTCATTTGTTGTTTCTCCATGCTGTGTTTTCTTTTCCTCTCTCCAAAAAACTTTCCCAATAACCCCCATTCTCATCCATTTTTCAAACCCTAACCCTCTTCCCCCGGGCTGTGTCGTTTTCATTGAGGTGTGTGAGTAAATGACAGCAATAATTCCACACGCTTGCCTGGGAGGATAAGGTCAAAGCAACAGAAAATCAATTTAAAGGCAGGTGAAGGAATCAGAGGATATATTCCTATTCTGCTTGACACACACCCATGAGTATTTGTATATCAGTTCAGAATTTCATGTCCGCCATCGAGTGGATTTATCAACAACAGCCTCCTCCTACATGTGACAAAAGTGTACACTGCTGTGTCCTTCAGTACTAGTTCTTGTAGTAGCCATAATCCATGCAAGTACTAGTTAACTAAACGTTTGGTTGAATACTTTAGCATTGCTTAGGCTACAGTTTAATTTATGGCACTGTTCTTCTTTTGTACTGTACTATCATACTGTTCTAATGCTCCTCTCAGGCCACTCAATGTCTCATATAATTTTTTTTCATATGCTGCTACTGCCAGTGTGTACCACTACTATTACCACTACAACAATGGCATTTCATCCGTCCAGGATTCCATTTCCAACCTTAATCGCCATTTGCCATGCAGCCAGCCCATGCCTAGCCCTATTCTCAAACACTAATGACAGGTAACATAAGCATTTTGTGGGAGGAAGAATAATTGAGTAGGAGGAGAGACTGACGATAGCACTAGTAAAGTACTAGGACAATTGAATTAACTAATTCTGTTAGTCGTACTTTTGTAGCAATTTGGGAAATTACTTAGACAATTAGAATCAAGCAGCCAGTTAAGTTTCAGGAAAACAAACGTACAGTTGAGTTAACCCCACCCTGCCTCCCCCACAAAACATAAAACGCGTATGCTATGTTTCAGTAGAAAACAAATAATTATTTTGTCCCTAACAAAAATAAACTATCCCGCAACACCCAACCTATCCCCCTCCCTAAACACAACCAATGTCCATGAAATCCAAAGTCCAAAAACCCGAACGCCCAATTCCCACCCTTCAAAAGTCTTTAAAAAAGGGGCAAGGGTCAGTCTCTCTCCATGAGCTACTTCTGCCGGCCTAGTCCTGTTTCCAGGTGGTCGCGGAGCTCTCGACGGAGGACCTTGAGCAGGGCTTTCTGCTTAGACAGTTCGGCCACCTGCTGCTCAAGGTAGGCCACTCTCAGGGACAAACAGTGCATCCTTGCCCTGCAGGCACTGTGGGAGGCAGCTGTTGTTGTCGCTGCTCGGCGGCGGCGGGTCGTTGCCAGACCACTGTGCCGTACCGCTGGAGGATTTAGCTGACCGTATGACCCAGGGGCAGCCGAGGAGAATGCAGCTGATGTTGATGTCGACTGCGATTCCTCCTCCTCCTGGGCCACCAGCGGCCGATATTCAGCGACAATTGCCTACAGCTTCCGGCGCCTGGCCCGGATAGCCAACTCCTTCCAAGATAGTTTAGAAGAAGGAGTATCTTGATGAAGAAAAAGAAAAATACTGTAACCAATTCCAATACTCTTTAAGATTAACACAAAATAATTCAACAGAAAGATGTGTCACAGTAGTATTAGCGATTTACAAGCACAGTACATAACATTTGTGTGGCATGTATCTATCGAACCTCCAACTTCGTCGGCCTCTGCTCTAACATTAGTGGGAGTTTCAGGAATTCTACTAGCACTATATGGACTCACTACATGATTAGACTCTGACAGTACACCAGTCTTCTTCTCTCTTGTTTTGCAAAATTATTAGTACGTAAACTTGTGGAAGTTGGTATAATGTCAGCGCAGTCAGCTTGCACTTAAGAAAAACAATTGCAAGCAATGATGACGCAGACTTGCGTTAATGTTACCAGCCCAGTACATGCAGGTAGTGAAGCTCTTACTTTTCTATTACCGGTGGCACTGGCCATACTCTGTTACAAGGACTAAACTTTCACCCTGCCCTGCCCCTGACTACTACAAATGGAAAATTAAGAAGATAATATGATCATATATCCCTTCACAGGATATTTGCTTATATAATGGATGACTTTACGTGCTTTGTTTTATTGATTGAGTGAACACTGATAGGCTACACATGAATGACAGAGTTGAAAAATAATTATTAAATCAGGTAGTGAGTGGTCCCCGAAGTCGCCGGAGGAAAGCACTTGTGACTTCACTTGATAATGTGAACTATACAATATAGATAAACAATACATGCTGTGCTTGCAAACTACTGTTAGTCAAGGAAGTATTCTGAAAAATTACAACTTCTACTTTTCTCTGCTTTGCTACTCTGGCACGGACGTGCGGTGTTACATGCTCTTCAAAGTAACACTCTTAAGGCCAGATGTAGGTAATTCCGATTTACCTACTCTGAAATACTGAATCATACCGATTCGGTATTTAGGAGTAGGTAAATTGGAAGTAGGCAGATGTAGGTAATTTTACTTTTTCAATTACCGAATCTGTAAGATTCTGTATTTACCGAATCGGTAAATACAGAATCAATATTTCCCATTGATGCCTATGAGCCTTGAAGCCCATAGGAATCTATGGGAAATACAGAATCGGTATTTACCGATTCGGTAAATACCGAATCCTGGCAGGGGGAACGGGGTGTCACTTTGACACCCTGTAGCACCCCAATTACAGGCTTGTGTGCCATGTGGCACACATACATGCCCTAAGGGCATGTCTGTGTGTCACATGGCATAGGTGTACATGCACAGATGTGCATGTACACTGGAATTCGGTATTTTACCACCCAATAGGATTAGGTGGTAAATTAAGAGTTCCTAAGGGCCTGTGGCACTGTAAACTGTGTAACCTACATATGGATTTACAGAATCGGTATAGTTACCGATTCGGTAAAATACCGAAGCGGTAAATTTACAGAATCGGTAAATATACCGATTCTGTAAATTCAGAGACACCTACATGTCAAAAGCCAAATACCGGTCGGTAACGGCCGAAATCGGCCGTTACCGACAGGTATTGGGCGACCTACATCGGGCCCTTAGTCTTCATCCAGTGACCGTCTACTCTGTCTACTCTACATACACCTATGCTATCTATGATGAAGATACCATCCAAGCATCCATCCATTCAAACTAAATGTCAATCATTCTTCTTAATGGATAACCCTCACTTTTACCCACCAAGAAACACCCTTTTTATTTGTTTTCTGAAAGCCGAAAGCCATGCATCCGTCCTTGACTTGCATTCGAATTTGCACCAAAGGCTATATTGCGCACACATACATTTTCTGTTTCACCCACCCAGGCAGTCCTCTTTTATTTCTCCTTCCACCCATCCTTGCTTTAGCCTTCAACCGGCCATGCATCAGATTCACAGCCAACTGTGCCTGCATTCAAAAACACGTATCATTCTTTGCCAGTCATTAATTTAACTTGCTCGTCCTTCCTTACACCCTTCTTTCCCTTTTCGTTCATCCCATCCTTCATGTTCATCTCTGATCTGACTTGGCTTCTCGATAAAACTTTAACAGCTGAGTTGAAGTCAAATTTAGAGTAGGCCATTGGTTACTCTTCAACTCCTGCCGCTAAAGCTATTGCTAATGCGAAGTCAAGGGTGACTGTCTTCAGATCTAAGTTCTACCTGGTTGTCAAAAACTTAGTTCTAAATTTGTAAGTCTTCTTAACAGTAAAGTGTACTTACTTGTACTGTACAACATATACACCCCTGCAGCGAGCCTACTCTGCAATGTCAATAAGGAAGGAATATAATAGCTTAAGCTTACCACTGCCCGCCACCACCGTGGCATCCCCCGCAGCAGTTCCTGCTGGCACCGCATCCGCCCCTGGAGTGACCGCCTCCACGCTGGCCCCGGCACTGGTGGTTGGCTGTGACAATGGTGTTACACGTAGAAAATACATGTGAAATTTTTAGATGCCATTCACCACTCCCTATTTTGTCTAGGATTAAAAAAATATGTTACTAAACAAATGTAATTATTTGTGACTCTTTAGTCTAAACTAAAAATTACCCTTTCAGAAGGGTAGGGTTTTTTTTTAATGCTTTGCAATGATAGGAAGCTACACTTTTTGGCAAAACTGATGAAAGCTTGCTTTTTAACATGATACAAAAGGGGTTGATGGACGGAGCGTTTGAGCAAATCAAACACTCACCCCCAGTCAACTGATCTGGGTTTAATCCATCACCATTCTTTAGCTCACTCCGCCACCCCAGTTCAGACATGGCCATATGCAAATCAGTCTGACCCTGTGCCTCATGGGAACAGTCCAGCCCGAACTGCCAAGCCATGTCTTCCCTGGACCGGAAACAATCATCCTGGGGCGGGTTCGGATTCATAATCCTCATCAGCCAGGCTATCTTGAATCCAGTGGCTAAGTGAGCAAGGGACTCACGTCTGAGCATACCCTGCCAACTTAGGGCGAACAAAGCGATACAAAAGGGGATGATGGACGGAGCGTTTGAGCAAATCAAACACTCACCCCCAGTCAACTGATCTGGGTTTAATCCATCACCATTCTTTAGCTCACTCAGCCACCCCAGTTCAGACATGGCCATATGCAAATCAGTCTGACCCTGTGCCTCATGGGAACAGTCCAGAGTGGGCTAAAGAACGGTGATTGATTAAACCCAGATCTTTTGACTCAGTGTGAGTGTTGTTTTACTTTTAATAAAGCTTTAAAACTTACATAAACTCTGTGGTTATTAGGTCATGAGTGAGTGAGCGAAAGGGTAGGCAATTTGCAAGCATGATTCTGTGACTCTGAGAGGTCAGGAGTGGACTCTGACTCCATAGTCTTATGTTCTGAGTTGTATAATCAATCAGTGGGGATCATCGCTGCATTCGGGAGCTAAATAATGACTCTGACACACTAGCTAGTCTCAGTATAAGGAGATTGGGGGTTCAACTTCTGTTATGACAGAGGTATGTGGAAACTGGAAAGTCTAACTGCGGCTATTATCACCAATGCCCTATTTCTTGTCCATAGTTCTGTATGTGCAGAATAGTCCCTGCAACAGTAGTAGTATGTCCTCATATCAAATCAAAAAGTAAACTAGTATCTTATTCTTGGTGGCCACTGGCATTTTATTGTTTCGAATTGTCAAAGCATAAACATTAAGAAGACTTCAATAGACATTATGAACAACCCATAGGACTGCACTCAGTGCCTAGAGCTATTGCTGAATAGGAGTTTTGTTTAACAACTTTTGCGAACTGTGCAAGCTTAGCTAGCTACACAGACAGACTAATAATAATGATCTAGTAGTAGCACAGAGAGTCATAGTAGAGGCAGGATAAGAATTTAGAAACAGTCTACAAGAAGATGAAAGACGATTTTATTATGAGGAACGTTTGGAATAAATAGGTGCCTTAAAAGATAGGGAAGTATATTTAATAATAATATTAACAGGAAAACTTACTGGGGCCAGCTGAGGAGCCTTCAGCGGACCTATCCTGCCCTTGCTGTTCCTGCACCGCCAGCGGCGCTACCTCCTCCTCTGTCCTCTTGCCCCTGGGGGGAGATGATGTATACATGAATGAAAGACACAAACATGGATGATTGTTGTCAGCCAAATCAAACATTTAAAAAAAAACAATAACAAATTATTTCGGGGAAATAGACAACAATTGCACTCAATTTATTGACCTATCTGATGTGGTCTACTAGGATATTAGTATTGCTGGATTCGCGGACAGTCTACCTGGAAAGTTATGTAACTCACTAAACCAACTACAAACAGGTTCTACTAGGACTGGCAGGCAGCACTTCTCAGCACGCAAAGTGACAGACACAGTCCATCATGATTGCAGACCACTAAAAATTTTCCTACTAAGTAACCAGTCATTATATACTAAAACTATCAATCCACCACCACTATCTCTTCTTAGTGGCAGGAGTACAAAGAAAGGACTGGACTCGAGTCTCTAGTGTTTAGCATTGCGCAGTACTGTAAAGTACACTCATACATAATCACCCAGGCTAAATGCGCACAAAATTGAAAACAAGTAAGCATAGTAGCACCGCCAGTGAGCAGGCGAGCACCTGCAATCCCAGAAGCTTTTGAAACATAATTTACCTGCAATGTAATCGGCAGCATTCAAGCTCTTCAGAAAAAACAAATATTTGCAATATCATAAGCAGGAGAAAACAAAAGTATTGATTAAATAGCTACTAGTACTCACCAAGCCCAGGGATCTTGACGCCAAGCAGGTCTTGTTCCCGGTCCAGGATGTCGCCTAGTTGTAGGTGCGCCGGACCCCAGACTCCCGATACATGGCCCATCACACCTTACCCCATAGCTGGCGACGCTCCCGGACCCTGTACCCGGAACCGGGCCTGCTGCCTGCCGCGACGGTCTTGGGGAGGTAGCGCTGGACATAGAAAACAAGTGCGGCCACCTCCACCGCGCTAAAGATCTCCCGGGCAATTACTGCCTCCCCCCTTAACCACCCGCAAGGGAGTCGGCTACGGGGTGCGGGACCCTTCCCCTTCATGTTCTTGCCTGCTCCCTTTGCCATGGTCCTGGACAGTGAATGGAAAATAAAATAGGAAAGAATAGGGAAAGTAAGTAAAAGAAAAGAGAGTTAAAAAAGTAGTTTTAAAGTAACCAAAGTAGAAAAAAACACAAAATATAGATGTACAAAAATAGAGAGATAATGAGTAAAAAAGATTAAAAAAAAGTTCCAACAAACAAAGGATTGCAAAGATTAAAGGAGGATTGAAAAAGCATGCCCAGAACCATAGCAATGAATGAAAAACTAGATGGCCGCGCCCATTGCGACCACGTGGGTAAGTTTGCGCTATATTTTCCCCGGGAGCACGCAAAAACAGACGCGAACACGCAATCGCAACCCGCGCACAACGCGAGCATGCAACTAGCACCCAGAAACGGAAATACGCAACGCAAACACTGAAAACAAGATGCCGGCGCCCATGTATGACCGCATTGATAACTTCACGGTCGCCACGCTGAGAAAAAAACAGCGACCACGCAAAGTGTCCCACGAATTTTACGAACTGCGAATACGCTTTCACGCGAATTCGTCTACCGCAAATTCACAAATCTCGGTTAGTTAATTCCAACCCAACAGTATGCAGATAACACAAAGAGGGTCTTTCACCTGATAGATAAGGTAACCCTTTTACGTAGCGAGGCTCTGCTTTTCTGCATAGATGCGGAAAAGGCGCTTGACCGGGTTCACTGGCCTTATTTTTCGGAGACCCTTGCCCACTTTGGCTTGGGTGAAAGGTTCTGGGCCTGGGTGTTCAGTGAATATGGCACGCTGATGGCCTCGGGAAAAGCAAATGGTCACAGTTCGGAACGCTCCCCGATGCATCCGGCAGGGATGCCCCCTGTCGCTCCTACTCTTCGTGCTCTACATGGAGCCATTTGCACAAAGAGTGCGAGACAGCCCAGGGGTGGCAGGAGTGACCTTTGGGGGGGGATTTCTCTGTACACTGACGGCGTGCTGTTCGCATTAGAGGATCCGGGGAGGATGCTTCCGAGCTTCTAGGAGGAGGCATGGCAGTTTGGGGAGGTCTTTGGGTTTCACAAAATCTTGTATCTGTTCCAGACCCTCCCACAGAACCCCCCAAAGTGGATGTTACTTTTTTTGCAAGGGGAGCTGCAGCAATTCGTATGGGCCAGTAAGTGTTCCATGATGAGCCTAGACCATAGCTGGTGCTCGCCTTTGAGGGGTGGTTTGGGGGTCCTGTGCCTGCTCCATTATTATCAGGCTGCACAGCTTCGGTACTTGGTTGGGTGGTCACCATCGGAGTCCGAAAAGTGGTGGTCATTTATGGACAGGGTCCTAGCAGGAACAGACCTGTGTAAGGTTCCCTTCTTGGCATGGATGCACCCATCGGCCAACAAATCTTTATCTATCACTGATAGCTTCGCCCACTTTGCAGGCTTTGGATGCAGTAGTGATTCGAAAAGGGATGACATCTTTCCCTTGCCTCCTCACACCTTTGATGGAGAATGGTGACTTTACCCCAGGCCTGGATGTTGTAACGTTCAAGGTCTGGCATAGGCCAGAGTGTTGTTCAGCGGGTCACTTTCTTGATGAGGAGAGCAATTCCTGAAGGGGAGGGATATTAGTACACCAAGATAAGGCACTGACTGATGCAACCCAGGTTGAGAGAGGTGGCACAAAGCTCTCTAACCCATTTCGAGAGATGGCTGCTACACAAGGACACATACAGGGTCCTAATTACAGAATTATATGGGCTAATATGGGAAGGGGAAGCTGATCTAAAGTCACCCTCACAGCTCCAGCGAGACCAAGGTGTGGGTAGACAGTTAAAAAGAATGGCTAGATATCTTTTACCTAGCATGACACACTGCATCAAACACTGCCATTATAGAGACAGTAATGAAAATCGTTTCATACTGGTACCTGACTCCTGAAAGATTATACCGGATGAACCCAGAACGGAGCGATAGGTGCTGGAGGGGATGTGATTTCCGGGGAACATTGCTACATATACTCTGGGAGTGCCCCAAGTTGAAACAATTTTGGGAGGAGGTATTGCTTGATATCAACACACATTTTGATACCAAACTACCTAGGTTTCCCTCATATAGTGCTTGGTCTCTCTAATTTGCTTACTTTTCCGCTGAGATCTTTACAAGGCAGGCACATAGCCCTGGCACTGGGTGCGGCACATCAATCCATGTTGGTTACATGGGGGATGGAGAGAGCAGCTCTGACTCAATTAAATTGGTTGAATAGGTTGTGGCATATTTTGGGGATGGAGAGACTTTCTTTGACCCTGGCCAAACGTGGCAACACATATCAGGAACTATGGAAACCGTTCCTCTGACTCCTCTCAGAGGAATTCTCAGAGCTCACCTGTCCTAGGTATTTGCGGCTGCTCCGTCTTACGGCACAGATGGAGTGATCCCAATGGGGGGGAGACAGTGAGATATAATACTACCCCAGACCTTTTCCTTTTCTTTGGTTAATAGATTTTTGTTTAGGCACCTGGGGCCTCATTTATGAGAAATGACGCATCGCTGCGTGAAAGCAGCGATGCGTCACTTCTCAGTGCGCACTCCTTGCGACATTCCTGATGCGTCATATTTAATGTATGAAGCATCATGTCGCAAGGAGTTACAGATACGTCAGTATTTCTGACGTATCTGTAAGCGCAAAAGTGACGCATTGCTGGAGTGTGTCACAAAAGTGACGCAACTCCAGCAATGCGTTCTTTCACATGGGGCAAGCCCCATGTGAAAGGGCCTGTGTCAGTCTTACGCCTGCTGTGAGGCAGGCGCAAGATTTTGACGCAACAGCGTCCTAAAAGTGACGCAGTGAAATCTCATAGATTTCACTGCGTCACTTCTACAACCCTTCCTTGTGTAAATACGCCCCCCTTGCATACATTATACCTGGCGCAGGTATAATGTGGTGCAGGGGTTTACAAAGTGACGCATCTACCTAGATGCGTCACTTTGTAAATATGGCGCAACAAGGAGCATTTTTTACGCCACTGGTGCGTCACAAAATGTGACGCACCGGCGGCGTAAAAGTGACGCACAGCCTCATAAATGAGGCCCCTGGAAGGGGGAGGAGGGTAAGTGGGTGGGGGGAGGGGAGCTACATTTAAAAGTTGATCGAGTAGTCCAATATAAAAGCGTAATGATATGATTTAATGTGTCTGTAATGCCTGACCCTTGGTTTCAATAAAACTAATTTAAACCTAAAACATATTTTGGGGCACTTTTATAAAAAACATGGTATTTTTACAAATGTGCCGATTTTGCGATTTTTTGCGAATCGTGAAATCCTGAGGGGTCACTGCGATGCATTAACAAGGCCTTATTTCAACATGGACACACTTCCCATATGAAAGAACCTCCAAACAAGCACTGGTAATACCAATAGTTTGGGGGCTTGTATTTTCAAGATGGTTGCTGCCTTGAGTGATATATGTGAGAGGTGGCACCTGGGTGGTACTAGTGAATGTTTACTTTTCACAGCCTGGGAATTTTGAGTTGCTGTGCTCCTACACATTACAACTGTTCCTATCTGAGGAAAATGCACTGCTATCACTGGTCCTGTAATAGTTGTTTGTGATAAGGAAACCTGTACTGAACCAATCCATTCCTGTTCTGTAGTATATGTTGGTGTTGACCGGCAAATACTTTTTTATTATGTAAAATCCTCAAAGATTGATACTGTGAAGGAAGAGAGGGAGAGTATAGGCGTAATGTGGTTAGATGTGCAGCTTGCAAAGGGAGGACGACTTAAGGAGCAAGAGAGAACAGAACAAAATGCTTACACCACATTGTTCAAAAGGGAACAGGATACAAGGGAGTGATCACAGAGTAGCACACTTTGACAAAAAGGAGTAGCTTAGTCTGCAGATAGTAAGGGCAATCGACATGGATGCGAGGAGAGACAATGTACAAAATGGAAAGTAGCAATGTCAGAGTGCGAGTAGTGATATGTGCCCGGATCTCACTGATGAGTTACCTTTTCAGAATCAAATAACCCTTTAGAACTGCTCAAGAGATTCTGGCTCTCCCTTTCTCTAATGTGTGTTGCCAGTCCAACTCCCAGGAGTGCAGGCATTCCACAGATCTCTCTGGCATGGCTTCTTCACCTCCACATGCCTCTCTAATGCCCTAAGCTTCCAATATTGAACCCACAGGCTTCGATGTACTGTACCTTACACAGGTACACATACATTACAGCATGCACACACAAACACATGTGCGCTGCGCAGTGCTGCATACTAACAAGATGTAGGCCAAGGGAGAGTTAGGTACACAGAAGTATAACTTTACTTGATTGGACAGGTAAGCCTTACTCCCATAACACATGGAAAAAAGGCCTGTTCACTCCTACTGATAATTATTACAAAAAATGATATGCTGCCACCACCTCGCTTGTGCTACTTCACTCTTGGTAAGGGCAGTAGCCCTTTACTATTACCAGGATAATGCTTTGTACACCCATCCCAGTTTAAAAAGATCACAATGCGTGAAAGGCATAGTTCATGGCGCACATGTATGATTTGTGTTAAGTCATGATGAAAAATCTCTACTAAAGATCCAAATATCACAGCAGCTGGGACATTCAGGGAATACATGAACATCCATCACCATGTTGGGGACATTTCTGTAGCAACAAACAAATATTCAAACAAGTAGCAGTTCAGGATGCAAAATTTTCATGTGAAAATGAACCATGTACATTGCACACAGTGCCAGTTCATGATTCTCACACACACACACACCCACACACACACACACACATACACATGTTACCATCCTTGTGGGGACTATGTGTGGATACCTGCCTTGTGGGGACTAACCCTTCCTAATGTTTTAAAAATATACCAATAGGGGCGTGGCTAGCAGCCGGCGATGGCGGCAGCATAGAAGGTGAGCTCCGTGGTTGAGGCGGCCTTCTAGACTATCCAACTACTGATCCGACGATCAGAATTTCCCTGCGGGAAGGTACCGAAGCCCAGGACCGGGCGGCACAAACGGCGGCAAGCAGAACGAAAATCCGATGGAGGGAAGTGGAGTTAGACGTGAAGCCCGCTCAGGCCGCAAAGGAGAACTGGAGCCGGGGAGCTGCCTGGTGCGGAAAGCCGACAGGAAGTGCTGCAGGCCGGGCACAGGAGCTCCGGAAATACCCGCTCATAGCCGAGTTCCGTGCGAAAGAAGAAACCTCGAGGTAGTGCCTACACTGGAGTTACTGTACCCGTGATTCAGATACGGAGCAGCAGTAAATATTGCCCGGCGAGTATCAGAAATGGACCTAACAGTCTGACGGAGGTGGACCGACCTACGGAATCCAGGGCCGGAGCCGCCATCTTTGACCTCCAGAAACCACGGTGACTGAGGTGCAGAGTTGCGGGAGAGCCCACCAGACTGCACAAGACCCTGAGCGAGTCACAGGGGTCAGCTGATGGACTAGACCGGCCACAATTCACCCGGTAAGGAGGAGTACTGACCCCTGGGCACCTATCGGGCGGCGGTGAAACTGAGGAGAGTAGCGCACCGGCATATCACCCCGACACAGATGCCTCTGATGAGACGCTGAGCCCCGGACACGGGCCCAGTCTTGAAGACACCCGCAACCCGTCGTGAGCCGCTGTGCTTCGGGCATCCCTACCGGGACAAAGGCGCATACAGCACTGTAGTGTGCCGCACCGCCCTGCAGCCCTCCTAAAGTACCATGCGCATTGCGGCCTGCGATGCCCCAGAGTAATACTGTAGGGAAACGCCGCATGAACATTCAAAACGGCAGACAAGTTGAAGCCTCCCCACTAAGACCGAGGGGAGTACGGCCTGAGAACTAAGGCTTCCGCAGGCGGCGACAGCTAAAAATTGACCGGGGGAGGCACGGCGGGGGCGGCACCCACGGGGGCGAACAACCCCAGACATCATTGCCGCGGACAACTTACGCCAGCGGGAGACGAGAAGAACATATACTCGGCAGATCTTCAGGCGACATAGACTCTACCACACGGACCGCAAACGGTCTGCACCCTGAACACGGTGAGCAGTGCTGGTCGCCCCTACCAATGGCCTGCTAGAAAGAAGGAGAAAATCAGTCGACTGGTGGAAATCGTAATTGCTCGGCCCAAAAGATTCGAGATATACGAGGGAAACTACAAGCATCCACCGGGGACACTTCCCAACGGACTCAGCTCCAGTGCAGACGCTTTTCATAGCGGATCTCCTGATACGTGACGCTACTGAAGTGACCACCGAAATGTCCGGTAAAGGGCCGAAGGGAGGGACCACACAGTCAGGCCTTGATAAATATGCTTATGACAAAGTGGAGAAGCGTGGCTCAGTGGTTAGAGGCGGCAGACCCAGAAGCTGAGATCGGCCGTGGACCAGGGTTTGATTCCCCGCCTCGGCGGGTCTCGGGCTCAAAAATTCCACTGAGTCGACAATTCTCGCTCTGGTGCCTACTCGACTCACAGGGTCACACTCTGCAACTCTGGGCAATAGCTTGCTTAATCTCCACTACGGCCCCTCGCGGCGGGATGCCTGGCTTTCACCTTGTGGATACCCGGCCGGGGTATCTCACAGGGGAATACCAGGACGGGTTCCCTAAGCAAGCGCCTTGAGGCCCCTGGGTTAAAGTGCGCTGTATAAATCGAAACACATTTACATTTACATTTACAAAGCAACCTCCTCTCCGACGGACGCTAAAGTACAGGCAAGCAAATCCGCAGAAACGGCGGGAGGTAAGAAAGCGACGCTGGATGATGTGATGCGAGCCCTGACACAAGTGCAGGCAACAATGGGTCCGATCTCAGCGGAAATAACACTAATCAGAGCGGACTTCCATAAAATGTCTGAAAAAATGAACACAATGGAGATCGTGACCAAATCTTTGGTGGAGAATGTATCAGAATTGCAAATAAGTATGGAACGGATCTTGAAGGAAAACAAGGAACTGCGTGAAAAGCTGGATGATCAGGAAGGGCGCTCGAGACGGAATAACATCCGCATAATAGGGGTTCCAGAATCGGAAGACACGAAGGTGATGGACCTGTATGTAGAAGAGCTGTTCAAACAAGAACTTAAGCCTAAAGGTCTATCCGACTTTTTCTCAGTGGAAAGGGCGCATCGAGTCCCGGGGGGACGTCCGAAACCGGGCAATGCCCCAAGACCGATCATTGCTCGGCTCTTCAATTTCAGAGACAGGGATGCGATCCTACAAGCAGCAAGGAACTCACCCCCCATTAAAATCCAAAACTCTACATTGGCTTTCTTTCCGGACTATACGGCGGAGGTCGCACGTAGGAGGAGGACATTCTTTGACGTGAAGAAGGAACTTAGGGCACGAGAGATTCCTTACTCAATGCTCTTCCCAGCCAAACTAAGGATAGTGGCAGACAATAGAACATGGTTTTTTGAAACGCCGGAGGCTGCGCAAGACTGGCTGGAAGGTTGGAGACCAACGGGCCAACCTCGCCATTCCAACAGGACAAACAAGCACCGCGCCAACGGATTTCGTCCGGGCTCCCAGGCATCCGGAGGAGAAATGGAGCTGCACTCACCTCTGAGCGAGACAATGGAGAATGAAGATAACGGAGAACAATAACTTCCCGATGATACCTTTGTAGGCCGAATACAACGCTGACCGGGCGAGCCACCAAGGACACTGGGCGGAGGTCCTCCGTGGACAAGAAGGGGGGCCGCTGACTCCGGAGAGTTCTTCACCCCAGCGAGCAAGTACTATGTTTTGGGTTTGGGTCAGGCACTCTGCTGAGTTGGGGGAGCAGGCAGTTCTAAGTCCGTTTAACAGGGGGGCAGGGAGGGGGGGAGTTGGGGGTTGGGAGGTTTTGCAAATTCTAGACTGTTTCACTGGTCAAGATTGGATACACGAGGCACATGTAAGAAGTATAGCTAGAACCCAGCAATTAACTCGAACTCAGTTAGTATGGCAAGCAGGTCC
Source organism: Lissotriton vulgaris (assembly GCF_964263255.1). Classification (NCBI taxonomy): domain Eukaryota; kingdom Metazoa; phylum Chordata; class Amphibia; order Caudata; family Salamandridae; genus Lissotriton; species Lissotriton vulgaris. The sequence goes on along the minus strand of NC_141695.1, from coordinate 1,230,761,460 downwards.
TTCCAACCACAGAAGCTATGGCACACACCACACGAGCTGACACAGGGAGGGGGGAATCTAGAATGGGACCAGTGGCACCGCTGCAATGCAGGTCTTGGAATGTGAGGGGACTAGGGGACAAGGTCAAACGAGGCTTAGTACTGCAAAATATAAAGAGGCTGAATCCTGCCCTGGTCCTACTACAGGAAACGCACTTAACAGGCGCAGCAGCGCATGCCCTAGATAGAAAAGGTTACCGTATGATAGTTCATTCGGAATTCACTAGGGGATCCCGTGGTATGGGGATCCTAATGCACCGATCTTCTAGATACATAGTCCAGTCCACGAAAATAGACACACAGGGACGCTTTGCAGCGCTACATGGACAGTGGGAGGGGAGGCCACTGAATGTGGTCTCGGTGTATATTCAGCCGGCACTGCACACAGTCGCTCTCCCAGAATTGGGAAAATTCCTGCTGGAGCTCCCGGAGGGAGATCTCATCATAGGGGGGACTTTAACGCGGTGGCACATGACGCAAAAGACAGATTCCCGGTACGAACGCAAACTCCCGGGCCTTCCCGGCTGACTGGCTTCCTAGAAGCACAGGGCTTGATAGACCTTTGGCGGCGGCTACACCCGAACAACCAACAGTACACCTACCACTCGGCGGTACATGACAGTCTATCGCGGATCGACTACTTCCTAACACTGGGGGACGGACTCCTCACTGTCGATGAAGTACAAATTAAGCCAAGGGGTATCTCGGATCACTCCCCGTTGACACTGACTCTCTCTAACCCCGAGCGGACCTGAAAGCGCATTTACCCGATATACCCGGGATACCTTAAGGTGCCACAAGTGGCTAAAGCGCTGAAAAAAGCGACGAGGTGCTACTTCGCGGAGAACGAAGGCTCAGTATCATCTCCCTCTGTCCTGTGGGAAGCCTATAAAACGGTTCTCAGGGGGCAAGCTATATCCACCATAACAAGGTATAAACGCACCCAGAAACAGGAATTAATAGACTTAGAAGATAGGCTTGCTAGGGCTAACGAAGAACATATGGCTGACCCGACGAGGGGCACTTTGCACACGCTCCGGTTGTGTCAGCAGCGTCATACTGATTTTGTACGCCATAGAGTAGTGGAGAATATGGCAGCCGCAGCGCACAGGATATACGATGTTGGAGATAAAGCTAGTAAACTCCTAGCCTGGCTATAAAAGAAACAGGGAGGACAGAGGAATATATTACAGTTGAAGGACCCTGCAGGAGCAATACAAACCGGTCCGTCACTGATAGTTGAACTACTGGCAGACCACTTCCGAAAAGTATATTCCCCTGAGTTAGATATTACACAGGAAATGGCAGAGACAGCTCTCTTGGGAATACCCACCCGCACCTTGTCACAAGACAATGTGGACGAGCTGGAGACAGACCTAACCGTTGAGGAGTTACAAATGGCTATCGCAGCACTACACTCGGGGAAAGCGTTGGGCCCCAACGGGATACCGATCAAATGGTACAAAATCATGTCAGAGGCGCTTAGTAAACCCCTACTCAACATGTTAACAGACAGTTTGGAACGGGGACAATTGCCGCCTGACCAACGAGTAGCTACCATAGTAGCCATCCCGAAACCCAGCAAACCACCTGAGGAGTGCGGCTCGTACCGTCCGATATCCCTCCTTAACGCTGAAAGCAAAATCTTGGCGAAACTGCTGGCCAACAGATTATTGCCTCATCTAGCACACCTAATACATCCAGATCAGTCGGGGTTTATGCCGCACAGGAGTACGGCGCTGAATCTCAGGCCCGAGCCCCGTTATTGATGGAGCCAGCGGCAGTCCTCTCGCTTGACGCCAAAATGGCGCTTGATTTGGTAGAATGGCGCTACCTCTTTGCGGTCCTAGAACATATGGGCTTCGGCCCAAAATTCGTATTGTGGATCAAGCTATTGTATAAGAACCCTCTGGCGCGAGTGACGGCGAACGGTCACATCTCCCGAGAAATACCGCTAGCAAGGGGTACGAGGAAAGGCTGCCCGCTCTCGCCGCTACTGTTCGCCTTGGTACTGGAGCCTTTGGCCACTATCATTAGGACTACCCGGCTACTGCGGGGCATAGACTGGGGAGACAACTGGGAAGATAGAGTGTCGCTATATGCCGACGATATGGTAATTTATTTAACGGACCCGGAATTAGGGACTCCAGTCTTACTGGCACTCTGCGAGAGGCACGGAATGGCCTCAGGTTATAAAATTAATTGGACGAAATCGGTGATTTACATGCTGCACGGACCGCTGCCGAACCTTAGAGAGGACTGCCCATTAATACTAGAGACCGCCTCCTTCAGATACCTAGGGATCCAAATCACGCGGGACCACACGACCTTTCATGACCTGAATCTAAGGCCGCTGCTCGAAAGGTTGAAATCGGATGTGAAACATTGGAAGGCCCTCCCATTAACGTTGTTGGGCTGGGCGGCGCTATTCAAGATGATGGCACTGCCCCGTTTTCTATATGTCTTAGAGAACACACCGGCGATGGTCCCCTTGTCGTTCTTCAGGCAGATATCAGGTCAACTGTCAGGCCTACTATGGGGGAATCAACCGGCTAGGGTCGCGCATGTGAAACTGATTAGAGACTGATACAGTGGGGGGATAGCCCTCCCAAACCTGGAATTATACTACTGGGCGGCACACCTCAAGGTGATCAACCAGTGGATACATGTGCCGCAGGAAGACCTGGCATACCTCGCAGACAGGCGGCAGCTAGGTATTAACACCCTTCTGGCCCCGCTCTACAACAAGGGATTGACAGCAAAACTGATAGGTCCGACTAAACACACGGCGAAGTTGTGGCATAAAGCACAAACAAGACTGAAATGGGACGGTGTGATTACACAGCTTACACCATTGTGGGACTCCAAAGCACTGGGCAACCTGAGACTCAGTAAGGGGTTTACCCAATGGGATAACATCGGGATATCCACGGTGGGTGATATGTGGACGAAGGATGGGGTAGTTCCGTTTGAGACCCTGAGAGAGCAGTACAATTTAGGTGTTAATGAAACGTACCGATACATACAGATTAGACATGCATTAATGACTGCAATTGAAACAGGTACTAAGGTCCCGGAGTCTGCTCCGTTGGAAGACCGCTTACTCACAGACTACATGGAAACCAGCGCCACCTCCCTCACCTATCGCAAGCTTATAAATAATCTACCCGACCCATTATAAAAACTGAAAGAGAAATGGGAGGACGAAATAGGCGAGATGGATGAGACAAACTGGAATGCTGCAATGGCGTCACCTAGAGAAGCTGGTATTTCGGCAAGATTTAGGCTAGCGCAGTTTAAAATATTACACCGAGTATACTACACACGCACCACCCTGCATGAATTTCAGAGGGCAGACCACCCTTACTGCCTGAGGAACTGCGGAGAAGAAGGCACACTGTTCCACACACTATGGTCCTGTCCCAGCATGGTAGAATACTGGCGGCAGATACTACGCACTACTTCCCAGACTTTAGAAATCTCCATCACGCCTGACCCAAGAGTGTGTTTGTTGAATATATGGGGCCCGAACAACCTGACGCCGCACGGACGGCAATGGGTGGTTATCGGAATGATGCTGGCAAAGCGAGACATTGCGCAAAAATGGGGGGCATCAGAAGTACCAACCTTGGCGCAGTGGTGCAGAAACATGGATATGCTCATGATGGTGGAGAGAGCGGTGTACCAACAAAGAGCGTGGAACAAAATATGGTCGCCTTGGAACACATATAGAGGGGATCTGTGTGAGCCACTGCCAGAGGAGGAGGATATAGATAGTTCAGGGGATGAAGATGAAACGGATTAGGTGGGAAGGGAAGGTGGGGCTGAGAAACGATAGGAGAGGTTCCAGGACTTCCCATGCTCTCCCTGTATGGACAATGGGCATGCGAACTGTGGGATACGAGGACTTAACAGCTATACTGTAACAGCTAATCAAGGCGATGTTTATATTGAATGCTGCGGAATATCCAATCTATGTACCTAAGAGTTGAATGTTTAAAAAAAAATGAAAAAGTTGCGCTAGCGGTTGGATGTAGCTGAATGTTGACACTGCACCAACGAGTGAATATTCCTTCTAATGCATTTGTCTTGATGCAACAATAAAAATAAAAAAATAAAAAAAAGTATACCAATAACAGAAAAATGTTAAGAAAAAATTCATAATGCAGGATCCTGCTTTAATTCTGTAAATATATTGGTTTTTAACCACGAGCACAGAACCATCATTGTGGGGACTTGGACATGTGCTACCATCCTTGTGGGGACTTACTCAATAATTCTCATTTGTGATTAATTATATTCATAATTTAATGGATAAATGCTAAGTTTCAGTGTCATACATATGTTAGATGATACTTTAGTCAAAATTGAATAGCTCATTATGTCCTAGGTGCACCTAGAAAAGGAATTTTTAAAATAATGCATTTCACAGCAGAAAATTATAGAACATCAAGTGCATGGAAAGGGATTCACGGATATCTAGCCTATTAATGAGGCCTCGCAAACATTAAGTACTATGGAAACAATACGTAGTTAAATTAATTTAAAGGCTAAAGATCCTGCAATGGGGTCGGATGGAAAAACCAAGTTGCCATCTGACCAGCTTGTTGTTTTTCCTCAACTTCACCAATTAGCATCATCTTCGTATGGATGTGCATTAATAGTCCACAAAGATGTGTCATGATAATATAATAATATTCTAGAGCTGACAGAGTAAGTGTGTGATCATAATAATTTTAAAGCCCCCACAGAGACAGTGCATGATTATATTGACACCCAGGTCCCCATTGATATTGTGTTTTTGGTGTACGATGATAGTCATGTTACAGTTCATGCAGAAATAGCACTATTACAGTAATGCCCAGGTCCCACAGAGATGGTGTGCAATTATAGGAATGAAGATTAGGGGGTGTGGGGAGCACTCCTGCTTTCTCTAAATGATCCATCCGATATTAACATATTCCTCCTTAGCGTGCTGGTCGGATTAGTGCCAAAACCCTGCGACACCTGTTATAAAGCGAATAAAGGGGGCAACATTGCCCCGCCTGCCGCACAATTGCTTGATGCCATCTGGCAATAACTTCATTATTTCACCAATATTTTACCATCATCCATAATTAATCCATTTGTCCAAAAGTTTTCACATCTTTAACTTCAGTCCACACACGGGATCTTTATGCCTTTTTCAGTTTTCTAATGAGAATGCTGTGCCCATCCAGGCCTCTTGCACAAACACAACAGATGCAGGGGTTCTTCAAAAACAGCGTTTATTTAAAAAAAACAATGCATTTCGAGCATCAAGTGCTCTTCGTCAGGGTACGCTGGAATCAATACAGAAACACATTCATTAACATCCTTGCAATATTCGGTTGATTACATCATCATGCTTTAATGACACTTGGTACTTAATAACTCCTTTGTGGCTTAACTTTATTTACTTCACGTTAAAAACATCCTGCTTGCAAAACAGTCTGTAAGACCAGTCCCAACTAATTAATTGTCAAAAATGTGTTGACACCAACTTCAAATGCGGAACATATCATCTCCCCCTAGGTCTGTATTACTACTATCCTGCTGCTCTCGTGGTTACTGCCCAAAAGATTATACTTTCCGATTCCTTATTAACACCTCTTTTTGCATATTTGATTTGCTCTACACTCCCCGTGTTTGCTAACACTTTATGTGAACACGTGCGTCATTATCCATGGGTTCCCATTCCATACATTCTCCTCTATCGACTTTTTGCTTCCTCATCGGCTCCTCTCCTAAACTGATTCCTGCTTCCATTCACACAACACGCAGACGCTCGAACTCACTCACATAAAAACCATAATCATGCTCTCATATTTCCCACCCAAAACGATCCCGCTAACTTCCACTACCACACTGTTCAATGTTCCAACCAAACATACACCCTCCAGTCCTCTTATTACCTAAATCAAATACATCCTCATACCTGTTTCTGGCGTTTTCACCACCTGCCTCTCTACTGCTAAACTTATTTTAGAGTGTTTGCTGTTTGTTGATAGCATTTTTACTGTAGCGCATCGTAGCGCTGGTTTATTTGTCACCTTACCGACACCATTTGCCTGCTGCCTGCCTCTCTACTGTTAGACCTGCTTTAAAGTGCTTGCTGTGTGTTTAGCGCGTTTCACTGTAGCGCTCCGCTGTGCTCCCCCCTCCGCCTCCATCTTGATTGTTGTTGTTGTTGTCCTCGTGTGTCCGCCCCGCCTCCCAGCTGAGACGCCGTCCCACGAGCCTTATAGAGCGCCTCTCCCCCTCAGCGCGCTGTGACTCACTCTTCTCCTCGAGCCGAGTGGTCGCTCCCAGCAGCCCCTGCCGGTCCCCGGTATCGTAGCGCTGGTTTATTTGTTACTTTACCGACACCATTTGCCTGCTGCCTGCCTCTCTACTGCTAAACTTATTTTAGAGTGTTTGCTGTTTGTTGATAGCATTTTTACTGTAGCGCATCGTAGCGCTGGTTTATTTGTCACCTTACCGACACCATTTGCCTGCTGCCTGCCTCTCTACTGTTAGACCTGCTTTAAAGTGCTTGCTGTGTGTTTAGCGCGTTTCACTGTAGCGCTCCGCTGTGCTCCCCCCTCCGCCTCCATCTTGATTGTTGTTGTTGTTGTCCTCGTGTGCCCGCCCCGCCTCCCAGCTGAGACGCCCTCCCACGAGCCTTATAGAGCGCCTCTCCCCCTCAGCGCGCTGTGACTCACTCTTCTCCTCGAGCCGAGTGGTCGCTCCCAGCAGCCCCTGCCGGTCCCCGGTATCGTAGCGCTGGTTTATTTGTTACTTTACCGACACCATTTGCCTGCTGCCTGCCTCTCTACTGCTAAACTTATTTTAGAGTGTTTGCTGTTTGTTGATAGCATTTTTACTGTAGCGCATCGTAGCGCTGGTTTATTTGTCACCTTACCGACACCATTTGCCTGCTGCCTGCCTCTCTACTGTTAGACCTGCTTTAAAGTGCTTGCTGTGTGTTTAGCGCGTTTCACTGTAGCGCTCCGCTGTGCTCCCCCCTCCGCCTCCATCTTGATTGTTGTTGTTGTTGTCCTCGTGTGCCCGCCCCGCCTCCCAGCTGAGACGCCCTCGCCCCTCCCCCCCACCATCCATTTATGGCCAATGCCCCCACGCGCAGCGTCCACGCGCTACGTACACGCCGAAGGTGCGCCAAAGGTAAGCCCGTCTACGCCCGTCCGCGCCTGGACCGCGCCTAGCGCCAGACCCCCTGCCCTTCGCGCTGCCCAACCCCCCCGCGTTACCTACGATGCCGCCACCCTCCTAGCCCTTAACCCCGGTCGCGCCCCCAATTGCGTCCAAGCCGCTCCCGGACACACCCATGGACCGTTCACCTGCTTCTCCTGCAAATTTAGCTGCACCGACAACATCTCCGCTACGACCACACCACAGATTCCCGACCCCAACCACCTACAATGCATCCTTCTCAACACCCGCTCGGTCCACAGACACGCCATTGACCTATGGAATCTACTAGACACCGTCTCTCCAGACGTCGCCTTCCTAACGGAAACATGGATGAACGCTTCCTCCGCCCCTGACATCGCCATCGCTATCCCTGATGACTATAAGATCACACGCAAGGACCGCACCGACCATACAGGAGGAGGAATCGCTATCGTCCATAAGAAATCCATCCGCATCTCCACCAGCTCCGACGCCAACCTCGCCAACTCTGAACACCTTCACTTCCAGATCCACATCAACCCCAAGACCACACTCAGAGGCACCCTCCTCTACAGACCACCAGGACCCCGCGCAAAATTCAGTGAAGACATCACGGACTTCATCACCCCACACGCGCTCCCCTCCAAAGACTACATCCTTCTGGGAGACCTCAACTTTCACCTTGAAAAATTCAACGACCACAACACCGCCACCATATTAGACAACCTCACCAACCTCGGTCTTAAACAACTGGTCACTTCCCCCACCCACATCGCAGGTCACACACTCGACCCCATCTTCACCTCCAGCAACCATGTCTCCTTCAGCCACACTACGGATCTCCTCTGGACTGACCACAGCTGCGTTCACTTCACCTACAACAAGCCGAAACCCACCAACCACCTCCAACCTACTCTGCAAAGAAATTGGAACAAAATCACCATCGACCAGATCTCCTCATCGCTTCTTCTAAACACCCCAACCCACTCTTCTAACGCCAACGAAGCCGCCTCCAACCTCACCCTGTGGTTATCCAACACCGCCGACACCTTAGCACCACTGAAAAAACGTCAACACAAACCTGGCAACAAGAAGGCCTCATGGTTCAACGAGGATCTCAAGAAATCCAAGAAACTGTGCCGCTCCCTTGAAAAGGCCTGGAAAAAAGACCCATCCACCAGCAACAAGGACGCCTTCAAAAGCGCCACCCGTACTCACCACCAACTAATCCGAAAAGCCAAGAAAACAGCATTCAAGGATCGACTTGACAACAACGCCCACAACAGCAAGGAACTTTTCAACATCGTCAAGGAATTTTCCAACCCCTCGGCCAATTCCAACGACATCACCCACTCTCAAACCCTCTGCGACTCCCTAGCATCTTTTTTCCACAGCAAGATTGCTGACATCCACAACAGCTTTGACAACCAATCCGGAAGCCAACCCACCCTACCATCTGCTGACCATCTTCCCACAGTAAACACCCTTAACGCCTGGCACCCAATCTCCACTGAGGACACCATCCGCCTGATGAATTCCATCCACTCTGGATCCCCCACTGACCCATGCCCTCACCACATCTTCAACAAAGCAGACTTCGTCATAGCTCCGCACCTCCGAGACGTCATCAACTGCTCCCTCAACTCCGCTACCTTCCCAGAAGACTGGAAACACGCTGAACTCACCGCCCTTCTGAAAAAACCTACAGCAGACCCCACCGAACTCAAAAATTACCGCCCCATCTCGCTTCTTCCATTCCCGGCCAAAGTCATCGAGAAAGCCGTCAACAACCAGCTCGCCGCCTTCCTCGAAGCCAACAAATCACTCGACCCCTCACAATCTGGCTTCCGAGCCAAACACAGCACTGAGACCGCCCTCATCGCAGCAACAGACGACATTCGAACTCTACTGGACAATGGAGACACAGTCGCCCTCATCCTCCTCGACCTCTCTGCAGCCTTCGACACAGTCTGCCACAGCACCCTTTTACAACGCCTCAGAAACATCGGAATACAAGGTAAAGCACTGGAATGGATCACCTCGTTCCTCACCGGAAGAACCCAGAGAGTCCGCCTCCCACCATTCAAGTCAGAGGCCACTGAAGTCATCTGCGGCGTACCTCAAGGATCCTCACTCAGTCCCACCCTCTTCAACGTATACATGAGCCCCCTCGCGGCCATCGCCCGCCAACACAACCTCAACATCATCTCTTACGCGGATGACACTCAACTGATCCTCTCTCTCACCAAGGACCCCAGCACCGCCAAAACTAACTTACATGAAGGAATGAAAGAAGTCGCCGAATGGATGAAACAAAGCCGTCTGAAACTGAACTCAGACAAAACAGAAGTCCTCATCTTAGGTACATCCCCCTCTGCATGGGACGACTCCTGGTGGCCGGAAGCCCTCGGAAAAGCACCCATCCCGACAGACCACGCACGGAACCTTGGCGTCATCCTAGATTCTTCACTCTCAATGAACAGACAAGTCAGCGCCGTATCCTCTTCCTGCTTTAACATTCTTCGCATGCTCAGAAAAACATTTCGCTGGATCCCCTCCGAAACAAGGAAAACAGTCACCCACGCTCTAGTCACGAGCCGACTGGACTACGGAAACACCCTCTACGCAGGTACCACCGCAAAACTCCAGAAGAAACTACAACGAATCCAAAACGCCTCAGCCAGGCTCATATTAGACATCCCACGCAACGAACACATCTCTGGTCACCTTAAAGACCTCCACTGGCTACCCGTCAATAAGAGGATCACTTTCCGACTGCTCACCCACGCACACAAATCACTCTACGACATCGGACCAGATTGCCTCAACTCCCGACTATCCTTCTACACCCCCTCCCGCCAACTTCGCTCTTCCAGCCAAGCCTTCGCCACTGTACCTCGCATCAACAAGACCACCATGGGAGGCAGATCCTTTTCATACCTGGCTGCCAAAACATGGAACTCACTCCCCGCTTACCTTCGCCTCACCCAGAATCACCTAGCGTTCAGAAAGCAGCTTAAAACGTGGATATTTGACAAATAATCCTCCTCCCCTTCCTAAGCGCCTTGAAACCCTCTGGGTATGTAGTGCGCTATACAAATCTTATGACTTGACTTGACTTGACTCTGTCAGCCCAGTTCGTTTCTCTCAATGACCCAGGTAAACCACCCTTATTTAACTCCCTCCCTCTCTGGGCCCCTCCTTTCAATTAAGTTCTGATTACTTTTTCGCTGTGAGGACGATATAATTAGTGCCTACAAACCCAATCAGGACTGTATTTCCCATAATGCAATACTCTCTCATGTTTGCTACAACGTGATGTTATTTGATATTATCACTATTTTCGAATAAGGCATTCATCTACATTTGAGCCACAATTTTTCCAAGTAAAGTAGTGTTTTTTGATGTCCATATCCTGATCAACGTTGTCTCCTCCGTGAACCCAGGTCTTTACTCCGTCAGTGTGGAAAGTCTTTTACACTCGTTTTTTTCTGCTCTTCTATGATATTGTGGGTGCTTCCCCATTTTGGGTTTAAATTCATAATCAAGATTAGGGGGTGTGGGGAGCACTCCTGCTTTCTCTAAATGATCCATCCGATATTAACATATTCCTCCTTAGCGTGCTGGTCGGATTAGTGCCAAAACCCTGCGACACCTGTTATAAAGCGAATAAAGGGGGCAACATTGCCCCGCCGGCCGCACAATTGCTTGATGCCATCTGGCAATAACTTCATTATTTCACCAATATTTTACCATCATCCATAATTAATCCATTTGTCCAAAAGTTTTCACATCTTTAACTTCAGTCCACACACGGGATCTTTATGCCTTTTTCAGTTTTCTAATGAGAATGCTGTGCCCATCCAGGCCTCTTGCACAAACACAACAGATGCAGGGGTTCTTCAAAAACAGCGTTTATTTAAAAAAACCAATGCATTTCGAGCATCAAGTGCTCTTCGTCAGGGTACGCTGGAATCAATACAGAAACACATTCATTAACATCCTTGCAATATTCGGTTGATTACATCATCATGCTTTAATGACACTTGGTACTTAATAACTCCTTTGTGGCTTAACTTTATTTACTTTACGTTAAAAACATCCTGCTTGCAAAACAGTCTGTAAGACCAGTCCCAACTAATTAATTGTCAAAAATGTGTTGACACCAACTTCAAATGCGGAACATATCATCTCCCCCTAGGTCTGTATTACTACTATCCTGCTGCTCTCGTGGTTACTGCCCAAAAGATTATACTTTCCGATTCCTTATTAACACCTCTTTTTGCATATTTGATTTGCTCTACACTCCCCGTGTTTGCAAACACGGGGAAAAAAGATGATATGTTCCGCATTTGAAGTTGGTGTCAACACATTTTTGACAATTAATTAGTTGGGACTGGTCTTACAGACTGTTTTGCAAGCAGGATGTTTTTAACGTAAAGTAAATGAAGTTAAACCACAAAGGAGTTATTAAGTACCAAGTGTCATTAAAGCATGATGATGTAATCAACCGAATATTGCAAGGATGTTAATGAATGTGTTTCTGTATTGATTCCAGCGTACCCTGACGAAGAGCACTTGATGCTCGAAATGCATTGGTTTTTTTAAATAAACGCTGTTTTTGAAGAACCCCTGCATCTGTTGTGTTTGTGCAAGAGGCCTGGATGGGCACAGCATTCTCATTAGAAAACTGAAAAAGGCATAAAGATCCCGTGTGTGGACTGAAGTTAAAGATGTGAAAACTTTTGGACAAATGGATTAATTATGGATGATGGTAAAATATTGGTGAAATAATGAAGTTATTGCCAGATGGCATCAAGCAATTGTGCGGCCGGCGGGGCAATGTTGCCCCCTTTATTCGCAATTATAGGAATGCCCAGGTCTCCACAGAGATAGTGTGGTATCATAATCATGTTCAAGTCCCCACAGAGATGATGTGTGATCATAGTCATGTTCAAGTACCCACAGAAATAGTGTGTTAATATAAGGATGCCCGGGTCCCCACAGAAATAGTGTGTGTTTATAGTCATGCTCAAGTCCCCACAGAGATAGTGTGTTACTATAGGGATCCCGGGTCCCCACAAATACAGTGTGTGATTATAGTCATGCTCAAGTCCCCACAGAGATATTTTGTTACTATAGGGATGCCCGGGTCCCCACAGAGATAGTGTGTGATTATAGTCCTGCTCAAGTCCCCACAGAGATAGTGTGTTACTATAGGGATGCTCGGGTCCCCCCAGAGATAGTGTGTGATTATAGTCATGTTTAAGACCCCACAGAGAGAGTATTATGATAGTGTTCTTTAAATCCCTGTATAGATAGTGTATGATAATAGTCATTCTGAAGTTTAATTAGAAATAGTATGTCATTATAGAATTGCATCAGAACCCCACAGATAAAACACTTCATTATAGTCACTCTCAAGTCCACATAGGCATAATGTGTGATTATATTCATGTTCATGTCCCCTCAGAGAGGCTGTGTGATTATTGTTGTGTTACATCTTTGCAGAGATAGTATGTGATTACAGTCATGTTCAAGTTCCCACATAGAGAGTGTTAACACAATAATGTTAAGTTCTTGCTATTATAATAGTTGTGCTCAGGTTCCTGCAAAGGTAATATGTAATTATAGTGTTGCCCAGGTGACTGCTCAGATAGTGTGCAGTTAGAGCCATGTTCAAGTGATGCAGAGATATGTGATTATTGTGAAGCCCGGGTCCCCAAAGTGATAGTGCGTGATAATAGGGATGCCCACAAAGATAGTGCTTATAGACCTATAGAGAAAGTGTGCGATAGCTGTCAAGCACCAGTTCCTATAGGGACCGTCTTTTATGATATACACGTTGATGTCCCTGCAGAGATAGTATGTGATGATAGTCATTTTCAAGTCCCACAAAGTTAATGTCTATTGATGCCGAGGTCCCCACAGAGATAAAGTGTAATTATAGACATGCCAGGTCCCCATAGAGATATGTGTGATGATAGTCATGTTCAATTACTCATAAAGATAGTGTTTGATTATATTGCTGCCCAGGTCCCCACAGAGATAGTGTGTCATTATAATCATGTGCAGGTCCCTACAGAGATAGTGTGTGAATATATGGATGCATAAGTCCCCACAGAGATAGTGTGTGATTATAGGGATACATAGGCACCCACAGAGATAGTGTGTAATTATAGGGATGCCCAGGTCCTTACAGATTTAGGGGCTTATAAGGATTGCGGATTTCCCGCATCCTCTGTGCCGGCGGAAGCCACCGCCGGCCCGGAGCATGCAGAAAATCCACAGCGGTCTCACCAAAGACCCACCGCCACATTAGGATGGCTGGTGGGTCCTGGTTTCCGTCTGCAGCTTTTCCGCCGCGGCTGGCTTACAATCGTGGCGGAAAAGCACTAATATGGTGAAGGTGTCTTTCAGACACCGTCAGCCAGATTAGGATGGGCTCAGATACATGCTTTTCCGCGGCGGCTTTTCCGCCGTGGAAAAGCATGTGTAACTTCGCTGCGGGGGCCCGTTGCGGGCCCCCTAGGTGAAGGGGGGGTGGACATGGTGGGTACCTATGGTACCCCCCTGCATTTGTATGCAGAAAGCGGCAGGCACCGCGCAGTGCCTGCCACTTTCCACATACAAATGCAATGCGTGCATTTTTAACATTGCTGTGGGTGCAGCTTGAAGCCGCACCCGCCACAATGTTAAAAATAGAGAATGTGACCGCCAGGGTGGCGGTCACATCCTAATTGCACAGGAGGGAACCCCGCATGCCATGCGGAGGTTCCCTCCTACTCTGGGTGTCCGCGATCCTAATGGGCTCCATAGTGTGTGATTATAGGGATGCCAGGTCTCCACAGAGATAGTGTGTGATTATAGGGTGCCAGGTCCCCACAGAGATAGTGTGTAAATATAGAGATGTCCAGGTCCCCACAGAGTTGGTGTGTGATTATAGGCATTGCAGGTCCCCACAAAGATAGTGTGTAATTATAGGGATGCCCAGGTCCTTACAGATATAGTGTGTGATTATAGGGATGCCAGGTCTCCACAGATATAGTGTGTGATTATAGGAATGCATAGGCCCCCACAGAGATAGTGTGTGATTATAGGCATTCCAGGTCCCCACAAAGTTAGTGTGTAATTATAGGAATGCCCAGGTCCTTACAAATATAGTGTGTGATTATAGGGATGCCAGGTCTCCACAGAGATAGTGTATGATTATAGGGTGCCAGGTCCCCACAGAGATAGTGTGTAACTATAGAGATGTCCAGGTCCCCACAGAGTTGGTGTGTGATTATAGTGTTGTCACAGTCCCCACAGAAATAGTGTTTGATGATAGTCTTCTTCAATTCCTCACATAGATAGTGTTTGATTGATTATATTGATGCCCATGACCCCACAGAGATAGTGTGTGATTATAGACTTGTCCAAGTCCCCACAGAGACGGTATTTGGATACAATGATGTTCAAGTCCCAACAGTGATAGTGTGTGATTATAGTTATTATGAAGACTCAATCAGATAGTATTAGTCTGGTGGCTTAGCAAACTAATTTAGCCACTTCAGCAGTGGGGGCTCCTCCGCTATGGTGGAGGACAGCTCCCCACTGCTTTAAAGCAGTACACTGTAAAAAATAAAATGATAATAACAAACCTTATTATCATTTTATTTTTAGTATTCCAGTTTGTTAGATATGGGGTTCCTGGTTGGCTAGGGTATATACCTAAGCTAGGCAGAACCCACTACTCTAGTCAGGGTAGGGGAGTTACACACCGAAGATAACCCCTACTCAACCGTCCTTGGTAGCTTGGCAGAGCAGCAAGGCTTATCCCAGAGGCAATGTGTAAAGCGTTTGTGCAACACACTCACACAACAGTGACATACTAGGCACACCACAAAAAGAGACTCCGCACTAGGTTATATTAAAATATCATTTGCATTATTTTTAAAAATACATTAGACCAAAATCACATAAATCACTGTGCCACTAGGCACTTAGTCATGACATCACATAAAGTCATACACCACTTTTGTCAATCGGGCAATTGTCATAGTTCTTGATGTTAGTGAACTTTAGTACATACTTATTAGTGAACACCACATTAAAAACATTAGGCCTAACATTACAGTTAGTGCAATCAAGACAATACCCATTAGGTGTACATGATGCCGCAAGAGCCAGTTTCACCAGTCTGACAATGCAATGTTTAGGATAGGTGCTTCCAGTTTTGTTAACAGCCAACCACTTCGCCTGCACATTCCCCCTTGTTCCTTCTACACGGAAACACTTCACTGGTTTCAGCAGATACAGGGAAAATTACAGGAATTACTAAGACTCCCTACAGAGCAAGAAAACAGCAAAAGGTCTCCCGCCTGCACAACAGGGCAAACACGCTGTCTATAGATGCTTGTGCTCACCAGCGTAATAGGGACACTGGCCTGCATTCTCTGCAAGGAAACACTGCACCGGTTTCCATGGAAGCAGGGGAACGGTGGGAAGTACTGGGGCACCCTACTGGGCAGGAAAACACCAAAAAATGTCACCCCTGCAGATTAGCCCAGCGGGAGTTCTGTATGTTGGCGAAAGCAAACCATCCATGGGTGTTCGTGATATCTAGCGTGATGGGTCCGCCAGCCTGCACTCTTCATCACAACACGGCCGGATGGCAAGGGGAGCTCAATGCCCTCGGTGCAGCTCCCTAGTGTGGCATGGGTGCCAAGCTCTTCATGTTTCGCTGCAGGTGAACAGGTGTGGCTGGGAGTCTCTTTCCTTCCTTAGCAACACCCGCACCCAAGCCTGGTATCCAGCTAGGGCCTTGCGTTGGCCCGATGTGAAAGAGGCTGAATGGAGACCACGAGGCTCCCGTCCCTTGCAGGTGCGGCTGGGCCCTGCTTTTTTCTGACGTCAGAAGGAACTCCCGGTCCGGGATTCCCTGCAGTTAGGACGCGGCCTTGCAGCCCGGGGCCACGTAGCAGAACACCGGCTGCAGGCCCACATAAACAAAGCCGGCAATACAGTAGGAGAGGGACAGCGCTTCGTTTTGTTCAACTCTCCCCTTCCGTTGTTTAGGCCCCAGAGGAGAGGGCGACGCTGCCCTCGCTGCAGGGCAAAAAAAATCTCCTCTCCGGGGTGAGTACAAAGTGCGCCCACTCCTTGGGCAACAGAATTGAAAGAGCTTACCATGCACAATTAGCAAAATGGGAGGCTAGCACTATCTCGTCCCTGGAGACACAGGAGCAAAGAACAGGGCTCAGACGCACCAGCACGCAGGGTCCCTTTAGCAGAGTGGCAGTCCATTCAGCCACCCAGAAGGCAGCAGGTTAGTCCCACAAGCAGGTAGTCCTAAATGGCGGTTTCTCCTGGCACACAGCAGTCCTTTGGGCATGATCCACATGCAGTGTCTTCTTATTTTAATGGGGTCACAGCCCCTGTATTTATAGTGCCAAAGTCTTTGTTCTGGGGGCACTTCAACAACATATTAGAAGTGCTCAACACCTCCAATCAGATTGTAACCCCTGGCCCCAGACACACCAAAATGGGCAGAGACCACATTGTAGAAGAAAGGCACAGCCCAAGTCAGGTGCAACTCCTCCCACAACTACAAATGCAGACCAGGCCTATGCAGGTGCAAGAGAAACTCCTCCCGCTACTCTAAATTCAGCCAAGGTCTATTCAGCCTAGAGTCCCCAAGGAAAGGCAGGATACACCTCTACCACCCTTGTAACTGTCGAGAGTGAATGCACATCCCATCTCTTCTGTCAGTCAAAACCAGACTGTCAATACAGATCCAGACAGGGCACAAAGACTCATAAGCACACAGAAATGCCTACTTCTAAAAGTGGCGTTTCTAAAATAGTAATAATAAATTTGCTATTAGCAGGATTTATCACTACTATTCCAAACATACCAAACATGGTCACTGTACCCCTCTCATGTCAGGAATTACCACTTAAGAACATATCAGGAAATCCCCAATGCAACCCTAGGAGAGGGCATCCTCACTGCAGTGAGAAACTAAATAGGCTGTTTGTCACTACCATGACATGCCACATAGTTAAGGTATATGTCTAGGCTATCTGGTTTTAGGTTTAAACCTATAATAACTGATAAAACCCCACAGAAAGGAAAATAGTAATCACTGGTGTAATTATATAAACACTGAAAAAACACCTTTGCAACCACAAACTAAGTGCCATTCATGGAAAGAAAAAGATGAGGGAAAGATTCATTTTTAAAATTTCTTCCTGAAGGGGCCAATACAATATAACTTTGTTATACAAGGTAGCATCAAGAAAGACTGGGTTAACATTATTCTGCTTGAGTTTTGTTGTTCAGGGTTGTCACTAAAACATTGTCTCTTCTTCCTTCTGCTTTTTTCAGATTTGTGGTCTTTGGTCTAAATATGCAGTATTTAGAAGCATGTTTTAGGTCTTGTTTAGTTATTTTATAAACTGTAGAGAATTGGGAAATATCAAAATCAGATTTGAAATGTTGGCTACATTTAATTTAACTAATAGGTAAAATGGCTGGTTTCATAAGAATCTTTCCTAATATGTACCATCACATTTACCCACAAACAGAGAATGGGTGAAATCCTTTCATACATTTTCATACATCAGCTCCTTTTTCTAGTGAGTGAGTATTGATTGTAAGTGAATTGCCAAACACCCCAGTCTTTAAACATTCAATGCAAGATGTAGTGACAGGTATATGTGAAAAGAATGTTGTCACCAAGCATCTGAGATAGTGGTGAAAACATGACACCAGGTGTTTGGTAAACATGGAACGCAGTGTCATTTGGAATGCTGTTGAAAAAAATTCCATCCAAGTTCCAAAAAAATTGTAGTGATACTGTTTGTATTTGCAGTAATTCAGCTACATAGATGAAAATGTTGTATGATGGTCTGTCAAAATCGATACCTGAGCTGAAGTGCTTCCCTGTAAGAGATCCTTGTCACTTGCTAAATGGTATGCTGAAAGCATCATTACAATCGTCAGAGTTAATGAAGAATGCTATTAACTTTGCAGTTCATTCTGGTGCAGTAAAAATGTATTTGGACCTCACATACCCTGTGCATACGCTACCTATACACATGCACTATCAGTGCAGAAACCAGGCAATAATTAAAATTAAATAAAAATTCCATAAACACCGGAAAAAGACGGGTTCTATTGTTTTTAATGGCACGAAAATGTGTAACCACTAATATACACTGTTTTTTAAGGTATTGAAAAAACTGAAAAAACCCCACCAGCATTTAACAAAAATAGAAACTGAAAACAGGAAAGCCTATATATGTTCTACCTTTTACCTACACAGCACCCTGCAGGTGAGCTAGTACCTAACTTAGGGTTGACTTATATGTAGTAAAAGGGGAGTTTGAGATGTGTAAGCCATTTCACATGCCGGGTCAGTGAACTGCGCATGCAGGTCCTGCAGTGTCAGAGGCCTGAGACAGATTTAAAAAGCTACTTCAGTAGGGGGCACAAGCAGCGCTGCAAGCCCACTAGTAGCATTTAATTTACGGACCCTGGGTATACGCTGTACAAGAGACTTACAAGATAATTTAATATGGCAAACGGGTGTAGACCAATCTTACTAAGTTTACAAGAGAGAGCACATGCACGTTATCACTGATCAGCAGTGGTAAGGTGCCCAGAGTGATAAAACCAACAAAAGCAGGTCAGACAAAATACATGAGGAAGGCAAAAAGACCTGGGATGACCATGCAAAAAGATCCAAGTTCAACACAGTTGCTGGCAGGGTAAGGTGGTCAGGGCTGGGCCCCCCTGACGTCCTGACGTCGGGGAGGAGGAGTGCTTGCTGCAGCACCTAAAGTACACATGACTGTTTGGCCGGACATCTCAGTTGTGTGCACTTTGCATGTTCTCAATCCAAGCTGCATTACTGCCTGGCTGGAGAACATGCCCAGGCCTCCTTTACCTCTCTGAGTGCCAAACCATGGCGCTCAGACCAATCACAATGCTGCTCTCAACAGCATTGTGATTGGTCAGAGAAGTCTGGAAGCCTGAATGCTTCTTGTTCCTGCAAGGAGAGGTGGCGACTGGCAACGGCGACCAGCAGGTAAGTTTTCTTTTTTATGTACTTTCTAATCCCCTCTTCCTCTGCCCCCCCCCCCCCCCCCCACCCATCATTGTCTCCTAACATGAATACATCCTGGTGCTTCCACTTAGACTTTCATCTTACCACTGTTGAAAAAATTAGTACCATTGACTTGGGTAACAAAAATCAACTGTTATTCAGCACTAAGTTACCTCCAGGCATGAACTTGTACTTTAAAAATGCACATGAGATGATGGATGTGATGTGATCTGATAATAGTGGTATTCAAGCACCTACGGTAGTTAGACTGGAATTATCCTACTAATCTAATAATCCCATTTCAAATACAGCAATACCTGATTTAAAATATGTTTATCAATGAAGGTCTACACGTCCCTAGAAAACTTTGGGCATATTATCAAGGGCCTTATCTCCGCTTTTTTGGCTTTAACAGCCAAAAAAGCGGAGATAATGTATACGCTCTATTAAGAAGGCAGTGCTAACATGCATTAGCGCATGTTATCAGCCTTGTTACCGACGCCTTGCTTTGTATCTCTAATGAGAGGCGAAGTAGGTGTCACTGGGCAGTACAGCCTTGCAAATATCGCTGATGTGCACATTGCAACATTTTCCAGGCTGCCCCAGCATTTAAGCAGAAGTTAGTTTTTGGAGAAAACCTCGGTTTTCGCCAAAAACTCACATCTGCTAAAATGCAGACTTACCTATCCCTGACATTGGGGTGGATCATGCTTATACGACCACAGGGTCGTATAAGCAAGGTTATCGCCGTTTTGCAGGGAACATCGCTGGAAAACCAGCGATGTTCCCTGAAAAATGGTGATTTCCCCGCTATTGCTGGAATTTTTATCGCCCTGGAGAAACGTGTTGTTAATAACATGCTACCAGGGCGATTAATTCCAGCAATGGATGGCGATAAATAAAAAAGCGCTTAGCACGCTTTGCGTTATTTATCACCGTCCCTAGATAATATGCCTGTAAATGTCTGAGTTCTCATTCTTTTTCTAGCCACCACCTAATAGACTAGTCTCCATATGCAAGATAAAGCTGTATTTCTGACTGTAACAAACTGCCCACACTGATTCTTTTTGGCCCTGTTGGTTTATTAATAATGGGCACATCTTTGTTATTTTTGTGACTAGAATTCAAGAATAGAATGGGCCTCTCCTGTCAAAGTTCCTCCGTCTCCCAAGTGTTTCTTCTAGCTGCAGTTGGGGCTACTTAAAGCTACACTCCTTAAATTAGTTTATGCTCAAACATAAACCTTGTTTAACAAAGTCATAACATTTTCTGTGTTTGGGAGCACAAAGTCTGTAAGTGGAACATACAGCTGGGTTTTCGAGAGTAAGGCTAGGTGTCACTTTGTGCGAGAGTGGAAAAAGCATATTTAGTAGTGTGGTACAACAGCCTTTAAATGGGAAAAGAAACATTCTCAAAATGTGCCTCAAAAACATGGAAGACTTTTAAAAAGTTGAGAAATCAATTTGGGAGTCAAGTTGTATGTTTGGGGTGTAATACGGGAGTTCTTAAACACTGTCTTGTTCATAGAAAAAAACACATTATCAGAGTTGCTCATGTTAAGTATAAGAGTCTTCAACAGCGCTGATGAGTTGTTCAAATTGAGCTCTTAAACAGAGCTGTTATGCTCATTGTGTAAGAGTAGATAATTTCCCTTTGGCTGACATACAGCTGTACTTTTCATATGAATAAACATGTCAAAATGAGCCCCCTTAATGCAGGAGTCTTTCACAATGTTAACAAACATTTTTGAGTATCCCAAATGTTGTACATCGGTGTATGTTGTGTATACAACTAGGCTTTCTCAAAGGGGTTGGTGAATACTCATTTCAGGAACAGAGAAAGGCAATTAGACGTTTTTGTGGGGAAATAAACCATAAAATGTGCCACTGCCTAGGTGCTCGCAAAGATAGTGTGTGATTATAGTAATGCCCATGTCAACACAGAGATAGTGTGTGATTAAACCTGTGTTCAGGTCCCATTAGAAATAGTGTGTTAATGATACTCATAGCCAAGTCTCTTTTAGATTGTGTGTTATGTTTGTCATTTTCAAGTCCCAGCAGAGATGTTGTGTGATTATTGTATTGTTATGTTAAGTTATGTTAATTTCAATTTATATAGCACCAAATCACCGACAGGTCTCTTAGCGCTTGCTTTGGGAACCCGTCCTGGCTTTCCCTGCGAGATAACCCCTACTGGGCATCCCCAAGGTGCAGACCAGACATCCCATCGCGGTAGGGCCGTAGTGGAGATTAAGAAAACTATTGCCCAGAGTTGCAGAGTGTGAACCCATGATTCAAGTAGGCACCGAGGTGAGAATTATCGAGTCCGTGGACATTTTGAGCTCAAGACCCTGCCGCGCCAGGAATTGAACCCTGGTCCCGGGTCTGACCTCTGCATCAGGGTCTGCCTCCTCTAACCAGTGAGCCACACTTCTCCACTAGTGTCCAGGTCCCCACAGAGATAGTGTGTGATTATCAGGAATATCAAGTCACAACGGAGATAGTGTGTGATTAAACTTGTGTTTCAATACCACTTAGAGATGGTGTGTTAATGGGTACACAGTCTAAATAGTGATTCCCAATTGTCGACCTACACAAATATCGAGTTGGAACTATCGAAGGTACAGAATTTCAATGTCAAGAATATCTTTGGCCAAAATATCGACCCTAAGGTAAGTAATATCAAATCAAATCAAATCAAAATAAGCTTTATTCGATAATCAAAACGATATCATGAAAGCATACATTACATTGATTTAGTTTATAAAAAAGGAAATCTACAGCCAGAAAAGAGACATAAGCACAAAAAACAGGAGATAAAACATATTTCATAAAAACAGTGTTTAAAAGGTTATGAGAACCGTGGGTAGAAACACAAATTTATATAACCTATCCTATCGAGTTCCTAAATTTTAGCAGCAATTTCAAGAACTTTTCCATGATAAATATCACATCCCTATCCTCCAACTGTTGTAATCGGTCAAAAGCATCTTTACAAGACCTCAGGCCCCAATTCTTCAGTAATGGTCTCAGTAAAGCTTTTCTAGGGGCTACATAGCATTTACAAAACAGTATGGAATGGATGTTGGATTGAGGTGAAATGTCATCACACGGGCAGGGGGGCAGATTTTGGGACCAGTCATTGCAGAGGGGAAATGTTATTAGCCGAAAAAAGGAGCCCAGTCTGAGTCTGGAGAGGAGCATTCTTGAGAAACAGGAAATGTCAGTAGAAAGATATAGTTGTAGCCCCTTAATCAAGGTAATCCTTTGGAAGTCCAGAATTGTTTTCTTGAGTTTTTGAGTAGACCACCTCTTAGCTTCCAGATGATCCATTAGGAGCTTTCTCAGGGCTTTCCTTGAAATGTGCTCCAAGGTCAGAGGGTCAGTGAAAAACTCTGGACGACCAATTTCGCAACAAACACTTTTAACATATGATAACCACTTTGTATGTTTTGCCCCCTCCAACTTTTGGTTGTCCAAAATTATTTCTCGGTTTAATGCAGTCTCAGTGGTGGTCCAGATCTTATGCCACAAGAGAAGGGGCTCAGTTTTAAAAACATCTGAAATGAAAGGTAGCCCTAACTCTATGTGTATCATATAGGTAGATGTTGACTTCGGGATCCCTAATAGGTACCTTAGGAACTGATTTTCCACTATCTGAATGGGTGATATAATATCAATCCCCCAGAGACCAGCCCCATAGATTGCCGTTGAGACACATTTTGCTTTATAGATGGTAATAAGCTGCTTGACTGGTCTCCCCCCTATTTTGCTAGCAAAGTCTCGGAGCGCCCCAATTGCTCTAGTAAAAGCGAGTTTCCTTGCTTTAACGGCAGACTGCCAGGTCACCTTTCTGTGAAAATAAATGCCCAAATATGGAAAGTGTTCAACTGTATCTATTTTTTGTCCTTCTATAAATATTGGAAATGGAATTTTCTTTGTTCCCTTACTGCAAGCCAAGGAGAATGTCTTACCAATGTTCACTTTCAGGCCCCTTTCATGCATAAAGTGTGTGAATTTAGTTACTGCCCTTTGCAGCCCCAATCTTGTTTGAGACAGTATAGCCGCGTCATCGGCATACAACAGGATTGGGACGGCTTGACGCCCCACCTTCGGATAGTCACATTCAACGCTTTTCAGATGATCACCAACAGCATTTATATAGAGAGAGAAAAGCAGGGGGGCTAGTATGCACCCCTGCCTCACCACTCTAGTAATAGTGAATCTTGGAGAGCACTCCCCCCTCTGTCCATACCGCACCCTGGCCCCCGCATCTCTATACAAGTTAATAATAAAATTGAGGATAGATGAATTCATCCCCAGATGCTCAAGAACATTCCATAACTGTTCATGGTCCACGCAGTCGAAAGCTGAGCTCAAATCTATAAATGTTACAAAAAGATTACCCTTTTTTGCCTCCACGTATTTTGACATTAGGAAGTATAAGTTCAAGCTCTGTTCGACTGTACCCCTACCAGTTCGAAAACCGTATTGAAGTCTGGAAAGTACATCTGCCTCCTCAGTCCAGTTGTGAATGCGTTTTAAAATGATGCGTCCCGCAACCTTCATTAACGAGTCAAGCAAGGAGATAGTCCGGTAACAAGAAGGTACATGCCTATCTCCTTTTTTGTATATGGGTACCACAATGGCCTCTGCCCAAGTTGGAATTTGGCCATAAGCGTTTGCAGCATTCAAGGCAGAGGTTAATAATGGGGCCCAGAAGTCTATTTCAGCTTTGAAGACATCCACTGGGATGGCATCTGGGCCGGGGGCCTTCCCAGAAGGGCTCTTTCTTATGGCGAGCGTGACCTCCTCACAAGAAAAAACAATGTTAGAGGGACCCTTTCTCAAGTCCATTGTGGTGCTATTAGAGGAAGGAGTAAGAACCGATGGAGAAGTGTTAGAAGAACTTGGATTGCTGTATTGCTGTTGACAGTAAGCAGCCCATGTGTCTCCGTCAATTGCAAGGTCTAACCTCCTCTCAAGCATTGTGACCCATGGAAGTGAGGCATTTACAAATTTCCAGAATGCTGAGGTATCGCGGCTTTCACAAGTTGACAGCAGAGTCCGCCAAGCTTCCGCCTTCAGAGATTTTTTCCTAGTCTTTATAGCAAGGCGGTATCGAGATCTAGCCTGACGTATCTCCATAGGTGACTTTGGGGTAGAATGTAAAGCTTTCTTCAAAGATTTTAGGGCTCTAGTGCAGTCTTTGTCAAACCACCCTTTAGGTATGATAGGGCCTGGCTTGAACTGGCGGGTAAGTAACTTTTTTAAACTTTCCTGTATTTTTAAAAAAGCATTGAGGATTGTTTGAGGATGTTCAGTCAGGGACAAACAAGTGTGTACCTCATCCCACCTCAGCTGCAAGAGGTTTTTGAGGAGACTGGCTGGATCAATTTTTTCCCATTTTAGGGTATAACCATTTGTCGCCCCTATTTTAATAGGTTGCTCATATCTTATGGGGGGAATGTTATGTCGAATACTAGGAGGCGATGACAAAATAGAAAGGGCCAGGGGATAATGGTCACCATATGTGTGATCTAGGGTGTCCCAAGAGGATATAAGGGAAGCATGGATCTTAGAGAAGAGTACAAAATCAATGGTAGAATTTGCAGCTCTTCCATGGAAGGAAGGTTTAAATGGTCACGGTGGAGAGCATAAGTCATTAGCAAACGCTAAATTAAAAAAAGCTAAAAAATTATTTAATACCTCCCCTGTTTTGGAGTGCAAGAAATGATTTAAAATATCATCAATTTAATTTTCTGGGGTGAAAGAAAACTCACATAATCCCCTTGAAGCAAATTGACAAGTATGACAATTAAAATCACCCATAAACGCAATCGCCCACTTACCCCCACACTGCTCTTTAATGGAAACAACGGCATGGGACAATTCATGTAACGCTTTCTCCAAACCCTGAAGGGGCATATTATCATAAAAATTGATTATTAATAGGCTCAGTGATAGGCCTATTTGAATGACAATTATTTGGTAAGACTCCCTGAGAAGATATTTCCGAACCCTCAGACCCACGGCAACATTAACATATATACACAACCCCCCCTTGTGTCTGCCCTTGCTTGCTCTCTATCGCTGGTGAGTGGAAGGTCTGAAAACCCAAAAGATGTGACGGGGTTTGCACCCAAGTCTCCTGGAAACATAAGACTGAGAAAGAGTTGACCACATCCAGCCATGACGGTAAAACTATTTTAGTGGAAATGCCAGCCACATTCCAACTAAGAATCTGTAGTTTGGAAGATGTCGGTCGATCCTCAGGGTGGATACAAGATGTTTCTGTGTTGTTTGACTGGTGGACACAAGACAATGTAGTTATTGAATCCAGGGAGGTTGCCCCGCTTACTAGTACTTTGTCACCTAGCTTTGTGCACCAAATATCACTGTTTGAAGATGATACGTTGGAGGTTATGCCAAGTACATTCCCCATCGCATAATTATCTGCGCCAGGAAAGGAGAGTCATTCAATGTCGTCCAACCCGGAAAGCGGTGCGTAGTAATTGTGGCAAGGAATGTTCCATAAAGGGGTTATAGGTGGCAGATATTGGCCATATCCGGCAAAGTCATGTAAAGGGGGAGAGGGAAATATGTTTTCCATGACTCTATGCCTAGGGGGGTAGGGGTTATATGGTAATCTTTGATGCCGGGGGAAGGAATAGTTATCATAGTGGTGTTTAGGACGGAACGTTTTCCGGGGCATTAGAGCTTCAGGGTAGAAGTAAGATAGAACTTTAGGTGTGATCGAGCCCCTGTTATAATCTGAGAACCAGTCCCTAATATGCGCGATGACTCTAGGATCTTTGAAGGTGATAATTACTACATGTCTTTAGGACGCACTCCAACCCAATTAGTTCTTCGCACAGTGATAATTTCACCATTTATATGGGGTGGCAGTGGCCTGTTATTTTTTAGGCAATAAATAACTTTATTCTTTAGGGTAGTATGGTTTTCGTGGGATCCTGATGGTAAGGGCAAAACCCCCGTTAGTTCAATAACGTTATGTGAGGCAGCTGGAGGTAGATCCACGTTTCTTTCACGTGGAACTCTTGTGAGTTTAAAACCATCCTTATTCGTGTCCAGTGTGGACTTTGTGTCCCCCATTCTGGCTGATTCCATGAGGGAATTTATTTGGGAAGACTGTGACTGTGGGTTTAAAGGCGTCTTCGTTGGAACAGTAGAAACATTGTTATTAGCTGGCTTTGATTTAGCAGAAGAGGGTGGTACAATGGGAGTTTTTACTGCAGGTATGCTTTTGGCCTTATTTATAATTTTTCCTGCCTCCTTTGCGATAGATGGTTTAACTATATCCTTACTGGTTGTGGTTTTTAAAGTAGAACTTTCCAAAAGGGTATCCAGTTGGGCACATATTCTCTTAACTCTCTCTACTATTGGAAGTAGTAGAGCTTTCAACAGGTGTTCCATCGCATCCACAAAGTCTTTTATGGGAGGTGGAACGTGGGAGGGAGTTATTTTTACAGATGCATTAGATGCCCCTTCTACAATTTCAAGTAGTTCTTTTCTAAGTGAGTCTTTAGAAGGTAATAGTTTGCGGGCGGAAGTGTCTGCATTTCCCAAACCTCTTTTCCTGCGTTTTTTTGGAGGTGAGCAGATAATTTCCTGTTTCTTTTTTGAAGGGTTATTTACAGACGATGTCTTAGGGACCACAAGAGGAGGAGTACATATTAGCATTTGAGTTGGCTGTTCGGCACCCAAGCCTATTTGTGCCCCAGTGAGGCTTGGACTAGCATATTCAAGAGCCTTAGGGGTTTTGGGGGTGGCAAGATCGATGAGATCGATAATTGGATTACTGCTAGGGAGGGGTAGGTCAGGTTGACTGGCAGCGGATGTATCATTTTTCGGGGACGAGCTGACTTGGAATATTAAGGGAATATTCTCCGTATTGAACAGATCAGCGTCTGTATTTTCCAAGGAGGCGTTATCCAGATGTGAATCTTTGGTAACCTTGGGAGAAGAGACAATTGCAGTGTTTTTTAAATGCTTGATAGAAAGACGACGAGCAGCCCGCCGCTCCGCCAGTGCCATGTCTCTACCGACTTCAGCATTAGTTCTTGAGAAGAATTTATCCAGAGGACCCAAGATAGAAACACCTACCCTAGATGAAGGATCGTCCGCAGCAGGTGTAGACATTTCTGAGGCTGTTTGGTGGTATACGAAGTAAATCTAAACAACCAGGTACGAGTTGGTACACGTTAGGGGGGTGTGCCAAGCCAGGCCTTGTTTGGCCTTGGAGGGGCGTAGAGGGCCCGCCCTTTGCCCGGGCTTAGCCCCGGGCGTCCCGCTCGCGTCCCAGTGACGCGGAGGGCTCTGTTCTTGTAAGGCCCCTCCTGGCGCGTGTAACGCGTCAGGGCAGCGCGCCGCCGCAGAGGCTGCCAGGATGTGTAGTCCCGGAGCGGCGGCGCGGTTGGTGGCGGTGAGAGCTGGTGCTTGTGCTGGTGCTGGCGCTGTGGGATCTTCAGGCTGCCCGCTCTGCCTCAATCCAATGGTGCTCAGTCCCAAAAAGGTTTGTCTCCCCCCCCGCTCCACCGAGGGCTCTGTTCTTGTACGGCCCCTCCTGGGGCATGTAACACGTCAGGGCAGCGCGCTGCCGCAGAGGCTGCCGGGATGTGTAGTCCCGGAGCGGCGGCGCGGTTGGTGGCGGTGAGAGCTGGTGCTTGTGCTTGTGCTGGCGCTGTGGGATCTTCAGGCTGCCCGCTCTGCCTCAATCCAATGGCGCTCAGTCCCGAAAAGGTTTGTAAGTAATATCAAATTTATTTATATCGATGTAAGTAATATCGAAGTTAGTAATATCGATAGAATATATATCGATGTAACTAATTTCGATGTTACTAACATCGATATTTGTATTATTTTTATGTATTTAATTATGTATGTGTAATATGTTTTTGTTAAGTATTTAATTTTTTAAAAATTATATGTGTATTATTTGTATATATTAATAATGTTATTTTTAAGTAAATTTTATGTTTTAGTACCGGACCGGGTTGTGGGTTTATAGGGGAATAGGGTGGGAAGTAATTGAAATATAGTAAATTAATTAGTAATTTTTAGGAATTATAAATCAATTTAAATTAATTTTTGTTTTTATTTCTGTAGCGGGTTGTGGGTTTATAGGGGAATTGGGTGGGAAGTAATTTAATTGTAATTAATTAATGATTTATAATTCTTTTGTTATGGATAATTATTTTATTTATAATTAATTATTAATTGGCTTATTTAAATTGATAATTAATTTTTTTAATTGGTGATTAATGTTTTAATTGATATTTAATTTTTTTAATTGGTAATTAATGTTTTTAATTGTTATTTAATTTTTTTAATTGGTAATTCATGTTTCTAATTGGGAAATCATTTTTGTAATTGGTAATTAATTATTTAATTGGTTATTAATTTTGTTAATTGGCAATTAATATTTTTAATTGGTAATTATTTTTATTAATTGGAAACTATTTGTAATTAATTGGTAATCAATGTTTTATAAAGTATCATTTGGTATAAAAAAAGAATTTTATTGTTTAAAAATTTTTTAAATGTGAATTAATTCTAAATAATTTTTTCTTAATGAAAAATATTTTATTGTTTAATATTTATTATTTAGTGTGTAATATTTATTAATGAATATTTATTGGTATCTGTTAATTTATTGTTAATTAATTATTCAAATGTAATTGCTTTGAATAATTAATAATTGTTTGTAAATGATGTAGATTTATTTTAACATTTAATTATACATTATTTTAAATATAAAAATTATTTATAAAAAACTGTTTAGACTTTTAAATTTGTTACCTTGTGCTCTTGTGTGTGATTAATACCTGAGAGCTCACCTGTTATTGCGCTAATCCCTACGCGCTGACACAGCCCTCCTTGTTCTTCCCTGAGACAGCGACCCGCGCTGAGACAGGGAAACGCCCAAGGTGGTAGCCACGCCCACAGCGAGGCCACGCCCACCCTCAAGCACTACAAATACGCTGAGAACAAGCGGTTTGTTATTATTTTGTGTGATTCCTCTGAGGCGGAAGCCGGAGGACTGTGACCTGATACTTTTAAAAAACTGTTTAGACTTTTAAATTTGTTACCTTGTGCTCTTGTGTGTGATTAATACCTGAGAGCTCATCTGTTATTGCGCTAATCCCTACGCGCTGACACAGCCCTCCTCGTTCTTCCCTGAGACAGCGACCCGCGCTGAGACAGGGAAACGCCCAAGGCGGTAGCCACGCCCACAGCGAGGCCACGCCCACCCTCAAGCACTACAAATACGCTGAGAACAAGCGGTTTGTTATTATTTTGTGTGATTCCTCTGAGGCGGAAGCCGGAGGACTGTGACCTGATACTTTTAAAAAACTGTTTAGACTTTTAAATTTGTTACCTTGTGCTCTTGTGTGTGATTAATACCTGAGAGCTCACCTGTTATTGCGCTAATCCCTACGCGCTGACACAGCCCTCCTCGTTCTTCCCTGAGACAGTGACCCGCGCTGAGACAGGGAAACGCCCAAGGCGGTAGCCACGCCCACAGCGAGGCCACGCCCACCCTCAAGCACTACAAATATGCTGAGAACAAGCGGTTTGTTATTATTTTGTGTGATTCCTCTGAGGCGGAAGCCGGAGGACTGTGACCTGATACTTTTAAAAAACTGTTTAGACTTTTAAATTTGTTACCTTGTGCTCTTGTGTGTGATTAATACCTGAGAGCTCACCTGTTATTGCGCTAATCCCTACGCGCTGACACAGCCCTCCTCGTTCTTCCCTGAGACAGCGACCCGCGCTGAGACAGGGAAACGCCCAAGGCGGTAGCCACGCCCACAGCGAGGCCACGCCCACCCTCAAGCACTACAAATACGCTGAGAACAAGCGGTTTGTTATTATTTTGTGTAATTCCTCTGAGGCGGAAGCCGGAGGACTGTGACCTGATACTTTTAAAAAACTGTTTAGACTTTTAAATTTGTTACCTTGTGCTCTTGTGTGTGATTAATACCTGAGAGCTCACCTGTTATTGCGCTAATCCCTACGCGCTGACACAGCCCTCCTCGTTCTTCCCTGAGACAGCGACCCGCGCTGAGACAGGGAAACGCCCAAGGCGGTAGCCACGCCCACAGCGAGGCCACGCCCACCCTCAAGCACTACAAATACGCTGAGAACAAGCGGTTTGTTATTATTTTGTGTGATTCCTCTAAGGCGGAAGCCGGAGGACTGTGACCTGATACTTTTAAAAAACTGTTTAGACTTTTAAATTTGTTACCTTGTGCTCTTGTGTGTGATTAATACCTGAGAGCTCACCTGTTATTGCGCTAATCCCTACGCGCTGACACCGCCCTCCTCGTTCTTCCCTGAGACAGCGACCCGCGCTGAGACAGGGAAACGCCCAAGGCGGTAGCCACGCCCACAGCAAGGCCACGCCCACCCTCAAGCACTACAAATACGCTGAGAACAAGCGGTTTGTTATTATTTTGTGTGAATCCTCTGAGGCGGAAGCCGGAGGACTGTGACCTGATACTTTCAAAAAACTGTTTAGACTTTTAAATTTGTTACCTTGTGCTCTTGTGTGTGATTAATACCTGAGAGCTCACCTGTTATTGCGCTAATCCCTACGCGCTGACACAGCCCTCCTCGTTCTTCCCTGAGACAGCGACCCGCGCTGAGACAGGGAAACGCCCAAGGCGGTAGCCACGCCCACAGCGAGGCCACGCCCACCCTCAAGCACTACAAATGTGCCGGCCATACCAGCGCAGCGGACGAGCGCAGCGGGAGCGCCTAAGGCAAGCCCGTCTGCGCCCGTCCGCGCACGACCGGGCCTAGGGCCAGACTCTATGCCTGTCCCTGCCGCCACAAAGGTAAGCTACTCGCGTAAAGAGCTTCTTAGCCTAAGACCCACTAAAAACAGTACATGTCATGTAATACATGATCCTAATGTTTCCTTTACCAGCTGTAACAACTGCAAACCAGGAAAGCTATTCCTCCCTAAACCCTCTGTTCCATCCCCTGTCCTTAAAATCTCGGCACTCAATTGCAGATCGCTTCCTAAGCATGCCCTGCTCATTAATCATCTCATTGTCGACCTTAGTTTGGACATACTTTTCCTTACAGAAACGTGGATCACTGAGCATTCCAATTCTGACATAGTACTGGCTCTACCCCCGGGCTTCCTTATCATGTCTCAACCACACCCCTTAGGTAGAGGAGGTGGATTAGCCATCATCCACAGGGACCACTTCGCCTGTCGAATCAATGAGATTGCGACCCAGGAATCAGAGAGCTGCCTCTTCACGATCCAGCTATCCTCGACTAGCTCCCTGTCAGGCCTCTTGGTGTATTGGCCTCCCGGCCACTTCGGTGCCTTCGCGGCCGCCCTTTTGGAAACTGTTTCTTCCTCGGCCCACCTTACATCTAACTTCCTAATAATAGGAGACCTAAACATACACTTCGATGATCCACTTGACATAGGAGCATCCGACCTAATTTGCGACCTGGCGGCCTATGGCCTTCTCCTTGCCAATACCGGTCCAACACATACGAAAGGGCACCTACTTGACCCGGTGTTTTCTAACATCCCCTCTCTCCAATTCATTAATTCTCAACCTCTCCCGTGGACGGACCATTTTTTGGTCACGATCCACCTTCCTGGGGCATTCAAGAAACCTCAAAAACCCACTACCCTCACCAGAGACAGATCGTGGGCCAGACTCTCGGTGGAGGACTGGTCCAAAGCCCTGGACTCCTCGACCCCTAGTCTCGTGGAGGACTCTTCCATCGCCGACACCCAATTCAGAGAATGGATTTCCTCCTCCCTTGACAGTATCATCCCCATAAAAAATCGTGAGATCATAAACAGGATAAAGGGCCATGCCCCATGGTACACTTCTGAACTCCGAGACCTCCGCAAAGAGTGCAAAAAGGCTGAGAGACAGTGGAGAAAGGACTGGCTCCATAGTAATAAAGACATTTACCACAGCTCGGTAAGACGCTACAAATCGGCCCTAAAACTAGCCAAGGCCGCATTCTATGATAATAGAATAAAAAATGCCACTAATTCTGCTAAAGAATCTTACCTGATAGTCAAGGAACTACTTAATATTCCTATGGCATCCGCTGCTTACCCCCCTCCCCCGGATAGAAGTAAGGACCTAGCCACTTATTTCGACTCAAAAATTTTGCGGATACTGGACTCCCTCCCCAATATCAGCCCCCATAATCACGCTGATATAGAGGCCTGCACTACCAGCCCGCGGCTGACCTCCTTCAGAGCAGTCTCCCCCATTGAGGTCACCTCCATGCTGGCCAAAATGAAAAGCGGATCTCCCCTTGACCCGGCCCCGGCTAGACTTTTAAAAACTGTGTCTCCCAGCATAGCCCCCATCATCAGGGATCTCATGAACACCTCTCTCGCCCAAGGCACAGTGCCTCCCAACTGGAAGAACGCTGTTGTCAAGGCCCTGTTGAAAAAGCCCCAATTGAACCCGGACGACATGGCCAACTACAGACCCATATCGCTCCTTCCTTGTATCAGCAAGATGGCTGAGAAATTAGTTAATGTGCAACTTTCCCAATTCCTTGAGACTAACAAAATCCTGCGCCAATCTCAAACAGGATTCCGGCCCGGCCAGGGCACGGACACTGCCCTCCTCTCCGTCATCGAGGAGGCAAAGTGCATCCTGGATTCAGGAGGATCAGTGGCAGTGATCCTCCTGGATCTCAGTGCCGCCTTTGATACGGTGGATCACCGTGTCCTTCTCCATCGCCTGGCCAGGGCAGGAATTGTGGGAACTGCACATGCATGGATTGACTCCTTTCTATCCGGTCGCTCATTTCAAGTGTGGGACGGCAACTCTCGCTCAGACCCACTCCCACTCACATGTGGAGTTCCTCAGGGGTCTTCGCTTAGTCCCACCCTGTTTAATGTTTACATGGCCCCCCTGGAAGATGTCGTGACCCCTTACGGGATAAAAATAGTAAACTATGCAGACGACACCCAACTTGTCGTCTCTCTTTCTCACCTGGATAAACACCCAGACTGCCTGCTGAACTGTCTTCAGGATATTCACACCTGGATGTGCGAATCCTCCT
Source organism: Lissotriton vulgaris (assembly GCF_964263255.1). Classification (NCBI taxonomy): domain Eukaryota; kingdom Metazoa; phylum Chordata; class Amphibia; order Caudata; family Salamandridae; genus Lissotriton; species Lissotriton vulgaris. Next base: position 1,230,728,044 of record NC_141695.1, on the reverse strand, counting down.
TGAAGCTGAACGGTGCAAAAACCGAAATCATGCTTCTGGGCAATAAATGGTCCTCCATCCCTCCATCAGTTTGGCCGGACGCCTTTGGTGATATCCCCACACCAAAAAAAGAAATCAAAACACTAGGAGTCTGGCTGGAACCGGACCTCTCCATGAAGACCCAGGCAGCCAAGACCGCTGGAACATGCTTTGGCCTCCTGCGGTCAATTCGCAAGATTCTCCCTCTCCTTCCCCCCTATCCAGGAAACTACTGGTTCAAGGGCTCATCCTAGCCCGGCTTGACTATAGTAACGCCGTCTACCTCGGCGCACCTGAATTCACCCTGGCCAAACTCCAACGGGCACAAAACGCTGCGGCGAGGCTCATTATGAACCTCCCTCCTAGAGCCTCTGCCAAACCGGCCCTCAAGGCTCTGCACTGGCTTCCTGTTCGCCAGCGAGTAGAGTTTAAAGCCCTGTGCACCACCCATAAACTCATCAACGGTGTTGGCCCAGCCGCCCTGAAAGACTTGGTCATCCCCTACAAAGCCCCCAGACTCCTTCGCTCTGACGGCGAACATCTGGCCGTAGTTCCAAAATGTAAGAATGCTCGCACCGGCGGCCGTCGCTTCTCGGTCAATGCCTCTGCAGGATGGAACGCACTCCCACGCAATCTGCGTCTGGAACCCTGTCACGCCCTCTTCCGCAAAAAATCAAAAACCTTCCTGTTCCCCAAATAGTTCCCCCGGTGTTCCTCTCCTGGATCTCACAACTCTACAGCGCGGGGATGCCTACGGGTCACCAGGCGCTCTATTAATCATAAAATAAATAAATATAAATAAATGATATTTAAATTCTACGCTATCCAACGCTTTCCCTACTGTTGCACTTTCTGGAGTGGAATAGTAATTTTTACCCCTACGCTATCCAACGCTTTCCCGAATGTTGCACTCTCTGGAGTTGGAATAGTATTTTTTACCCCTACGCTATCCAACGCTTTTCCTACTGTTTCACTCTATGGAGTTGGAATAGTAATTTGTACCCACCCGCTATCCAACGCTTTCCCTACTGTTGCACTCTCTGGAGTGGGAATAGTAATTTTTACCCCTACGCTATCCAACGTTTTCCCTACTGTTTCACTCTATGGAGTTGGAATAATAATTTGTACCCACCCGCTATCCAAAGCTTTTTCTACTGTTGCACTCTCTGGAGTGGGAATAGTAATTTTTACCTCTACGCTATCCAACGCTTTCCCTACTGTTGCACTCTCTGGAGTGGGAATAGTAATTTTTACCCCTACGCTTTCCAATGCTTTCCCTATTGTTGCACTTTCTGGAGTGGGAATAGTAATTTTTACCCTTACGCTATCCAACGCTTTCCCTGCTGTTGCACTCTCTGGAGTGGGAATAGTAATTTTTACCCCTACGCTATCCAACGCTTTCCCTACTGTTGAACTCTGGGAGTGGGAATAGTAATATTACATTCTACGCTATCCAATGTTTTCATTACTGTAGTTTTTTTTGGACTTTGAATAGTAGTTTTATTTATTTATGTATTTAATATTTCTTGTAGTATTTTAGATAATGTTGTATTTAATTAAGTTTAAAAATATTTAAAGTATATTTAATTGTTTTATTTTATTAAATATAATTGTTTATTTTTATTTGTTATTATTTTGTGTGTAGCTGTTTTTGTAATTTATAGTATAATTTAATAATTTATAAGTAATTAAAATAATTAATAAAATGTATTATTAAGTATATATTATATGTTATGTTTATTTTTTATTAACGTTTTATTATTCAATATGTATTATGTATTAATTTTAAACATTATTAAATATGTTTAAATATGTTTATTTTAATTATAAGTATTATTTACTTTATTTTACTTTTTTTAAAGAAAGAAAAAGGGTATTTTTAATTACGATATTTTTAACATCTATAGTTTGGTTTCGGTATTTTTGTACTTACCATGTTGTAGATAGGGTGTCGATATATTTGCCTTCGATATTCCAACGTCGATGTTTTGTAGGTCGATGTTATGTCCGTCGATATTCTGTCAGAGATTCGTGTTAATGATAATAGTATTGAGAGGAGTGGGCATAATGGCTAGGCCAGTCGACTTTGAATCTGGGGAACCGGGTTTGAGTATCGACCTTGAAGCTGAACATCCTGTGATTCTGAGCAAATCACTTAATCTCCCTGTGCCTAACAAAATTAATGAGTCCTCATGTAACGCAACTGGTGCTATGTTAAGCGCTCTGAAACTCAATACCTTCGGGTCAAGTTCACGCTATATAAAACTCTGGAAAAAAACTGGAAAAGTCCCAATTGAGATTGTGTATTACATTAGTTATTTCCATGTCTTCCTGCAGTCATGTGTGATTATAATGGTGCTCAGGTGCCTATAGCGATAGTGTGTGATTATAGTGTTGTCCATGCCATCATAGGGATGGTGTGTGTTTAAATGTGTGCTTTCTTAGGTTAGTCATACTGATGTACGCACTGATATAGTGTGTGATCTTAGTGATGCCTAGGTTCTTAAAGAAATACTTTTTGATCATATTGAGGCCCAGGTCACCACTAGTATAGTGTGTGATTAAAATTATGTTCAAGTCCATGTAGTGTTAGTGTGTTAAAGATTCTTAGATTTAAGTCCCTCTTGAGATACTGTGTTAGGTTAGTCTTTCCCAGTACACACAGAAATACTGTGTAATTAAACTTGTGCTCAAGTCCTTGTAGAGATAGGGTGTTATTGATAGTCATAGTTAGGTCCCTCTTGATATACTGTATTAGGTAAGTCATTCTCAAGTCCCCACAGCGATAGTGTGTGATTATAGTGATGCCCAGATACCCATAGAGCTAGCGTATGTATGTAGTGATGCAGACAGCGTGTCAGAGATAGAGTGTGATTAAACTTCTGCTCAAGTCCCTGTAAAGATGGTGTTTTAATGATAGTCATGGTTGAGACCCTCTTGAGATAGTGTGTTGGGTTGGTCATTCACGAGTCCTCGAAGAGATATGTGTGATTATAGTGATGCCCAAGTGCCCATATAGTGTGACTATAGTGTTGTCCAGGTCACCACAGAGATGGTGCGTGCTTAAACTTGTGTTGAAGTACTCATAGGGATAGTGTGTTATTGATAGCCTATTTAAATCCCTGATGAAATGGTGTGTTAGGTTAGGTCCCCACAGAGATAGTGTGTGATTAAACTTGTACTCAAGTCCCTAAAGACAGTATGTAAATGATAGTCATTGGTAAGTCCCTGACTATGTTAATGCAGGAATGCTTAGAGGGGAACAGAAAAGTAAATGAGAAGCCCGTGCTTGAGTAAGGAGATGCAGGATGGCGTGTGTTGAGTAAGACTGAGCACAGAGCATAGGCAAGGTATAGTGAGTTGTTAAAGTTAGAAGTTGGACTCATCTGTTAGTGAGAGGAGAGGGGTCACTCGAGAGGACAAATAAGGAAGGAGACACAGTAGAATGAAGGTAAGGTTTAAGAGGGGCAGAACAGCTAGAGAGGTAAGGAGGGATAAATTCGATTACAATTATTAGGATTAGATGCCCCGTGTTTCTGCATTGGTGGATATTGACATCTTTGTGTTCGAGTACCTGTTTGAATGCCTGTAGATCAGGTAGCTGTTGTTCTTCGTAAAGACTGGCCAGGGCTCACCTTTGCACTGATAGCTCAACAGCAAACACCAATTTCGTGCCCACCTTCCTGCGTTTCTCTAAAAAATATTCCTCTCATCCTCTTCTTGTTTTGAGCGTGAGACTAACTGTCACATTTCCTTACACCTCAAGTTGTTAGTGCAGAGCTCAGCTGTACGAAGGCAGTCGTTAGAAAATGTTTAAATACACTATTCTTTGGAGCCTGGTCATAGGGAGACTGCTGCATGATTTGTATGAGGATAGCCTTTTCCACCCCTCTTTTCCTCAGCACCCTGTGCTTGGGTCCAGCTGGCCTATGCTAATAACCTGATGCTGTTCTGAACAAATATAAATTACGTAAGAGTCTATGGGGTCCATATGTGGTAAAGTTGCAACTAAATAAAAAATTCAGCTTCCAGAACCCACTGAGTATCTATGTATCTATTGGTCCACAAAGGCACTTTATGGTTTTGAGGTAACCAAGAGTCTATGATTTCTACCAAGAAGGTGCATAGATGCAACACACATCAAGAAGCAACTTCCAAAACTACCAGTTAAACTGGGTGTCCAGTACGATCTGAAGGACAGGTCCCAATAGTTTTTTTAATAAAAATGAAGATCAAAAAATGAACTGTAACATTAAGCCCCCTATCATTACATGGGGACAACATGTTAAAATAAATGTTTCATTATACAAACGACTCTAATCTAGAACATTAGAGTAAATGTTTAGACTGAAGTACATTCACTGCAGCTCCCAGTGTGCACTAGCCTATTGAATTAATGCTTAACACAGGAATGCAGCAACACACCTGACACCGGGCGTGCAACACCCATTGGGCTCACCGGGCTTCAGCCCCTCCCCCCCTCCGTCGCCTCCTCGGCCCGGGCTAAGATGACACGCACTGAATTGGTGCAAGAAGGCTCCGCATCCGATCCTAGAATGTGATTTTTTTAATGCTTTCTGAGAGGCCCAGCAGCCCGAGCCAGACAGCCAGCCTCTGAACAGTTTCAGCGAGTGAACCCCCCTGCCCTGACCTATTGTTTTCCTTTAGAGTGGCGCAGAGGTGAAATCCTTGCCTGAAGGCAGGGCTTTCACCTAAGCACTTGATGGGTTGTGAGCATGGGGTGTGAAGATGTGCACAGCAAGGGGAAGGCATGGCCAGTTAAGGTGATGCTTTTCCTTTGAAAAGGAATTTCTGCTGGCATCTTAGCCCAGGGCGTGCTGTCTGTGCACTTGTATAGATGTGTATTCCATACAAGTGCACAGACAGCAAACCCTGGGCTATGACGCCAGTAGGAATTAATTTACAAAGGAAAAGCTTCACCTGCACTGGCCATCCCTTTCCCCCTGCTGTCTGTGCATTTGACCAACATTGATCTACACAGTGAGACCTTCGGGAGGGGCTGGATGCCAGGACACAGTGCTGCTGATCAGCCAGACTCCACAGTATGGTGTCAGAAGAGCAGGCAGCAGTTTTTTGTGTAGGTTCCAGTAACTTTAATGCATTTTTCAGCACAGCATTACCTACTGCCTGCATATCTAGGTACTGTGAATGTTGTTCTTGACTTACATACATAGAAACGTCAAAGAGGACAGTCCCCTCCAAATATGCAAATGTAGTGTAAGTTTGTAGTGTTCATTTTTTTGGGGTGCTAGTGGGTAATTTTAGAGTTCAGGGTGGGTGTGGGTTTTAGGGTGCCAGTGAGTAATTTTATGGTTCAGGATGGGTTACGGATTGGGGTGCCAGTGGGTAATTTTAGGGTTCTGAACGGGTATGGGTTTTGGGGTTCCAGGGGGCAATTTTAGGGTTCAGGGTAGGTATGGCTTTTGGGGTGCCAGGGGACATTTTAGGGTTCAGCATGGGTATGTGTTTTGGTGTGCCAGGGGTAATTTTAGGGTTCAGGGCAGGTGTGGGTTTGGGATGTCAGGGGCTATTTTAGGGTTCATGGTGGATATGGGTTATGGGGTGCCAGATGGGAATTTATGGTTCAGCATGGGTATGGGTTTTGGCGTGCCCGGGGTAATTTTAAGGTTCAGGGTGGGTTTGGATTTTGGGGGGCAAGGGGAATTTATGGTTCAGCATGGGTATGGTTTCTGGGGTGCCAGGGGTAATTTAAGGTTCAGGGCGGGTATGGGTTTTGAGGCTCCAGGGGGGGATTTTAGGGTTCAGGGTGGTATTGGGTTTTGGGGTGCCAGGGGGTAATTTTAGGGTGTGGGGTGGGTATGGGTTTTGGGGTGCCGGGGAGGGATAATTTTAGGGATAGGATGGGTATGGGTTTTGGTGTGCCAGGGGTAATTATAGATTTCAGGGCGGGTATGGGTTTTAGGGTGTGAGAGGGTTAATTTTAGGGTTCAGCGTGGGTATGTGTTTTGATGTGCCAGGGGTAATTTTAGGATTCAGGGTGAGTATGGGTTTTGGGGGGCAATGCATCAAACCAAAAAAAAGTGTGCTTTAATTGTTGTCCAGTTTCAAATGCAGAATTCACCACTTTTTTTCTCAGCTTGACCTGAGCATTAACCGATCCTGATTATCTGCCATTTTAGCTCCGCCCTATTGATTTACATTAGCCACGCCCCTTCATCTGCCATGTTAGCCCCCCCCCCGAAATTAAGACCTAGTTGCGCCCCTGCCTGACACCATACAAATTTTGGCTCAATGACTTGTACATTGACTGCTTTGAACTCAACCTTTCATGGAATGCCAAGTCACTGTGATTCACCATGGACACCAACCACATCCTCAAGGAACACATTTCCCAAAAAGTGGCCTGGTACAAGCTCTCTCTTCTGAAGAAAGTGAAACAGTTTGTTCCAGAAAGCAACTTCAAAACTGCTGTTCAAGCCTTTGTACTCAATCATGAATGGTGCTAACGCACTGCTCCATGGCCTCCCAGACTCCCCACTGTCACCCCTAAAGAGCATCTTACACACCGTAGCTCATCTCATCACGGACCTGATGAAATATAATCACATCACCTTCATTCTACTGGAACTATATTGGCTCCCCTTGCTGGCCCGCACCATCTTCAAAACCAGCTGCATGTTTTACAAAGCCATCGCAACCAGCACTCTGCTTATCTTGCAGACAAGCTCCCCATCTCTGTTGGTTCTTAGAACAAGCAGAGCCAGGACACCATCAGACTGCAGAACAAGGAATGCAAATATGAAAAAACGCAAGGCATTATGTTTTTTAGATATATACACCCAGGATTTGGAACAACATCCCCATATCCATCAGACACGCACCAACGCTGCTTCAAATTAGAAAAGATTTCAAGACTTGACTCTTTACAAAACACTACATCACACTGCTTTAGCTGCTCACAACCCTGCTGTCTCTCCTAGGAGTTGTTGATTTTATGCTTGTCACCTTGTCATCGACCTTGTAAATTATCATACATGTGCATACGAATAAATATATACATAGCCAAAACAAATTATGAACGATGGAAATCTTAGAGGGTAGGCAATGATATCTAATTTACCCCTTTCCTAGGTAATACAAACTCTTCCCAAATCCAGTCCAGGTTTTAACATACTTGAGATTTTTTTTAACTAATTCACAGCTCTCACCATTTCAAAGAGGACAATTCCATATATTTAAATTGTTGATATATTATATCTTTAGGGACATTCTCACTCTCGATTTTTTCTCTCTCAACTAAAAAAGCCACTATTGGGTCAATTACAAGTTAAGTGGAATGTTATCCCTGTGGAGATACCACCCCGTTGGATTCCAATTTTTAACTCAGAATAGAGTAATACAGTGGAGAAAGTACTAGCTGGGAATGGTAATTCTGGTGGAGTATTTCTGAACTCCCTGGAACATACTTTGTGTGTGAAAGAAGCATTTGAACTGCTGCATATGCTATACTTGTTCTGTATGTGCATGAGGCAAGCTTTCAGCACTACAGTCTGTGCTTCAACATGTTCTATGTGTACGAGGAAAGCTTGGACACCTGTTGTCGATGCTGTGCCTGTTCTACTCCTGTGAGTGTCCTGATCTATGTCTTCTGTGTGAAAAAATTAGCCTCTCCACTATATGTAAAAAAGGTGCCACCGATGTTCATAGCACTGTACCTGTTTCATGTATGTGAGAATTCTGCACTCGAATATCATACTGTACCTCTTTAATATGTGCTAGAGAAGCATGAGCAATCCCTTGCAGTATACAACCAATACTAAAAACCTTACTGGTTTAATTAAAAAGTACTTTTATGGCATTCCAGTGACGCATTACTTTCATAAAAGGATATTTCTCTCCATGTTGTAGTGCGAAAAGGTTTTGTATTAATGATAATAAACATATTTATTACTTATGCAATCCATTCCATAAACTGAACTAATCATGTAACAAGGCTATACGTGTCTCTATTTCTTTCAGAGCTCCCTAGCTTTCAACTTGCGCAGTCCTCTCTCCTAGCCAGATCATGTTTTTACTATCTGCATGTTTACCACATTTTTCGGACTTCTCTAATGTGATTGGTCTTCCCATTCTTTATTTTTCCTGTCTCTTCCTCTCCCTGTATTTCTTTGTTTGTGGTTCTTTTTGTTGCTTTCGTTTCTCTCCTGCTCACTACCTGCATTTATTTGTATGTCACCGATTTTCCCCCCAAACATGTGTTTAGTTGCAAAACATGTTTTCCAAAATGTAAGGAATCCTTTGTGATGCGGTTGCTAACCCAGTGCTCTATTTTAAATCAATCAATGAAGCTTTGTTTTAAAACATTAAAAAAAACTAAAGTACCTCCCACTGCTGAGTCTGCAAAAGTGTCTCATAAGTATCCCCTTAGACAGTTCGCAAATGCTGACCCACCTGCATCCTAGACAGGCTTTTACAACGCAATAATTAAAAGAAAAAGTATGTGCTTTTGCACGCAGAATTTTGTAGAGCACTTACAAATGCTATATTTTAATTTCCTGTCTGTGATTATGACATTGCTCTGAGCTCGAGGCCGAGGTCTCTGAGTGCCTCTCTTCCGTGCGCCTGGGCCGGCACTTGCTTCTGTCAGGGAATAAAGAGTCACATTCAATGCTGCTTTCCTGTAGGCTTCCTTTCAAGGTGCATTCCTTGCAGGACAGCCCATCCCCCACTCTAGGGGGCCCATTAGGATGGCAATCCGCCCGCCATCCTTCCGTGCATTCCCCCCCCGCCATATTACGATGGCGGAGGGGACCGCAGCGGTCGGAGAGACCGCCCGCCTGTTTTCCGCCCCGGTCGCATAGCGGCCGGGGCGGAAAAGGGATAACATGGTGGCGTTGTCTATCAGACACCGCCAACCATATTAGAATAGGCATTTCTCAATGCCTTTCCGTGGCGGCAATGCCGCCACGGAAAGGCATGCGGTGTTCACTCTGGGGGGCCCCTGTGGGCCCCCAGAGTGACGGGCAAAGGGGGGTGGCACACGGGGGGGTACCTGTGGTACCCCCCTGCATTTGCATAATCGCAGCGGCAGGCACCGCGTGGTGCCTGCCGCTTCGAGTATGCAAATGCGTGCATTTGTTTTTAACATTGTGGCGGGCGGTGCAGTGAGCACCGCCCGCCACAATGTTACTTTGAGGAATGCGCCCGCCACAGTGGCGGGCGCATCCTAATGCCAATGTCGGGACCCCCGCCCTTTAGGCGGGCGGTCCCGATCTCCGTTAGGGTGGCGGGCGGACTGTTTCCGCCCGCCATCCTAATGGACCCCTAGGAGTTTTCATGCGCTTTAGGTGTGCCAGCCACAGGTCTCTTGTTATGCTGATTGCCCTTTTCTGATGCGTGATCGCGCATTTACATTCTGTGAGAGGCCATCCGGAGGCAGAGGCCCTGCTCTAGGTTTCCTTTCTCTCAACAGCGCTATGAATAGTTTGGGGCTTCTTGTACAATATCGTTTTTTACACATACTTTTTTACGGCTTTTAAATAGAATGAAGACAATATTTTGCAGGATTAAAGGCAATTTGCCATGGCATGGTTTAAATTCCGGGCTTTCCCTATTTAGAAAATCATGTGCGTTTATGCAACTTGTATAATTTTAGTGCATGGCAATATTCTTCATGCTATTTACTTTTTTTGTAAGCTAAACATTAATATTATAAGTCGTGGCAGTCTTCTCACATTTATATTGTTAACCACTTTTGATTCACATACATGCCAGCAACATTTCTTTCAACTTGATGCACATCACTGAATAGCTAAACAAGTTAGCAACTTCACACGGTGCTCGTTTGCCCCAGTGGAGATGTAGCTCGATTCACGCAAATAGCATAACATGGCCACTATATTCTCCATTTCTAAAAGTAAACAGCCATAGATAAAACCAATAGTCGTGTCATGTATGGAGTGACAAGTAATTATTTGCCTGTCCGCACATACACTTGGAAAAGAGGGATGTTTGAAGAACACAGAGAGAGAGTGAGAGCGAGAGGATTTAGAAGAAACGGATATGGCACAATAGGAAATATAGAATGTAAAATAGATATATTGCCTATTTCTGTGTGCAGCCACTCAACAGAAAAGAGAACCAAGGCATAGGAAGACAACAAGATTTTCCTTGGCTGTACGGGAATATGATCTGTGTTAATGATTGAGCACAACATTTAGTGGTATTTGCCCAATAAATAGAGAAGGAGGCCTGCTCCATCAACTGTACATTAACATTAATAATGTTATGGAGCAAAAACAAAATAGAGGACACCGCCTGATGACACCAAAGGTAGTTAATCTCCTTTTTGATGAAATGAGGAACCTAAGTCCACAAAGTATTTAGGAAAATCCAATAAAGAAACACTGGACAGTTCAGCTGGCGTAATGGAGGGGGTGTAGAAATATACTAAGGGCACAGCTCAAGTAGAGCTACAAGGTGAAGGCCGACCTAGAGGCATAGGCAAGAATATAGTTACTTTAATGAAGTAAGGGGTAGTGGTACTGTGGTGTATGGATAGAGATACTAGGGTATTGGTAGGAGTGGAATACTAGGTTAGTGGCAGTGTTATAGCACTGGGGTATTGACAGATTAAGATGTTAAGGTAGGTGTTGAAGTAATAGGGTTTAGGCAGTGATAGAAGTACTATGGTTTGAGTAGACATACTAAGTTGCAGAGAAAGGTTGCGATATTTGGATAAAATAGGATAGATGAAGTAGTGTAAACTAAGGATATCAATACTGGGAGAAAAGGAGAAGCCCCTTATTAGCAAGATTAGCAGTACCAAATGTGGTTGTGGATGCTGAAGTATAGGTACAAATGTATAGGTAGCGGTAGCTGTAACCAGGTACAGTTAGGAGTACATATACATAACATAACTCAAATTTACCCAGACACCTAGAGGTGACACAGTTCGCAGTATGCACTATACAAGAATCACATGTTGCATGAAAACAAATATAAAAATATGCTCTCTGGAAACTTCATCTACTCATACGAAATGTAAATGAAGTAAAAGATTAAATATAAAAAGGGACTGTATCACGGTTATTGATTACTTTGAGAGAAAATATCATCATTTATCTGTGCACTCAGTAGAGAGTCCAACAATTAGATGAGTATGTGGTCTGAATATACTTATGAGCCACTGACAGAGACTATGAGAAGCTCCCACTGCCTTAACCCAAACTCTAGGGCTCTCAACTGTGCTCCATCATGCACAGCCACTCATAACATGAACTTACCTATACATGTAGAGGGGACTCAGTTTACGGTTTATGTATAATAGAATCATAACTTGCCTGGAAATAAACTAAAGTCAATACTCTCTGCTCTGCAAGTATAATCTAAAGGATGTCTCTGTCCTCTGTGGCTACTTCCCCCTTTCATGATACTGCCCCCCATGTAAGTACCATGTATTGGATAGTCTCCTTTCTGTGGATTTGCTCCAGGTGAACATTAGTTTATCATCTGATATTCCAATGAGCTTCAGAATTCAGCTGATGCTCCGGTGGTAAGACCCCAAAAGAATCTCTGACAATGCATTAGTCTCTCTGTGGGAATGCGATTGGGTGCATGAGTCTGTGAGTGAGTATCTAAGGGGGTGCATAAGTCTCTGTGTGGGTTTGTGGGTGGGTGCATCAGTCTCTGAGTGGGTTTGTGAGTGAGTGCATGAGTCTCTGAGTGGGTCTGTCAGACGGTGCGCAAGTCTCTCAGTAAGTCTCTGAGTGGGTGTATGAGTCTTTGACTAGCTCTTAAACTGGTTTCATTAGTCTCTGAATTGGTCTGGCACTGGGTGTTTAAGTCCCTCAGCAGGTCAGTGAGTGGGTGCATGAGTGCCCGGGTGGTTCTGTGAGTGAGTGTAAGAGCCTCTAAGTGGGAATGCAGGTGGGCGCATGAGCTTGGTTGCCTAAGCACAACCGTCCCCGGAGTGCATATGTCGCTGCGCCAACAAAGACCGTCCATGATATATGGGACAAAATAGCGTTCAAAAAGGGCCTGGCCCCGCTCCCGTCTCCACATACTTCTATCACACGAAACCCTGAGTTTGGCAAGCCCAGGCTTGCCAAAGCAGGTGCTCCGCACTTGGAATGAGGGGGATGGTGGAACGATTGGTGCCTTATTCACAGGGGGCGTCCTCAAGGCCTTCGACGAATGCAGGTCTGACTGTGCGCTATCGCACCAGCCCACTATCAATATATGCAACCGCGCCATTGGCTTTCCGTTCCCGAGGTACATGCTGCAGTGACATGTCCCTTCACCCTGTTCAAAAAATTGGTGAGAGCCTTTGAGGACACAAAAGGCCTTATATCCAAGACTGGGTGTTACAACATTCAACCCCACTGCGCCCCCATCGATATCACACTGCATGGCAGGCCGCTACTCCGGAAGGACTCACTCCCAAACAGTGGGATAAACTGTGGCAAGATATCCCTAAGACCTACTGCAGCCTTTCCTCACGTGAAACCGCCTACAAGCTGATGCTCAAATGGTATTATATGCCCTCCCGGCTGGCCACCATGTATAGTTCCATCTTCAACCTATGCTGGAGGTGTGGGTCGGCGGAAGGCACTCTCTATCACATCTGGTGGTCCTGCCACGTGATAGCTACTTTCTTGAAGGAAGTTCTGGGCCACATTAAAGGGGTAGTGGGCTACCCGATTCCACCACTGCAACACGTGGTGATCCTGGGCATCGGTCCCCCTAATCTAGTGGCAATTACTGGGGCGGATTGGGCCCTCATAAGCCATCTACTTCTGGTATCGCGACAACTCATAGCGTGCACATTGAAGCAGACCTCTAACCCATTCATAGCTCAGTGGTTTGTTCAGGTGTGGCATGCACTGGTTATGGAAAGGCTGTCACACAACATAGCAAATACTGAAAAGAAATTCCAGCCATTTGGCAGCCTTTGTTCTCTTATCTCATGCGCATTGAATCCACTTGCTTTATCCCCCTGAAGCTTAGAGCCCTGCAACTCTTCCCAAGCGATTGAAGGATGCTTTTGACCCCAGATTGATGGCAGCTCAGTCGTATTGGGATTGCTAGCTGCTCTCCCCACCATTGTTGGCCCCCTCCTCCTCCCTCCACCTGCGTAATATGTGATTCTCAAACCATCACATGACATGTCACGACCAGTACAGTTATTGTTATTTGTTGTTCTCTTCTTTCTTCTACAGATGCCATGGCAGTGCCCTTCCCGGCATTCATATGCATTTCGCCTACTGGGCACAGCAGGGGGGTTTACAGCCTTTATGGGTTGTCTGACGTTTGCTGGCCCTGAGGCGCAATGTCCATACTTTGTGAGGTGGCCAGCTACCTGCACAAATACAGGTAATTTAGGGCAGTTGACCGGTACCTACTACAAGCTTACAGTCACCGGGCTGGGTGATTCTTCTACGGGGGCGCTGGTACATAAAGCAAATAGCTGCTACCTGGTACAATAAATGAAGAATTGACGTGCAGAAAACCCAAAACCCTGACGAAATTGCCGACAAATCTATCACGGCAATGAAAAATGTTGGTTTGGTTTTAATAGAGTGGGCACACAACACTAAATAAAAGTAAATTAGCTAGTGGAGCTCTGCTCTTTTTAAACAGTGGTGGTGTCACACTTTGAAATCAAAGTGGTCGCACCTCATTGGGTCACTGACACAGAGCACATTTTTGGTTAATGTAGTCTGCACTGTTTGTTATCCTTTTCTTTGTTAGAGTTGTCAGTTGCTGATGATGATAACGTGAGGACACAGACGAGTACCAGTCTGTTCATTCCTCCGCGCGTGTTGCTCCCGTGAGGCACTGCCAACTCCCCCTCCCCCTTTTTTCTGAAATTCTTTTCTTTAGAAGGTGTGGTGAGGGTGTTTAGTTGTCTTTAGTGCCACTCACAGTTTTAGACATTATTCTTCAATAGAAACTCATGACCACAAGGGCATAATTAAGCAGTAGGGTGAGATTCACTCACGGCTTATTGACATCCTAAGAAGGGGGTCTGTTAAGATTTATGGGAAACAATTGTTTATACATAATATAGGGACAGGTCTTGTGCTGTTGATAATATATTGAGTGGGGGGTGACCTGTTTCAATCCCTTTATTCCCCCTGGGCTCCCAATTGTTCAAGAGGACTGTGGTCTTAGGCAAGGGCAGTCTGTATGCTGCCTTTGTCGACCTCAGGTCAGCTTTTGATCTGGTCTGCCGCTGTAAAGTTTGGGCAGTGATACAAGCGTTAGGGATGCCACCAGAGCTACTTTCCATTATTGCTCGCCTACATGAGGGTAATTTTGCCCAAATACGGTGGGGCTCTCAGGGGAACATCACCAAACCCTTTCCCATAGAGAAGGGAGTGAACTAAGGATCCGTCATGGCCCCTATATTATTGTCCCTTTTTATTAACGCAATCCCCAAGTTTTTAACATCTGTTCCTCCTGATGCTCTAGTTTTACACGCTAATCATCTCAAAAACACCTAGCGATCTCCAGTGTGCTTTGTTAGTCTATGAGGAGTTTTGTCTCCTACGGGGCCTGGAAATCAATGTATCTAAAATGAAATTTATGACCTTCAACCAGAATAGAACATCCATAGGAGGCATATTTTTGAATAATCGACCTTTGGAACAAGTTAGTGTCTTTACTTATTTGGGGGTTATCTTGTAAAATGATATGAGGGGAAATCACCAGCTTGACACATCCACACTGAAACATGGGCACTTATCAGGTGCCTTACAAACAGTTTAATACCTCTTTCACCAAACCAGTTAGTCCGGTGTTGCAGATTTATAGAATGAAAGTTGTGAGCTCTTTTCTACACGGGGCAGAGCTCTGGGGGTATGAGAATCTTCCCCAGTTAACCACCGCAGAAAATAGACTCCTACAAAATATCACCTGGCTTATTCAGAAAAGGAGGGGGAGGAAGAGCGACATTCAATTTGGCCATGGTGTGAGTGAAAAATCAGACCAATCCCTCACACCATGGACAAATTGAATGTCGCTCTTCCCCTCCCTCCTCCTCGAATAAGGCAGATATTCTGTATACTTGTCAGACTCTTATATTATGTATTAATCTTTCGCAAATTCCCCTGACGAAGGGCTCTTTTCTTTAGCCCGAAATGCATTGGGACTTTTAATCTACTGTTGATGCTGACGTTAAGCATATCCATTATGATTTTGTGGACTGCTTCTTCAATCTTCAAGAATAAACAACCCACAGCTATCAATGATTTGAAGACTGGATGATTACGTTTTTTTGATTCATGGTGAATCTTATTGTGGACTGTTGAAAAATGTATCAATAGTTTACTAGATTTTCTAACATTGATCTGTTCACATTTTGTACACTTGTCAGTGACACCCTCGTAGTGCCCTGGGTATTCCCAGATAGACTTCTGGGAACCTTTTTCTCAAATTGAAACCAGACAGCTTGCAGGGCCACTAACCTGGTGCACACATTATCATTATAGTTTATGGTTTAAAAGGTTGAATTGTTGTTTTGTCTAAATTAGATCACTGAGTGCATTACAGCTGCATATTGTTCATTGTTTATAACTGTCTAAAAGTATCATTTTCAAAATTGTAATGACAAATCCGGCTTTACCTTTAATCAGGGTTCATAGTTAACATTTTATAAATACCTAACATGATATATCTACCTGCTCCCAATTAGGAATTTCAGCCTATTAAACATAATAAGGAATCCCCAGTGTTATCCTAAGGAAGGGGTAGGCCTCACAGTAGTGAAACACAAATTTAGGGTTTTTTCACTACCAGGACATGTAAAACTTAAAGGCACTTGTCCAATCTTTTAAATACACAACACCCTGCCCTTTCAGCTACCTAGGGCCCGCCTTAGGGGTGATTAATATATAATAAAAGGGGAGGTTAAAGCTTGGAAAGTGGGATTGAATGCCACATTGACATGGCAGTTTAAAACTGCATCCAGGCTGCAGTGGCAGGCCTGGGGCATGTTTTACAATGCTACTTAAGTAGGTGACACAATCAGTGGTGCAGTCCCCCTTATACCATTTAATTTACACACCCTGGGTATATATTGTATAAAACTCTACAAGGGACTTTTAAGTACATTGAATATGCCAATTGGGTGTAAGCCAATTGCACCATGTTTAAGAGGTGAGAGCACAAATACTTTACCACTGGTTAGAACTTGATCTAAGGTCAACAAAAACGAATTCAGCAAAAATAATTGAGGGTAAAGGCATAATGTCTAGCGGTGACCCTGCAGAGAGGGCCTATTACACAACAACAGCTATTCCTCTTCTGCTAAACAAATTCATAGATGATCCTGTGTTTACATCAGCCTCTTTCTCCAATAAGGAAACTATCACTGAAGAGAAGCCTGTTCAGAGGGCTCGACACACACTGGATGCCACATTCAGGAAGTAGTCTACCTCTCACCTTTCAGCTTCCAACTAAGGAGGATATTGTCCACTTGACACACCATACCAGGATGGGAACTGGTTGATTATGTTGTAATTATGCATGGCTGTTTTATCTGTTTTATCTCAATTGGGTTTCACATGGTTTCACCTGGACAGGGCAATATAACTAGAAAGATATTGGTCAAAGAGACAAAGGTGATGTCCTTGAACTGCATATAAAGAACTGCTACTAATTAGACTTGCAAAGGCTAAGGACAGAAAGATAACCATTATTAGAAATGGGTATCTCTAGTTGGCAATGGTTTTCACCTTTGTCAAAGTAGAGACCCTTCTTCCAAGTCAGGATAAGGAGGATACACTACTGAAATAACCCCTTATCACCCCCCTGGTAGCTTGGCACGAGCAGTCAGGCTTATCTCAGAGTTAGTGTGTAAAGCATTTGCCCATAACCTATAGTAACACAGAGAAAACACTACAAAAGGACGCCATACCAGTTAAGAAAAATATCCAGTACTTTATATATTCGAAGCAAGAGCAAAACAATAGAAATCCAACTTACAGTACTTAAAAATATGCACTTTGCAAGGAAAACTCTAAAAATGCAGTTCCTTGAAGTGAGTATCTCCGTCCGGTGCCACAGCAGTGCTGAAAACAACAGAATCCAACAGTTCCATCTGATGCATCGGTCATGGTGCCGGAAGACTCGTAAACTGTACCTTTTTGTTGCTACCGATCACGTTGGTGTTAGCCGGTTGTGGCAACCATCGTGGTTGTGATGTGAAGCGTAGGGGTGCAGCGTGCGGTGCTCTCAAGGCACAGTGAGGGCAGTGGCTCGGTGATGGTCATCCAGCTGCATCGGTGAGGCCAGGGCTGCAGTGTGGAGTGAAGGCAGTGCTCTTGGCCGTGCTGACAGATCACGGTGCAGGCAACAGAGCCGGTTGTTGGGAGCTGGAATCTGTCAGCCCGGACTGCATTGTGAGACTTACAAGCGGTGCCCCCAAGCCACGGTGTGGTCACAGGTGTGGAAGTCAGTGTGCAGCGACTGCGTCATGTGACCAGAGTGGTGGATTGAAGTGAAGCATGGTGGAGTACTGTGCCCACAGGTCACGCTTCAAGCAGCAGCTTGGTGGCAGCGGCGGTTGCCAGCAGTGAGACCAGGGTTGTGGTGCGAGTTGCAACTGTGCCCTCTTGGGTGCCTTCAGGACATGGAGCCAGCAATGGAGTCGGTTGCTTTCCCCCCTCTGTGGCAACCGACACCACAGTTCCAGAGGCGATACCCAGAGGTCAGAGAAGTCTTTGTGGTCCCTGAGACTTCAAACAGGAGACAAGCTTTACTTCAAGCCCTTGGAGATACTCAGCATACAAGTTAAGAAAGTTCAGTCCAGCCCTTTCACTGCCCAAGGCAGAGGCACACAGTGTGACTGAGCAAGAAAATACCCACTTTCTAAAAGTGGTATTTTCAAACACACAATATATAAATCAACTTTACAAAAAAATTTAATTTTATATTCTGACTTCAAGCATACTAAACTCCATCTTTCAGTGTTGTCCCAATGGTAAGTCATATTTCCAAGCTGTTATAAAATAAACTCCCATTCTATCCTAAGGGACAGATAGCCTTTTGATAGTGGAAAACGTGAAACACTGTATTTCACTAGCAGAACATGTCACACCTCAGTACATGTCCTACCTTTCACATACACTGTACCCTGCCCATGGGACCACCTTGGGTCTACCTAAGGGGTGTCTTACATCTAAGAAAAGGGAAGGTTAGAGCCTGGCAAGTGAATGCACTTGCCAGGTCGACATGGCAGTAAAAACTGAGTGCAGACACTGCAGGGGCAGGTCTGAGAACCCTTTGAAAGGTGACTTGTATGGGTGGCACAATTAGTGCTTCAGGCCCACTTACAACATTTGATGTACAGGCCAGGGCACTCTCAGTGCACTTTACTAGGGACTTAAAGGCAAATCAAATAAGCAAATCATGTAAACACCAATCCATAAATACAATTTATATGGAGAGCATATGCACTTTAGGACTGATTAGCAGTGGTAAAGTGCCCAGAGTCCTAAAACCAACAAAAACAGGGTGAAAAACAGGAGGCCATAAAACGAAAAGTCTGGGGGTAAACCCGCTGAAAAAGCCAAGTCTAACTACCATTCATTGGGTTTGTCTTATTTTTTGACATATATGTATGTTAGGTAGAGATAAGAAAATGCTGCAGTTCAGTACTTTGTATCATAAATTGGGTACATTTATCCATATTTATTTTTTGCCCATTTTATGGGAATTTGTCAATATTTACTTCATGTTTTGAGAATAAAATGAAATGGAAAATACAATATTTCCACATTTATTTATCTGATCAACATGCACTCATACTTTGATGCCTGTTGTGTTTTAGCAAATTAAGCAGGCACCTATAACAAAACAAATCTCAGACAGGTAAATATTAGCATTATATACAAATACATGTTAACATATGCCTGTATTTAAGAGACACTCATCTCTTTTTAAAAACCTATGATGTCTATCTGCTTAGCAGTTGGTCTGGAATACATGAAGGACAAAATGAAGAAGAGTCACTCACAAAAAGCAAAATGTTCTGTATGTTTCCGCTTTTAAAAATAAATATAGAGAGGAAATACATTTTTTGTCTGTATTTATCTGTAAAAATCATTAAAAGTGGAAAGCTGTAAGCCTGAATCATAAATAGCTATGCTCCAAATTAAATGGCAAGAGAAGCTGAATTCCATTATTGACACAGAGGCTAACATTATGCATTTATTTTTTAATGCCACTCCACGCAGTACTTGAAAGAACAATACATGATAAACAAAAAGCAATCTAGAATAGAACATTGGTAATATATTTGATTTGATTTGATTTTTGGATTCATAGAGCGCACGAATGCCCGAGGGCGTCTTGGTGCTAAAAATGACTGAAGACTGCTCGTAGAGTGAGAGGAGGGTTGCATCAAGACATCGTAAATTGGTTGGAACTGAATTATTTTGAGAAAAGCCAGGTCTTTAAAGACTTTTGGAAGGATAGCAATGATGAGCTGTTTTTCATTGCTATTGGTAAAAAATTCCAGATCTTTGCTGTGTACAGAACAAAACTTCTCCCCCCCCCATCTAAGCTGATTAAATCTGAGGGTTCTAAGTAACATGGAGCTACTGGACCTGAGGGTCCTCTGTGGATCATAGTGTCTTAAGTTTTGCTTCAGAAACTGGGGCCATGAGCCATGTAAGGCCTTATAAGCTAGGCATGCTGACTTGAACTGGCTTCTCTTTTCTATTGTTAGCCACTAGAGACTATTTAGTCTGTGAGCCACCGGCTCAAATCTAGGTATGTCCAAAACAAGCCTTGCTGCCGCATTCTGTAGGCGTTGGAGCTTTAGTAATAGCTGTTTTTGAAGCCCTGCATACAAAGCATTTCCATAATCCAGTTTAGAGAGTGCCAGCATTGTTACTAAAGTTTTCCTAGTGCCTAATGGGACACATGGCAATAGCTTTCTTATCAATTTAAGAGTGTACCATATTTATGACAAAAGTTTGTTGATCTGGGCCTTGAAATTTAGTTTGGAATCAAACACAAACCCAAGGTTCCGAACGCTCTCCACTGGCAATGGACAACAACCCAAACTATCAGGCCACCAGTCCGGTGACCAGATGTTGTATTCAGTCCCTAGCATCAAAACCTCTGATTTGTCGCCATTTAATTTTAGGCAATTTGCCTCAATCCAATGACTGACCTGGGACATACAAAGCCTAAATCTCTAAGCTGTCTCGTCTGTGTTATTCGAGATGGACACTACAATTTGGGTGTCATCAGCGTATGAGATTGGGATAAATCCCCAGTCTCTGATGATGTTTGCTAAAGGGGCCACATATACGTTAAAGAGGGTAGTGCTTATGACGAGCCCTGAAGAACCCCCCATGGGGTTCTAATAGATTTTGATGAGTGTTCCCCTAGCTGAACCGGAAAGGATCTTTCTCCCAAAAAAGAGGCTATTAATGATACTGCAGATTGGTGTAGGCCTATTTCTTCTAGGCGGGTAAGGAGTATGCTATGATTAATGGTGTCGAAGGCTGCAGACAGATCTAACAATATCAAGGCAGCCTTCCCGCCGTCATCCAGCACCATCCCGACCTCTTCCGCCGCCATGGTCAGAGCAGTTTCTGTCCCGTGTTCCTCCCGGAACCCAAATTTTGAGACATCAAGTGCCTGAGATGCCCTAATGAACCCGGATAGTTGTTTATTCAAATGTTTTTCTCAAATTTTAGCCGGGAAAGGGATTCTTGATATTGGTCTGAAATTAGCAGGGACCAATGGGTCAAGGTTTGGTTTCTTTAGAAGAGGTCGGACCGAGACAGCTTTCCATGCTTTCGGGAAACAGTTTGCCTGTATTATTTATCCGAAAAGCAAATGTAGTTGAGAGCTAAGTAGCTCTGGGAACAAATGCAACACCCTAGGTGGGCATGGGTCCATTGGGCCACCTGACTTAGTGGTTTGTATGAGTTGGCAAATCTGCTCTATAGATGGGGCAGAAAACTAAAAGACTCCCAAGTTCCTTTCTGTGTCCCTCTATGAACTGAGATGTTCATTTCCTGGTGACCGGGCATTACTGTTGAGGGGTTTAATTGATTGTTAGATAGGTTTAACCTTGTCGATGAAAAACTGCCCCAGTTCATTGCATAAATCTAGACTGCCTTCTATGTTTTTGGATATTGGCTCTGTTCATTATTTAACCATAGCAAAGAGTACTTTACTGGAATGTTTTGGCTCCTCTATTTTATTAACATAATAGACTGAATTTTCCTCTACTATCTTTTTTTATAAATTGATAGTGACCTGCAGTACTTAGTTTTCTCCCCAAAATCATAACTATGCCTCCACGTCCTTTCAGCCCGACTACATTTTTGTTTTTGTAATCTTAGTTTATCTGAAAAGCAAGGCTCGGAAATGTTTTTCCTCTTAGCATTTTTCTTTTTTAATGGGGCGACTGAAAGAACTGCTGCTTTAATCCAATTATTCAATTGATCTGTGGCTGTATCGATATCATGATTTAATCTCGGGCAGTCATGTTCAGTTGTTCGTGTAGTTTGCCTATATCAATTTTGTCCCATTCTTGGTATGTAAATTGCCTCCCTTGGGAAGCCATGATGTTTTTAGTATTTTCTATAGCTAGGGTAAATTTGACAACTTTGTGGTCCGACCAGGGGACGGGAATGACTTCCCCCATATTGATGTTAGAATTAGAGGGAAAGATCCCATCCAACGTATGACCAGCTAAGTGTGTTTCCAGCTGGACTAACTGGGACAGGCCACAATTTGTCATTGCTTCTGTGGTGATGAGTAATGTATTTTTATCTGCTACTTTCTCCAGGTGTATGTTGAAATTTCCTAGTATAGTGTAGTTTGTCCCCATTATACTGGATTCCAGTGCAGGGCCCAATAGTTGTAGTATGGGGGTCTTAGCCTTAGGTGGTCTATATAGCAGAAGGCCATCAAAAGTATAATTTTCAGTGATATGAATTTTAAAAGGAAGGAACTCACAGTCTTGAGTGCTCTTCCCTGCCACACAGTTGACCTGAAAATCATATTTGCTGATGATCGCTGTCTCTCCCCCACGTTTCCCCAGTCTATCCACCCGATGGATTGAGTATCCTCCCGGAACTGCAAGTGCCAATTCGATGTCAGAAGAATTATCTGCCCATGTATCAGTTATAAACAGGATGTCGAGTTCATGTGTTTCAATCAAATTAGCTACTTCAGTGTTGTGTTTTACCAGAGATCTTGCGTTTAGCAAGGCGGCCTTTATTAATGTAGTAGTTTTATTTGTAGCCTGCGGCCATTGCCTGTCTGCTGATCCACACCTGCTGTCGTTATTATAGACTATCCTGGCTTGAATAATAGGATTTTAGGCAGAGGTTTTGGCCCTCGGCCCGGGCCAGGCGGGCGGGTGCAGACGGGCTTGCCTTTGGCCCGCCTTTGGCATGGCGCCGGTGCGCCCGCTGCGCATCCTTATCAGCATGGGTTTTTATGGTCGCTGGGCTCCAACAACTAGCCCGCTCACCCCCGTCACAGGCTTCCTACTGGAAGTGAGTGCAGTGTGTGCTGAGCGAGCCCTCGGCCCCCTCCGTACAATCGGCACTTGCCGCGACGGACCGGGGGGCATGGGCCTAAAGGAAATGCTGCATGAAATCAGATCAAAGTAATGCGGTAAGGCAATTTTAAGAGCAAGCAAAGTTTTACTGATGTGATTTTAAAAAACCCAGAGGGTGTTCCTTAAAAAGTATTTACCAGCGCAGCAGTGTTGCAAAAAGCTATTTCAGATGCCAGAGCCTCGACCATCTCTAGGCGCGAGCTACGGCTGTCTAAAATCATCAGTATAAGTAGTCCATGCACAGTATAATCTTCCTGTTTAAAATGCTAAACTTAAACTCCCCTATCTTGGATGAATGATGATTTAAGAAACAGCAACTACGTATCCCCTCACAAGAACTGAACTACTGATTGTTATCTGAAAAGAATAAGAATTTATTAAAGACTCAATTCAACAGGAATTGGAGAACAAAAGACAATAACCTACATCAGAAAATAAATACATCAATCTCTATATTCTGTATTTACTACCTTAAAGTTATCCTTAACCCTTTATAACTTTATATATTATTTTTCTTTCTTTTTCCTTTTTTTGCTTCATTAGGAAACTGGGATCGGAGGGCTGGATAATGTTAGCTTCCGTGTCTTAAATGAAATTCAGATTCTCTCTGCATTTAACAGAGGCTTCCATTATGCAGGTTGGCAGCCCTATAATTCGTCTTCAGACATGTGTTCAATTGGTTTACAATAAGGTAAAGCAAAGGTAGAAGTATTAGACCAATTAGCTTCTCTCGAAATATCTTCCAATTTCTCACCTTTCCAAAAGGCTTGACTAGCCATAGCACCTCTCATAGAGTGTGCATGAAATTTCTGCGAATTGACACCAGCCTGTTGCACTGAACATATTATCCAGAGACTGTAGTAATCACTTTAAAGGGTTTAAAAAAAGAAATCAATAATTAATTAACTTCAGCAGGATGAAATTCATTTGGCAATCATATTCTCTCATGCAATCTACAACATACAATTTCTTGCACAAATCAAATCTTGTGTGTTCATAGTCTTCGTTCTCTTAGTAAATATTAAAGGTTACCCGAAAGGGGGCATAGAACCTGTTACTTACCTACAATACCTTAACGTCCAAAGTTTCATATCTTGGTCTAGGAGGCCTCCTTAGTTTGATGCTCTTAAGAACTCATCGAGACTCAGTTCAGAGGGTTCGAACAGGTTTACACACGGGTGCCTGGCGTCGAGGGCGATGTGCCAAATATGCCATCACTCCCCTCCCGCGGTCTATGTGGTGACATTTTCTCACCTTCTAAGTGCATTTTATTTTTGAAGTCTCTAATCCAGAGACCAGCAGGGTGTGTGCCTCCCAGTTTTTTGTTCGGTGTGGCCCCCTCCTCATTGCACTTGCACAGACAACTTTTTACTTTTACGTCCCTTGGTAGGGTGGGCCTTAGCGTGCCCATTTCGCCGGGGTTTATTCACCATAGGTCCTGACGAATGCCAGGTTAATTACACCAACATTTGGCAGAAACATGTTGACCATCACGTAATGATATTGGTAACAGGCCATTCAATTTAGTTGGCCGTGTTTACCAACACATTTTTTAATATGTCTTTTCAATTTTTTATACAATTGAGGCATTTTTAAACTCACCACCAAACTCTTATCACGTAACCTTTCACTTAGCCCTCACAACTTCACATTACCCGCTCCGCAGTAAAATCTGGCGTTGAAGCCCACTGGGGTGACATTGGGTCACACCCAGTGGGGTCCGATGATGAAGCATATCACCGACCAGGTCGGTGAGTGAGGGCTTTCTAAACAAACCTAATTGGTGTCGTTTTCTCTCTTGTGTTCCATTACTTGTGTATTTCTCAACCAAGTTACACTCTTTTGTTGTTATTTTTCTGCTCTTAAGAACTCTGCAAACCAAAACATTTTTGCCTACATGCTTGCCATTGGTCAGGTGGTGACTTACAGATATTGCTGATTTACAGCGGTCAATAATTATGGCTCCTATCGAACTATTCTACCAGGAAGTTAGTCACCTCAACTATTGGAGCCTTCACAAGATCCATATTCCTTTCATTGCACCAATGCACCCAAATTATCCAACTTCCCTAAAACCTGAACCGGGTTACTGGAGCCCAAGATTACGTTAGCAGTTTTTCAGCCCTCCCTGAAAGGCACAACATGTCTGAAGATCTCCTGATATTTTCCATACAAGAAGCTTCAAAGTCCCTGTCTGTACCAACGGATTTCCTATCCATCTATGTCTCTCAGCAGACACTCAATATTAGGAAAATAAAAAGGAATTTTGCAAGCGAGTTCTAAAATCATTGGTAACCACGCTTGTGAGACACAGAATGGGGTTATCAGTACAAGAGACCACCTCTCTAGTCTTACTTTCTGAAGGAATGTCTGAATTATTGTGACTGGGGGAAATGTGCAAGCCTTCACTCACTTCCAACCCTGAAGAAATGCATTCCCAGCTGGGGCCACCAGATTCGGCATCCAACTGTAATACGTCTTCAGTTGAAAAGTCAAACTCCTCACTAAAAGGTCTGTCTTCAGAAGACCCCAAAACAGATCTTATTTCCTGAAACACTCCTTGTTCAATTTCCAATCATTAAAATCCCTTAATATCCTTAAATCCCAGACCTTAGTTACATTTACTATTCCTGGCAAATACTCCACCCTCAAGCTGAATATGTGTTCTAAGCAAACAAATAACCAAAGTTCTAGCTTAGCCCCTTCGCAGCGGAGGTAATTCCCTGCTTTGCTGGGGGGCGTGCACAGCGCCCCGGTGCTCGTGATGAGCTGAGCTCGTCACGCAGCACGGTGGCGCTGAGCTCATGACGAGCTGAGCTCGTCATGACTGCGCCCGTAGCCCCACCTGCGAGCGTTGCGCGGCTCATGACGAGCTCAGCTCATCATGAGCACCCGGGCACCGTGCCTCATGACGAGCTCAGCTCATCATGAGCATGGAAGAGGCTAAATGTGATAGATCCAGGGATATTGTTCCTCCTCCTAAGTGGTTTATATAGCCCATCGAAGAAACATTGTCCATTTTCAATAATACTGCTTTGCCTTCTAGGCAATGCTTGAAACTCATGAGAGCATAAAGACCCACTGCTAAATCCAAATTATTTTTATGATGTAACTTCTTTGTGTTTAACAATATTCCACTAGTTTACTGTAAACCCAAGAGTGCACCCCAACCAGTTAGACTCACATCACTCCAGAACAAAATATGGATGACATCCAAAGATTGCCTGTCCATTCCAGACATCTAAATCCTCTAGCCTTCAAACCAGTTCCACCTTCAGGAAAAGAAACAGTGGTTCTGTTCATGAACTGCATATATATAGGTGCTACTAGTTATATTTGTAATAGGCCACGGTCAGAAAGCAAACCGTTGAATATGTTTGTCTTCTTTTTTGACAAATGTGTATGTTAAGTGGAGATTAAAGAGCGCTGCAGTTCAGAACCTTTGATCATAAATATTGAGATTCCTGCTGAGTCATCTTTAACACCATCCCAGTTTGACATTTCTATATCCTTCCTTGTCCAGTTGATCTTCAGATTTTTTCTGGGTCTGTAGTCCTATATTTCAGATTGACAACGCTTAGCTTTACATCGCAACTGAGGATGTAAAAACCTGAGACAGACAAGTCAGTCCTTTACGTCTCTTTGTAGTGTAGTTCCTAGTTTCCCACTAGGCCCTGCGCATTGGAATAACATAAACAGTAGTATCGACGTGGAACTGCGGATATTCCAGGCCTCCACTGACTATGCTAAACTTAATTGGGTTGTGTTACCAACTAGCTCAGAGGTCACTGGAAACTTTCTTCTCTGCATAGGAAGTGATCAGCTTCCTTGGCACAGACAAGAAGGGATTCAGTTTTCCAACAACCGTGCAACATGACAACTTTGCTCCTCAGATCAAGAGTCGATCTCTAGGGTCGTGTGAAACAATAGACATGTATTTCACTCAGTCAGTCTAGTGCAGTTTACTTTCACGGTATGTAGAGAATAGAGAGACGGGCGTTTGTCAATAAAGGGTTAACATTTATTGAACAGTCTTTCTTCTCGTACAAGAGGAATGTATTGCCACAATTGCAATAATTGTTATTATAAAAAGTACGTACAGTAAGATAAGTATTGCGAAATAGAACTGTAAAAGCATTGATATGGTTTCTTAGCCATACAATGGTTTAAAAGTAGTAAAACATATATACAGTCATATATACATTAGGCTAACATACTCAACTGGTGCTCCTAACTAAGCCTACCCCAGTGTGCCTGACCTAAGCCTAACACGTGAGAAGGGGAGTAAGTAAGTAGCTTTAAGTTAAGTTGGTTTTGCCAAGGTTTGTTTCAAGAATTCTCGTCTAAGGGTTTAGTCAACACCATACCTCTGAATAGAATGATGGAGGATTAGTATCTCCTTCAGGGGTCTCTCTCGATATCCCAGTCACCCGCGAGGGTAAACCGGAAGCGCCGGGACTGGATTTCTCTGCACGAGAAAGGCAGCGGTTTCTCTTCAGCGCGTCGAGGAAGGAGGGGGGACAGCGTCCGCGGGCAGCTGGAATCTGCCGGATGTCTTCGCAGAGGGACGGCTGTTCGGCTCCTTAAGCGTACTGCACCATAGTTCGCGCTATAGCGGCGATAATGGTAATCAGCAGCTTCACCACCACAGGATAGCAGGCTGCAGCGAAAGAGTGCTAGATTTACCAACACAGGGTCATGCAGGCAGCTGGCATCAGCAACAGGCAACGAACATTGCTTAAGGCAATGTTGGTAATATTTATACCTGACAGGTGCCGGGTTTGACGCAAGTTTGCTGGACATAAGACGTCAATTAAAGATGTCACTAGGAAGTGATAGTTATCAGTTGCTCATTAGAGTTCCATTACTAATCAAAACATAGCAAGCGGGGATTTCCAGGTTTGCTAAGTTTTTATCTTGTTGAAGAACTCGGAGTGTTATCTAGGAATATCAGATAGGGACTGCTGCACTGTCATTGCACTAATTGGTCGCAAAGGAAGTAGCAGAGAGTCATGCTGGAATGTGGCTCTGTTCGTGTGAGGCCAGAGATGACTTTTCAGAAAATCGCACTTGAACGGTTATGCCAATATAGGGAATAAATGGATTTATAGCCGAATAGGGGCATACGGTCACAGTATCGATCAGGAACCTAGATAAACACGCAACACCCACTCCACGGGTTAATGTCCATCAAAATTACTAAAACTAAGCAATTAGATGCATGTGTAACATTGCCCACCCCAAAATACAAAAATGCATTCGAAATAGGCGTACTTGTAATACATGGAATTTAGGTACTGTACGTTTTTTAAAGCATAGTAATCATTCAAAAAATTATTGCATATGAAATCAATGAACGATTATGCAAAAGGAATTACACATGAAGTATCTCTGACAGAAGAAAAGCGAGATAAATCATCACATAAAAATGCATTGTAATAACATGTGTGCTAGAGGCTGGTGTTATGTTGTTATGTCTCTAGATGTGTTTAGAAATAGAAGTGTGAAGCTTCTGTTCTCTAAGAATAGTTTTTACGTTAAGCAAAGAATTTGTTCGTGCCATAAAAGGTCAATATTAGAAAAATTGTCCAATTCAAAGAAAATAGATTTCCAAAGCTCTTGGCAGTTTTTGTTGATCAAAACTGAAGGCCGAATTCAGAGTTCATGGGAACGCTGTGTGTCGGAAAGCTCTTCAAAAGTTATTGTTTCTCTGTGGGTGAGAACATCATATCAGACAGGCTCTCAAACAATTGGTCTTCAAATTCAGGTGATAGTTCAACCAAATTAGATAGCGCAGTAACTTGGCAGGTGTGAGAATGAATGCTGTCATCGAAGGCAGGACCAGCAATGCTCACAGAACGTTGTACCTGGATGATGTTGCTTTTGTCACTCGCTCCACTGTTACCACTTGGCTGTAGTACAGGAGTCTCCACAAATGCCGTCATCAGGATTGGTAGCCGCTGGGGACAACACAATGCGTGAGCCGTTATTGGACTGAGCAAAGTATCGACGTCCATTGGTACTGCTGATGGAAGTGAAAGACAGATGTCCAACACGCATTCATCGCCGCAAAGCATACATCGTAGCACAGGTAAAATGCAATTTTGCCATATCGGTCTGAATGAAAGGAACCAGGTCATGTTTAGATCTCTCAGCCTGGCCAATCCAAGGACGTTAGTTATCCTGTCCCTGTAGCGCATTGCTAGGATTGTCTCTTCCATTCCCATGGGAGCTATGTCTGAGCCGAGGCTTGCCATAACGTAGCAGGAGGGTCAAAAATAGAATCCCTGCGACGAGTCCCAAAAATAATGGTATGCCGCCAAAAATGGAGTGCACAAAATTAGGAAAGATTCCCAAAATTGCCTGGAAGGGTGTTAGCAGTCCCGTAAAGACTGTCTTAAATATGCCTGGGATGCTTGTTGCACTAGACATGTTAAGGAGTTGGCTGAACATTTCTACGAAATGCACGGGGCAATTTGTTGATAAAAGGTCATGAACCTCAGTAGCCGTCCTTGCGACTAGAAGATCATACGTCTCTTTAGATGACGTTATAGGCACTGTTGTCTGTAAAAGTACAGATTTCATTTTGCTTAATGTATCAATTCGTATAGAATAGAGATTCAGACGAGGCCAGAGGGGAGTCACTATGTCTGGAGGCCCGCTCGGGAACAATGCTTGCATACAACATTTGACCATGGACGTTACTTGTACTTGATAACTTTTCCCTGGCGTCAGGCCACAACATCTGTGATCCGTTCTAAGAATGTAACTCCCGTTTGCGAGTTGCATAAAGAAGGGCTCTATCTGAGTTGCAGGTGTGACTAGCTGGTGGCATGAAAGGTTGTTTGAATTTCCATCACATGCTCCGTGTAAATTAATACCCTGACACAAAAGTATACCGCTTAGTGAGTGTTTACAGTTGTTACCACTAAGAAATACATTTTTGTCACTGTCACTATAGCAAGAATGAGTGTATGGTAATTTCCATTCGGATTTTACATATCCCTTACCCAATTGTTCATATTGGCCAGCAGGTATGTATTCAAGGCACTTTTTAAATCGGAAAGTTGTAATCGGAATTGTGATAATTCCGTGTATTATCCATTCAATGACAGGACTCTCTGACATTGTCAATGGTAATCTCTCGAGTTTTTCGATGCTCAGGATTGAATAGTCTGCTCCTTTCTGTGCCAAACTGATCTGTTTATCAGTAAGGTTAAAACTGGAAAATAATGACGTTGTGTTGATTAAACGCCAAGGCACATAGCCTGAACGAAGATTTTGCAGCGTCCAGCCTAATTCTATAATAGAGCGTAATTGAGACTGGCCATGTTGTAACATTAGCAAATCTCTGTCTATCACATCAAAGGCAGAGGATACAATATTGTCCAAAGAATATATTCTGGAAGACAGAGTCATTAACCCATTGTCTACCACAGAAAGTGATTTCTCCAAATTAATACGATCAATTTCTCGTATTTTTTCAGCAGTTTCAATTTGCTTTACTTTCCAAGCCTCGTTGTAAGCAGCATAGATACTGGTCGCTATGAAACGCTTTTGACGCTGTTTGCGTGGTCCAAGAATGAAATCGCGCAAATCAGCACCATCTTTTAATAAAGACAAGTGTTGCTTAATTTCAGCCAGTGTGGATGATTTTAGCTATTCAAGGCAGAGCTTCCCTACACTGTATGTTGTTATAATCCCTGGATGTTGTCTCTGGGAGTATCTCGAGTCTAAGCTGGTCATTTTTAACCCCTGTGTTTTATTCAGGAATCTATCTTGACAGCTATTTGTGTCTGTAGGCCAGATTAACCACTTTTTCCAATCAGGATGTGTTCTGTTGAAATGTAAAATTTGTGACACGTCTAACTCAATATCTGTGGTTGCATTTTCAGGTATTGGCTTTGGTATAGACGGTGTTTTAAGGTCTTTGATCTTAGCTAGGCCAAGACAAGATGTTTGGTGTATTGTGTCATTTAAAAATAACATTTGTTCAGGTATCATGCAGGTTCTAAATAGTGCTTCAATGCCTTGCACCTGCCAATCTTTCGTACCCCAAATTGTTTTCGTTTCAATATTATTTTTCCAATAATCAAAACCAAATGTCATCATTTTGTCATAAAATGCTTCTGAATATATCAATTTAGAATTTGTCAGCATTGTTTTCATTCCTGTTTTATCTAACAGTTTGTAATAAAACGTTTCTGCATCACTGGTGTTAAACCCTGAGAAGTATTTGAATTTCTCAAAAAATGCTTTAGAACTTCTTTTAGGTGGTGTAGAACAATGTTCCCATTGATTATACATAAAAACATTTCTAGGCTGTGCAGATTTATGCAAGTAATGATCCCCATAGTGGGTATAACAGAATAACTGCTCATAACTAGATGAACCTTGTAAATAATCATGATCTGTGAATCTAGCTGACATTACTAAATCAGACATCATGTCATTAATACTGTTAAAGTCCCAATCATCAGAGAATGTACTAGGTGTCACAAAGTCACTTAAGGAAACCTT
Organism: Lissotriton vulgaris; assembly: GCF_964263255.1. Lineage (NCBI taxonomy): Eukaryota > Metazoa > Chordata > Amphibia > Caudata > Salamandridae > Lissotriton > Lissotriton vulgaris. The sequence goes on along the minus strand of NC_141695.1, from coordinate 1,230,696,924 downwards.
TAGTTGATGAGGATACTTCAGGATTTCGACCGGACCATATATCTCATAGTCTGTTTTCTCCCATACTACCCCACCAGGTATTGGAATTGCTGTGACATTTACTGTTGACAGTTCTCTTTTCTTCACGTGGGATGATCTGTGTGGTTTCAGGACTAGGTTGATGTTCTGACTTGCTGTGTCCATTCAATTGTAATGAACTTTCCTAAAATTAAAACTAAAATTAGGCAGAGTAGGAGTATGAATACCCCTGAGATAATCCAATGCTCAATCAACGGTGAATCCAGATATAGTTCTTTGATTTGTTGAAGGAGTCCTGTTGTATTTTCTTTAGAATACTTTTTTGTTTCTGGCATAACTTCGGGGTCATTTTGATCTTCAGAGAAGTTGTCGAAGTTGATGAAATAACCAGAGGCAGTTCTGTCAATTGATGGGATTGTTCTTTCAATCTGTCTCTCGGTAGCACTTTCTGATGCCACATCATTGTAGACTGGTGTTGTTTCTTGACGAACTGTTTCAATCTGTGTTTCAAGAGGCACGAGTTCCATGGCATTATTGCATAGTCCTTCATTGTGCACTGCAGGCTGATCGAATGTGATTAGTCTTTCAGTTTGAACCTCTTGGATTGTTGCAAGTTTGGGTATTCTGTTGTTTCTTGGGAGTCCACTGGGCCTACTGTTGATTATAGGCCACATGCTTGTGGTTTTACCAGAACGATAGACACGACTCTGTTCTCCTTTTTACCAGCAAGGGGCGGTAGCACAACTGATCTTGTTCCGGTGACTGCTAAGACAGGTACTGCTTTTCTGTAAGAAGGCCCAAATTCCTTCTTCACCGCGATCTTTTCTCTGACTAGATCCCCAATCTTTGGAATCCAGACAGGCCTTGCTGGGGCTGTTGCGGGTGGTGCCTCGTCAGTGGTACTTGGCTGTTGCTTTAACTTTATGTTGCTTAATGATTTTCTTGTTTCATTCAGTTCCTGTAAAACAGCCAAACGGTCTTTTACATCAAAGTGCGTTGTTTCTTCTTGTACCACTGACATCTGACTATCGAGGTCCTGAACGCGCATTCTAATTCCGAACAATAGTTCGTATGGGCTGAAACCTTTTAGAGAATTTCTTGGCATGTTGTTAAGACTAGTCTGGACACTTATTAAATGTTTGACCCACCCAGCGCCTGAACCTAATACCTTCGCTGTTATAGATTGCTTTATGTCACGGTTTTTTCTTTCTACCACACTATTCCCTTCCGGGTGCGACGGACAAGAATACCGCAACCCAATTCCCATGCTAGCCATGGCCTCCTTATAGGCTCGAGAGCTGAAAGCAGGACCCTGGTCAGAATGGAACGTGGTAATTGCGTATGTGCCGTTAAAGACTCGCAAATCTTTTATAACCGTTCTAGCGTCAGCCGAGCGCTGGAGGCCTCATTATTTTAAGTGCTTTTCGTCTTAACTGTTAATAGGACGCAGGATGGGGTGTAGGCAGCGTTACGCTCTTTCTGACTGGTAGCCGGTAGCAAGGTTCGCTACTGCGATCCCTATTACAGTTCTCACAATTGTTTGCATATATTTGGTGTTCTACACTCATTCCCGGCCACCAGAATACTGATTGCAATTCAGTCAGTGATTCCTTGATCTCTCTGTGCCTTAGACCCAAACCCATGTGTGCGTCTGCTATTAAAAATATTCTCCTGTTCATGTTTGGAATTACTCTGTCCCCCACTCCAGGGATTCGAGCAAAAGGAACGGAGTTTGCATCGATTATGTATGCATAATTGAGTGGATAGTTTACGGGTAGTGCTGCAGAGTCGCCTTTTACGGTCGTTTTTACTGCCAGCATGGTTTCCCCGTCTATGTACTTATCTGTACGCTTTTTTGTGGCTACGGAAGCCGGTTTAGTTGCTTCCGCTTTGGCTGTATTAGCCAATGAATTCCCTGCAACGTGAACGCCATCACGCTGAAGACTCTGTGCGTGAATCACGTGAGTCTTTTGTAGTTCTTTGTGTAAAAGAGCTACCTCGTTCCAGAGCAATTTATGCTTTATTGTGGCACCTGTGTCATCTTTGTAGTCGTTTTCGATCCAACTCTGCAGCTTATTGTTGTAAGAGTTGACGCAAAAATGAGAATCGCAAACTATAAGTGTCGGGAATTCACGTTCTGCATTTTCTAGCGCCATCTTTAAAGATCTGATTTCAGTTCTTTGAACCGAACAGTTTCTTACAGATTCAGTTTTTGTTACTTTCGGTCTGAATTTACCGCACAGCCAACGACCTTTAATGATCGCACATGCTGCATTGTAGGATTTTCTCTCTACGTTGAAATGCTGTACAAAGCTATCTGTATAGATTATACAGGCGTATTGTGGGAGAGGCAGAATTTCGATTGGCAGAGGATATTCTTCTTCATATTCTAAATCATTCAGTTCTTCAAATTGCGGGGCGAAATAGTATTTCACATCTTCTGCTCCTAGAGAATCTATGCACTGTATCCATTTCGGATCCAGTGACACTGTAGGCAGGTTTACTGGGCTGAATAGCGCCTCGAAGGCGGATTCCGCTGTAAGGATATTAATCCGCTTGCCGTGTGCTAGTTCTCGTTCATTTGCTAATGCGATTTGCACTGCGTTCACAGTTCTTTCTGTGCGACTGAATGCTTTTTCTGCTTGTGTGTACAAGTGAGATTTAATTGAAATTGGTACCTTTTCTCCCTCATTAGAGGTTAGGTACGTGAATCCGCATCTTCCTGGGATGACTCGGATTACAAGATCGATCGTGTTGTCACGTGTATCTAATTTTGTTTTTGCTAACATGTCTGTTTGCAGTGATCTCAAAATTTCTGTGTGTTTTTGAGTCCAATTGATTTGTTTAAAATCAGGTTTTATTAGTTCGTAGAGAGGTTTAACCCTCTCTGCGTAATTTAGTATGTAAGTTCTTCCGAAATTCAGAAAACCTAGTATTGATTGTAAATTCTTCAGCGTTTTTGGAGCTTGGAGTACAGCGCACTTCTCTAAGAAGTTGTCCGCTAGGCTTTTCCCTTCACTTGATAATTCGTACCCTAAGAATAGTACTGTCAGATGGGCAATTCGGGACTTTTTAAAGTTGAATTTGTAACCCTCTGCTGCGAACCCAAGTATAATGGTGTTCACTCTTTTCAAGTGAGTATCCAAATCGTCGTCTGTGAGATAAATATCATCTACGTAAGATAATGCTTCATCATCATAGATTTGTAGTAACTCTGTTACCCTAGCTGAGAATAGTCCTGGGCTGTTCTTGAACCCCTGTGGGAGTCGACAGAATTTTTTCTGTGATCCAAATGCGGAGAAAGCGGTCAAATATCTGCTTTCCGGTGCAATGTTTTGACAAAAGAAACCATTAGAAATGTCTAATGTCGTTTTATATTTTTTCCTAACTATGTTATTCATTAGGGCTGCACTATGCGAGTTTTGTACTGCAAAAGTTTTGCAACATGTATTAAGATGTATGTAGTCCAAAACTAGACGATATGAATTGTCTGGCTTGGAGACAGGAAACAAAGGATTGTTCATTTGAGAGGTGCATGTTTCAATCACCCCCTGGTACTCAAGTTGATCTAAGATCTCCCTGACTTGTTTTTTAGCTTCTTGCTTTATGGGATACTGCCGTTGGGCAGTTGGTTCACTTTTTAGTTGGATTTTGTGAGGCGGTGAATCCTCATCCCATCCTACATGATTTTTATATAATGCAGGTGCCTGGGCTACTGCCCATTTCCTTGCATATGTGTATTTTTTGTGAATCGGAATGTGATTCGAGAAGGCAGGCATAATCACTTCTTCGCCACGAGGGCACTCCCTGACAAACTCTGGGGGCCAATCTTTTTCAGCTAACAGAATATCATAGCCTTTTGAGAGCTTATCCCAAAATAGACCCTTAATTTTCCTAGTCTTATCACCCTCTATACGCAATGTTATTTCGTATATTTTATGGGGCTCGCTAAGTCTGGTGTCGGCAGTTTCAACCTGAATGTATTCATTCGTGTCCACTGTCTCCAGATGACTCATCAAGATCTTGCGCGCTATACTGATTTCTGCTGCACTGTCCAACATTGTCAATGCCCACTCCCCGTTTTTCAACTGTGTCCTCAGTATTCTCGGCATGGTTGATTACTCTAATACTGGCTACCTTCTTTTTCTGAAATTGAGATTTCTTATTTTGAGCAGGTTCCTTGTCTTTGGACTTGGTGTGCTCTCCTGGGTCTGACCATCCTCTTCTTTCCGAATTCTGTGGAAAAGATCGAGAGGGACGTGTATCAATACTTTGATATCTATCAGGTTTTTCCAGATTATCCCTATTTCTAAGGTTATATCTTTTCTCAGAGGGCTCCCTCTGGGGAGACTGGCGTTCTCGAGTCGGAGTTCTTTCCCTCCGTCGAGGAGACCTTCCTCTGGACTGGAAAACTTTTTCCTTGGGAGTGGATTGTTTATTTCCATCCCAGCTCTTTTTAGGAGTGTTTGAATTATTTTTAATCAATAATTTTTCAGGATTTTCGAGCAGTTGGGGCTTTACCGGTTTTCCACCCAAGCTGTCTCTACCTAATTCTTCATAGCATTTTTCTATGATTTTTGCAAGCTCAACAGGATCTTTTATATCTGTTTCCCTCAACTTCTGGCGAATCGCCACAGATGCTGCTTCTCCTCTAATGTTGGCTAATAATATAGCTGTGACCTGCTTGAAGTCTTTCAGTAATTTCATACCTAGATTTAAAGCGGGCTCTGGACCGAATTCATTTTGAATCTGTTTTAGCACTTCTGGTACTACCGCCATAGACGGAACACCGTGTGTTTTTGTGTAAATGGAAGCAAAGACTGTACCCCAAGTGTCACAGTCCTCCACGTGTGGTGCGATTCCCATAGGAAGGCAGATTGTCAAGATTCTGTGTTTCTCAATAGGGGTAGTATCAGGAAATACTGCCTCTATTTGAGTGATTTTCTGTGCTAACCAGAAAAGGATTTGTTCCCGTTTTACGGGTGTTTTACCAAGACATGACTGTATGTTCTGTGGTGTAATTTTATTTGTGTTCCCCTGATGAGGGGTCAGCTGTGGTACATTAACAGCTAGCTGGACTGTTGCAGTCCGCATTACATATTGGACTAATTGCCTATGTATTTTTATTAATGTGTTTAGCTGTACTAACAGCTCTTCTCTAGACATTTTTACAATGTCAGGATGTGGTGTGTAGCTGGCTAGAACCGGCCACGTGGCTCCTGGTCTACCTAGTGGACCGAGCCTAGTTATTTGATCAGTGTGTTTTAGGGCGCCATTAAACCAGAGCAGGTGCTCTTGAAATTTAAGTGGAATTTCAATCTCCTCGAAAGGAGCGTACTCTTCCGGAGGTTTCTCTATTTTGTAATAGTGAAACTCTTTTGTTATAGCGTTTACCGCTGGAAAGTTTATCCATGAATAGAATACCTCTGTCTGCTGATATTCGTGAGCCTCTATCACGAAAATTACTGCACCACCTTGAGGTGTCAGTCCGTTTACTATAAGTTTTGAAGTTATAGATTTTCTTAAATGTGCCGGGATGATTATTGCATCCGGGGCTGTGTATTCGGGACCTTGCTGAGTCGCATCTGCTGCGGCCCCAGTGGTTCCGTTTTCTGGCATTGTAAAAATGCGAGGTTTGCAGAGTAGGTCTCCAAGGAGACAAAGATTAGGTGCACAATATTTTGGAACACTGTATCCTTCAACGTTGAATAAACCAGAGCTTTACATAGGAATCTCTTCCTACTAAGGTCGGGCGGATTTTAACCTTTCACCCACTCCAGACGTCTATTGGAGTATTTACGGGAGAAAGGGGTGTGAAATATGCACGACTGAGTTACTCTACAAGTCTTGCGTTAGTTTATCGCCTTACCAAACGTTGGGCGCCATGTAGTGTAGTTCCTAGTTTCCCACTAGGCCCTGCGCATTGGAATAACATAAACAGTAGTATCGACGTGGAACTGCGGATATTCCAGGCCTCCACTGACTATGCTAAACTTAATTGGGTTGTGTTACCAACTAGCTCAGAGGTCACTGGAAACTTTCTTCTCTGCATAGGAAGTGATCAGCTTCCTTGGCACAGACAAGAAGGGATTCAGTTTTCCAACAACCGTGCAACATGACAACTTTGCTCCTCAGATCAAGAGTCGATCTCTAGGGTCGTGTGAAACAATAGACATGTATTTCACTCAGTCAGTCTAGTGCAGTTTACTTTCACGGTATGTAGAGAATAGAGAGACGGGGGCGTTTGTCAATAGAGGGTTAACATTTATTGAACAGTCTTTCTTCTCGTACAAGAGGAATGTATTGCCACAATTGCAATAATTGTTATTATAAAAAGTACGTACAGTAAGATAAGTATTGCGAAATAGAACTGTAAAAGCATTGATATGGTTTCTTAGCCATACAATGGTTTAAAAGTAATAAAACATATATACAGTCATATATACATTAGGCTAACATACTCAACTGGTGCTCCTAACTAAGCCTACCCCAGTGTGCCTGACCTAAGCCTAACACGTGAGAAGGGGAGTAAGTAAGTAGCTTTAAGTTAAGTTGGTTTTGCCAAGGTTTGTTTCAAGGATTCTCGTCTAAGGGTTTAGTCAACACCATACCTCTGAATAGAATGATGGAGGATTGGTATCTCCTTCAGGGGTCTCTCTCGATATCCCAGTCACCCGCGAGGGTAAACCGGAAGCGCCGGGACTGGATTTCTCTGCACGAGAAAGGCAGCGGTTTCTCTTCAGCGCGTCGGAGGGGGGACAGCGTCCGCGGGCAGCTGGAATCTGCTGGATGTCTTCGCAGAGGGACGGCTGTTCGGCTCCTTAAGCGTACTGCATCATAGTTCGCGCTGTAGCGGCGATAATGGTAATCAGCAGCTTCACCACCACAGGATAGCAGGCTGCAGCGACAGAGTGCTAGATTTACCAACACAGGGTCATGCAGGCAGCTGGCATCAGCAACAGGCAACGAACATTGCTTAAGGCAACGTTGGTAATATTTATACCTGACAGGTGCCGGGTTTGACGCAAGTTTGCTGGACATAAGACGTCAATTAAAGATGTCACTAGGAAGTGATAGTTATCAGTTGCTCATTAGAGTTCCATTACTAATCAAAACATAGCAAGCAGGGATTTCCAGGTTTGCTAAGTTTTTATCTTGTTGAAGAACTCGGAGTGTTATCTAGGAATATCAGATAGGGACTGCTGCACTGTCATTGCACTAATTGGTCGCAAAGGAAGTAGCAGAGAGTCATGCTGGAATGTGGCTCTGTTCGTGTGAGGCCAGAGATGACTTTTCAGAAAATCGCACTTGAACGGTTATGCCAATATAGGGAATAAATGGATTTATAGCCAAATAGGGGCATAAGGTCACAGTATCGATCAGGAACCTAGATAAACACGCAACATCTTAAATAAACTCATGGATGAGAGACAGAAGGCTGCAACCAAAGAATTTCTAAAATGAAGTCACTCGCTGACGGGGAGGTGGAAGTTGGGAGTACAGTACAACAGGTAAGTAAAGAGAACAATATCAATAAATCTAAGAAGTCCACCCTGCATTTGGGTAAAATAAGAAGTTCAAATATAAACAATTTAAAAATTATGTAAATAGAACATGAGCAAAACATTATTTTCAAGCACCTTATGTAATACAGTATATAGGCATGAAGTCAAACAGATCATATCCTTCTGCTTCCTTTCTGGTCTGGTCATTTTCTGTTAGCAAGAACTATATCAGTCAGATGTGTCATTGGATGGGTTGTTCGATTGTTTAACAATTAGAAGAGTGTAATATTTGTGTTTCGGACGCATGCCCTATAATTTTAGAAGAAGCGTTCTCAGCCATGGTGCTAAGAAAGGTGCACGAAAGAGGAAACTGCTGTATGTTTTTCTTGTGTAATTTAGAGTCAATAAAAAGCATACTACAACCACCTTATATTTCAATAAGAGGTCTGAGATTGGGGTTCAGTTATTTATGGCCTCAGAGATACTGAGGATTTGGTACTAGTAGTAGGCTTTGTTTTGGGGAAAAAAGAGATTTCAAACATTCTCCTGCCACACCAAAGCACAGTGATGAGTGTTTCAGTTTTTTAAATGTCCTTCTTTTAGTATTCCTTCAAAACTAGAGGCAGTACAGTGGCACTGCATCTTGTTATTGATACTTAACTGTACTGGGATAGTACGGACACTATCTGCTATACATTTATGTAAAGAGTCCCAACTTCCCAGCACTCATGTGCCACTTTTATCAGGGAAGTGTCTACTACTGAGGCAGAAGTGGTCCATGTTCTTTCTCTGCATATGTTGTAACAATAATCCTAGGGTTACATTTATTTAGCCAGTAGACCTTAAGAAGTTATATTTTCTTTGTAAATCTTGTACACTTCTGAACGGGGTTGTTAAGCTTTGATTTGGACAGAGCCACTACCTGTCAGATGGGATGTGAGCGGCGTAATGGGACAGCACTGGCATTTTCAGCAGGATGCTGTTTGTTAAATCTTCTGGTAATAATACTACGAAGAAACAGTGGCATGTTTTTTGTACAGGGCAAAGTCACCAAAGTAGTATTGTACCTAATCTTAAGTGAGTTTCACTATATCTGACTTAACACCTACAGGAGAGAGGATTTGAGTGAACCAAGCAAAAGTAACAAAAGAGTTAGTGAGTTCTTTGCAAATTGTCAGGATCCCTATTGCGACTGTCTTTTGTACCCTGTTTTCTTGCCTGTGCTGTACCACTGATTGTACCACTGTGTGTGTATTATAGAGTCGTAGTATTTATTCTATGCTGTGCCAATGCTTTTGTTTTGTACCAATGCTTCTTTAAGCTGTTTCAGTACCTGTTTGAGTCTTTTCCTCTTGCCAATGCTTGTTGCAACTCGCTTGGTAGATCTTTGCGTGTTACCGCCTTACCAATGCTTGTTGGCCCCAGGGCTTCTGAAGGTCTTGTTTGAATTTGCTGCCGAGGTCTTTTTTCCCTCTGCAGCTCCTATACCTTCAGCCAGGACTATAAAAGGAGCCACGCCCAGGTCTCCGTGCGGATTATTCTTTGCCGGTTCCCGAGTTTGGAGGTCTCCTGTTTCCTGTCTTCGTTCCTGCGCTGTGGATTTCTCCACTGTTCCAGTTTCCAGATTCCTTGAATGGTAGTAATCTACCACGAATATCCGCTTGCTGAAAACGCAGGTAGGATTTATCCTTTTCTGTTCTTGGTGTCAAGTCCAGAGTTGCCGGCTGGTGATTTCTTCAAGGGCGCTCGTCAGACATCGCGCGAGGGGCGTTTTCCTGGCAACTTCATTTGCTTTGGCTTATCGAACAATGTCAATTAACTCTTACTGCTGAATCCAGACTTTGCCTGATAGTTCTTTCACTTCCGTTTCATTTTTTGACGAGACAGTATTTTTAAAGTGTCAAGGAACTTTGTTCTCATTCAGTCTTCCTTGGGATTATTTCAGTCAAGTGCTGTGGAATTAACAGAGTGGCTACTTATTGTATTGAACCCTAAGACATGCTGAAGTCAAACTTTATATTTGTTATGCTGTGAGATTAACAGTGATTTGCCTTTCAAGAACTTTTCATGTGAGTTGGATAATAATGTTGATTGCCAATTAAAACCTTGATCTCTCAGTAGGGCTAGAGCTGAAGCTCCGGTTATTGTTTTGTTACTGTGCCAACTTGCTTAACTGATTATAAAAACTTCTTATTTGAATGTCAGCCATTCTTTGCTTCTTTAGTAAATGATGATAATGGTTCCTAGTTATTCCTATTATTGAAACTCACCTTATCAGGTCAAGACTAACTTACTAAGTGGAGAATCAGAGGAACTGGAAGGTGGGTTTTTGAGGACTGCTTCTGAGGAACTCAAGAGAGCCCAAAAACTAGGACCCTGACAGAATAATCCGCCCACGAATTTAGTTCCTCCCGAGCAGTATCATAATGGAAGCCACCATGAATGACCTGTGTGCAATGATAGGGAACTTACAGACGGAATTACAAGTTAGTAGAAACGAAACTGCAGCTTTAGCCCATAAGGTAACTCACTTACAGTCACGCTTAGACTCAGCACCATCTGTAGGCCAACTCCAAGCCAATGTAGCTAGCTCATCACCCTCTGTTTCAGTAACTGTTCCTACTACTGTTCCGTTGGCCCAGCCTGAGAGGTTCGCTGGGGAACCTAACAAATTTCAGACCTTTTTAACTCAGGTTCAGTTACATTTTATGGTTAAGCCAACCTCATTTCCTAATGCTCAATCACGAATTGCCTTTTTGATTTCTTTTCTGAGTGGTGACGCAGCTATGTGGGCTGTTCCTTTGGTACAAGCGGATGATCCTCTGTTATACAATTGGGTGCAGTTTAAACGTGAATTTGAAAGGATATTTGATAGACGTACTATAACAGGATCTGCTGATAGAGAACTGTTAGAATTAAGACAAGGAAATAAGGAACTAATACACTATCTTACTCAATTCAACCGCCTTGTAGCAGAGACTGATTGGCCAGAGGCTAAAAGGACGGCTCTTTATTATCAAGGGCTTAAAGATGAATTGAAAGATCTTATAGCACCAATTGATCCTCAGCCTCGAACTTGTGCAGATCTTATAGCTCTTAGTCTTCGTTTGGACCATCGAGTAGCTGATCGCAAAGGAGATAAAAGAAGAACAGACGTCCGAATCTTTTCTGGAGCTAAGGAAAGATCACACCCAAATAACCCAGAAGCCACCGAGCCCATGGAAATCGGAAGTCTGAGGAAACCCTTAACATCCGAAGAAAAAGAGACTCGGCGAAAAAATGGTCTGTGCCTCTATTGTGGAAAAAAGGGGCACTTCGTTAGAGAATGTTCGCTTAAACCTAAGAACTCTTGGTCTCGAGACAAAAAGGAAATTAAGTCGGAAAACTAGAGAACTCGAATTTGGATCAGGAGACTTTTTCGAGTTGGCTATCTCCTCCTGAACAGTCTATTGCAAACACCTTACAGTTAACAGTGCCTCATTTGACTTTGAATGTTTTCTTTAGCTTGCCCAATCTGAAACGAATTATGGTGGCAGTGATGATTGACTCAGGTGCCACCGGAAATTTTATTGATTCCAAGTTTATTGCAAAGACACACATACCTATAATTACGAAAGAAAAACCCAAAGTCGTCTACGCAGTCGACGGAACTCAGCTAACATCTGGAATGATCACTCACTGTACCACTCCCATTACTATGGTTTGCAATGTAGGCTCCGGAAGACACCAGGAGACCATATTTTTCGATGTAATTGATGCACCTCAATTCGGAGTTATCTTGGGCATTCCCTGGTTGACTCTGCATAATCCAATTATCAACTGGGTTGATCGTCTGTTGACTTCAATTCCTCTTGGTGCAAACAAGAATGTAATGACAGTCCTGAAAAGGATTTAAAGGGCTCTCCTAGTACCCTCCTGCATTCTGCCTCTGCCCTTTATATCTCCACAGCTGCTGAACAAGACATAGACTTACCACCCATATATGAAGAATTCACAGATGTTTTCTGTGAGCAAAAGGCCGAAACTCTACCGCCACACAGAGACTATGATTGTGCCATTGACCTAATACCAGGAGCCAAAATACCCTGTAGTAGAATTTATGCCTTGACCGAACTGGAGAACACTCATCTTCGTGAATACCTTGATAAATTTTTGAAAAATGGATTCATTCGGCCCTCCAAGTCTCCGGCAGCCTCTCCTCTTTTCTTCGTGCCTAAAAGCAATGGAGAATTGCGCACCTGTATTGACTATAGAGCTCTCAATAACATCACTATCAAGAACCGATACCCTTTACCTTTTATCCCGGTACTTCTTGATCAAGTGCGCTCAGCCACAATTTTTACGAAACTCGACTTGCGAGGCGCCTACCATTTGGTACGTATCAGACCAGGCGATGAGTGGAAAACAGCTTTCCGAACTCGCTTTGGCTTGTTTGAGTATTGTGTAATGCCTTTTGGCTTATGCAATGCTCCGGCTGCCTTTCAATTTTTCATCAAGGATGTCCTACGAGACTTCTTAGACAGGTTTGTCATAGCTTATATTGACGACCTTCTAATTTTTTCAGCTTCAACAGAGGAACACATACGACACGTCAAGATTATATTGAACACCTTAAGAACCCATGGCTTGTTCTGTAAATTGTCTAAATGTGAGTTCCATACTACCAAGGTTGAATTCCTTGGGTTTATTCTCTCTCCATCAGGGATCACTATGGCTCCAAGGAAAATCCAAGCAATCCTTGATTGGCCAATTCCAACTTCGGTGAAAGATATCCAACGCTTTTTAGGCTTTGCTAATTTTTATCGACGTTTTATCAAGGATTTCTCAACCCTGGCCACACCTTTAACCCAGCTTCTAAGGAAGAATGTTAAATTCATTTGGACCACTGACACAAACTCTTCTTTTCAAACTCTTAAGAGAACCTTTACTCAAGCTCCAGTTCTACGACATCCAGATTCAGACATGCCTTTTATCGTAGAAGCCGATGCTTCTGACTTCGCAATTGGGGCTATTTTATCACAAAAAGATCAAAACACCAATGAACTACATCCTATAGCCTTCTTATCGAGAAAGTTTTTGCCTGCAGAAACCAACTATACCATTGCAGAGAAAGAACTCCTGGCCATTCGTTATGCTTTTAAGGAATGGCGTCACTATCTGTTAGGGGCTAAACATACAGTAACTGTATACACGGACCATCGGAACCTCCAATTCCTGAGATGTGCAAAGGCCTTAACTCCCAGGCAACTTCGTTGGACATTATTCTTTGCAGAGTTTGACTTCATCATCACTTTCAGACCAGGCACAAAAAACAATAAAGCAGACTTCTTGTCGAGATACGATCACAAGCCTGATGATGTTCTTCAAGATCCCAAACCCACAAGCATGCTTTCCGAAAGTCAAGTAATAGGTGCCACAATGTCCGATGTTTTCTTCCAGCAAATAAGACAAGCTATGCCAATACCAAATCTGTTAACCTGGGTTCAAGAAGGGCCTAATAGAACAATTCATCAGAATCTGCCCTTTTACTCCAATCTCTTATTTGTTCCAACTAAAAAGTTACAAACACAGGTATTACAGTGGTGTCACGAAAGTCAATTGGCAGGTCATCCTGGAATAACAAAAACCAAAGAACTTCTACAAAGAAACTTCTGGTGGCCAACTTGGAGTAAGGATGTAGTTTCTTTCATACAAGCCTGCGATGTTTGTGCTCAAGCGAAAGGGGAACATGGTCGAAAAAAAAGTCTTCTGCTTCCACTTCCCACCCCTACACAGGTCTGGGAGGATATTGCGATGGATTTCATAACTGATTTACCAGAGGAGAAGGGTATGACTGCCATTCTCGTAGTAGTGGATCGTTTATCTAAGATGGCCCACTTTATTGCTTGCACTAAACTTCCAACCTCTTCTCAACTAGTCCAATTATTGTTGGAACACGTGGTGCGTTTGCACGGTCTTCCCAGGTCCATAACTTCAGACCGTGGATCACAGTTCATTTCGCAGTTCTGGAAAGCCTGGTGTACAGCTCTTCACATTAAAACTAACACTTCCACTAGTTTCCATCCTGAATCAGATGGGCAGACAGAACGAGTTAATCAAGTCCTGAAACAATATTTGAGATGTTTTCTGTTCAAAAAGCAGGGTTCCTGGTTAGCTCTGTTATGGGAAGCTGAGTTTGCGTACAATAATCTACAGAATGCCTCTACAGGTCTGTCACCATTTTTTGCTGTTTATGGCCGACATCCTCATTTCTCGCCTTTACTACTAGCTCATCCTAAAACCAATATACCATCCTTGGATTCACATTTCCGAGAAATGGAACGGGTTACTAAGGTCTTGCGGACTAATGTGTTGAAAGCCAAAGCCTCTTACAAAAAGTTTGCAGACAGAAAAAGGCAGAAGGGTCCAGATCTTCACGTAGGAGACGTGGTTTGGCTTTCTACGAAGAACTTTCAGTTCAGAAGACGTTATAAATTCCACCCCAAATTCATTGGCCCATACAAGGTGATTCAGTGTGTAAACCCTGTGACTTACAAACTTCTCCTTCCTAAAGGCATGAGAATTTATCCAGTGTTTCACATTTCCCTGTTGAAAAAAGCAACTGCCAAGAGGAGGGCTCGTCCTCCGGCATTACGTGTGAAAGGCCAGGATGAGTTTGAAGTACGTTGTATTAAGGATTGTAAACGTGTCAAAGGGAAACTGTGGTATCTGCTTTCCTGGAAGGGCTACGGACCTGAAGAGGATTCTTGGGTGTCCGAGGGGAACGTTCATGCTCCTCGTTTAGTGCGATTGTTTCATGCCAAGCACCCGGTCTCCCAGTTTTGAGCCTCAGGGGGGGGTGTCTCCATTTTTGTTGGGGGGCACTGTCAGGATCCCTATTGCGACTGTCTTTTGTACCCTGTTTTCTTGCCTGTGCTGTACCACTGATTGTACCACTGTGTGTGTATTATAGAGTCGTAGTATTTATTCTATGCTGTGCCAATGCTTTTGTTTTGTACCAATGCTTCTTTAAGCTGTTTCAGTACCTGTTTGAGTCTTTTCCTCTTGCCAATGCTTGTTGCAACTCGCTTGGTAGATCTTTGCGTGTTACCGACTTACCAATGCTTGTTGGCCCCAGGGCTTCTGAAGGTCTTGTTTGAATTTGCTGCCGAGGTCTTTTTTCCCTCTGCAGCTCCTATACCTTCAGCCAGGACTATAAAAGGAGCCACGCCCAGGTCTCCGTGCGGATTATTCTTTGCCGGTTCCCGAGTTTGGAGGTCTCCTGTTTCCTGTCTTCGTTCCTGCGCTGTGGATTTCTCCGCTGTTCCAGTTTCCAGATTCCTTGAATGGTAGTAATCTACCACGAATATCCGCTTGCTGAAAACGCAGGTAGGATTTATCCTTTTCTGTTCTTGGTGTCAAGTCCAGAGTTGCCGGCTAGTGATTTCTTCAAGGGCGCTCGTCAGACATCGCGCGAGGGGCGTTTCCCTGGCAACTTCATTTGCTTTGGCTTATCGAACAATGTCAATTAACTCTTACTGCTGAATCCAGACTTTGCCTGATAGTTCTTTCACTTCCGTTTCATTTTTTGACGAGACAGTATTTTTAAAGTGTCAAGGAACTTTGTTCTCATTCAGTCTTCCTTGGGATTATTTCAGTCAAGTGCTGTGGAATTAACAGAGTGGCTACTTATTGTATTGAACCCTAAGACATGCTGAAGTCAAACTTTATATTTGTTATGCTGTGAGATTAACAGTGATTTGCCTCTCAAGAACTTTTCATGTGAGTTGGATAATAATGTTGATTGCCAATTAAAACCTTGATCTCTCAGTGGGGCTAGAGCTGAAGCTCCGGTTATTGTTTTGTTACTGTGCCAACTTGCTTAACTGATTATAAAAACTTCTTATTTGAATGTCAGCCATTCTTTGCTTCTTTAGTAAATGATGATAATGGTTCCTAGTTATTCCTATTATTGAAACTCACCTTATCAGGTCAAGACTAACTTACTAAGTGGAGAATCAGAGGAACTGGAAGGTGGGTTTTTGAGGACTGCTTCTGAGGAACTCAAGAGAGCCCAAAAACTAGGACCCTGACAGCAAATAGTGAGATCTTTTAAGGAATGAATAGGGCAAAGAGGTAAGGGATGACCACATTGAGAGTAGGTCAGTATTTGACAGGGGAGGCCAACTAAACAACAATGTTCCAGGGCTCCATTTTGGATTAATATAAATTGATGTGCGGCCAAGCAATTGTTCATAAAGGAATAGAATGGCGCAATAGGTCTTTGTTATATAATTAGTGCCCTAAAGAAAGCATAAAAATATGCCTCTGCTCCCAGTTTAAGCAGTAGAACCACCAGCCCGATTCATCATCGGCATGTTTTGCGAGTCTGTAATAGCGAATAATAAGGAATCGCTATTACAGACTCGCAAAACGGGATTCATGTAGGAATCGCAAAATAAATTACGATTCCTACACATTCCTACTTTGCGATTAGCAAATTGCTAATCGCAAATAAGGAATAACTCCCCATTCATTCGTATGGGCCTAAAGGCCCATAGGAATGAATGGGGAGTTATTCCTTATTTGCGATTAGCAATTTGCTAATCGCAAATAAGGATGCGATTTCAAGGGTGCTAGGGGTGTCCACAGGACACCCTGTAGCACCCCTGAAATGTAAAGTAGACTTATGTTGCGCACACACATGTCCAAAGGACATGTGTGTGTGTAACATACAACTGAGAAAAATGCACAAAGTCTGACTTTGCGGTAAATTGCGTCAAAAAATAGCGAATTTGCAATTTGTTATTGGGTCATGAATAGCATTTAAGGAATCTCAAATTGAGATTCCTTAAATGCGATCGCAATTTGAAAAATCGCATTTTTTTGCGATTTCTCAAATTGCGAGTACATGACCCAATGATGAATTTCAAATGCCATTTTTGCGGGCGCAAACGGCCGAATTCTGCGATTCGCACCATTTGCGCCCGCAAAAATGCTTCATGAATCTAGTTGCACATTCCTAATTTAAGTGCCAACAGCCCCTCAAAACACTGTGCACTGCTGCACCAATGATAGCTGTGTCCTTTTCTAATATCCAACAGCTGTAAACAGTTCTTTTCAATGTTACTTGTTACAAAGACACATTGGGGAGATGGACAAAGCTTCTTTAAAAGAGTTTGTGAGGCTTACTTGGGGAATATGTACATGAGGATGTTAATCTTATGTCATATGGAAAGCGTCTCTTTTCCAAATTGATTGTTCTCACCCACACAGTTGTTGCAGGTTCCCACCAGTACATATGGAGGAGGATGAGTTTCGAGCATGTTCTGCGTGAATCATTGATGCTGTCCTGTTAAACTAATTAAGGGCCTTTGCATTATGGGAAGCATCAATATGGTCCCAGAAAGCACTATACTTCGGACACCCCTTGCTGTATTGCCTTTTGTAGTTGGTAAAGATTGTTTTGCATTTATTATTTCTGCATTATTAACAACATGCCAACACTCTATTATAGCTTTACACACTGAGAAAGTGCTATTGTCTTTGAAAAAATCCTATGAAGTGTAGAAGTGTCTTTTCCTTACCATTGTCAACTAGGCCTGAATCTGGGCCCAGCTGCCATGTTTGTCAAAACGGATGTCTTTTCCTGCACATTTCACTGTTCGTTATATTTGAAGCACACACTCAAATAGAGCCACAGTTGCTTGTGTCCATTACACATTGTTCTTGCTGCTGTACATGATGAATCTCTAAGCTTAGTAACAAAACTGAAACTATCTCCAAGGTCCTACCGCTTGCTCACTGCACCCTACTCATTCATGATAGTTTGCTGTTGACCTACTTTGTTCTATCACAGTGTGATTCTAGACAAATAACAGTATCCCTTGCACTTTACTGAAAAGATTACTACATGCTACTGAAAGAGTCACTATGGGTTTGCAAGAGCAGTCACAGGGTTCTTCTGGAGTGTAAGGATACTAACTGGGGAATTGTAGGCTTGAAATACAAGTGTGAAGGTGGTTAGATCACTACATGCATAGTCCTTAGGGGTTTGAAGCACTGCATACCCTAACGCTTGGCTCACTGCATGAGTACATGTACGTATGTGTCTGCAAACACATCAAGCAAATGATTCTCTCTCAATTTTCCCAAATGCACACTGACTCACAGTATGATTCTAGACAAATAACAGTATCCCTTGCACTTTACTGAAATGATGACTACATGCTACTGAAAGAGTCACTATGGGTTTGCAAGAGCAGTTACAGGGTGTTTCTTGGAGTGTAAGGATACTAACTGGTGAAGTGTAGGCCTGAAATACAAGTGTGAAGGTGCTTAGATCACTACATGCATAGTCCTTAGGAGCTTGAAGCGCAGCATGCCCTAAAGCCTGACTCACATGCATGAGTACAAGTACTTATGTGTCTGAAAACACATCAAGCAAGCAAATGATTCACTCTCAATTTTCCCTAATGCACACTGATTCACAGTGTGATTCTAGACAAATAACAGTATCCAGTGCACTTTACTGAAAGGATTACTTCATGCTACTGAAAGAGTCACCATAGGTTTGCAAGAGCAGTCACAGGGTGTTTCCTGGAGTGTAAGGATACTAACCGGGGAATTGTAGGCCTGAAATACAAGTATGAGGGTGCTTAGATCACTACATGCATAGTCCTTAGGAGTTTGAAGCACTGCATGCCCTAAAGCCTGGCTCAGTGCATGAGTACATGTACTTATGTGTCTGCAAACACGTCAAGCAAGCAAATGATTCTCTCTTAATTTTCCCAAAGGCACACTGACTCACAGTATGATTCTGGACAAATAACAGTATCCCTTGCACTTTACGGAAAGGATTACTACATGCTACTAAAAGAGTCACTATGGGTTTGCAAGAGCAGTCACAGGGTGTTTCCCGGGGTGTAAGGATATGAACTAGGGAATTGTCTGCCTGAGATACAAGAGTGAAGGTGCTTAGATCACTACATGCATAGTCCTTAGGAGTTTGAAGCACTGCGTGCCCTAAAGCCTGGCTCACTGCATTAGTACATGTACGTATGTGTCTGCAAACACATCAAGCAAGCAATGATTCTCTCTCAATTTTCCCAAATGCACATTGACTCACAGTGTGAATCTAGACAAATAACAGTATCCCTTAATTACTACATGCTACTGGAAGAGTCACTAAGGGTTTGCAAGAGCCGTCACAGGGTGTTTTCTGGAGTGTAAGGATACTAACTGGGGAATTGTAGGCCTGAAATACAAGTGTGAAGGTGGTTAGATCACTACATGCATAGTCCGTAGCAGTTTGAAGTACTGCGTGCCCTAATGCCTGGCTCAATGCAAGAGTACATGTACTTATGTGTCTGCAAACACATCAAGCAAGCAAATGATTCTCTCTCAATGTTCCAAAATGCACACTTACTCGCAGTGTGATTCTAGACAAATAACAGTATCTCTTGCACTTTACTGAAAATATTACTACATGCTACTGAAAGAGTCACTATGGATTTGCAATAGAAGTCACAGGGTGTTTCCCGGGGTGTAAGGATACTAACTGGGGAATTGTAGGCCTGAAATACAAGTGTGAAGGTGGTTAGATCACTACATGCATAGTCCTTAGGAGTTTGAAGCACTGCGTGTCCTCAAGCCTGGCTCACTGAATGAGTACATGTATTGATGTGTCAGCAAACACATCAAGCAATCACATGATTCTCTCTCAAGTTTCCCAAATGCACACTGACTCACAGTGTGATTCTAGACAAATAACAGTATCCCTTGCTCTTTACTGAAAGGATTACTACAACCACACATACTAAATGATTCTTTCACAATGCATTACAAATGAACACACACTCACAGTGCGATTATACAGAACCAACACTATTCACTAGTCTACAAGAGTTAAGATGACTGCACACATTTAAAATATTTCATTACTGCATTTGAGAGTACAAGTCTGCCACATTTTACAATACATAAGCAATGACTGCTTCAAAATTCTACCAAAACTTGGCAACAGCATATGCTTTTGACCAGTACTAAAGCCGCAAGCACATGAAATATGCACAGGCTTCTCTCACAATAGTTCCTAAACTTACACAGAGTCACAGTGTGATTCAAGACAACTAAGACTATCTCTTGGACTTCATCACAACACATTTACTGATGTACAAAAACAAAAGTGTCAACACACATTTAACATATTTCAGTACTGCATTTCAATGTTAAAGCCTAACTCATTTTCCAAATACATTAGCAATGTATATATTGTAATTGTATCAAAACTTAACATAAAAAAAGTTGTAAGCACTTATTTGTCTGCAAACACATAAAGCAACCAAATGCTACTCTCACAATTTTCCCAAATGCACACTGACCCACAGTGTGATTCTAGTAAAATAACAGTACCCCTTGCACTTTACCAAAAACATTCAGTAGTCTGGAACAGGAAACATGACTGTACACATTCCACAAATTTTAATACACAATCTCATAAACTGAATCTAGACATGCAACGCTACTCCCTGCAGTTTACCAAGAGAAACACGTTAATCTTATTAAAAAACAAATATACCAAATACAACCTCTCACAAAAGAATAAGTTACCTTTGAAATTGATTTGTAGATGAAGAAGTATGTCAGCCACATACCAGATTTTCTTATACAGAATCTCTGCTCTGTGCATCTGGTAGCAAAACCAAAAGAATGGCAAGCTTTCCCTCTCATTCTCCACACATATACATGTAAATATCAAATCACATTGCTTCCCACAATAATTCAAAAGCAGACACACATTTCTATTGGTTGCACATTTCAGGCCTTTCCAAGTGACATAAATTTGAACCCTACCCCCAATTTGCTCACTGCCTGTTACTATAGAAACAGTTCGTGGAACACTTAACTGAACTCACAGGTCAGAAGATCAACACACAATTTTGCAATTCCAAACAGCAAGTGTGCTAAAAAAACATGCTTTCAAAAAACCGAAACATGCACCCTAGTTTTGAGACTAACTTTATCTCAAACACCCAATCATTTCTTTTCTTTTTTCAAAATTGCATCTTATCCACCATTTTAGATAAATCTCACTTCTCAAACAGCCATTTTACATACAAAGACCATCTGAGTGCATCCAGACCTCCCTTCAAGATGCTTAGAGTGTGGATTGAGGGACACAGCTATATTTTCTGGAGCCAAAGTTATGCAGAAAACAGAAACATGGACAAAGACCTAGCTTTACCAAATGTAGACATTACATGGATTGGACAGAGACGGTTAAAATGGTTCCAATTGATGCCATTGGTTAAATACTTTTTGCATCTCCAACATCCTGCCCTCATAATTGTGCACTGTTGTGGCAATGACCTAAGCACTTTCACTGGGGTAGGTCTGGAAATGCTTATAAAGGAAACTTTTACAGAATTGATGTCACTTTTCCCCCAAACTGCCTTTGTCTATTCTAACATATGCCAAAGGCAGAAATGGAACTGGTCCAATCAATTTGGTCCAAAAATTGAGAAAGCTAGGAAACATGTCAATAAATCTGTTTCTGCTTTTCTCCGAGATAATAAAATGGGGTCCATTTACCACAACAATCTGCGTTTCAATATGGATGGCATCTATAGAAGAGATGGTGTACATTTCACAGATGAGGGTAACACATCTTCCTCTTAAACTTTAGACTCTGCATAGGTACTTACTTGTAAGTACCAAAATATCTCAATAAACACAAGGGCTATTTTTAGAGCCTCTTAAGAACTAAACACAAAAGCTTGATGTATATCTAAAAAACATTTAGAATGCTTAGAAGTTGTGCACCAAACGCATTGGAGTTGCGCACCCTACAGCTTATGAGTCATGCATCCAACGCGTGCATACCAGGGGGCCGCACTGAGCACCGCGCTGGGTGCGCGACTCCAACGTGTGCATACCAGGGGGCCTCACTGAGCACCGCGCTGGGTGCGCGACTCCTAATTTTTCAGTAAAAAATAAAAAATAGCCCCTATCACTAATTTCTAATATCCCCAGGGACCCCATACCCGGGGCTTATAAAAAACATTGGGGACTGTGGGGGGAGCCCTAATGCCCCCACGGTCCCGCCGGCTCCCGGTGTCCTTTGGGAGCCGGCATTGCTTTTACATGTGGAGCTGTTAACATGCAGTACCCCGTGTGGAAAAGCAATTTGGTTTGGATTTAGAAAGAGAGAGCAGGTTTCCCTGCTCTCTCTTTCAAAATCCAAACCAAGTTTGCTATGGGAGGGCGGGAGCCGCGAGACTCCAACCCTCTCACAGCAAACAGCAGTGTCCCGGGGTGGGCACCCCAGGACATTGCAGGAGCCCATGGGGGGTTGGGGTCCCCAGGGCCCTCGAAAGCTCCAGGAGGGGGCCCATGCAGCCCCCTCACACAATACAGAAAGCCCCAGGGAGTGGTCATCCACGGGTCTTGGGGAAGTCGTTGAGGCCCCCCACCACTAATTTTGCAGGGGGTGGCCTTGGAGCCCCCAACGATTTATTTCATATCCCCAGGGGGTGGCTGTCCCTGGGGCTGGGGGCCCCTGTAGGCCCCCAAACATTTTTTAAATTTGACCCCTGGATTTGGCCCCCCCGGGGGGCTAATTATAAAATAAGCCCCATTATATATATATATATTTATTTTATGGCAGGATGTGTGCACCCTGCCTGAACTTGCTGGTTTAAATAAATAAAAAATAAATTTTGGGCCCTGGGGGTCCTTGTGGGACCCCTTTAGCAGGTCTAGAGGATCAGGATATTTCTACTCTGCACCCTTTATACATTTTGCACATTTGTTCCACTGACTCCTTCAGCCTCGCTTTCACCAAGGCACAAAATGGCTGCCAACAGTTCCTGGTTTTGAACTGACTTGACAGCCAATTAGCATTCAGCGCGTAATCGGAAGGGTGCGCTCAGGGTGCGCTCCGGGTGCACGGATCCTGCACGGCCATAGATATATATGTACTTTTAATTGTAATTTTTTCAGAAACTACTGAACAAATGTACACCATTTAATCAAAAGGCATGAGTCTGAACTGAGGACTACACCTTTGCCAAATTTGGTGTAATTCCATTCAGCGGTTTGGGCTGTTGCTGTGGCTAAAGGTCCCTACGGAAATTTGCATGGGAAAAATATGTTTTGGGACCCCCCTTTTTTCTTGGCCCCCCCACTACACGAATCATCCTGAGACTTTCAGGATAAGAGTGAACCGGAGCTGGCCATTAGTTTTGAAAATTTCACGAAGATTCGTCAACCGGCGCTAAAGTTATTCCAAATAGAATGTTGTGGATTTCCTATGGAAAATAGGTCTTAACTATAACTATCAACAGGCAACCGCCAGTAGGATATATATATATATATATATATATATATATATATATATATATATATTTATATATTACCTACTGGCGTTCGCCAGTAGGTATATATAGTTAGGATTTTTTCTCTATGGAACTTTTGAAAATTCTATGTCTAATAACTTTGGCGTTTGTGTACGGAATCGGCTGAAAATTTCAGGAAAATGGCACATTTTGTTTCTGAGCAGCCCCTGAAAATTTGGGGGGGTTCCGTCAAGGGAGGGCCAAGAGAAAAGGGGGGTCCCAAAACGCTTTTTTAACATTGAGTTTTCCATAGGGCGTTTGGCCTCACTTTTAGCTCGAACGGCTGAATGGATTTGCACGAAACTTGGCAAAATTGTAGGGACTGTTAGCCCGATGTGCCTTTGCTGGGTCTCAATATATGTGCTCCAGTGGATTTTGAGAAATTAACGTTCAAAAAAACAGATATATCTGTGACAGCGTCCCGGATAGCGCACCAGTTCGCGTACTTTTCGCGTAACGGAGCTTTGCGAAGCGAAGCTGATTGGCTCTCCGGTGTCTGTCAACATTCTAAACAGTCCGGAGCGGCCGCCATCTTGTCTCTCGGTAGGATCGAGAGACAAGAGGAGGAGAAAAACGAAGGGGGAATTTAATGAAAGGGGGCAAGGTAGACCCTTCTTGACCCCCTAGGAATGATGTAAAAATAATTGTTATAAATTAATTCGTATTGATAAACATTGTCTGCGAGATCTTGCTTTTTTTCCAATGCCACACTTTTGTCGTGCACGGCAGCCATTTTAGAAGCCTTGACCAGACCCACTCTCTTCACGCCGCCGATCCTCAGCATGGCTCCCCACCCTCGCAAGCATCTCCCCCAAGCACTGGTCACCCCCGCTCTCTGTCTTATGCATGGGCCATAAACCTCCCCCCCATCTGCGCTGCTCTTCCCTGAGAATCACACCCTGTGCCGGCCGACACCACCCTTTCACCCTATTCACTACCGCACCCTCTGACACTCCTCTTCCTCTGTGTCTGATTGTCCAGGCCGGTCCCAGGCTATCACGTAGCCCTGCGGATGTAGTTTATGGCCTCAACTGTAAAGAATCACCCCTCTTCAAAGGAGTTACAGTAGATCAAGGCCCCCACCCGATGAGATCCGTCACACCACACGCGTTCCTAATCTCTGATAACCATCCTGTATTGTGATTGGGGAGGGGATTCTCACTGTGAGGGTGTGTGGGACCCAGCCTGAAGCGGAAGATTCCAGGGATGCCTTACTGTACATCAAAGTCTTCACAATTATGTGTCACATTAAAAATATATAGCACTCCAACAAAGTAGTAGGATTATAACACTTTAATAACTTATAAATATATACATCGCAACAAAAACAGTAAACGCCTTAATTTTTTTTTTATTAAAACAGAAGCAACAATGGTCAGTAGCGGTTTGTTGTGCGAATAGTCCCAAGGCAGCACAACGTGCTGATTTCTGGACGGCACCCAGGTGATGTCACCTGGGTGCCGCACTGGTTTTGGTATCCTACAATGCTGCTCCGAAAAACAGCGTGGGGCGCCCCGGGGGGGGGGGGGGGGGGAGGTGGGGGAAAAACAGCGTG
Source organism: Lissotriton vulgaris (assembly GCF_964263255.1). Lineage (NCBI taxonomy): Eukaryota > Metazoa > Chordata > Amphibia > Caudata > Salamandridae > Lissotriton > Lissotriton vulgaris. The sequence goes on along the minus strand of NC_141695.1, from coordinate 1,230,672,469 downwards.
GGCCTCCCCAGGTGGAGGCTAGTCTGTTGTAGTGGGGCACCCCTCTAGCGTTTCACTTGCCATTCAGCAGTTTTACGCCCGCTTTTGCTGCACTGTGCCTCGTCAGTAGCGGTCTGTCGTGCGAATAGTCCCAAGGCAGCAGAACGCGCTGAGATCTGGACGGCACCCAGGTGATGTCCAGTAAGTTGCCGCATTGGTTTTGGTATCCTACAATGCTGCTCCGAAAAACGGCGTGGGGCACCCCGGGGGGGGGGGGGGAAGGCGGCGTGAACGGGCCTCCCCAGGTGGAGGCTCGTGTGCTGTAGTGGGGCGCCCCTTTACCGTTTCAGTTGCCATTCCCCCCGCTTTTGCTACACTGTGCCTCATCCGCCATTCAGCTGTTTACCGCCCGCTCTTGCGGCTACAGCGTCTCGCTCACCATGTAGTTGAGTTGCGCCCACTCTTGCGGTGCAGTGATAGGCGGCTGCCACAGGACTCTTAAAATGGCGGCTGGCTCTTTGGATTTGGGCCTGGTCCACTAAAATGGCCCTGGGACACCTTGGAACTCGGACGCTTGTCTGCTAGGGCTTGGGCTCCATTCTCGAAAGCGTCCCCTCAGCCTTGAAGATTCTACAAAAGTCTTGGGGGCTCGACTCCCGCAGGCTTCCGGTGGGGAGCGGCTGCCTTGATTGCTTGCGGAATGGCCACGACGGAGCTACTAGATGGTGGTGCTCTCATGCTGACGCCAGCTTCAGTCTGAAACATCCAGAAACACTGTAGACTATCAATTCGATGAGTTCCGGTGGAGCCCCAACGTGACCCGGTAGGGAAGAACTTGCCCTCCCCTTTTTTGAGTGATGGTTCTTGTTGCCTGTCCCCTCTGTTGTCATCTAACGGAACCTTTTTTGATTGCCGAGTGAGAAAAAAAAGGTGGGTCTTTCATCGTTTGGGAAAAAAAAATGTTTTAATCCAATGAAAAGTGTTATTTTTAGGTCATATGATCAAGCCTTCCATCATTAGGAAACCAAAAGTAAAATGAACCAATGAAAAGTTTTATAAACAAGTCACATGACCTGTTATGCGGCTTTGGGTTATAAAAAGCATACAAAACCCGTTGGCCCATGAGGCGGCGTCAGTAGCGGACCGATGTGCGAATAGGCCGAAGGCAGCACAACGCGCCGAGATCCGGATGGCACCGAGGTGGTGTCCAGCAAGTTGCACTGGTGTGGCCATCCTAAAATGCTGCGCCGAAAGATGGTGTGGGGTGCCCGGGGGGAGGCGGCGCGAACGGCCTTCTTCCGCCTCCCCAGGTGGAGGCACCTCATGTGCAGTGCGGCGCCCCTCAGCGTTTCACACGCCGTCCAGCCGAGTTGCGCCCGCACTTGGTGCTACAGTAGGCCGAAGGCAGCACAACGCACCGAGATCCGGATGGCACCGAGGTTTTGTCCAGCAAGTTGCCGCACTGGTGTGGCCATCCTACAATGCTGCGCCGAAAGACAGCGTGTCCAGCTGAGTTGCGGTCACTCTTGCGGTACAGTGACTCGAACGCGCCGAGATCCGGATGGCACCGAGGTGGTGTCCAGCAAGTTGCCGTACTGGTATGGCCATACTACAATGCTGCGCCGAAAGACGGCGTCTCCAGCTGAGTTGCGGTCACTCTTGCTGCCACAGTATGCCGAAGGCAGCACAACGAGACGAGATCCGGATGGCACTGAGGTGGTGTCCAGCAAGTTGCCGCACTGGTGTGGCCATCCTACAATGCTGCGCCGAAAGACGGCGTGTCCAGCTGAGTTTCTCCCGCTCTTGCGGTACAGTGACTCGAACTCGCTGAGATCCGGATGGCACCAAGGTGGTGTCCAGCAAGTTTCACAGGTGTGGCCATCCTAAAATGCTGCGCCGAAAGACGGCGTGGGGTGCCCGGGGGGGGGGGAGGCAGCGCAAACGGGCCTCTCCCTCTTCCCCAGGTGGAGGCACCTCATCTGCAGTGGGGTGCCTCATAGCGTTTCACTCGCCTTTCAGCTGAGTTCCGCCCACTTTTGCGGTACAGTGACTCACCCGCCATCTAGCTGAATTGCGGCTATTCTTGTGGTGCAGCGATAGCCGGCTGCAACAAGACTCTCAAAATGGCGGCCAGCTCTTTGGATTTGGGCCTGGTCCACTAAAATGGCTTTGGGACACCTTGGAACTCGAACGCTTGCCTGCTAGGGCATGGGCCCCATTCACAAAAGCGTCCCCTCTTTTGACTGATTGTTCTTGTTGCCTATTTCTTCTGTTGTCATTTAACGAAACATTTTTGGACTGCCGAAAATGGTTCTGGTCCGACCGCTGGTTGGTGGAGACATTTTGACTATATCCTGGACCTGCCCGGCCGCGCCCAAAATGGCGCCGGTATAAATAGGACTTGTAACTCCTTGTTGTGTACTGGTTGCCCAACCTTGATATCACGAGATACGTATGCAGTTTTGAAGCACATGGCGGGCAGGGACGAGAATTGATTGAACATTTTGACATCCCTATTGATATTAAGTTCTGATGTGTTATTGATTACTGTACTATTGAAAGTTCAAATTAACGTCACCCATGGTACTTTCCCGCAAATGTATATCTAGATAATTTTATTGTAACTGGCCCTGTCGTACTTTAATTATAAAATGTACGTCCACCGATTCCGTAAATGTTAGACACCTTAGTTCTTGCAATCTAATGGGTCGCCCGTTACGTTCTTCTACAGTGTAAATGTGCCCTCATCATATACGATTCCAGTTTGCTCCGTGGCCGGCCCACGTGGTTATAGGCCCGTATTTGTATACTGACATTTTCACAATAAAGGTTTTTTAAAAAAACATGGTAGTAGTACCTACATTGGTAAAGTTTTGAATAATAGCCACTGTTTTTGAATCAGTAAAAGGCAAGTGAAATAAAGCAGTCCAATAATATGACTGTTAAAAGGTATAATACGCAGGAACGCAGTAAAGAAAAATGGTCAAGGGCTGTTGTGTTTTCTACTCCTGCAACATAAAGTGATCGATAAGAATCTGATATTCATGCCTTTCAGCGACTAAGACAGCAGGCGGAGCCTCTTTTGCTCAACGGCTCCCTCATGGGACGAAGAAACGCCCTTTTTCTCGAAAAAGGAATATTTTACTTGCAGGACAGTTGTAAATTTCCCGGGAAAATACATTAGCCTGGAACATTGTTAGAGATAATATGACGCATTACGCGACAACGCAGGTCCAGAATATAGTCAAAATGTCTCCACCAACCAGCGGTCGGAATACAACCCCTTTCAGCAGTCCAAAAAGTTCAGTTAAATGACAAGAGAAGGGACAGGCAACAAGAACAATCAGTCAAAGAGGGGAGGGCAAGTTCTTGTCTACCGGGTGACGTTGGGGCTCCACCGGAACTGCTCGAATTGGTAGTCTACAGTGTTTCTGGATTTTTCAGATTGAAGCTGGCGTCAGCATGAGAGCACCCAATTCTAAAACAGTAAATGCTTGGATAACAATCAATCAAATGTAGAGGGAAGCAGGCACGACGGGTTACAACGGGGGCAAAGGCTTACGTTACCTACCCTTCACTATCTGCAAAGAGAGAATACTCCTAAAAGAAAAGAGGAGGGGGGGGCAGCATTCAAAGCACATCAGCGTGCATAAATACGAAAATGTTTTTACCTACCACGTACTTGACATTTTACAGCTTTTGATATTTGCTACTAAAAAAACATTGAAATTCACTGAAAAAACCATAGGTTATAGACCATATATAGTTAGGGATTCGCATTTACAAAACCTTAATTTACTCGCACAAAACCATAGAAATTCGCATATATAGTTAGTTGCAATAACTATATATCGCACACCCGCAATCCACTGCTGATGATGTCACATATTATATCATTCATGACATGGTCAGTGACATTACTGATGACATCTCATTTGACATTACTGATCCCTTCACTGATAATATCATTCATGTGATAATACGATGAACCTCTTCAGACTCTAATATAACCTTAGATACAATCAGTGTAAACAGACACAGATTGTCACTCATCCATGGAGTTACTCATACATCTAGTCAGTCATGAAAAGAATCAATCACTCCTCCATTTCCTCAACTATACAGTTATACACACCTTACTAATTCAAACATATTCTAACACATATTTACTCTCTTATACAATCCCTGATACAAGTTCACAATGATTCATACAGCCACTCTCACATTCACTGGCTCTTATGCACAGTTATTTATATATGTCAACTCTCACATGTACTGTGTTTTACATATGTACTTACTTTGACATGTAGCACTGAGATATCCATTCACTCACCAATACACTCATGCACACAGTCAACTGCCCATACAGCTGTTTCCACATGCACGTTTGAACCCATACATCTAGTGAATCAACTGCTCACACATCTATGCACAGAGTCATACACCTCCCAGCCACCCACACACATACTCAGTCTCCCATACAAATACTTGGGCAACCAATCAATAACCCATATAGTTACTCATATAGCTACTGATTAACACATGCTGCAGTTTACAGAACAACAAACATAATGATGCACAAATTAAGACAGTTTAGTCACTAACCCATGCACTCAGTGAGACACATTTAATCACTTTCTCATACAGTCAGTCATGCACCTACTAAATCCTTCATCCAGACACTTATACATCCACTCATTCTTCAATATGTAAGACATATTTTAACTTTACAGAAACATACAATCACTGGATGATGTCATCAGTGATGTCATCAGTGATGTCACTGACCATGTCATGAATGATGTAATATGTGACATCATCAGCAGTGGATTGCGGGTGCGCGATATATAGTTATTGCAACTAACTATATATGTGAATTTCTATGGTTTTGTGCGAGTAAATTAAGGTTTTGTAAATGCGAATCCCTAACTATATATGGTCTATAACCTATGGTTTTTTCAGTGAATATATATATATATATAAAACCTACTGGCAGTCGCCAGTAGGTAGTTATAGTTAGGACCTAGTTTCCATAGGAAATTTACAAGATTCTATTTGGAATAACTTGGGCCCCGGTGGACGAATCTTCGTGAATTTCTCCCAAAAATTGCCTGTTCGGTTCTGCTCCTTCCCTGAAGGTTTGGGGGTCACTCGTCAAGTGGGGGCCCAGAAAAAAGGGGGGTACCTAAACGTGTTTTCACCATGCAATTTTCCATAGGGACCTTTAGCCAGGGCTACAGCCCGAACGGCTGAACAGAATTACACGAAATTTGGCAGAGAGGTAGAGTTTGGTTTGCAGATTGTGCTTTTTGTTAAATGGTGTAAATCCGTTCAGTAGTTTTTGAGAAAATTACAAGTAAAATCATAGCAAAATCTAGAGACGGAGTTCAGCACGCGTACGGAAATCCGTTCAATTACGAGCTCGAGCTGCATGCTGATTGGCTGTGAACTGTCTGTCAACACTCGAAACCAGGAAGTGTTGGCGGCCATCTTGTGCCTCGGTAGTACCGAGGCACAAGAAAACAGTAAAACAAAGTTGAGAAATAAGGTAAGGGGGCAGGCTAGAATCATTCTGAAACTCTAGGATTGCTCAGGGGGTCGTACATGGATCTTTAGGCTCTATATATTATTTTTTTTTATAAAGAAAAATCACGGCGTATCTGTTCAACACTCGAAACTAGGAAGTGTTGGCCGCCATCTTGAGCCCCGGTAGAACCGAGTCACAAGAAAACAGTAAAACAAAGTTGAGAAATAAGGAAAGAGGGCAGGCTAGAAACATTCTGGACCTCTAGGCTTGCTCAGGGGGTCGTACATGGATGTTTAGGCTCTATTTTGTTCTTTAAATAATAAATGGCGAGGTACTCGTGCAGTACTTGTACGCAGTGGAAAAGGTGAAAAAAAACTAGAAATCTGTGTTATTCATTCTGTCTCAGGGGGGCAAATTACGGTGCAATTATTTTGCATAATGGGAGCTTGTAAGGTGCCCCGAGCACCGGGGAACGGCACTCCTCTGGTTTTATTTTGAAGTATGCGGGGGGTTACAGTCCTACTCCCCGCAGTCTCGGGAAGCGGCACCCCTCGGGTGTTTTTAAAAAAAATATATGTTTTGAGCTCTCTCTCCCTCTCCATACACGTCGCGGGGAACGCCACCTTTCTAGGGCAGTAATATGTAAAATGACCTTCCAGCTCCGGGTACCTGCATTGTCTGGGATTTTTTATTAATGTTGGGAGGGTGGGCTTGATAATACGTCCTTGTTAATTCCCATAAAAGCCTATGTTCTGGTGTTAACATGGGCTTCTATGGGAAATAACAAGGTGGTATTATCAAGCTCATTATCGCCGTGTAATCTGCAGTTTCCTGTCAATAAAATGGCGATAATTGTAGCACGGTCCTTGATAATATGCACCTAAGTTTACTGGTCAAAAAAATAGAGCAATGGACCATATTATCAACAAAAGGCGATACTTTATTGCCGCTTTTATCAGCAGGAAACTGCCGATAACGCTGCGATAATGGGCTTGATAATACAGCCTTAATATTTCCCATAGAACCAATGTTAACACCAGGACATAGGCTTCTATGGGAATTAACAAGGGCCTAATATCAAGCCCATTATCACCGCTTTATCGGCATTTTCCTGCCGATAAAGGCGGCGATAATGTATCGCCTTTTGTTGATAATATGCCCCTTCATTTCTATGATAGTATGTAAAACTTTCCTTTTTTTTGTGTAGCAGTTGTACTCTACGCATGCGCAGCCTCGTTTCGAAGTCCACGTTTTTTTCTTTTTCTTCAAGTTCAACAAGCAAACCTTTCTTTATTTCAGGTAGTAAATTTGTCTCTTTCTTTTTTCGGGTTGTGTGTGTCATCTACTGCTGTACTTTTGTAATATATTATTAATCAAATTTTTCATATTTATTTGAAAGGTAGTGCCGAGGCGCCAAACATTGATTTCGTATTCCGTGCACCACCATTTTAGTTGTTTTTCACCGTTATTTTTTATGATATCTGTTACTTAGAACTCAGTAGTTTTCAGTCCTAGTCTTGAATAGTATTTCAACATTATTTTTTATTGTGGACCGTCATACCCCTCCCCCACAAAGTAAAATAAATGTGTAGTTTTTTTAATGAACTTTTATTAAATCAATAAATGTAAACAAAACTGAATTATAACTATATTAGAAGCAACTAGAAAAATAACTTTAACAAACAATATTATAAACAAATTGTTAAATGGACTCCAAAAGATGTCCGATTGGTAATCTGCAAAACAAAAAAGAAAATTTGAGTTTAGAATTATGTAGATGTGAATAAATGAGCCGAAGCATTACAAGTTTTGGTAACTCTACAGTTTTACGAGTGCAGTGTGCCTCGTACATTTCAGTTCTGTTATACTGCCGCGTTCAAGTGGTGTCTATATGGAAGTTCCTACTGCGTTACTGAGGCCCATTAAGCCAACTTATTTCTAATGCATTCCTGTGAAGGCTTTGTAGATCTAGGCCTCTGTGCTTACCGGTGTATAAACACTGCGGCCAAACACTTCAGATAGTGGTATTCACAATTTTAGTTGGGCTGTTCTTCTACACGTCCAAGTAGACAGCAGTGTCTATAAGTTTAAGAGAGAAAGAGAAATGTTGCCACAGAGAGTGAGAGAGAGATAGAGAGAGAGAGAGAAAACAACATTAAAACTGTGTCGCAGAGTCTGGAGTTGAGATTTTTTCTTGAAAAGTCAGACGTAGATTTATAAGCTCCTTACGTCACTTTACCCATGTTAAAAGTGACTCAAAAGTTGTGTAATAACGTTGTGGATCTGTTTGTCAGACCGTTGTAAAGTATCTGATTTTAAAGAGAAGCTGCTGTACACTACTCACTGGTATTCACAACTTTAGTTGGGCTGTTCTTCTACACGTCCAAGTAGACAGCAGTGTCTATAAGTTTAAGAGAGAAAGAGAAATTATGTCACAGAGAGTGAGAGAGAGAAAGAGAGAGAAAACAACATTAAAACTGTGTCGCAGAGTCTAGAGTTGAGATTTTTTCTTGAAAAGTCAGACGTAGATTTACAAGCTCCTTGCATCACTTTGCCCATGTTAAAAGTGACTCGAAAGTGGGGTAATAACGTTGTGGATCTATTTGTCAGACTGTTGTAACCTATCTGTTGTCACTGCTTGGAGGTATTTATAGATTCTGCAGAGAAGCTGCTGTACACTTTGCATTCTGGGCCATAATATCAAGCCTGGGCAACAAAATTATTGCCACTTTATCGGCAGGAAAGTGCAGCTAAAGTGCCGATATTGGGTTTGATAATATGCTCTATGGAATTCCAATCAAAGCTCATGTTAGATGTCCTTCTTATCTAACATGAGCTTCGATTGGAATTTAATAGAGCATATTATCAAACCCATTATCGCCACTTTAGCAGCACTTTCCTGCCGATAAAGTGGCGATGATTTTGTCGCCCAGGCTTGATATAATGGCCCTCTCTTCTTTCACCAATAAAGGTAACACTACAGTTTTATGAGTGCAGTGTACCTAGTACATTTCACTTGTTATAGTGCCGCGTTCAAGTGGTGTCTATATGGAAGTGCCTACTGCTTTACTGACGCCCGTTATGCCGACTTATTTCTAATGCATTGGTATGAAGGCTTTGTAGATCTAGGCCTCTGTGCCTACTGTTGTATAAACACTGCGGCCAAACACTTCAGTCAGTTGAGTTCACAACTTCAGTTGGGCTGTTCTTCTACACGTCCAAGCAGACAGCAGTGTCTATAGGTTTAAGAGAGAAAGAGAAATGATGTCACAGAGAGTGAGAGAGAGAGAGAGAGAGAAAACAACATTTAAACTGTGTCGCAGAGTCTGGAGTTGAGATTTGTTCTTGAAAAGTCAGACGTAGATTTACAAGCTCCTTTCATCACTTTACCCATGTTACAAATGACTCAAAAGTGGAGTAATAAAGTTGTGGATTTATTTGTCAGACTGTTGTAACCTATCTTTTGTCAATGCTCAGAGGTAATTATAGAATTTGCAGAGAAGCTGCTGTACACTATGCATTCTGGGCCATAATATAAAGCCTGGGCAACAAAATCATCGCCACTTTATTGGCAGGAAAGTGCTGCTAAAGTGGCGATTATTGGTTTGATAATATGCTCTATGGAATTCCAATCGAAGCTCATGTTAGATGTCCTTCTCATCTAACATGAGCTTCGATTGGAATTCTATAGAGCATATTATCAAATCCATTATTGCCACTTAAGCAGCACTTTCCTGCCGATAAAGTGGCGATGATTTTGTCACCCAGGCTTGATATAATGGCCCTCTCTTCTTTCACAAATAAAGGTAACACTACAGTTTCATGAGTGCAGTGTACCTGGTACATTTCACGTGTTATAGTTCCGCGTTCAACTGGTGTCCATATGGAAGTGGAAGTGCCTACTGCTTTACTGACGCCCATTATGCCGACTTATTTCTAATGCATTGGTATGAAGGCTTTGTAGATCTAGGCCTCTGTGCTTACTGTTGTATAAACACTGCGGCCAAACACTTCAATCAGTTGAGTTCACAACTTCAGTTGGGATGTTCTTCTACACGTCCAAGCAGACAGCAGTGTCTATAAGTTTAAGAGAGAAAGAGAAATGATGTCACAGAGAGTGAGAGAGAGAGAGAGAGAGAGAGAGAGAGAGAGAAAACAACATTTAAACTGTGTCGCAGAGTCTGGAGTTGAGATTTGTTCTTGAAAAGTCAGACGTAGATTTACAAGCTCCTTTCATCACTTTACCCATGTTAAAAATGACTCAAAAGTGGGATAATAACGTTGTGGATCTATTTGTCAGACTGGTGTAACCTATCTGTTGTTACTGCTCGGAGGTAATTATAGATTTTGCAGAGAAGCTGCTGTACACTATGCATTCTGGGCCATAATATAAAGCCTGGGCAACAAAATTATCTCCATTTTATTGGCAGGAAAGTGCCGCTAAAGTGGCGATAATGGGTTTGATAATATGCTCTATGAAATTCCAATCGAAGCTCATGTTAGATGTCCTTCTCATTAAGCATGGGCGAATTTTGCGAATTGGCAATTTGCGAATTTGCGAATTTGCAAATTGGCAATCCGCAAAATTCGCGAACTTGCGCAAATTTGCGGATTTTTTTATTTTTGGGTGTTTGTGAGGCGCTTTGCGTGTTCGCGGGTGTTCGCGAGGCACTTTGCAATTTCGCGGGGGGGGTTTGCCTGCTTAATCACTGCCAACCTCTTGTTTTTTATGCCCATCTGCCCTCTGTACCACTTGTTTCTGTGCCCTTCTGCCCTCTGCCCCACTCTTTTTTTGTCCTCTTCTGCCCTCTGTCCCACTTTTGTGCCCTTCTGCCCTCAGCCCCACTTAGAATGGCGGCGGCAAGCTGCCAGCACCATTCTAAAATAGCTAGAAATAGCTTCAACAGGAAGCACTAATAGATAAAGTAAAGCAGGTGCTCCAGTTGAAGGTCAAATTAAGTTACACAATCATTAATCACCCCAAGTTTGGGGGTGATTAATGATTGTATAACTGAATTTGAGCAGCACCTGCTTTACTTTATCTATTAGAGCTTCCTGTTGAAGCTGACTTTTGTAACTATTTTAGAATGGCTCTGGCAGCTTGCTGGCGCCATTCTAAAAGAGTTACAAAAGTCAGCTTGAACTTTTGACCCGTTCGCGGATTTCCGTTCGCGGATTTTGCGGGAAATTCGCGAATCTCGCGGATTGCGAATTTACCAAAAATCCGCGAAATCCGCGAGCGGAACGGATTTTCCGCCCATGCTTACTTCTCATCTAACATGAGCTTCGATTGGAATTCTATAGAGCATATTATGAAACCCATTATCGCCACTTTAGCAGCACTTTCCTGCTGATAAAGTGGTGATAATTTTGTCGTCAAGGCTTGATAATATGGCCCTCTCTCCTTTCACAAATTAAGGTAACACTATAGTTTTACGAGTGCAGTGTACCTGTAACATTTCACTTGTTATAGTGCCGCGTTCAAGTGGTGTCTATATGGAAGTGCCTACTGCGTTACTGACCCAAAAGGGGCATAACGGCTTTGTAAATATGCAGATTTATTTCTAATGCATTGCTATGAAGGCATTGTATATGTAGGCTGCTGTGCTTACCTTGTATAAACAGTGCGGCCACCGGAGTTCACAACTTGATTGGAGCTCTGCTTCTATACGTCAAAGTATATTCAATACGATGCTGACAATTCCATTGCTGTTGCTCGATAGGCCGTCGCTGCTTCTGAAGGATGTTTGTGAAGGAAAGAAAAGACATTTTGTTTAGTCATGGTAAACTGAGTTGCTTAACTACTGTCAAAAGTGAATTTTAATGCGGGTTCTTAATATTCCGTAGTTAGACTGTTGCAGCTGCGCCACTTTTATTGGCAGGAAACTGCAAATAAAGCAGTTTCCTGCCGATAAGTCGGCGATAATTTGAACACCGGTCCTTGATAATATTGTATTGTGAATTTATTTAGGATTTTTCAGCGATTATAAAAACTTTACTGCTATTGGGAAAAAATATTAAATATGTAAATTAATACATTATATAGGAGTGCGTTTGTCTAAAATAATAAGTCGCATTTTTGAATGTAGTCAGCTACAACCCTTTGACTCCTGCTGATTTTGTAATTTGTAATTTGTAGTGGTACTTGTAGAGCGCAACGTTCGCTCCGAAAGGGGCATCTTGGCGCTGTTTAAAGGTAAGCAGACAGTTACATAAGCAAAAATTAGATGGCGGCCATCATATATTCGTCTGGAAGATTAAAGATCCAGGTTTTTAGTAGCTTCCTGAACTAGGTTTCTTGGGTTTGGGACCTGAGATTATTTAGCATAGCGTTCCAGGCTTTAGATGACAGGTAAGTCAACGTTTTGCCACCTTTGGTTTTGAGGTTAAACCTAGCTAGCTTTAATTGATTGTCATTAGACGATCGTAGAGTCCTAGAAGGGTTGTAGTGGGGAAAACGCTTGATGAGATATTTAGGGCCAGTGTTGTTGAATGCCCGAAATGCGACGATTAGAATCTTAAAGAATATTCTCTTATGCAAAGGGAGCCAATGAAGAGTCTTTAAGGCAGCTGATATTGAGGATTTTCTTGGTAGTTTTAAAACTAATCTAGCTGCTGAATGTAGATGTGTACTCAAGTGTCACTGCTCACCTTTTGTGAAAACGAGTTACTTCAAGATGTAGTCACGATATTCAACAAAGAAGTCTCATACGTGTTGCCGAGTCTTGATACCTCTGTGGCTCAGGATATACTCGTGCTCCCGTCATCATCATCATTGCAGGTTCTTCATCCGCTCAGTGCTTCGGGCACCACTAACTCAGTGACTAAAGAGGCCATGCATGTGGTAGTGGGCCCCTTGTTCGGTGCATTGGGAACAACTCTAAAATGGCATACAACACGTGCGCTCCGTCTTTTTTATAGATAGGGTCACGTGTGTAGAGATGGATGCGCTGAATGGGTGTGGTGTGGGTGTATACCAGCCATGAGGGAGTGTGTGTGTCGATCTGACAACTAGACCTGCAACTAAGAAATCACTACAATGGAAGTTTGGGCCTTGTACTTTTGTTGTGTTTACCTGGAAGCGTAAGAGTGGCCTTCTTTTTTCTATGTGACGTTATAGAGTCACCATGTATGTAACCTATTTTGTGACGCATTTTATTGTACAATGCGTTTGAAAAACAAGTTGTGGTAGGGTGTTTTTTAAATTCAACTGTTTACTCTGGTTATAGCCTTTGGGAATTCCCATAGCAGCCCAGGTTAACACCCGAACCTGTCCTGCTATGGGAATTTACAAGGGCCTATTATCAAGCCAATTATCGCCGCTTTATCGGCAGTTTCCTGCCGATAAAAGCAGTGATAATGTATCGCCTTACGTTGTTGATAATATGCCCCTTCGTTCCGTGCCTTGCATCACATTTTGCGATGCAGGGCGCACTACGAAATTCCGGGCATATTGTCAAGGACCGGTGTTAAAATTATCGTCGTTTTAAGGTATTCGTAGCGTATGCTGAGAATGATTAGCAGTAGAAACTATGGTGCGATCACTCTCTCACTGTCAAATCAGAGCACAGGGCGCGCTATGAGAATAGTTAGAAGTGGTCACTTATTGGAGATCCGATTCAGCTGTGTGGCTTATTGTGCGATGTTAGCAGGCATCGCTTACATGATTATGGTAACTGAGGTTGTGGTTTGCTATAAAAAAGTTGTGTTTACTCCTCTGTATGGGAAGCTGGATGTTTCTATCTGGCCGTTGATTCCGACCTTGAAAGTAGAGTCAACCAAATGAGTCGTATAAAAGCACTATTGTCTCAAAAAAAGGTCGCTCATATCTGCTAGAGAAACATTTGTCCTTCATGTAGCAAACACCCGCACAGAAGTGTATGCTTTATTAAATACAGACGTGCCCTGGAATGTTAAGGAGTTAATTTAGACTATCTTTAATGTGTCCTCGAGTAGGGGGTTAGCTTACTTTTTTCAAGTTATAAGCATTGGCCTTGTGACTTCTGTAGAAACTATATTTGGTGTCTTGTCTGTGTTTTTTCATTTGATTTTTTCCAGCATCTTTGGTGATTTGTGCTTAATGCTCACATTAGTTGCTGGTGTGCTTGTATTAATTTGTTTAGTTAAATATGGATGCACATCTTGCAGCCAACAACAATATTTTTCAGTTGTTGCTGGTCCGCAACAAAATGTCTAGTTACTATGGAGCGCAACTTTGAGTGCAGCTTATGGATTATCGTTTTGATTCTCCTTTTTCACATGCGTTCAACCTGTGATCCATTGCCTGAGCTGTGATTTCGACTGGGCCTGGATTTGTGTCTCTGCAGTACGGTGTCTCCCAACATGGATTAAGACCAGCTGATGAGCCCCTTAGTGGTTCATGACTTGCTCTGTTGTGGCGGCGGGATTATGGCCTTAGCAGTGAAACATGGAATAATGGGACGTTGGAAAGTTTTTGGAGTGGCGCATGACTTCTTGGCACGCAGTTACATTGAAGATGACTTGAGTTTTCCTCCTATGGTGATAGAGGCTCCAGTCGTTGAGGAACATGTATTTCCATTCTCACTATTGAATTGAATGGCTGAAATGTTTTCAGATGAAAACAATGACTTCCCGTTGGAGACTGTTGCCACATACTGTGCTTATTTGCTGGTGGAAGAAGACTGTTTGATTTTTCTACCTATTCTTTATTATTTAGTTACTGCTTTTTATCAAAGATCGAATAATTTTTTTGCAAAATTGAACTTGACTCTGCTTTTGAGGCTTGGACTCTGTGTTCGTAATTTGCCCATGTTTATATTATGTGGTTTGGTCAAGGAAATGTTTTGTGGGCTGAGCCTTGCACTCACACCATGTTAAGTTAGCATGGGTTTATTAGAAGCTTAAACACAATTTTTTTTTCCTGCTCGGCTTTGCACACAACATGCACTTGCAATATTGTTTCGAGAAGGGTGAGTATTTTACTTCATATGAGAATAATTTGATATATTACATTTGTAGACTGCCTCGCTACTTTAGTGTGTATAGTTAGAGCATGAAACATCAAGGTTATGTTGGATACTGTGTGTGTTATTCGGAATGATGTTCGCACGTTCGAGCCATAAGAGATATGCAGCTGTGACATCTCTTATACTTGCACGTTCAGTAATGAGGTGTGCAGGCATGATTACACACAGTTTGAGAACATTCGTATCTTGACAGTTTGTGTTTTACTCAATGTGATCCACTACTGCTGAGTAACAGAGGTATGGGTCTGCCTATGTAGTTGTATGAGATCTTCTGTAGTTATTAACTAACCTTCTAAGTAGGGAGGAAGAAATTTAGGTATATTTTACATCTGTTTCCCTTTTGCATTATAGGATGCTTTCTCTCTTTGTATTTTATGGAATAGTAACAATGCTGACAACTTTGTTTCTGATAATATGTTTGCTTGTATTTTGTAAGGTACTGGGCATGAGATTACGGTGTTAGAAATAAACATTTCAAAGTTGTAGGTGTGTTTATTAAGTGCTTGTTTTGGACTGGTGTAAGAAAGTAACGAAAGAGTGCTCTTGTTATCTACCTTATCTGAGGTAACCTAAGTCTCATGTTGTGGGTTGACTAATAATTGGTGTTTTTGCTATAGGAGGAAGAACCATTGAGTCACTGATTGCTAGTCTGTTAGGGTGTTTGGGTACTAAGGTGGGGTTTGGAACACCGTAATTCACTGAGGTTGTAAGACTTTATGCACAGTTGTGTGTAGTAGCAGAATCACTGCAACAGTAGTTACAACAAAAAGGCTCGATAAAGGGCCTTGAGTTTGAATGAAAATATGAAATTAAAGAATAATTGATAAGTGCATCCAAGAAAGGGAGCAAGTGTGCAAGTGTGCAAATTTCATAGTGCTTTCGGCCGGGGTAGTTGTAATAATAAAAAGCGTTGATAAAGGGCCTGTACTTTCAATTTGAATGAAAGAAGAATGATTGATAACCCCAGCCAAGAAAGGTAGCAAGTAGGTATGTATATGTGTGATGATGTGTTGATTGAGCAGAAGATGAATAAGGTGAAAAATAAGAAAGGCTGCAGACATGCAAACTTTGTACTTCTTTGTAAGGGAAGTGCCTGTTTTTCCTGTGCATATATATATTCACTGAAAAAACCATAGGTTTAGCCACATTATAGTTAGGAATTAGCATTTAAAAAACCTTAGAAATTCACTGAAAAAACCATAGGTTTCAGGCACGTTATAGTTAGGAATTAGCTTTTAAAAAACCTTAGATATTCACTGAAAAAACCATAGGTTTCAGCCACGTTATAGTTAGGAATTAGCATTTAAAAAACCCTAGAAATTCAATGAAAAAACCTGAAGTTTCATCCATGTTATGGTTAGCTGGACATTTCTCTCATCCAAAACCATTGATATTCCTCCGTTATAGTTAGTTCAGCTAACTATAACTTGCGTGCCTGCAATGCATTACTGACGACGTCACATATTACATCACTCATGACATGGTCAGTGATATCACTCATGACATCACTGATGACATCTCAAATGACATCACTGATGACATTACTGATGACATTATCCTTGTGAAAGAGTGGCAGACCTCCTCTCAGCGTAATATAACCTTCGATACGCACATTGAAAAACAGAAACTAAAAATTTCAAAACAATGCAGATACCAATACCAGTTACAACAACCTGTTCAGTAATTTCAACATCTATATATACATACACTCATTCACCAACAGTTCTATATAGTCACACATACATGTACTCACTCATCATATATACTCATACACCTAAACATCCTGTTAAACACGATACTCATCCATAGAGTTACTCACACACATACTCACACATGCAAACATCCATGTACTTGCATATATAGCTATACACACACCACTACACTTACTTCTACAGAAAAATACACATATGTCAATGTCAATGGTATTTATAGAGCACAAACAATCATCCCCAATGGGATATCACGGCGCTGTCCTGACAGTAGTGAGTAGTTAACAGATAACAGAGTAAGGATTGTATTTAGTCAGATTTTGGGAAAAGAAATGTTTTTAATTGCTTCCTGAAGGACAAATAACAGTCTGTTAGTCTGAGTTCCTGCGGCAGCTTGTTCCAGTGATTTGGCGCCAGGTGGGAGAATGCCCGTCCACCCATCCTAGCTGTTTTCACACGAGTGTTGCTTGCCCTAGCAGCCGTACAAGAACGCAGGTTCCTCGTGGGAGCGTAGAATCAGATTTTATTTTTTAGGATGCGAGGGCCCGTGTTGTGCAATGCTTTATGCGTTATGAACATTAGCTTGAAGATAGCTCTCTGTCTCATTGGAAGCCAGTGAAGCTCACTCAGGCAGCTTTTGGCTGGGTTGTACTTTCTTTTATTGCAAATTGCCTTTGCCGCAGCGTTCTGTACGACTTGTAGTTTCGCGAACAGATAGTCCGCCATTCCCACAAACAGGAAATTTCCGTAATCCAGCCTGCTCATTAATAAAGACTGGACCAATATCTTCCTACACTCAGTGGGGATCCATGGAAAAACTCGCCGGAGCATCTTGAGTAGTGCGAAGCCTTTGCCACAAATTGTAGATACATTGGTTTTCATGCTCAAGGTATTATCTAGGATCATACCTACATTTTTGGCCGTTGATGCTGGGATAGGAGCGGTGCCCAGAGTGGTGGGCCACCAGCTGTTGTCCCATAGGTGTGTATGTCTACCAAACAGCAGAATCCCAGACTTGTCTGTGTTTAGTTTAAGACAATGGTTGTGCATCCAAATGGCTAGTTCAGTCAGGCAGTTCACTAGCCTATTCTTAGGGTCGTCTTCATCATCTAATGAAATCATTAGTTGGGTGTCGTCTGCGTAAGAGCAGATCCCAACACCACACTTTCTCCCTATTTCGGCTAGTGATGAGACAAACACGTTGAATAGGGTTAGACTCAATGAGGCCCCTTGTGGGACCCCATATTTGATGTTCCGGGGAGGGGAAACAAAATCACCCATCCGTACTGACTGTGTTCTGTCTTGCATGAAAGACTGCAGCCATTCTAATGCCTATTCCCGGATACCCTTGGCTTCTAGGATTTCCAGGAGTCTGTGGTGTGGGACGGTATCAAATGCCATCGAGAGGTCTAGTAAAATCAAGGCGACTGTCTTTCCCTGATCTACCTTGGTTCTGATATTGCCTGACACTGCCAGGAGTGTTGTCTCAGTGCAATTGTTGGCCCGCAACCCTGTTTGGGAACTGTCCAGTAGATCATTGGTCTCTACTATACTTATTCTCTTAAACAATCACTTATAGAAACACATACTTATTTATATATGAACTCTTCCAATCTCACACTCTCACACATACTCACTTATATACATCAATACTCACATATACTATTTTAAAACATATGTAGTTACTTATAAAGATACTTTTGAGACAGTCTTTCACTCACTAAGACACCCATCCACACACTCATCCACCCATACAGTCCTGCACACATGCTGTCTTCAAAACATATCCAATCCAATCAATCCAAAATTTCTTTATTTCGGTCCTTGAGACCATAAAAGATTCATTGCAAAATACATTTACATTACGTTAAAAAAAAAACATTGCAAATTTTAAACATCCACGTTAAAAAACACATTGCAAATTTTAAAATACAATAGATAAAAATAGTTCCCATCTTGTACCAGAGATAGAAGGGGATTGGAAAGATCAATGTCATGATTAGGAGGGATAATTTCAGAAATAAAAAGGATAATTCTAATTTAAGAAAAACATTTCATATTTTCTACATTTGGGCATGTAATAGTTTTTTTCTTATCTGCCACATAGCCATAATGAATTTAGCCACTGCGAATACAATATGAGGCAAAGTGCTAGTTTTTAATATTCTATATGCAAACAGGTGACACCTAAATCCCAGGTTCCTGCATAGGGGCACCAGCCAGTACTTCCTGGGTCTGTTGTAAGCAGGGCAAAAGAAAAGAAAATGAATTTCCTCCCCGTCATGAGTTTTGCATCTGGGACAAGATTTATCCCCCCCCTTAAGCCAGTTACAAGTGAAGGTTTTAATGGGCAAAGTGCCTAGCCTCCACTGTATATACAATTTTCTTGCTAGGATGGGGAATATAATGTCCATGAAACCTTCAAATTCATAGGAATTCTTAAATTCCAAAAGCGGTCAGTCAGGGTGCCGTTAGTAGGAGCGGACAGGAGGAGAGCTAAACTTTGTTCCTTATAGATTGAGACCAGCTTTTTGCGGGAAATAGTTTGACATCCCTGCTCAGGGTCCTCCCATAGCTCAGGCAATTTCATCCGGTACAATTCTTACTTGACAAAAGCCAGCCATGGGATTCTATCGCGCTTATTCAAACTCATTACATGGGAGAGGTCGTGCCTGTAATGTGCGAGCTCGCTGGTGCACCATAGCCTATGCCAGAATCTTATTGGCTTTGACTCCAATTCTACAGCGATAGAAGGTAAGCCCACATCTAATCTTAGGGGGAGCAGAGGTGTACCACGAGGGAGTGCCAGAAGGCGTCTGAGAAAATTATTTTCCACTCTGGCCAAATCATGCCCCGCTTTATACCCCCAAAGCTCGCTGCCATAAGATGCAGCCGCTTTAGCTTGAGTTTTGTAGAGTTCTAGTGCCGGGCTTATGGGTTTAAAGGTTGAAGTATTCAGAGCCTTTAGGATAGCACCTGAAAGTTGGCACAATTTCAGACGGGATTTTACTATTTGGGGGTCCCAAGATAAGTTCTCATGTAATGTAACCCCCAAGTATTGAATGGTTGTAACCCTTTCCAAGCTGGCTTCGCCCAAAGTGGGATTAGGTCTGGTCTTTAGGGATGGATTAAAGACCATGAACTTGGACTTCTCAGTATTGATCTCTAGACCATGTTGTGTACAGAAGAGGCCAAATACATCTAGGATCCTTTGTATCCCCATCGGAGATTTGGGAAGCAGGAGGGTGTCGTCAGCAAACATGATAGCTGGCACCCTCCTGCCTGCCAAAAGGGGGCAGCATTATCTTTGACACTATCCAGATGGGATATGTCGCTGTTAACAAAGAGGCAGAACAGGGTTGGCGCCAGGACGCAACCCTGCCTCACCCCTCTGAGAACAGGGAACCTTGATGACAACACTCCGTCCCTCCCACACCTGACCTGCGCGTAGTTATTATCGTGGAGCCTGATTATGGCATACAATATTTGTGATGGGACACCAAGCTTCTTTAGGACCTCCCATAGTTTCTTGCATGGGACCATGTCAAAGGCTGACCTCAGGTCCACGAACACCATGTACAGCCTCCCCCCCTCTATCCTTACCGTTTTACAGTACAGGAGGACGAGGCGGAAGATCTGATCCATGGTGGACGTGTTTTTCCTGAAGCCAGCCTATAGTGGACTCAAAGGTTCGTTGGCCTCCATCCAGTCCATGAGATGGTCCAGGAGAAGACGGGAGAAGAGTTTTTGGGGAACATCTATCAGGCTGATCGGCCTGTAATTGGCTGGGAGAAGGGGAGAACCCTTTTTAAAAATGGGCACTATCTCTGCCCCCAGCCAAGTACAGGGGATCTCCATGCCTCCCAAGATAGCATTGAAAAGAATTAGGAGGTACGGGCCCCAGATCTCAGGATGCTGCCTGAAAAGATCACCAGGCAATCTATCCAGTCCCGGGGCCTTCCCCATTGCTAATCTCTCCACTGCACCCACCACCTCGCCAAGGGTGAATTCCAAACCAGTTGTAGAGGTGGATAGATCACCTGGGACGATTTCATTATTGCCAGATTGTTTGGTCTCTTGATATAGTTTGCCAAAGTGATCTTCCCAAGCGGAGGATGCAATTTTAGGCTCTACTGCAACTTTAGGTTCTCCTGTACCAAAATTTACCAGGGACCAGAATTTTTTGAGATCCCTGGCTTCCAGTGCTAGGGAAAGCTCCTGCCAGCGATTCCAATCCCACTCTGACCTTGCCAAAGCCAGGGCAGCCTTGTACTCCGGCCTAAGTTCAGCAACCTTACCCCTGTCTGCGCCTGCTTTAATTGAGGCAATAAGCTCTGTCTTGACTTTTTTACATGAGGAATTATACCAGGTTGAGGTTCTGGTCTTTTTGCGTCGCGGAACTACCACTGGGTAAAAAACCTCACCTAAAGCTCCCACAAGGTTAGAATGAATTTGACCCAACGGCTCATTAAAATCTGGTTGTCTGGGCAGATTGATTAGATCATCCATGTCTTGGAGATTGGGGAGTGCTACTTCATAGATTCTACTTAAATTATCTTCTGCACTAATTATTTTCCCCCATTTTACCCTACGTCTGTTGGAGGTCAGAACCAAATTCCCAAGATCACCACAAGGGTTGGTAGATGGTGTTCTGACTGACTTTTTCGGCCCTCCTTTGAGGGAGGATGATTGAAAGTGACTCCAGTCTATTATCATTCTAGTGCAAGGATTAGAACCATAGACAGGGCCTATTCATAGGGCACAGTAATGCACTTTCGTACCCTTTTCTTTAGATCAGGGCTTATAAACTTATGTTAGGGGATAGATTCATCAGTATTAGTAATAATCCGTCCTTTTGCAAGAGTGTTAGTATACCTTCTATGGAGTTATGCTTATTTCGGGCCTTGTAGGCCTCAAACGGGAGAGACTCCATTTTGCTTTCTGCCCCGGCAGCTTGGGATGCTTCTAGGTCAAGTGTAATGTTTTAGTTTCGAAGTGTTGTTCGCTTGGAGAGAACCGGCTCAGGCTGGCCCTTATCGAAAGACTGTATTTTTTTCCACTCTGAAGACACAACATCAGATCGGCCGACTGAGAACGTGTCCTTGGTACGGGGAGGTACAAGAATTTGGTGGGCGGCGGGTTACTGGCCGTAACTTTCCATGAACGGACAAGCTTCCATATTAGCAAAAGCATGAGGCAGTGAGTTAGTCAGTCTGTAGGCGGCAGCTAGCCGTTAGCATCAATGCCATTAATTATTTCCAGGCAGACAGACGCCATTTTGAAGTCCGAGAAAGACCAAGAAGCTGATACTCTCTTAGAAAGGTTGAAGTTATTTTAGTTGGAGCAGCTGGCGAGCTTTGACCTATAAGATCAGAGCATTCCGACTGAAGCAGTTAGTCAGGAGAACGAATACCAGAGTGGCTGAAACTGAGTTATGAGATCGAAGCCGAGAAGTGAAGATGGTCCGTGATTGAGAGGAGAGAGGAGTAGCGCAGAACAGCCAGAGAGAAAGCAGCTAATGAAAGGAAGGTTCCAGTGACTTGGAGGGAAGCAGAGAAGACAGAGCATAGCGGTGCAGACGTGTACCCGTGACTGCCGAAGTGTGACTTTAAGATGAGCCAAGGCACAGACGAGAAGGGAACCTAGATGACTGCTGAATCCAGACTTCACATTAATCAGGTGACGTCGACCTTTTCTCTATAGTGTGCACATTCTAACCTTTCACTTTCCTTTGCAGGATATATGTCATAGTATAGTATTGTGTTTTTATGATCATTGTAATAAAGTACCCCAGTTCTTAGTGAACCAGCATGTGCCTCGTATTCTTGTTCAATCAGGGTAACCTGTTCTTCTAGTCAGGCATTGTTTTCATGAACGGATGTAATTCCCGGTCAGGTCAGAAGTGACTGAGCAATGAGGGAGAGAGGGGCCCCTTGTTGCAAAGAATAGATTGTACATCATCTTATTTGGTGAACTGTTGTGTAATTCATAATATTGTAGTATCCTATCCCGAGTAGCCAATGTAAGATTCCTTCCAAAGGTATTCATAGGAAAGTGATCGTCGTTGGTAAGCGGCGTTAATGAGAACACCAGGCAGGATACTGGTGCTTAGATCCGCCGGATTGTGGATCGGAATGTGAGTGAGAGAACACCAGGGAGGATACTGGTGCTTAGATCCGCCGGATTGTGGATCGGACTGTTAGGGAGAGAACACCAGGGAGGATACTGGTGCTTAGACACGCAGGATTGCGGCTTGTCGAGTGGGCACCGACTGTGTTCAGTGTGTAATGGTACCTAATCGGAACTGCCCTAGGGTAGACTAGTCTGGACCTAAGTTGCCGTGAGACTAACTGGTATGAGTGAGATATTGTAGAAAACCTATGCATGTATATTGCTAATTCCCCATCCTTAGGCACAGGGCATATACATACCTATTGTAAATACGTCCTAAGGAGGGAGGTGATTACGTTCCGGCTGGGTTGGAGGTGCTCTGAGGAGCTGATCCTATCTGGTCCGAGAATCCGGCCGTTACAGATGGTTACTCACCAACAGGAGCAGGGTGTTTCATTTCTAATAAAAGTGCATTGTGGTCGCTATCTGTTCTGACCACTATCCCAAAATCCTGGACCTTGGACCATAGGGAAATGTCAACAAAAATGTAGTCCAACCTCGATTCATGGTCGTTCCTTTTAAAGGTGCACAATGAGGGGCTGTCGGAAGGAGTTCGACCGTTACAAGCCCTTATCGCATAGTTTAAAGTAAGGGACATGATTTGGACTGCAAGTGGGGACCAGGATTTTGGGTGGGGGGATTGACATGGTGAAACGCCCCAGTAATCATCTTCAGTAGTAAGGGCGCCCTCCTTTAGGCCTTCCAAAGGTTCAAAGTGACAATTAAAATCACCGCCCATCACTATTTTACAATCAAAAAGAATTATATTAAAAATAAAAAAATTAAAAAAGAGAAAAAAATTAAAAAAGGCCACACTGACAGGGCAGGAATATACATTGATAATTGCCAAGTTTACAGCATTTGGCCATTTGAGAAGCACACACTGGATGTCCTGGGAGAATGTAGGTACACTCTCCGCAGAACACCCAATGTGGGGAGCCACCCAAACCGCCAGACCCCCCGAGGGCCTCCCCCTGCCACTCCACCTAGCCTGGATTTCAAAAACCGCATAGCCCGTTCCACTCAGGGGTTCCCTCGCCCACGTCTCCTGGAAGAGACAGATATCGCTCCTTCCCACTAGGAGATCCCAGTCCACTGTGTGAATTTTATTTGCAATACCCGCCACATTCCAGGACAGGAACTTCAGAACTTCAGTAGAAGTTTTTGGAGCCTGCCCTCCGTGTGTTTCCAAGGCAATTTCTGCTACAGCGTCCGCCGATCGAAGTGCGTGACGATGTACAGGAACTTCCAAGATGGGCTGCAAAATAAATGAAGTAATGGGGACACAAGGGGCTGGAAGTGTTAGAATACTGCGGTTTGGCTCTGGGGTGAAGTGACTGCAGCTTCCCTAGCGGTGTGGGACTTAGGTATACTCCCTTGGAAGGGATCCAAGTCTCTAGTTGGAGTCTCCATCACGCTATTTTCCGTCCCCTGTCCTACATATTCACTTTCAATGTTTCCGTTGGATTGTATGGGAGCACCCCTACGAAGTCAATCCACTTCATCAAGGCAAGTGAATCTGTTGGGATGTGCATAATTAACTTGGGTGGGGAAAATGTTGTGCCTAGGCCTATATCTTGACCCATCCACAGCAAAGCCCACCCGTGTCCACCCCTCATCCCTCCTCATGGTTTGGTTTGGGACATTAGGATAGAAGTATGAGAGAGGGACCAACTCAATAGTTGTGTTACCTGTATTACCAAGCCAGTTACAGATGTATTTGACAATCTGGGGGTTCCTAAAGCTGACAATATTACAGTCCCCCAGGCTTTTCTTAGCAGTGTACCCAACCCATGGGACCCTTCTAACCATAAGAACCTCTCCTTTTAGGTGCGGTGGTAAGGGCCTATGGATGTTTAGCCAACTAATTACCTTGTTGCGTAAGGAGTCATAAGACTCCATTACGCCGCTTGCGAGCTCAGGTGCCCCCTTCAAAATTACAGTGTAGCCCACCGCCTCAGGGAGTAAATTAACTGCCTTACGCCTAGTTTTAGAACCATCCAGCCGGATGGAGCCATTATCCACCTCGTTGGATGTTCTATCCTGACTGGGTAAACTGGCCGGAGCTAGTTGCTTCAACCTCCTGGGAATTGGAATCGGGGGCACTAACCTGGGGGTGGTACAGGTGCTGTTTGATGCACCGGTATTGCGCTATTGATGGTATTTTCCCCAGGAAGAACTGTGGGTGTAGTTGAAGTCATGACCAGTGTGGTTGTGGGAGAATGGGATGCTCTGGCACTGGACCCCTGTACTGCACATGTACTAACTCCCTTCCCAGACTGAACACCATTACCCACACTTGATCTTTCAAGAGCTATGAGTCTAGATTCTATTGAATCCAGTTTGAGGGCAAGGGGATTTAAAAGGCTCTTTAAAATATCAGTAAGCGAGGTAATAAGGAGTTCTGTATTGTTGGGGGAAACCTCACCAAAGCCGAATGGCTCAGGGGGCACAGGTATAGAGGGGATGGGTGGAGTACTCAGCAATTCCAAATCATCATTACCCATAACTAATGGCACTGAGGCACTCACATTATCTTCCCGCGCGGGCAGTATGGGATCGGTTTTGGCCCTTTTGGCACTTTTGGGGTTTCTTGATCTTTTCCTTTTCAGTTTCAGTACAGGATCCGCTCTACACCCCGCATACTCTAGTAAATTAGGACCCTTCCCCTGAGCCCCAGTCTGTGCCAGCTCCACGACATGGGAGAGCTCCACATCACTGATGATCCATGATGTGTCCCTATCCCTCTGCATGAATGATGGTGTCCTGAGCTGTTGAAGAACGGACTCTATGGTTTGGTCAATACTATCCATTAGAGACAGATGGGTAGCATCAAGCAGTAGCGGAGTGCTAGTGTTAGTTGCTAAACTAGAAGAGGAACACAAACCGTTATTTTCTACATCCTCCTCTGTGGGTGTTGCAAGCACCAGAGGACCAGTGCTGGCCGACAAGTTAACTTTAGTGAGGAATTTGTCCAAAGTACCTGAGACTACAGAGGCAGCCTTGCTTCTTGTTTCCCTACTGGCCATGATGTATCGACCAGCTGTAAGGCAGCCAACTAGTCAGTGAGTCGGAACGGGGAGATGGGGCGTTAGGGGGATGGCCCGGTCAAGCGGCTCCCACGAAGCGGGGGGCGCGAGTCGTGGTTTTGAGCACACAGGAGGGGGCGTGGGCTCAGGGGAAGAGTCTCCAGGTGAGGCACGCGCCGTCAGGAATCCTGGGACTCGCAGTCCCGCTGTCTGTGCCTCCGCCCGCAGAGATAGTGGGTCTGCTCCCGGTCCTTTCGAGGGTAAGGTCACTCCCAAATTAGCTCCCAAATTAGCTCCAGCAGCAAAGTCTCTCCCTGCGACTTCGAGCGGCACCCACGAAGCGGGGGTCGCGAGTCGCGGTTATGAGCACACAGGAGGGGGCGTGGGCTCAGGGGAAGAGTCTCCAGGTGCGGCACGCGCCGTCAGGAATCCAGGGACTCACAGTCCCGCTGTCTGTGCCTCCGCCCGCAGAGATGGTGGGTCTGCTCCCGGTCCTTTCGAGGGTAAGGTCACTCCCAAATTAGCTCCAGCAGCAAAGTCTCTCCCTGCGACTTCGAGCAAGTCCCGCGAAGCGGGCGCCGCGAGTCGCGGTTATGAGCACACAGGAGGGGGCGTGGGCTCAGGGGAAGAGTCTCCAGGTGCGGCACGCGCCGTCAGGAATCCTGGGACTCGCAGTCCCGCTGTCTGTGCCTCCGCCCGCAGAGATAGTGGGTCTGCTCCTGGTCCTTTCGAGGGTAAGGTCACTGCCAAATTAGCTCCAGCAGCAAAGTCTCTCCCTGCGACTTCGAGCGGCACCCTTTGGTATTCTCTCTACTGTGTCGTCCTACATTGATTCCCAAGGATTGGACCTCACATCACTCGGCACCAGCTTAGGTATAATGAGGCCCCGTTCTCTCCGTCAGTACCCCTCCGCCACAACCATGCGGGAGTGGAGGTGAAACATATACAAACAGTGAGTTAGTCATTCATGCATCTGTGCGCTAAGTAAAACCCCCACCCAACCATACAGAAACTCATTCTCATACTCAAAAAAACAACTAATAACCCATATAGACACTCATGTACAAACCCATGCAGCCACTTATACACAAATGGAGACATTGATACAGATATTTATATATTTAAACATTACTCGCTAATACATGTATTCACTAAGATACACTTAATGAGTATGTTATACAATCAATTTTACAACAAAAAAACATCCATTTGGACACTTGTTTACCAATTTATTCTTCCATCGACCTTTAGTTATACATATATAAAAAAAATTATTCAGAAAGACACACATTCACTGCATTACGTCATCAGTGATGTCATTTGAGATGTCATCAGTGATGTCATGAGTGCTGTCACTGACCATGTCATGAGTGATGTAATATGTGACGTCATAAGTAGTGCATTGCGGGCACGCGAGTTATAGTTAGCTGAACTAACTATAACGGAGGAATTTCAATGGTTTTGTATGAGAGAAATGTCCAGCTAACTATAACTTGGGTGAAACCTATGGTTTTTTCAGTGAATTTCTAAAGTTTTTTAAATGCTAATACCTAACTATAACGTGGCTGAAACCTATGTTTTTTTCAGTGAATTTCTAAGGTTTTTTAAATGCTAATTCCTAACTATAACGTGCCTGAAACCTATTGTTTTTTCAGTGAATATATATATATATATATATATATATATATATATATATATATATATATATATATATATATATATATATATATATATATATATATATTTCCGCACTTGTGTTCCTGCTACCACGACAGGCTATCAATCCTCAGCCATCAAACGAGTAAGAACACGGAAGACCCAGAGTGCAGGTGAGTTTTTATTTTCCAGTACACCACGCCAGGATAACGTTTCGGCCTGCACATATGCCTTGGTCACATGACGCACTGAAAGAGTTGCGTGTATTTAAAGTGCTAGTGCAGTAACAACGGTAACAATGATTGGTTGCAACTTAATTAGTGAAAATATTCAACACATTTGTTAAAACAATCATTTGCAAGTGCAACGCAGGCAAGAAAGGCAATACTGGGCCACGTCTTAATGATACATGTTTAAATACAGTATGATTATCCGGTAATTCATACGAAGTATAAATAGAGGACATTTTAGGTATTCCTAAAGTACATCATAAACTTATAAAATTTCATAAAATTATAAAATTTCATATATTTACAATTTGTGCAATGTTGCAGCCGCAATACTGTGTATGATGTGGCTATTTTGTAATTACTGCATACATGCAATAGCCCCTAATTTACAAACTGAAAGTCCTCAAACTTCCTTGTAAAATATATACAAAAATTTCATATATATACAACTATATACAGTAACATCTGTGTACTATTACCCATAATCAATTTGCTCTATTGACTTGTAGTAGATGAACGGATAACAAAAGGGCCCAATATAGTACATGCCTAAGAACATTTTCTAATGCCCAACTAGGGTTGCTGTTACCACATGAACAAATGCCGTTGTTACAAACACCCTAATAAACAAGTGAAAGTTAAAAAACAGTTCTTACTGAAGTTAAAATTTTAAGGTACAGCTAAACACACCTAATGAGGATCTAACGCAATAACTTATAGGATGGCTGATCAAATATATGTTAAACTTTATTCTCTTGGCTAGTTATATTTCATATAGTAACACCTATAAGACTCAAAAGATGGCATAGAATGTAGACGCACAGCCAGCAGCATAGAGCACAGGGATGGGGGGTATTAATAGAGGCTGAGGAGATGGACAAAACTATAGACATGTATAAAAGTTCTCCGTGGAATTCAGACCATTAGGGCTTTTGCTGTCCATCTCCAAGATGTACCTGGTCTCAAGAGCCCTTAAGATCCCTTCTCGGTTACCTCCCCTCCTGAGCGGACCTATAGCATCAATAGCATAATATCTAAGGAGCCCACTATTATTATTGTGGAACTCCTTGAAATGCCTGGCTACAGGGTATGTGGCATCATTTGTGTTGATTGCTCGGATGTGCTGGAGCACCCTTTTGTGGACCTGCAATTTGGTACTACCAATATATTGCAGGCCACAAGGGCACTCCAGCACATAGACCACATACTCCGACTTGCAGGTTAGCTGCTTGGTGATTTTGCGGGGCACTGTAGAGAATGCTGTCAAGAACTCGGTCTTGTTGAGACCTTGGGAGCATGCCTTGCAACTAGAACACTTCCTGAACCCGCGGCTGGCGGCTAGCCAGTTTTTGGGTGGGATCACCTCCGGGCTGGATTTGACCAGAGCATCTTGCAACGAAAACGCCTTCCTGAAGGTGATCGCGGGTCTATCGGGCATGTGTTCTCCTATAACTGGATCCAATTTAATCAGATTCCAGTGTTGGTTAATGATTTTTCTCAGTGCCCCGTGTTGACTGTTATAGGTCCAGATGAGTCTGACTGGTTGTTCACTGCTGGCTGCAGTAGTTCTCTGGGATTTCTTGTGGGTCAGTGCATCAGTACGAGATAGGGCATTGGCTTTCCTGATAGCTGTATCAATCAGATTTTCTCCATAGCCCCTAGCAAGAAACCTTTGTTTGCTAGCTGCTTGTGCCACTGTGCAATGAGATTCTGTACTGCAGACCCGCCGAATTCTAAGCATCTCCCCGTAGGGAATGCTTCGAATCAGATGCGGGGGTGGTGGCTTTCAGCATGCAATATAGTATTGCCCGCAGTAGGCTTCCTATAAAGCTTAGTTTCTAGCTTACCCTGACTGACCTCCAGAGTAACATCAGGGAAATGTGCTACTTCCTGACTGATATGGGATGTGAAGGACAAATTGAATGAATTAACGTTCAAAACATCAATGAAACTAGCAGCTTCCTCATAGGTTCCTCGCCATATCATTAAAATATCATCGATGTATCTATACCATCGAATGATATGTCGGGTACAGATGTCTAAGTGAATACCATTGAGGACCTGTCCCTCCCAGTACCCCATATGCAGACAGGCATAACTAGGAGAGAAACAGGCCCCCATGGCAACCCCTCTGACTTGTTGGTAATAGCGGTTCAGAAACATGAAGTAATTGTGATGCAAACAGAAACTAATCATAGCAAGCAGCATCTTATTATGTTCAAATAGTTCTATTGGTCGCTTGCCAAGAAAGAACTCTGTAGCCCTTAACCCATCTGCATGTACTATGCTTGTGTATAGTGATGATACGTCAAGGGTAATTAGCCAGTAATCATTACACCACTTTAAATCATTCAATTTCCTCATCAGATCACTACAGTCCTGAATATATGATGGCAACGTCAACACATGCTCTTGGAGGAACAAGTCAATGTAGGCAGTGGCTTTCACCAGCAAACCCCCGCACGCCGATATGATGGGTCTACCTGGCGGCTTGATCGCATTTTTATGTACCTTTGGGATCAGGTACAGCACAGGGGTGATGGGATGATCATTTTGAAGGCATTTTAGCTCATCCATACTAATGAGTCCACTGGAACGCCATCCCATCAGGAGAGAATGAAAATCTGTTTGCGCTTTCCTGAGTGCATTTATATCACAGGGTCTGTAGCATTCCGGATCATTTAGCTGGAGGTAGGCTTCTTCAAGATATAGTGCTCTGGGCCAAAGCACGATGTTGCCCCCCTTGTCAGATTGCCTGACTATCATATTTCCATCCGCTTTTATTTTTTTTGACCAATTTTTGATATTCATTGCTGCCATGATATTTGCCATAATTGGATTTCAGAGTTTTCACGTGTAATGCCTTCACCTGTTTCACAACAGCATCCTGAAATATGTCTATGTTGTCGTGAGGGGTGACAGGGGTGAACGTGGAACGGGGCTTAAGATTGCTTAGGCCACCAGTATGAATGTTAACCTGCCCTTGAGTATTCTGAGAGTTTGGAGCTTCTGCTCGCAGAGCTGCCAGATCCTGCATTAAAGGGACATCATTCACCACCAATCCCAAGGGAGTATCTTCAGCCCCCGCTTTTTTACCAGCATTGTGAGATTTATTATTGGCAAAATGCTTTTTGAGCTTCAATTTCCGTGTGAATTTAAAAAGGTCTATTCTGGTGTCCACGTAATTGAAACTGCTGGGGGGGGCTGTACGACAGTCCTTTAGACAAGATGCTGATTTCCAAATCAGTGAAATTTGTATCAGTCAGATTAATAACAGATAAACCATTGTCCTGTGTTTGTGCCAAAATGTTTACTTGAGTCGTGCTAGTTACTGCTTCTTGTTGGCATTCCACCGCCTGTAATTTCTTTTCTTCGGTTTTTCGTTTGGCGAGGTTTTTTCTCCGCTCCCGCCGCTTTGCGTTTGGGGTTTTATGGGTGCTGGAAATCTTGGGCGCAGTGTTTCGCGCCTGTCCTGCCGGACACATTCCAGTTCCTGCTCCATGGTTAGCCGTGTAAACCCCAATTGCTCTGTAAGTCTACCGGCTTCTGCTTCAGACCCGCTGTCTATATTGGAGCTGAGGTCCGTGAGACTTGAGCTTTCAGGTGAATTGGATCGTGCCTGAGCTGCTCCGTGAGTTATGCTGATGCCTGCCCGTGAGCTCTTTAACTTAGATGCTTTAATTGCATCATACTTGCGGGCAAACGTGAAGATTCTGCCTTCATTGTAATCAGTTTTGTCACGCTGAAACTTGAATGCTTTACGTTTCCTGATAACGTCCTCTTCTTTCTGCACTCGTTGTTCCATTGTTTCCCTGTATTTCTTACATTCCAGCGTGATATTTGCATCATCCTCACACATACTCGCTATGTCTGCCTCTAGTACGTCAATCTCAGTTTGTATTCTTGACCTATCACTTACTGCGTAACGCACCAACATTGTAACCAGTCGGCGAGATGAGTCTAAGCTCCATTCGGCCCAATCTTTAAGCAATGCTGGGTCCATATACTCGTAACTCGGAGCTAGCATAACCCTTAGCCCACGTGGTATCCGATAAACTTCTAGATATCGGCTGAGGGAGCGATGCTCCCACCATTTAGACTGCTCCCGTTTTAACAATTTCTCCAAAGCTTTAAATTTGTCACAGAGATTAACTCCGCCGGTGGCGCCCAAATCCTCAGTGGTGGTAACTGTGGACCCCCCAGCCGGGGAATCATCAAAGGCTTCAAGAGCGGCAACCTCTCTCCTATATATATATATATATATATATATATATATATATATATATATATATATATATATATATATATATATATATATATATATATATATATATATATATATATATATATATATATATATATATATATATATATGTATATATATATATATATATATATATATATATATATATGTATATATTACCTACTGGCGGTCGCCAGTAGGTATATATAGTTAGGATTTTTTCTCTATGTAACTTTAGAAAATTCTATGTCTAATAACTTTGGCGTTTGTGGACGGAATCGGCTGAAATTTTCAGGAAAATGGCAGGGTTTTGTCAAAGGGGGGCCGAGAAAAAAGGGGGGTCCCAAAACGCGTTTTTAACATTGAGTTTTCCATAGGGCGTTTGGCCTCACTTTTAGCTCGAACGGCTGAATGGATTTGCACGAAACTTGGCAAAATTGTAGGGACTGTTAGCCCGATGTGCCTTTGCTGGATCTCAATATATGTGCTCCAGTGGATTTTGAGAAATTAACGTTTTAAAAAATGTATATATCTGTGACAGCGTCCCGGGTAGCGATCCGGTTCGCGTACTTTTCGCGTTACGGAACTTTGCGTAGCGAAGCTGATTGGCTCTCTGGTGTCTGTCAACATTCTAAACAGTCCAAAGCGGCCGCCATCTTGTCTCTCGGTAGGATCGAGAGACAAGAGGAGGAGAAAAATGAAGGGGGAATTTAATGAAAGGGGGCAAGGTAGACCCTTCTTGACCCCCTAGGAATGATGTTGGGGTTATTAAAGGGTCCCGTGGGGCAAATAAAAAAATATTGATTTTTTTTGCGGTAGAAGCGCTTTCCGGTTCGCGAACCGGGTCGCGAACAGGTAGCGAAACGGGAATTCGCCATTTTGTGTTTCGTTTTAATTAAATTACAAGATGGAGGAAAAACTATGTGTGAAATGGGTATAAGGGGGTACGGGAGACGTATCCTGACCCCCTATGTTTTTGAGGGTGGCTGAGGAGGCTCATATATGTTGATACTTGTCTTGCAGCGGCTGCGTGTGAGCGTTTTTTTTTTTTTTGTTTTTGCTGCGTGACGTCTGTTAACGTTCGATTCGAAGGAAATCAGGAAGTGTTGACCGCCATTTTGACACTGCGAGTAAATATATTGTTAAAAATAATTGTTATAAATTAATCCGTATTGATAAACATTGTCTGCTCCATCTTGCTTTTTTTTCAATGCCACACTTTTGTCGTGCACTGCAGCCATTTTAGATACCTTGACCAGACCCACTCTCTGCACGCCGCCGATCGTGATGTCTGTTAACGTTCGAAACGAAGGTAATCAGGAAGTGTTGACCGTCATTTTGTCACTGCGAGTAAATATATTGTTAAAAATAATTGTTATAAATTAATTCGTATTGATAAACATTTTCTGCGCCATCTTGCTTTTTTTCCAATGTCACACTTTTGTCGTGCACGGCAGCCATTTTAGATGCCTTGACCAGACCCACTCTCTGCACGCTGCCGATCCTCAGCATGGCTCCCCACCCTCGCAAGCATCTCCCCCACGCACTGGTCACCCCCGCTCTCTGTCTTATGCATGGGCCATAAACCTCCCCCCATCTGCGCTGCTCTTCCCTGAGAATCACACCCTGTGCCTGCCTGACACCACCCTTTCACCCTATTCACTACCGCACCCTCTGACATTCCTCTTCCTTTGTGTCTGATTGTCCAGGCCGGTCCCAGGCTATCACGAAGCCCTGCGGATGTAGTTTATGGCCTCAACTGTAAAGAATCACCCTTCTTCAAAGGAGTTACAGTAGATCAAGGCCCCCACCCAATGAGATCCGTCACACCACACGCATTGCTACTATCTGATAACCATTCTGTATTGTGATTGGGGAGGGGATTCTCATTGTGAGGGTGTGTGGGACCGAGCCTGAAGCGGAAGATTCCAGGGATGCCTTTTTGTACATCAAAGTCTTCACAATTATGTGTCACATTAAAAATATATAGCACTCCAACAAAGTAGTAGGATTATAACACTTTAATAACTTATAAATATATACATCGCAACAAAAACAGTAAACACCTTAATATCCTGGGCGGGTGATGGAACTGGGATTGTTAATGGAAAAACATCTACAGAGAAAACTATTGGTGAATTATACTTCTCCGGAAATTTAAAACTCACAAATGTTTCATTTGTGTAATCGTTTCATAAACATGTACATTAAAAAACTAAATACGCTCCACTGTTTTAGAAAATCTTTACAGCTTACTAGATCACCCTTTAAAGTTACAACTACGAAAACCTACTTACTTAAGCTGTTGAATTCGGCTTCAAATGTAAAGCATAAGTTCAAGCTAGCATATCATATGTTTAAAAGGTTAAACATAATTGATATGCAAATTTAAATACTACCCTTTCTTAATGGTGACACTTTATCTCTCCTATATCCCACAATTTCCATGAGCAAAGCAAAAGAAATTCTGAGGCCCTGAAGAAATAAGGCTTACTGTGGGGTTCAACGCAATCTGGTTTTTGGGCGCTTCCATGTTTTGGGGTGATATTCTGTGACAGGGTGCAGGCACCAGAAGAATTTTAGCCTAGTTCATCACATTGGAGAATGAGGGTCTGGGTAAATATCTAATCTGGTGAAGAACCATCCCTTCTTTAAACCCCATGGTGACCAACTATAGTTTATTCTCTATTTCGTTCCCTTGCCACAACAAAATAAAAGTCTTGGGTTATTTATGGAAGGGAAGACTTTTTGTTTCTTCCAATTTTTTTTTAAAAACAAAGGTTTAAGGAAAGGCAACCCTTAATGTGCATGTTTTCCACAGAAATTTGCCTTTGAAAACTAGATGCAATAAATAAGGCCGAAATCTGCATTTTGTTTTTGGATACACATGTTATTTGTGTCTGTGTATTCATTTTTATGCATGACTTTATATGGAATGGTTAAAATAACTTATGATGCAACTTAACAGGAAAGATCACCAACATTCCAATGAGTGCTATGTCCCAGGTTTTACATAAAGTAGTGTTTACCTAGAGTGGTGCTGTGTAGGACACTCTGAATGGAAATTAACCAGAACTATAACCATCTACTTCCAATAATATAACTTTTATGCCCAAATTACGCAAAGATTTAGCTAATCTGCTAAAGGGGGGAGTCACCATTTCTTTTGATAATTTATTCACCCATCCGTAGCCTCTCTAATCTCCATTACAATGTGTTTGTTGCTGTCGCTAGCTGATGAAAAAACTAAAGTGACAACTTCCTCATCCTTAATTTGTCTTTCTTTGTTCCTTAAGATGTCATCTGTGTCAACCTCTTCCGAGAATGCAGATGCGTTAGGGATTTCTTTGTGTTTCTTAATAGCATTGGTGTCTGCACACTTCTTTGTCAATTCTGTGAACATGACAGCTGCTTCATAGACAGACGATATCTTTGTTAAGTCATTAGTGTTAAGTGTGTCTGAAACTACAGTGCCCTTCTGTTTTACTTTCCTCAGACACTACAGAGTTTTGTGTGTTGTTCTTCTGAGCGACAATTATTCCAGAGGTTATTCTAGCGTTATTCTAGCGTTTCACTTGCCATTCAGCGGTTTTCTGCCCGCTTTTGCTGCACTGTGCCTCGTCAGTAGCGGTCTGTTGTGCGAATAGTCCCAAGGCAGCAGAACGCGCTGAGATCTGGACGGCACCCAGGTGATGTCCAGTAAGTTGCCGCACTGGTTTTGGTATCCTACAATGCTGCTCCGAAAAACGGCGTGGGGCGCCCCGGTGGGGGGGGGGGGAGGCAGCGTGAATGGGCCTCCCCAGGTGGAGGCTCGTCTGCTGTAGTGGGGCGCCCCTTTACCGTTTCAGTTGCCATTCCGCCCGCTTTTGCTACACTGTGCTTCTTCCGCCATTCAGCTGTTTACCGCCCGCTCTTGCGGCTACAGCGTCTCGCTCACCATGTAGTTGAGTTGCTCCCACTCTTGCGGTGCAGCGATAGGCGGCTGCCACAGGACTCTTAAAATGGCGGCCGGCT
Organism: Lissotriton vulgaris; assembly: GCF_964263255.1. Classification (NCBI taxonomy): domain Eukaryota; kingdom Metazoa; phylum Chordata; class Amphibia; order Caudata; family Salamandridae; genus Lissotriton; species Lissotriton vulgaris. Next base: position 1,230,636,903 of record NC_141695.1, on the reverse strand, counting down.
CTTCGGATTTGGACGTGGTCCACTAAAATGGCCCTGGGACACCTTGGAACTCGGACGCTTGTCTGCTAGGGCTTGGGCCCCATTCTCGAAAGCGTCCCCTCAGCCTTGAAGATTCTACAAAAGTCTTGGGGCCCCCCCGACTCCTGCAGGCTTCCGGTGGGGAGCGGCTGCCATGATTGCTTGAGGAATGGCCACAACGGAGCTACGAGATGGTGGTGCTCTCATGCTGACGCCAGCTTCAGTTTGAAACATCCAGAAACACTGTAGACTATCAATTCGATGAGTTCCGGTGGAGCCCCAACGTGACCCGGTAGGGAAGAACTTGCCCTCCCCTTTTTTGAGTGATGGTTCTTGTTGCCTGTCCCCTCTGCTGTCATCTAACGGAACCTTTTTTGATTGCCGAGTGAGAAAAAAAAAGGTGGGTCTTTCATCGTTTGGGAAAAAAAATGTTTTAATCCAATGAAAAGTGTTATTTTTAGGTCATATGATCAAGCCGTCCATCATTAGGAAACCAAAAGTAAAATGAACCAATGAAAAGTTTTATAAATAAGTCACATGACCTGTTATGCGGCTTTGGGCTATAAAAAGCAAAGAAAATCCGTTGGCCCATGAGGCGGCGTCAGTAGCGGACCAGAACCAGAACTATAACCATCTACTTCCAATAATATAACTTTTATGCCCAAATTATGCAAAGATTTAGCTAATCTGCTAAAGGGGGGAGTCGCTATTTCTTTTGATAATTTATTCACCCATCCGTAGCCTCTCTAATCTCCATTACAATGTGTTTGTTGCTGTCGCTAGCTGATGAAAAAACTAAAGTGACAACTTCCTCATCCTTAATTTGTCTTTCTTTGTTCCTTAAGATGTCATCTTTGTCAACCTCTTCCGAGAATGCAGATGCGTTAGGGATTTCCTTGTGTTTCTTAATTATCTGTTTCAGTTATTGAACATCCTAAGGTTTTATGACATGGGGAACAGTAGTGATATCCTGGGCGGGTGATGGAACTGGGATTGTTAATGGAAAAACATCTACAGAGAAAACTATTGGTGAATTATACTTCTCCGGAAATGTAAAACTCACAAATGTTTCATTTGTGTAATCGTTTCATAAACATGTACATTAAAAAACTAAATACGCTCCACTGTTTTAGAAAATCTTTACAGCTTCCTAGATCACCCTTTAAATTTACAACTACGAAAACCTACTTACTTAAGCTGTTGAATTCGGCTTCAAATGTAAATCATAAGTTCAAGCTAGCATATCATATGTCTAAAAGGTTAAACATAATTGATATGCAAATTTAAATACTACCCTTTCTTAATGGTGACACCTTATCTCTCCGATATACCACAATTTCCATGAGCAAAGCAAAAGAAATTCTGAGGCCCTGAAGAAATAAGGCTTACTGTGGGGTTCAACTCAATCTGGTGTTTGGGCGCTTCCATGTTTTGGGGTGATATTCTGTGACAGGGTGCAGGCACCAGAAGAATTTTAGCCTAGTTCATCACATTGGAGAATGAGGGTCTGGGTAAATATCTAATCTGGTGAAGAACCATCCCTTCTTTAAACCCCATGGTGACCAACTATAGTTTATTCTCTATTTCGTTCCCTTGCCATAACAAAATAAAAGTCTTGGGTTATTTATGGAAGGGAAGACTTTTTGTTTCTTCCAATTTTTTTTAAAAACAAAGGTTTAAGGAAAGGCAACCCTTAATGTGCATGTTTTCCACAGAAATTTGCCTTTGAAAACTAGAGGCAATAAATAAGGCCAAAATCTGTATTTTGTTTTTGGATACACATGTTACTTGTGTCTGTGTATTCATTTTTATGCATGACTTTATATGGAATGGTTAAAATAACTTATGATGCAACTTAACAGGAAAGATCACAAACATTCCAATGAGTGCTATGTCCCAGGTTTTAGATAAAGTAGTGTTTACCTAGAGTGGTGCTGTGTAGGACACTCTGAATGGAAATTAACCAGAACTATAACCATCTACTTCCAATAATATAACTTTTATGCCCAAGTTACGCAAAGATTTAGCTAATCTGCTAAAGGGGGGAGTCGCCATTTCTTTTGATAATTTATTCACCCATCCGTAGCCTCTCTAAACTCCATTACAATGTGTTTGTTGCTGTCGCTAGCTGATGAAAAAACTAAAGTGACAACTTCCTCATCCTTAATTTGTCTTTCTTTGTTCCTTAAGATGTCATCTGTGTCAACCTCTTCCGAGAATGCAGATGCGTTAGGGATTTCCTTGTGTTTCTTAATAGCATTGGTGTCTGCACACTTCTTTGTCAATTTGTCAACGCAGGTCCAGAATATAGTCAAAATGTCTCCAGCAACCAGCGGTCGGAATACAACCCCTTTCAGCAGTCCAAAAAGTTCTGTTAAATGACAAGAGAAGGGACAGGCAACAAGAACCTTCAGTCAAAGAGGGGAGGGCAAGTTCTTCTCTACCGGGTCACGTTGGGGCTCCACCGGAACTGATCGAATTGGTAGTCTGCAGTGTTTCTGGATGTTTCAGATTGAAGCTGGCGTCAGCATGAGAGCACCCAATTCTAAAACAGTAAATGCTTGGATAACAATCAATCAAATGTAGAGGGAAGCAGGCACGACGGGTTACAACGGGGGCAAAGGCTTACGTTACCTACCCTTTACTATCTGCAAAGAGAGAATACTCCTAAATGAAAAGAGGGGGGGGGGCAGCGTTCAAAGCACATCAGCGTGCATAAATACGAAAATGTTTTTACCTACCACGTACTTGACATTTTACAGCTTTTCATATTTGCTATTAAAAAAACATTGAAATTCACTGAAAAAACCATATATAGTTAGTAATTAGCATTTACAAAACCTTAATTTACTCGCACAAAGCCATAGAAATTCGCATATATAGTTAGTTGCAATAACTATATATCGCGCACCCGCAATCCACTGCTGATGATGTCACATATTACATCATTCATGACATGGTCAGTGACATCACTGATGACATCTCAAATGACATCACTGATGACATCACTGATGACAACTCAAATGACATCACAGACAACATCACTGATGACATCAATCATGTGATAATACGATTAACCTCTTCAGACTCTAATATAACCTTAGATACACTCATAGTAAACAGACACTCACAGATTGTCACTCATCCATGGAGTTACTCATACACCTAGTCAGTCATGCAAAGAATCAATCACACCTCCATTTCCTCAACTATACAGTTATACACACCTTACTTATTCAAACATATTCTAACACATATTTACTCTCTTATTCAATCAGTGATACAAGTTTTCAATGATCCATGCAGCCACTCACACATTGACTAGCTCTTATACACAGTAATTTATATATGTCAACTCTCACATGTACTGTGTTTTACATATGTACTTACTTTGACATGTAGCACTGAGATATCCATTCACTAACCAATACACTCATGCACACAGTCAACAACCCATACAGCTGTTTCCACATGCAGTTTTGAACCCATACATCTAGTGAATCAACTGTTCACACATCTTTGCACAGAGTCACACACCTCCCAGCCACCCACACACACACACTCACTCTCCCATACAAATTCGTGGGCAACCAATCAATAACCCATATAGTTACTCATATAGGTACTGATCAACACATGCAGCACTTTACAGAACAACAGATATAATGATGCACAAATTAAGACAGTTTAATCACTAACCCATGCACTCACTGAGACACATTTAATCACTCTCTCATACAGTCAGTCATGCACCTACTAAATCCTTCATCCAGACACATACATCCACTCATTCTTCAATATGTAAAATATATTTTAACTTTACAGAAACATACAGTCACTGGATGATGTCATCAGTGATGTCATCAGTGATGTCACTGACCATGTCATGAATGATGTAATATGTGACATCATCAGCAGTGGATTGCGGGTGCGCGATATATAGTTATTGCAACTAACTATATATGCGAATTTCTATGGTTTTGTGCGAGTAAATTAAGGTTTTGTAAATGCTAATTCCTAACTATATATGGTCTATAACCTATGGTTTTTTCAGTGAATATATATGTATATATATATATATATATATATATATATATATATATATATATATATATATATATATATTTTCCAACTCCTTCCTACAGAGTACGCCGTCGCCTGCCAGATCAGCGGGTGTATCGTCGTGGGAGGACTTCCGTAGCCAAGTCCTTAACATTAATTTTCAAAACGCGCAGCGAAACAGCACGCTAGACGATACCATGTGCTGGCCAAAATTCTTTTATTCAAGTCAGTCCCTCGGACGCGTTTCGCCTGTCCTGCAGGCTTGATGCAGGACAGGCGAAACGCGTCCGAGGGGCTGACTTGAATAAAAGAATTTTGGCCAGCACATGGTATCGTCTAGCGTGGTGTTTCGCTGCGCGTTTTGAAAATTAATATATATATATATATGTATATATATATATATATAGATATATATATATTTTTTTTTCACTGAAAAAACCATAGGTTTCACACCAGTTATAGTTTGGAATTAGCATTTAAAAAACCTATTGAATTCACAGAAAAAAACATAGGTTTGACACCAGTTATAGTGAGCTGGAAATTTTACTGACATAAAACTATTGAAATTCCCACGTTATAGTTAGTTGGACTCACTATAACTTGCGCGCCTGCAATGCACTGCTGATGACGTCACATATTACATCACTCATGACATTGTCAGTGACATCTCTCATGACATCACTGATGCTAATTCCTAACTATATAAGGCCTGAAACCTATGTTTTTTTCAGTGAATTTCAAAGATTTTTTTATTGCTAATTCCTAACTATATAAGACCTGAAAGCCCACCAGGAATCTCCAGTATGCGCCAGGGGACTGCATTGCAGAGAGGTGTAATGAAGCCACGCCCCTTTTTACACCTCTCTGCAACGCAGCCCCCGTGCATGTTTGAAGAGGGTGAACTAATTCCCCTTGCATACTAGGGGTCCCTGGGGGCCAACTAGCCCACCTGGAACCTCCAGTATGCGGCAGGGGGCTGCATTGCACAGAGGTGTAATGAGACTATGCCCCTTTTTACACCTCTCTGCAACGCAGGCCACTGGTGCGTTTGCAGAGGGGGGACTAATTCCCCTTGCATACTGGGAGTCCCTGGGTCATATCTGCCCAAACACCGATATTCCGAACGATTGAAAATGACTTTTCTTGAGAAACATTTGGATTTGGATTATCATGTCTAATACTTTGGAATTTTTGAAAGACTGACTTTGAGGATGCTATAAATTACTCAAGTGTGCCCGAATTGTGTGGGTAAAATTGATACCAAGTCACTTTGAATAAGAATGTACTTACGTCTCGTCTAACATTTGGAAGAAATATCTAGTTATATGACAACAGGATACCGACATAACTTGAAGGAAATAAGAACGCCCTGAAGAAGTTCTGTTGTACAGAACGAAACGTTTCGGCTGGCTGTGGTACATAAACTTAAGAAAAATAAAAGCATTTGAATATACACCAAGATTCAGCGCTTCAATAAGGACTCTAAGTGATATGATTTGATTGGACTTATTGTGCAAATGGTGCTGTGCCAAACTTTGGAATATTCTCCACTACTCTCTACTACTTACTCTCTCCTACTCCACTACTCTCAAATACTCACTCTCTAATACTCATTATCTACTACTCTACTACTCTCTACTACTCTCTTTCTGCTACTCACTCCCTACTACTCACTATCTACTACTCTCTACTACTCACTCTCTACTACTCTCTCTCTACTACTCACTCTTTACTACTCACTCTCTACTACTCTCTACTACTCACTCTCTACTTCTCACTCTCCTCTACTCTCTACTACGCACTGTCTACCACTCTCTCTCTACTACTCACTCTCTACTACTCTCTACTACTCACTCTCTACTACTCTCTCTCTACTACTCTCTACTACTCACTCTACTACTCACTCTCTACTACTCTCTACTATTCTCTCTCTCTGCTACTCACTCTCTACTAATTTCTACTACTCACTCTCTACTACTCACTCTCTACTACTCTCTACTACTCACTCTCTACTACTCTCTCTCTACTAGTCTCTACTACTCACTCTACTACTCACTCTCTACTACTCTCTACTATTCTCTCTCTCTGCTACTCACTCTCTACTAATCTCTACTACTCACTCTCTACTACTCACTCTCTACTACTCACTCTCTACTACTCACTCTTTACTACTCACTCTCTACTGCTCTCTACTACTCACTATACTACTTACTTTCTACTACTCTTTACTACTCACTCTCTACTACTCACTCTCTGCTACCCACTCTACTACTCACTCTATATATGGAACAGCAATGATTTTGGATTTAAATAGTTACTAAAATGTTGAACCCTACCACCTGCCTTCAAAATGGCTACTTTTGCACGTTTTGGCTTTATTGGTTAGAGACCAGGGGTATCATGTGGAATACACACTATGGGATCAGAGCCTGCTGTGCTTAATTTGTGCCAGTGGTTGCAGATGGTGGGCGCTGGATTTATTTGTGGGAACTGCAACGTATTCTTCATCAACAGGTCTAGCCCAGAGCAAGGGTGATAAAGTCAGAAAAGAGAGAAAGACAGAAGTAAAGCAAGGTAAGAATACTGAGGCAAGGATATAAAGCAGAGTTGCAGAAGAATCAACGGTTGATTTAAACAGACAGGAAGTACTGGGTGTTGGAAGGGAGAGACATTTGGTGGAATCAAGAATTGGCAGCATTTGTAGTGGGCAACCCCAGCCTGTGAGAGAGCTAGCAGAAGGTTTCTACAGGAACTTTGATTTGTTTGTTTGTTTTTGCATTTTTTTATAGTGCGAACTTGACCAGAAGGTAGGGTATCAGGGCGCTTTACATGATCACCAATTGCATTACAGACAGACACATTAATTTTGAGATTAAGTGAGTTGTTCAGAATCATAGGAGACTCTGGCCAGACTCAACCTGGATGGATCCCCAGCTTCTGAGCCAGCTGCTCTAGCCATTAAGCCATAACCTCACTCTGAACCTGGGCACTTAGCTTTTTACAGATCCAGGCCCTAGGGTGTGAGTGGAGCAGGTTGAATTTTTCTCCATTTGTGAAACCGAGATGTGGGTTGGCATTCTTTATTTAAAATTATGTTGGTAGGATGATACTTTGACTTTTAAGCCTCCAATTAATAAAATATAGCTCATGGGAGTGGAGGGGGAAGGGACTGTGGAGAGAATAGCAGCAAATGTAACAGAGGAAGCAGAAATGGTCAGACAAGACGGGTGGAATGAGCGATGAGGATGGAGTAACCCCTGCAGTGCCTGCACTCGGGCCATTCTGCCTGACCCCAATCAAACACCATCTTTGGTATTTAGCATGCATTTACAACTGGCAGCCAACACTTGGAGTTATAAACGAACTGGGGTTTATTCACATTTGTTAAAACGCACCTCTAAGACACAAGGCAGACCAGAGAAAGATGCACCCTCCTCGCCAATTCGGCTAGCACCTGAAGGAAGAGCTGTGAAAGAGAGAGGGGCTCAAGCTCCCGCTAATCTCAAATACTAGTTCAGGTATAGAGCCCAACAGAAGAATAAGCTTTCTCAGACTGATGTACTTATGCCTCGTTTTTGTTAAAAGTGAACCAGGCCAATCGACACGTCATGTCTAATCAAATCAAGCAGTCACAGAATCCCGGAGAACCAAAGCACAAAGACAGGCATACACAAGGATTCATCTCTGAATTATCCCCACTTTAAAGCATCAAAAGTGGTTATAGAATAAACACCCCATACAGAAGCTGGTGCAAACTGCAGACATCACCCGAATTCCCGTGATAACATTCCCAAAACCCACGGCGGACAACACCAACTAACGCAAATTCTTTTTGTCAACTCTGTTTATTGGCATTTTTATTTTTAACATTACAGTGGGTGCACCATTAAAATCTAGGTGATTCTACAACCATTTAATTAGATGCCTGCCCCTGCCCATGATGTGCAGGTATTGCAACGTTAAGTGCTGCGCTGGCTCCTCCGCAATTTCACCCCATTCAGCCACCATTCGGGCCGTGAGAGATCTGTGCATTAGGAACCCCCCCCCCCCGAGGGGGAGCCCAACCTCTGCGACTTGTGTCTCAAAAGGGATCAAAGCTCCATCCTGGTATAAGTCGTCTAACGTAAGAACATCTGCCTCGTGGCACTGCTCTAGCATGTGGCATGTGAGGACACCCTCACCACCTGGTGAGACTTCCAGTGGCACCGCCGGTGCAAATAGGAGCACCTTCCTCGTGAGGTACAGTGCCCTGCGGAAGCATTTGTATGCCACCCCTAGCAGTAGTGGGGTGGGGTGTGCCCAGGCCGCTAACGTGTGAAATAGCGCAGTGATCCTATCCAGGGTGTAGGGTGGCTCGCTCGTGGCAGTGTCCTCTCTCCCCCTGTCCGCTAACCAGCGGGCAATCCACTGGAGCTACGCTGCCAGGAAGTAGTGCTCAAAGCAAGGGGCGGCTAATCTACTTTTGTCTGTAGGGAGGAACAGTTTCCGAGAACCAGGCGGTGTCTGGATGCGCCCCAGATAAAGTTGCATAGGATCCTGTTAAGGCTGGAGAAGAAGGTGAGCAGTTGTTTCGCCTTAATGCGAGGACTTCGAAAGCTGCTGCCCCTTTTACCAACACAGGTTAGAGCCACCATAGTTAGGAGTACCATTCTTAGCCTCCTGGATTACTGTAATGCTCTGTTACTGGAATCCCCTGCCTACCTGATTTCCAGACTTCAGAGCATCCAGGCGGCTGCAGCAAAAATGGCACTTTCCCGAGGGCAAAGATCCTCCACTACCCTTGCACTGGCTGAATTACACTGGCTGCCTGTACACCAGAGGATCCTCTTTAAATCCCTATACACTGTCTTTAAGGCAGTGCATGGGATGGGCCCCCGACCATTTCAAAACAAATTCAAATGGCATGAACCCACTCGGACCCTTCGATCCTCCTCTACTAATCTCATCAGTATACCCAGGATCAGGAAAGCCACCTATGGTGGCAGAGCCTTCAGTATAGCGGCAGCTCATCTGTGGAATAGACTACCTACTGCCATCAGGAAAACAGATGAACTGATGGCCTTCCGAAAAAAGGTAAAAACATGGCTTTTCCCTAAAGTCTAACTGCCCAGAATCAAATGACATCCCTTCTACCCCTGATGCACAGCATTTCAGCTATATTCACACAGCGCCAGGATGCCCGTAGGGTTGCAGAGCGCTTTATAAATACAATAAATAAATAAATAAATAAATAAATACGGATGCAGGCACGAACAAAGGCAGATTCGCAAAATAGTAGAGAAGGCAAGGGAGCATCACCATTTTGGCCAGGGCCACTCTGCCTGTGGGCGTCAGGGGGAGCGTGGACCAGAAGCCTATCTGGGCCTTAAGTGCCGTCACCGCTCTCCCCAGGTTCCCGTCCATCAGGTCTGCTGGCCGATGGTAGATCTGGATCCCCAGGTACTTAAACGTGTCCGCCCGCCACTGGACTCGTGTGCCGTGGAGGCTGTACTCCGGATCGGCAACTTCGCTGTTAAAGGCATCGAGGCATCACTTGCCTGCATTGACGTGGAGCCCGAGAGACCTGCAAAGCGACTCAGCAGTGGGGCCAGCTGCTCCGGCATTAGGTCCACGTCTCTGACAAAGACCAATAGATCATTGGCGTATAAAGATACTTTGTGGACGCCGTCGCCTAGTCGGATACCTTTCAGCAGGAGTTGTCTCATGGCCTCAGCTAAGGGTTCCATGGCTAGCGCGAAGAGCAGCGGTGACAGAGGACACCCCTGCCGAGTGCCCCTGCCCACTGTCACTTCCTCCAAAACATACAGCCCCAGCCGGATGCGGACCACAAGGTTCCTGTACAAAAGTCCCACCATTTGCAGGAAGTTTCCTTCCAGTTGGTATGCCTGCAATACCGCCAGCAGATAGCCCCACTCAAGGCAATCGAAAGCCTTTTCTAGGTCCAGCACCAGACACCCCACTCTAGGCCAGACCACCGCCGCCTCCTTCGCAACTCGGAAATATCTCCTGAGATTCAGAGATGTGGACCTCGCTGGTACGAAACCATTTTGGTCCGGATTGGCTAAAGGCGCTCTGCAAGTATTTTAGCTAGTATCTTATAGTCAGTGTTAAGCACCAATGGGCGTTAGGAGCTCAGTGACATGGGGTCTCTGTCGGGCTTAGGCAGGGACACCAAAAACGCTTCTCATAGATAGGGCGGAAGATGGCCCTCATCAATTGATGCCCTGTACATTTGAAGGAGCTTAGGTGCTAGAATGTCCCTATTCGCTTTGTTGTATTCAGTCGCCAGTGCCTAAATCCCATCTCCCACCTCCTCCAACGTGAGCGGGGAATCCAGCTCTGCCGTCTGGGCTTCTGGGGCATTAGGCAATCCAACCGACCACAGGAATTCAGCTACCACACATTCCCGACCAGTACCTCGAGCTCTGTACAGGTCCTGGTAGTGATCGGTAAGCGCCGAGTGGATCTCGTGCTGCGTGTACACCACTGTCCTGTCGCCCAAGCGGATGGCACCAATCGGGGCATTGCGGTCCATTGTCCGTATCAGCCAGACCAGCAAACGGCCAGCCCTATCTGCCTTTGCGTGCGTCTTGGCAGTATGCTCTGCATAGTTATGGCATCGCAGTCGCTCAAGTAAGACCGCATGCTCACCACGAAGCTCCTCAAGCTTTAGCGCATGCCTGCCCGTTCCTTCCCCCTCCCGCTCATACTGCAGAAGCTTGGACTCTATGCCGGTCAGAGACGCGGGCACCTGTGCGCAGATGTCACATGTGGCCCCTAGACAGTGCCCCCGGATAGTCGCCTTGTGGGCATCCCACTCCACCATTCCTCATTTTCCTCAAAGTAGGATAGGATGGCAGTGCCCAATGAAGACCTAAACTCAGCGTCTTCCAGCGCGGCCGGTTGTAGTCTCCAAGTGGGCACTGGGGGTCTATCCACTGCCCAGCTAAGCTGAAACCATAGGGGGTTGTGATCTGAGTGCGTCCTACCCAGGTACTCCGATTTAGTTAGAAGTGGGAGCAGGGACTGGGAGCCTACAATTCGGTCCAGACGGACATGGAGAACGTGCACCGCCGAGTAGTATGAGTATATTTTGTCTGTAGGGTGCTGCGCACGCCAAAGGTCGTGGATGCCCCATTGTGTTAACCAGTCCCTGTGAGCCTGCGCTGCCGAGGTCGCTGCCACTGCACGAAGGGGCGGAAAGGAGCGGTCTAAATTCGTGTCCAGCACCATATTATAGTCACCGCCCAACAGCCATGGAAGGCCTGTGTATCGCTGAAGTATGTGGTTTAGGGATCACAGGAAGGCAGGTTACTCAGTGTTGGGGGCATAAATGGAGCCCAGCAGTATCTCCTGTCCATTGAGCCTCCCCCTCACAAAGGAGTACCTCCCCTCTGGATCTACCTGCGTGTCAGTGCATGCAAAGGGAACACCTGCCCTCACCCATATCAGAGTGCCGCGCGCTGAATAGGTCGTACCATGAACTTGCCCCCTCCATCGCCTGCGTCGTCTCTCTAATTCTACTCGGGACATGTGTGACCCCTGAAGAAGTGCAATCCCCACCTGGTGACGCTGCATATATGCGAAGACAGAGTACCAACGCGCCGGGGTGTGCATGCCGCGAATGTTCCAGGTCATGATGTAAGTACACGCCATGTATTGTGTTGTAGTGTAGCCACCCGGGGATTCAGGGGGCGCGTCATGCTGGGCCAAGGGGCAGGCTCTCGGGCGGGAATTGCTAAGTGCCGCATCTGAAACATGCGAACCAGAACTAACATTGTAACTTTATGGGCGTATTCCCAAAGGGGGATGCGTCCAGTCTAGGCAATGCGACTACCGTTTAAAGTGTCGTGACTGCAATTTACGTGCGTGTGGGGGAACGCGCAGTCAGTGATGTCATCAGGTTGCTCCCTCATCTAGGGCCCTTAGTGCTGCTGAGATGTGGTTGGTGAAGCACAGACAATAAAGCTGGCCGGGCTGGTGCAGGTCACCCATGTAGACCACCCCTCACAATGGTGCTTAAACGCGAAGGCGCGATTGTGTGCCTGCACTGCACTAGCAATTCCTAGTACTAGGTTTGCGCAAATGTGGGGATCCAGAGCCAGCAGTAAAGTATATCAGTATGCTACAGCAGTCATATAAAGGATACAATGGACCTTGCACTGTACACAGACAATACAGTAGTCTAACCCAGGTCCGCCATCAGTCACATTATGTAGTCCGCTGTCTGGGGTGTCACCACAGGCAGCGTAGCATCCTCTGACATTACAGTGGAAGACGAACCGCTTGCTCCGATCCCACTCTGTGGTCCGTGGTCCGTGCCTCCGTGCCGATTCACCGCTCCAAGTGTCGTGACCGCCGCCAGCGCCTCCTGCCATTCATACCGCATCTTCCCTGGGCTGGGCGCTGTCTGTCCCAGGCCTGTTCCTCGCCGGGCCCTCTCTCTTCCTCCTCCTCCTCCTCCTGGAGCGTTGCTCTTGCCATCCGCCGTCTTCCGGGCCCGTCGGCCGCGTCCCCGTCCACTGCCCGGTTTCCTCCAGCCAGTCCCAGACTTCCAACGGAGCCTCACAGAAGCGAGTACCCTCCTTGGAGACCACATGCGGACGAGAGGGGAACAGCAATGAGTAGGGCAGTTCCAGGTCCCGCAGCTGCTTCTTCACTGCCATATATGAGCCACGCCTCCTTTGTACTGCTGCTGTGTAGTCCAGGAAAAGCATCTCATGACTGTTGCCCACCTGAAGGTCACTCATCTTCCGAGTTTCTCTGAGCACCGTATCCAGGTTTCTGTAGTTGAGGAGCTTGAAGAGAAATGGGTGGGGCCTAGTTCCTGGCCTCTGGGCTTGCGCCGGTACCCTGTGCACCCTTTTCACCACGAAATGAGGGGACAGCACTCCAGTCGGTAAAATTGTCTGCAGCCAGGTCTCTGTGTATCTTTCAGGGTCTGTCCCTTCTTCCCCCTCTGGCAGGTCTACCCTCGGACATTGTTGCGCCGAGAGCGTCCTTCCACATCCTCTGCGTGGTCCTCTAGCGCATGGACTCTATTGATCAGATCTTGCAGGGCGGAGGCATGGCTGCGCACCACAGGCTGCAGTTCCTAGACCGCTTGGCGCTGTTCTGTGACTGACTCCGACAATTTACGGTGGTCCGCATGTAGCAGCGTGAAGTCAGATGTGACTTTATCAATCCGTCCTTCCAGGGACGACTTAGTTTTCTCCAAGGTCGACCCAATGCGTTCCACCGCCGCTGGAACCGTGTCCATTTTGGCCGTGGGTTCCATGGCCATCCGCCTCTGTTTCTGCGGGAGGTCGGGGCCGCTCCCGTCCTGTTGCCTCGTCTGTGTTTTGTCCCAAAGCCTGCCCATTACAATTTGCTGCGCGTGGGCATTAATACAGCTGGCTGCGGGCCCAGGAGCGATGTCAGAGGGTGAGGAGGGGCTCCTGTTCCTATCGGCCAATCTACAGACACTGTGCGCCAACTAGGAGGACACCAGCTGAGATGAAATGGGCCCCCAGAGGCCGTCGCCCAGGCGTCCAAGGATAATGTACTTCACAGTCCTACTCCCAGACTCCTTTATGAGACCTCTCCCATCAGGGTCAGTGAGTACAGGCAGCAACCTTCCACCAATCGTTTCCTGGCCAGTTCGGTTGCTAGTCGCAACTGAGGATGAATCAGGCCTGTTCAACCAGGTAGGGCCAGGAGAGACAGTTAGCAACCTTCTCTCTAATTTTCCTTGGCCTGCCTTGTTCCTAGTGGCAGCTGTCTTACTCCGGCAGGCATGGCTGCGCGTTAGCAAAACGCAAATGAGCTACAGTAGGCCTCCGCCGGTGGGCATCTACTCTTGGGCGATTAGGAACTGATCTCCGCACAGGCTGGCTCCAGACTTTCGACGCGCGCCTCTTGTCAGGTGGGTGCGGGGCGCAAACAACAGTGTCCTCCCAGATGCCCCCCATGCCTGTCACACAGATGGGACCCTCACCTCCCAGTTCCGTAGTATTGGTGCAGTCTCAGTGTCTGGCAGCACCGCTGTGGCCTAGGGACAGGGTCCTCTCATTACTTGGGTGCCTAAAATGGCGCGCTGTATCCCGGGCGCTCACAAGGGTCTAGTCTCCTTCCTGCCGCTGTCCCATGGGGCACCGAACTGCAGGGGGATCAGGTTTGTTCCAGCAGGTAAGGCTGCGTGCTGGTAAATTGGGGATTAGCTGCGGTAGATCTCCGCCACCTGGCGCCTTTGCCCGGATCCTTGGGAGCCGCTTACCACACAGATTAAGTCTGACCCCTCAGTGTGCACCTTTCTGGAGCTTGGCATGTGATTGGGGCAAGCAACTCTCTCCTAGGTGTACCCCTGCTCCAGCAATGCAGGGGGGGGTGTTCCCCTCTCCACTCGGTTACGTGCTGCTGGCGCGGTCTCAACGCCTAGCCATGTCCGCAGCAGGGGGAATGACTGATGGGATCCAGGGGGCAGGGGCCTCTGATCATGTGGACGTGCAAAATGGCTCCCGAGGCGAAATGGTGCCCGGGGAATGTAATCTGCGGCTCGCCGCGCCCTCTGCACCTTGCGGCCCGACCTCCTCCGTCCTGTTGTGCCCTCTTGCTCCGATTGCAATGGTTGGTGCCTTCGCTTTGCCCCTCGGCTCCGGCCTCAGCGTCCTATGCCCCCGCAGTCGTTAGTCAGCTGGTTCGCAATGTCTCATGCCCCAATGTTTCACCGGCCGGCATCAGTCTCCAACAGCATCCCCGCAGTGGCCGCTCACCTCTCTTGCCCGCCACTGGGCCTCCGCAGTGCACCACAGGAGTCCGCCGATTCTCCGCCGCCTCCCTCAGCCAAGGTTTATCCTGCAGTGTACACCAGCTCCAGGGTGGGCGCGCTGCAGCCTGCCTCCCTGCTTTCCTCTCTTCAGCCGCTAACTTTCAGTGCCCGCCGTTGGCCGGATCCCAACGTCCGCCTCTCTCCTCTTGCTTCGGGCACGCACAGTGGGGCTTCCTCGCCTCTCCGCAGTGCTGGCAAACGCGGCTCACCTTCCTCAGTTCCCGCCACCCCGGGCCCAGTCACTTCAAGGCCTCACCTCGCGGTCCTCTTCTCGGCCTCCCCGGCGCCTCCAGTCACTTGGCCTCTCGCTCCAGGGCCATTGCTGCACACCGCCGGTGTTTGTTCCCAGTCCCAATCAGTAATATCCGTGTACTATATTTTGTCGGCATCTCCCGCTCACTGGGAACAAACAGCAGCGATTCCAAGTGAAATGTATGTGCTGCTGTGATCCGTTCGAACAGCTACACGCAATTTGAAACTGCATCCAGACATTGCTGCCTTGTTTAGAAGGTAAAAGATCCCTGAAATAGGTATTAGAAATTAGAATACCGTAATGCAATATCACGTTACTAAATAACCGTTTTTGCCATTGGCAGCGGAATCGCAAATCATTGAACACTACTACCCGCTCTACGCCCATGTGTTTGGTTTAATTGAATCTGTTCCAACGGTAACTGGGTCATTACGTCCTTTGATGAGCTTATTTTCTTTTAAAGGTAAGATCGCTAAGTTCAAGGGTGTTTACGTCTGAATTGTTGCCTTTTTTATGGACATCTACACACAATATCCTTCTATATATATCTTTTTCTAGATTGTTTTTAATAAAATGGATGTCCGCCACTCATAAAGCTTCGTGCACCCGAAATCTAGACACACGGCGACAATAAATCAAAGGTATTTTTCAAATTTGTCATTTTTGGTAGGAATATAACAAAATATAATGAAATAATGAAATAATGAATTGGTAAGTCAATTACTATTACTACTCTTTTAACAGGTTTTTAAAACTGGAAAGCCGCTCATAGTTAAGAACTCCGCGTTTAACCTTTTCTCAGTCTGAAAGACGAATGCTACATGAAGCACTCTAAAGGTGAGAATTGATATACACCCACGTGAAAGATCCTTTAGGGTTTTTGTTTTAATTAAGAAACTCTATAGGAAATAGAAGCTTTCAAATTTAAGACTACCCCGAAGACTTCCCCGATGTATAATATAATCCTAAATGTTCGTTGAGTGCAATAGATACAACCAAAGTTGAATCTTAGAATATAAATAGGTTCTCTTCATGAATAAGTTCAGTATATAAATACGTCTTTTCTGTGAAAAGGTTACGGTCACCATCAGTCTCAATATAACATGCAAAGTAAAAAATCCTCAAGTGGAATCTCCATTAATGGTTGTAGAGACACATAAATTGCTCATGTCTCTCCTTTCTAGAAAAATAAAAATCCCTCCCCTCTTTTTTACATCCAAAATATATTAAAGTATTGGCACCAACACTTACCTGTCTTTTATCACTGCTCCTGATAACCTTTTTTAGGTATGGGTCTCTGTATCTCATATCTCTTCTATGATCTATATTATCCTTGATATAAATCTCTACTGTACCTAATGTGTTTCTGTTTGCAAAAATGATTGCTAGTATTGTCGTGGTTTGTTTATCTTTGTTAAATGTCCTTACTCTGCGGTATATCAAACTGTTATATTATTTATTCGGCAAGAAGCTATGTAGATAGATTGATTACAAACTACTACAAATGTTTATGTTTAAAACATAAGTATCATCATAAAAAAAGAATGAGCAACCTTATAGAATATATTTTTAAATTTTAGAACTATGCTGACATTGTCCTGATGAAGACACAGTGTTTGTGTCAAAACGCGTCGACAGACAACAGCTCCCTCAATAAGTTCTGGGAATCATCAAATGTTTTGATAAAACCTTTTTCTCCCCAGACATCATATATTGTGATGATCTAATAATTGTTTTACTTTTCTCATTTTAATCATAATTCTTTGTATGATTGAACATGTCCATATCAATTTTTATCACTATAATTAAATTTTCTATGTTATCATAGCATGTGGTTGCTCTAATTTCTTCTTGTGTATATTTTATTGTATGATATATCACATTTTCTTGCCAGATATGTATATTGTTTTTGCCTGGGTATTTACCTTTGCCATAAAAAAGGTAAAACACATGCTGGGGTGAGATAGTGAAAGTAACGTCTATTAATTCACCTAGAGGTAATACATGGACATCCAAGATGCAAAGGTTGAAGCTGGAAGAAAGTCACCATATTTTAAATAAGCAGGAAATGGACAGTAAAGGATCTATACTGTAAGAGGACTAGATTACTTAAATAGCTCCTTCATTGAAATGAAGGCGCTGGTGCTCCGAGATTGCATTGTCTCTCTCTACTACAAATTAATACCAAAGAAAAACAAAATGAACCCAATATTGTCCCTAAGCTGTCTAAAAAGACGTGGGTCATTTTCTGTTGCTGGGCACCAGAGGGCAGCATTCTTACAAATTGATCATATTTATAATGTTTTTACTATTGAAACTAGCTCTACATTGGCTCACTGCTCGGAAGCTTAGTTATTTTTTGCGCTTTTAAGGGATCAGTAAGTCATGTAGGAGATAATTTCTTCCAAGCAATAGTACACCTACTAGGTCTGATGTTGGCTGCCAGCCTTTTGACATTTCTTGTTTAGTTTTATTGTGGATTGAGCAAAACGTTATTGTTCGGGAAGCTGCCAGGCACTTGCCAATCTAAAAAAAATTGACTAAAGGCAATTTATTTAAGTTGAAAAGCACACTTAACCATAGTACTCCCTGGCACTGAAGGGAACAATTTTCTTGTGTAGATGTGCTCCTTGTGAAATGTCAGTTTGCAGTAAATCATAGTGTATTCAGGTAATGGATGAAGTGGGCTGATCCTTTTCTCCTTGATGCATGATGGAGTGGGTAGAAAAAAGTGTGAATGTCACAACTACAGTTTAACGAATGAAGTATGTTTGAAAAACCCTATAGGTAACTATGTCAATCACATAATTTTGGTCAAATCAAAAGATCCTGGCTAATACACAGCTAAAAGAGCCAATCAGCCTAGCATTGGCTGCGAACCTCTTGCTTCTGAGAAAAAAGAAAGTAATAAAGAAGGTAAGCAAGAAGGAAAGAAGGAAACCGAGGAACCAAGAAGTAAAGAAAGAAAGAAGATAAGCAAGAAGGAAGAAAGAAACCAAAAAAGAAAGATAGATGGAAGGCAACACAACAACAAGCAAGCAAGAAAGGAAGAAATTAAAGAAATGAAAGAAAGCAAGAAGGCAAGAAAAAAGAAAGCAAAGAAAAATAAAGAATCAAAGAAGGAAAGAATGAAAGACGACAAGAAAAAAAGAAGGTGGATGGAGAAGGAAAGAAAGAAAGAAAGAAAGAAGAAAGAAAGAAAGAAAGAAAGAAAGAAAGAAAGAAAGAAAGAAAGAAAGAAAGAAAGAAAGAAAGAAAGAACGAAAGAACAATTGCATTGTAGATCGGGATATCTCACTTAGCATCAAACCACTGAGCTATCTCCGTGAAAGGTATCACTGATTCGACTGCAATTAGCTGTCTACCTGGCTCATGAATGTAAAGGGAAACAGCCATTACAACATAACTTTTACAACGCACTACTTTTACAACGCAACTTTTACAACGCAAGTGCTGTTACAACGCATGTTTTTACAACGTATGCTATTACAACGCAAGTGCTGTTACAACGCATGTTTTTACATCGCAATTATATTATTTTTTGTTGAATTAATTTTATTAAAATATTTAAGATTTTATTTTTTTTAAAGTTAAGTAGTATTATATATAATATTAAAATATTTTTGATTTTTTTTATAAAAAAATTAAAAAGTTTTATATATAAAAAGTAAGTATTTTTATGGAAATAGATAATATTATTTCATTTTTTTATTGATTTTGAAAAGTTTAAATATGACTGTATTAGTTAAAGAAATATTAAAATTAAAATTTCTATAGTATTTTCTATCATTAATTCAATTTTTGAAGGTATTTCAAAATAAAAAAAATTCGAAGTAAATATATATATATATAAAGTACGTTTATTTATGGTTTTCTAATTTTCATTGATATTACTTTGTAGAGAGATTTTTAAAAAATTATTTTTAATATTTTGCTAAAAAATAAAAAAATAAACGTATAATTTATAAATACTGTGATGTATTTTTAACTATTTTAGAAAATTATTTAATAATTTTATATTACAAGGGTTTTATTAAGTAAGCAAAGTTTGTTTTTTTCCCACGTTTTAACATTGTTTTCTGTGGCGTGATTTGTCCTTCTTTTATTTCAATAGCTTCTCCATTGCAACCCGCGTTATGCTTTTGAAAGTCCTAGAAAAGCTGGTTATAGGCAGAAAATCATGGAAATACAATCAGCATTAGGGTAAGTGAAAATATTTAACATTTATTAAAGTAAAATATTCATAAAAAAGGTATAATTAAGAAAAGTAAAAAATATAAAGAAAGAGATTTTATTGTTTTCAAAATGTTTTTATTTAAAAAAAATAAACTATAATGAAGATAATTTTATTACAAATAAAAGATATTTTTATTAATTTTTTATACATGATTATTATTTTTATTAAATAATTTACATATCAAAAATAATAACTTTGTATAATTGTCCTTTTTTTATCTTAGTTGCTTTGTATCACGTTGTCACGTTAACGTCGACGCAAGCGGCCATTTTGAACAGCATCTATTGGAGGAAGCAGCTGGAAGCTGATCTGCGCACAGGTAGGAAACTTAAAATACTTTTAAATTAGTTAAAGTAAACATTGTGGATATATATATTGCTAAGTAAGGATAAGGAGAGGTTGCATAAGTAAAATATGATGTTTTGGATGTATATTCAACATGTCGCCGATCAAGTTAGTAGAATATGCCTTTCTTCGGGTCGTATTTCGAGATGGGGAAACGGATAAGTTAATGAAAATAAGTAATTTTTCTTTGTTATAATACATTTTGAACGTAAATAAAAGTTTGCTGAAAAGAGAAGTGTATAGATTTAAGGAAATAGTTTGAAAAGAAAAGAAGACAGTATCGTTAGATGTCACAAAAGTGTGTTTTTGATTTTATCAAGTATTTTACATACTGGTTTTTGTGTTACTTTTCAAATATTGATTATTATTATCTGTTGGTTTAGTAGGAGATATTTTTCGATAATGCGTTAGTTGATCAGATTTTTATGTTAATGTTTTCAAAAAATCAAGTTGCTTAGCGAGAATATTTGCAGGTAGGAAATGACAAAAATAAATTATGTTTTAATTAGCGATAAAAAAGTGAGTTAGAATAATTTGGATATTTTATATGGTGTTCCATATTAAGTTTGAGATGAATTTGAATGAGAATTTTAAGTTCGAAAAAAGTTTGTACTGTTGATTCACTGTTTAAGATAATGTAAAAAAATATTTTTAAAAAATTTACATTATTTTTAATTACAAAAATGGGAAACTTGAATTTAAAATAATGTTGGATTTAAATATGAAGGGTTTGTTGAAATAAAAAATTATCCATTTTAAAAAAAAATACATTTTGAGGGGGAATTTCAAATAATAGATAGAAGAATGGTTTGTTTGAGTTCAATTACAAAAAAACAGTTCTACATATAGAGTAATACCAAAAGATACTTTTGTTTTAAGTAGTAGATAGGGTGAAAAGAAGTAATTCAATGTTACGTTCAAAATGTTTTTATAAAGTTATTTAAAAAAATATATGGAAAAGTAGAAAAAAATGATAATTGGTTTACAAGAATGATGTTTAATTTACTTATTTTCTTAAGATGGTATTTTAAGTATTTCAATTATATAAAATATTTCCTTTAAATTATATTTAGGAAATATAAAAAAAGATGAATGTAAAGAAAAAAATTATTAATGGGTTCATGACCCGACTGAAATTAAAAAAATTAATTTTGAAAAATATTGTCAATTTAATTAATAATAAAAAAAATGGGTAAAAGCAGGAAAGTAAGTTGGGTGTATGTGTTTAAAAATGTAAAATGTTAGAAACATTTTCCAGGTAGTCTAATGCCACACTCAACGAAAACTGTTGAAGTATTGCCAATAGTCTCTCAGACATTTCCTTAGATTGTTTTGAAATCCATGGATTTAGGCTACCCGTCAAAGTTTGTGCAATTCTCATTTCTAGATAACTTTGCTCCTTCTTCAAAGTTATTAAGAAAGAGTAGAAATTGGGGTGTGGTTTTCCAATTGTATGGTTGAAGGAGTAATGCCATCCCTCTATGGCATTGTTTGTTTTAGCACCTCCTTGTAAGCAGGTTGTGTAGCAGTTCCACCACTCCACATGGAAACGTAGTTTCCTCCTGCGACCCGATCTACTTAGATGTCCAATCCATGTGTCTTCAAAATAATTTAACAAGGGTGCCAATTTATCTTCATTTTCGACATAATATTCAGATTCAGAAATTGCAGTGTAGTACTCGTCTACACTTTCAGGAGGTACAAAACAAAGTGCACTTAGTTTTTTTAATTCTACCTGTAGTTTGCTATCTGAACAATAATCAGTAACTAGGGATGTTTTTTGTAACTTACGCCAAAATGCCTGGGAAAAATGAAAAAAAAAATATCCCTGAATTTGGGTATCCGTGTACGTTTTGTTGATCACATTGATCATACTCAATTCATAATCCACAATAATTTTCCTAGGACTTTTATTACAAGTTTTTTCTTTAATTACTGTCAAAATTTCAGTATAAGTTGCTGATTGCTTATCAGAAAGTAAACTATACACTAAGGGAACTACACTATTTTGAATCTGTGCATGAATGCTGTAAATTTGGGTTTAAGGATGGCGGGTACTTTTAAACATTCCATCCATCATCCAAATTTCAGTATTCTCTAATTTTACAAGGTTGCGGGGAGTGCTAAAGATTAGTATACGTTTTTGAGGGTTCATTGGAGAAAGAGATTGTAAGTTCATTAGGAATATGTGTCTGCAAAAGTGTGTGGAGTTTCAGTGTGAGTGTTACTTGCCTGCTTTTTTCTTTGGATAATTCGTGGCAAATTAGGAATAATAGGCTAATTACAAGAAACATGACCGGGGACATGCTGTGCAACCTCTCTCTAAAAATTGAACCAGGTGTGGCATTGGAGGTGGATGCAATACCTTTCATTTCGTTAATGGTTTCACGAATTTCAATCTCCATTGCAGAGGCAGAGTGGTTATGTTCTGTTGTTTTTATAATGTTATCTCCAACAGTAACCGCTCTGCCGCTGCAACGGGATGAATATTATTGCACATACCTCCAATGTCTCCTTGGTTCACTTATTCTTTCATTGCAATATATATATCTACAATGTTTCAATAACCTGTTTCCTTTCCCAAATCTGGTATAGGTTGCAGTATCTTGGCTTGACATTTTCTGTTGAAAAAATAGAAATGTAAAACAAAGTAAAATTTTGTGTTTCGGTTTAATTACTGTTACATATTTCAATGTATACTTTTTCTAATGTTTTATGTATCTGGATTTTGAATTGCAATTTACATTCTTTCACTATTCATCATTTACGTTACTGCTGCACCTTCCTGGAGTTGCAATAGTAAATTATACCCTTACACAATCCATTAATTTCCCTACTGCTGCACCTTCCTGGAGTTGGAATAGTAAATTATACCCTTTCTTTATCCATCACTTACCTTACTGTTGCACCTTCCTGGAGTGGGAATAGTACATTTTACCCTTACTCTATCCATCCCTTTCCCTATAGCTGCACCTTCCTGGAGTGAAAATAGTAAATTATACCCGTACACTATCCATCACTTTCCCTACTGCTGCACCTTTCTTGAGTTGGAATAGTAAATTATACCCTTACTCTATCCCTCACTTACCTTACTGTTGCACCTACCTGTAGTGGGAATAGTACATTTTACCCTTACTCTATCCATCACTTTCCCCACTGTTGCACCTTCCTGGAGTTGGAATAGTAAATTTTACCCTTACTCTATCC
Source organism: Lissotriton vulgaris (assembly GCF_964263255.1). Lineage (NCBI taxonomy): Eukaryota > Metazoa > Chordata > Amphibia > Caudata > Salamandridae > Lissotriton > Lissotriton vulgaris. The sequence goes on along the minus strand of NC_141695.1, from coordinate 1,230,613,974 downwards.
ATCACTTGCCTTACCGCTGCACCTTCATGGGTTTGGAATAGTAAATTTTACCCTTACACTATCCATCACTTATCATATTTCTTTATGATTCGAATGTTTCTCCTTTGCATTAGGTAAGAAAAGTTTAAATAGTATTCCAAATCTTGCACTATAGAAAATGTGTTTTTCGATGCATGTATTTCATTTACCTTTAAGTTTTCTGTTTATATTTGTGGTCTTCTTTTTCTTGGTGGCTTTTGTTTTTGTTGTCTTCTTTAGCTGTGAAGGTTATTTTTTTAACAAGATTGCTTTGAGTTTCTAAAAAAAAGGAATTAAGAAAAGGAAATGTTTAGTTTACTTTCTGCTGCACTTAGCTGGACTTTGATTTGTTAATTTTAACCTTAAATTTATCCATCACTTTCCCTACTGCTGCATCTTTCTGGAGTTGGAATAGTACATTTTACTCTTACTCTATCCATCACTTACCTTACTGCTGCATCTTACTGGATTGTGAATAGTAAATTATACCCTTACACTATCCATCACTGCCGTAATTTGACGGTGATTGGGTTAGCGTTAAGCTTTGCTACACAAATTTCCCCTCATCTTGACTATGGTGTTCGGAAGCCATTTTGAAAATACTGTCGTCCATTTTATATGAACGTGTTGCCTCGTGGTCAGCATGCCCTTTTGTCCTTTCTCTGTACCACTGACCACCTAACTTGCCCAGCAACAGGCTATTTTTAGTACTGGCCAAGCTTGCACATGCGTAGTCAAACCCTCTGTACTAGTGGACAGTCATCGCTTAGGAATGTCCCTCTAAACTGACCAGTGGTGTTGTAACTCCTCCTATGAGTTGGCTGTGTTCCAAAAATGACCATATATGTACCAAAACTGAGCAAATGTGTTCTGCCTACTCTTTTTATTACTGTAAAACTGTATAAAAGATGTCTCGCACCGATGTTCGGTGTGATACTTCTTGCATTGCCGAAGGGTGCTGTAGGAATGTACCACCACCCCATGGGGTCTTAATAAACTTGTCTTTTGCCTTTTCCAGTTTCCGTGCCAACATCTGTTTTATGGTGTAGCGGGTTTTGCGGAATATGTAGGCCTGGAGAACCCATTACCACAAATTGGCGACCACGAAGGGACTCATCGGCGACTCTAATGCCCGAAGGAGAGGTTGTGACGAAGGATTGGAAACTCGCCATGGTTTCGTACGCTGCCACTGAGTGACCCGAGTCTTGGCACCCACGGTGTTTTCTTCCTTTCCTTCTGATCTGACCTTCCAGGTGGCGCCGGTCCCCGACTGAGATCCTGCTCGTTCGAGTTGTCATACAGTGCCGGTTTGGCTGATTCGATTAAAGAACTTGGCAGTTGGAACCTGGAAATTTGAGAATTTTGTAAGCTTGTGATTGGTAAGATTGTCTACGGACGCTTACTGTGGCTCTTTGAATATGTTTTGAGTTAGCTAACATTTGGTTCTATGATTTGAATTATATGTGTAGTGCACTTCACATAGGCGGACATGTAGAGATATTTCTCTAACTTTGTCTTTGTTTGAATGGCACACCTTGTGTGAAGTATATTAAGTGCCATTTTTGTGATATCGCGCTTTCGTGATATTTTGACATGCCTGTTTTAAGCACACTCTGAGGGATGTGCTGTCTTGGAAAAGGTACCAATTATCGACTAAATGAATCTCAGCCGGCTCCCCTAGAGGGGACCCCTAATCGCGAAATGTATGTTAAATTTGGCATTCCCCCTATTTTATATAGTACATTGTGGCACCGATATACAAAAGCTGATCCTGAATTACAATGGCCACTACATGGGTCATTTGATTTACGAAAGGTTCAGTATGTGGAGCAATGTTTGTTTTAGCGCAGGTCTAGACAGGATATGTTTGATTGCGTACGTATGTGGGAGAAAGCAGTGCGTGAACGAATGAAGCGTGAATTAGCCTTAGCGGACAAAGAGCAGCGGAAGGCTGCTCGGGATAAGGCTTTACAGCTGGAAGAGAAGGAGTTGCAGGAGAAGAAAGAGAGGGAGGCACGGGAACGTAATTTGCAAACGAGTGGTCAATTTCCTATTCGACGTCCTCTTTATCCTGTCCTTACTAATGAAGTTGATGATGTTTCATTATTAGATCATTGCCCGCCTCCGTATGTTCTACCTACGGCCCCAGATGAGAATTCGGACGGAGATGGTCGAGGGGGTAGTCGTGTTAGGTTAAGTGACAGTGAGACTGCGGAACTGCACAGTTTTACCCGCAAACTCAATTTGAACAAAATAACTATGTCAGAGATTAATGCCCAAATGAGTAGGTGGTCTGAACGAGAACGGTTGTATTTTTTGGATCAGTTTGGAGATGAAGTTGTAGATTGATTCAGGAAAAATTCAAATGAGTTAGAGCCTAACGATGTATCAGTTAGTCGTGGGAATATGCGTAAAGGTCTTTTTGTTATTGCAGATGCGAATGGGTTTTTCCAACGGTTGGTCCAGCTACGGGATGAGGCGTCAAGATTACGGGAAGCAAGGAAAGCATCAGAGGCGCCTGCGCCGGGATCGACGGAGATATCCAAAGAGTGTTCTATCTATGGAGCAGATAAGAGTTCTACGGTTCATGTTATGCCTATGCGTGAAGCTGCACCTTTGTATGTCCCTCCTAAAGGGCAAGATACAAGTGACGACAAATTGTCCGGGGATGCAAAGGGTTATTTTATATATAATTGGGTTTATACACCTTGGAATTGAGCAGATGTTATGGCACTGAAAAATGCTTTGCCTGACCCCCGTAAGAATCCGACAGCTTTTTATGAAGGAGTGGAAGGGGCTATTTCTTTGTGTGTTATGACGTTAGTTGATATTGACCTTTTCTTTGGATTAATATTGCCTCCTGACATGTGGAGAGCGATTCGTAAGTTCGATGATCGAGCGATCCTGGCGGGCGGATTGGAGAGAATTAGTCCATGCAGATTTAGATAGGGAGCCTGCATGTAAGCCATGCCAATTAATCTTAAATCTCCCAACGGCTATTTTGAACAAATTAAAAACGCTTGTTCCCCCTAAAAAGATTGATTGGACTATGCTAGCCTCTTGCAAACAGAAGGCGGATGAGTCGGTTTCTGACTTCTTCTCACGTTTTGAAGAAGCATTTCATGACTACAGTGGGCAGTTACTAACAGACGATACGGGTAGGCATTTGTTCGTTGACAAGTATGTAGCGAATCTCCTACCGGAGATTGTAAAACGTTTAAAGACTAGTGAAAGTTCCTGGACCACGGCAACCCCTGCTTCTTTACTGACTATGGCTCAGTATTATGAACGACAGGAATTAGAGGCTAAAGAAAGTACTGATAAGAAAGCGAAGGAATTAAAGACGAAAGTGATGTTGGCTCAGGTTTATGCTACACAGCCGAGAGGGAATGATAGAGGAAGGCGTGGATCGTATGGTCCGTCTTCTGGTCGTACCGACATTGCTGAGGATCAATGTGCATATTGTAAAGAGTTTGGACATTGGGCCTCAGATTGTCCGGTGCTTCGTGAACAACGTAAACAGCGTGGTCGAGGAGGTGGAAGGACACGGGATAGTTATTCAGGAGTGAGGGGTGGAGCAAGTGATCGTGGCAGGTTTGTAGCGAGGGGTCGTGGTCAGGCTGATAATAATACTTTTGATCGACGGAATCAGTATCAGATATCGGAGAGTGAGAATGTGGAGTCTCAGGATTATGTACATGCATAGGATTGCGTAGGATGGGGTGTGGAATCGGTTGAAGTACCAGTAGATCAAAGAGGTCCATACGTATCAGCGGGCGTTTTGGGTTCTACTGATCAGTTCCTGGTTGATACGGGAGCTACTCGTAGTGCTCTGTCTAAAAACTTGGTTCCAAGGGCTCCCCTGTCTGGCAAAACGATTAAATCCATAGGGTTCGATGGAACACCCTCTCTTAGCCCATTGTCACAACCCCTTACATTTTACATTGACAGATTCTCTGGTCCATGTCCGTTCTTAATGTCACCAAACACTCCAGACAATATTATGGGAATAGATTTGCTCAAATACTTCCGAGCAACAATATGCTGCTCTCCTGAAGGAGTGCGGGTTATTTTGAATGACAATTACCCAGATGTAGAGAGATTGTGCACTATGCAAGAAATTGAAGCGCTGGCCTCTCTCCCACAAACGTTATGGGCTACTTCAGACACGAATGTGGGACAGATGCTTATTCCCCCTATTCGAATAACTGTCAAGGAGGGAGTGCCTCTGCCTCGTGTACCGCAGTATAAAATATCCAGGGAAGGTGAAGTTGCTTTAACTCATATTGTACACGACTTGATCATTGCGGGCGTTGTGGAGGAAGTTCCCTATAATGTTTGTAACAGCCCCATTCTTCCGATTTTGAAGAAAGATACTGATGACAAAATCTTTCGATTTATTATTGAATTAAGAGAAATTAACAAGATAGTAGTGCCCCAGTACCCGGTGGTGTCTGATATTACCACCTTACTTACTTTGATTCCGCCCACTGCCACTACATTTACCGTGATTGACCTGAAAAAGGCCTTCTTTTCCATTCCCATCCATCCCGATAGCAGATACCTATTTGGCTTCACATTAAATAATAAATCGTATAGATTTTGTCGAGTTCCTCAAGGCTATACAGAAAGTCCTAGCGCATGATTTTGGCCTACTCTGGAGAGAGCGAGGGTTTTTGACTTCACACAGAGTGCACATCATGCACGGAGAACTAGTGTGTGATCTTCTGAATGCGCTACTTTGTCCAAAGAAAGTGGCGATAATCAAATGCAGTGCACATAAGAAAGTGACAGGCAATGGCATGATGCTAGAGAGGAGATATTAGACATTCAGAAACCAGCGTCTGAAGCAGAACTTGCAACCTGGGCAGCGGAGGGAGTGCTAGATGATGAGGGTTGTTGGGGAAGCAAAGATATGGAAAGATGGAAATTGCCTGCAGCTTACTTGCAAGCAATGGTCCAAATGACACATGGATTGGCACATGTTGGAGCTCTCGCAATTACTAGATTGCTTACGCGAGTCTGGGAGCATCCTGAGATACGGCCAAAAGAGTAGTGCAGACCTGTCTGATATGCTTGCAGCACAATCCTGCAAAAGAGACGTATACTCCAAAAGGAGGGTTTGTTCCACCTACTGCACCATTCGAAGTGCTACAAATGGATTACATCCAGCTTGAGCGTTGTAATAACCTTAAGTATGTCTTAGTGGTGGGGTGTGCTTTCAGTAAATGGATTGAGGCCTTCCCCACGAAGGATAATACAGCGTTGACAACAGCTAAGGTTTTGCTCAAGGAGTACTTCCCACGCTACGGTGTTTGTAAATTTTTGTGGAGCGATAATGGTCCTCATTTTGTTGGGAAAATTGTGGAATACGTGATGAAGGGATTGGGAATTCAGCAGAAATTTCATGCTGTATTCCATCCGCAGTTAGCATGTCTTGTGGAAAGGTATAATGCTACTCTGAAACTGAAGCTAGCATTGATCGTGGCATCCACGTCTTTGAAATGGCCGGATGCTCTGCCTCTGGCATTGCTATCTATCAGATCAGTGCCCCATTCCCGAACTGGCCTCACACCTTATGAAGTGGTGTTTGGAAGGCCTATGAATATATGGGGAGTTCCTAAGCCTCGATTGTTACATGATGTGCCTTGTATAATGATGAACGATTATTTGGCACGATTAACAAATGATTTACTTTCCATTCATCAACAGGTTCAAGAAGCGCTCCCCAACAATTCCATCGGAGAAGCTCACAATCTTCGTCCTGGCGACCATGTAATGGTCAGGTCCTTTGAGAGAACAAGCAGCTTGGAGCCGAGGTGGCGTGGACCCGAGCAACTGCTACTGGCGACTCGTATGGCAGTGCGAGTTACTAACAGAAAACGATGGGTCCATTCGACTCATTGTCGTCGTGTCTCTCCGGACCTGGTGAGCCCAACTGTGCTGTCTGATTATCGAGACATCTTGGACGAGGAGAAGAGCCCAGCTGTTACGTCTACTGAATCGGAGGGAGCCTTCCCGGACCACACTGTCCCTGGTAAAGAGAGATACAATCTACGACCAAGAAAAGCAGTTGTTTTGTGCGAGACTGGTTGAGTTACCGCTCCAGGTTTGTAAAACGGAAGCCGGGAATATCATGTGGGGGGGATCTGTTCTGCCAAGTGTAGCGACACCCGTCTTGAATCTCGGAGAAGAAACCAACGGCTACCTTGGAGCTCAGCACTCATATTTTTATTTTTTAGTTACTTTTTGAGACATTTTGAACTTTGAACTATGGCATCTTCTACAATGCGAAATAAGAGAATTCTTGGTGCAGTACTCTTTGTTATGACAATTGTGGTGATAGCAGTGATAGCTTGGATAGTAGAACTCCTGGTGCCAGCAAGAGAACATTTATTGCCAACTACCCCAATTCCATCTGAACATTTTCATTTCACTTTGCCTTATCATTAAGAACGACATAGACAGACTTATTTGAATAATAGTTTCATCCAGATTCTGCATCACACCCATAATATGACGAACACTTCAAATTGTTGGGTATGTGGGATGTTGCCTGGACATCAAAAGAAAGGAAGCACTCCGCTTATCCCACTCCCATTTTCTCATAATGGTTCTTGTAATGCTTGGTATACCCTTTTATTCACTTTGCGATGGCCGACAAAAGGTGGACTACTTTTCCGACTCAACAAGGTCTGTTTTAATGATCGAGATGGTTATCCACAAGCTGAAGGAACTAAATTTGAATGGGAAGAATATCGACCCGATAATGTATCCTCGCCTCGAATTTATAGTAACCAACGAAATGTAAATATGTCTAGTCTGCATGTAATCACAGTCATTGATACGAAAGCCGATCTGTGTGTCCGAAATAAAGGTACAATCCCAGTAGGAAGAAGTGAATGTAACACTACTCTCACCTTTGACACTCCAAATGGTATCACCTTTGTGGCTTCACGAAACACTTACTTTATCTGTGGAAATAAAGGTTATCACTGTCTCCCTATAGGATGGTTAGGAACATGCTATATATCCTTTGTATTACCCCCCGTGTTTATTGCCCCACCTATGCACCATAATGACTTTGTTCTGTACCATGATTTAATACTGAATAGAGTGAAGAGAGCATTAGCTCTCAATGAAATTGACCAAACTGACACTTCTCTGCAGCAGTATGTTGATTTTAATTTAGGTCTTTTCTCATTTGTTGGGGCCGCCTTAAACAGCTAAAAGATAAGACGATTGAAACGCGTTGTAGAAGCTGTTGCTAATGAGTCAGTTTTTGCTTTAGAGAACTTGACTGAGGAACTTCAAATTACCAGAATTGTAACGCTCCAGACTCGAATGGTTCTAGATGTAGTATTAGCTGATCGTGGGGGTGCATGTCGCATTATCGGAAGTAGTTGCTGTGTGTTCGTGCCAGATAATTCACCGTCTGTATATGATGCAATTTCTAAGTTACATAAGATAGCTGCTGAGTTACATCCTGATAATGGTACTTGGACACTTTCGGGGTGGTTTTGGACGTTACTTAGTACTTGGGGTTGGAAGTTGCTGAAAATCCTATGTGTAATAGTTGGGATATTATTCTTCCTATGTCTCTGCATTCAATGTGGCCCTATGTTATGTTCCATGTGCCTTTCTGCTTGTATCCCATCCAAACAAGCTATTGTCAAGAATGAACAAATGAGTCATAGAGAAGTAGCAAAAATTATGTCCATTGATATTGAGGATGAATACCCTGATTATGTCCACTATGAGGTAGCTTCAGCTAAACGATAAAAGGGTCGTCTGTCGTAATTTGACGGTGATTGGGTTAGCGTTAAGCTTTGCTACACAAATTTCCCCTTATCTTGACTATGGTGTTCGGAAGACATTTTGAAAATACTGGCCTCCATTTTATATGAACGTGTTGCCTCGTGGTCAGCATGCCCTTTTGTCCTTTCTCTGTACCACTGACCACCTAACTTGCCCAGCAACAGGCTATTTTTAGTACTGGTCAAGCTTGCACATGCGTAGTCAAACCCTCTGTACTAGTGGACAGTCATCGCTTAGGAATGTCCCTCTAAACTGACCAGTGGTGTTGTAACTCCTCCCATGAGTTGGCTGTGTTCCAAAAATGACCATATATGTACCTAAACTGAGCAAATGTGTTCCGCCTACTCTTTTTATTACTGTAAAACTGTATAAAAGATGTCTCGCACCGATGTTCGGTGTGATACTTCTTGCATTGCCGAAAGGTGCTGTAGGAATGTACCACCACCCCATGGGGTCTTAATAAACTTGTCTTTTGCATTTTCCAGTTTCCGTGCCAACATCTGTTTTATGGTGTAGCGGGTTTTGCGGAATATGTAGGCCTGGAGAACCCAATACCACATCACTTTCCCTACTGCTGCAGCTTTCTGGAGTTGGAATAGTGAATTATACCCTTACTCTATCCATCACTTACCTTACTGTTGCACCTTCCTGGAGTGGGCTCTATCCATCACTTACCTTACTGTTGCACCTTCCTGGAGTGGGAATAATAAATTGTACCCATACTCTATCCATCACTTTCCCTACTTCTGCACCTTCCTGGAGTTGGAATAGTAATTTTTACCCTTACTCTATCCATCACTTACCTTACTGCTGCACCTTCCAGGAGTGGGAATAGTTAATTATACCCTTACATTATCCTTCTCTTAGCCTACTGCTGCACCTTCCTGAAGTGGAAATAGTAAATTAGACCTTTACACTATCCATCACTTTCACTACTGCTGCACCTTTCTGGAGTTGGAATAGTAAATTATACCCTTACTCTATCCATCACTAACCCTACTGTTGCACCTTCCTGGAGTGGGAATAGTAAATTTTACCCTTACTCTATCCATCACTTTCCCTACTTCTGCACCTTCCTGGAGTTGGAATAGTAAATGTTACCCTTACTCTATCCATCACTTTCCCTACTGCTGCACCTTCCTGGAGTGGTAATAATAAATTATGCCCTTTGAGTATCCATCACTTTTTCTGCTGCTGCACGTTTTTGGAGTTGGATTAATAATTTACTATGCTGTTTCTCGAGGGGGGTCATGTACATTATTTAAGCAGTATTAAGAATAGTTTTTTTATCAATTGTTTACTTGTGTTATTTGATTTACCTTTTGAGTCTGCTGTTTTTTCCTTGGAGTTCTTTCAGGTGTGTTGGGTATTGAGTTTCAGAATTATTTTCGGGAAACTTTTTTGAGAGTCTGAAAAAAGAAAACAGTATGTTTATGTTCGTTATTGTAAATAGTGTTTATTTTTTAAATGATCATGTTTGCATTTATTTGTATACGTTTATTAAAAAAAGTACTGGTTTTTAAAAAAATTAAATGATACACAAACTTTGTCCTACGTTTTTCCTATGATGTACTTTTTTTCCGTTTCAATAGTAATTATTACTCCTAAACTATTTATGTAGCATCTTCAAATTTTTTTACCTGTACACTTTAGATGATTTTGATCGAGGAGATTTCTTTGGAAGAGATTAACTTGTTCAAATTCTGTCAGAATTGATACAAAAATTTTAATTGAAAGTATGCACTACTTATATAACGAAATAGGAAAAGTTAACATTTCTGAACACTATCTATAAGTTTTCTATTTCGTTTTTAGTTTTGATTTACAATTAATAACTATTTGGCTTTCGCTATCTTTGACAGAAAAATTATTACATTTTTCAGTGGTGACATAATTATATTTTATGGCTAGTCGACATTTTATTATATTATGTAAACCATTTTGCTGCTCTTCTTATGTTTATTACTAAACCGTATTTGTACACAACTTTTTCGACTGTTTTTATTTTTGGATATATCATTAAAACATTTATTTCACAGTAACTTATTGGGTAATGTTACCTTTTGTTAACTTGGTAAACTACTTTTTGGTTTCCGGATGTTTTAGAGGAAATTTTCAGAAAGTTGAGTAATTTATGAAGTCTTTTTCGTAAAAAAACAATACCGTAATTGTAATTTCAATTTATGTTAAAAGTGTACTAATTATGCGACAGCATGTTTGATGTAACATGAACGATTTTCGATTGAAATAGATATTTTTTTAAATATGGGGTGTTTTGTTCTTGAAATTGTTTGACATTCTTTTTAAAAAAAAGAGTATTATTCTTAAGTGCTCTTAAAAGTTTATACAATATATTAACATTTTTAAATAATTAAAAATTATGTTGCAATTTCATTTATTTCAAACATTCTGTCTGTTAGAAAATAAGTACTTACTTTGCTGTGATTATGCACGTTGTTTATGAAAACGTGTTTTGATAAACAGCAAACAGCAAATTTTCAATAATCTGTAAATGAAATATATTTAGGTTTTAATTATTAAGTAGAAACTAATATTATAGCTTTGCTCTATGTTTAAACTTACTTGTTTATTGTGAGAAATATTTCGTGGAGTAACGTAATGTTGTTCAAGGTTCAGTAGATCAGAGGGTCAGGTTCAGGCATCTGCTCACTCTCCGAGTTGATAATCAACTGATTTCAAAATGGTTTCTGCTTCGTTTTAATATGTTTGTGTTACTGTGTTCATATTTTTTGAGAAAACGTGCTATGAAAAGAGCGTTTAATTTAGATTTATTTAAAGTGGAAACATGTAATTTAAAATTTGAAAGTAAAAAGTGTGTCTTTTCGGTTTTAACAGCGTTTTTGCATCCATTTTGATTTGAATGTTGTGGTGTTTCATTTGTTGAAATAGTTGTAGGACTATTATTTATCATCCCTTTCCAAAATGGCAGCTATTTATTTCGTATGTGTTTGTTAATAGGAAAAGAAAATTTAAAATGTATATTTTTTACAAGTGTTATGATAGTAATTCGTGTATTTTTAAAGGTTAGAATTAATTTTAAATGTAAAGAGTAATTTTATAAATACTCGATTATTTAATTCATTACTCGAGTATTAATTTACTAATGAAGTGTGGTTTAATCGAAATTAATACGTTTAATTTCCCGATACGTTTGAATTTATTTTCGGAAGCAATATTTTTCTTATTTTTCTTTGCTTGGATTTTGGTTGAGATAAGTCAAAATGTAATATTAATTGGATTTAAAAATGTTCGTTATTTAATACGCGAGTATTAAATTCAATACTCGAGTAATAATTTTAATACTCGAGTATTAATTTATAAAAAATACTCGTTATTCGTTAACTTAACGGTACATTTTTTTACTACATTTTAATACACTTCCCCACCCAAAACCCCTATTTTTCCTGCATCCTGTGCCAGATTTTATTTTACTATTTTTAAAAATATTTTATTTTTTAATATATATGCGTTGTAATGACGAGTATTAATTTTGTAAAAATACTCCTTAATCGTCAATTTATCAGTACATTTTTTTAACTACATTTTAATACACTTCCCCACCCAAAACCCGTAATTTTCCTGCATCCCGTGCCAGATTTTATTTTACTATTTTTAAAAAATATTTTATTTTGTAATATATATGCGTTGTAATGGTATGCGTTATAATGGGTTTCGTTGTAATGGTACTTTTCAATTACTTATATATTTTCGCGTTGTAATAGCATGCATTGTAAAAACATGCGTTGTAAAGGTACTTGCGTTGTAAAAGTTGCGTTGTAAAAGTATGCGCTGTAATAGCATGCGTTGTAACGTCATACATCCGAATGTAAACGTAATTGCACTTCCAAAGAGTTATAACACGGTATTCAAAAGCATCGGTGATTATCACCAGTAAGTTTCTTTTTTTTTCTTAGGGTCACAGTATAAAATATTGCATACTAAACCCTAATTACATGCTGCCTATGTTTAAATAAAACTATTATGACTGTGCTGCAAATTAGTAGGGAGATCAAAAAGGAGGGAGGAAGAGGTAGTGCCGTGTGGCACAGAGGTGGGCACGTCCTCCTCATGCACATGTAACAATAATCAAAAGGGTCCACCTCAAAGGGGGTTTATTTGTATGTATCCTGATGTTTCTGGAATACACATATTTGTTTAAGACCCCGATGATGAAGCATGACACCAAGGGCCCTTTTGGTGTGTGAGGGGTATTTTAAACAAATGTGTGTATCCCAGAAACATCAGGATACATACAAATAAACCCCCTTTGAGGTGGACCCTTTTGATTATTGTTACATGTGCTGCAAATTAAACATGATGAAGTCCTGTTTTCTTCTTGGGCAAAATTTATTAAACAACCATTGGTAAAATCAAGGTCAAAATAAATGAAATCTGCAGAATTGTACGCTTATGAATTTCGAACCTTTGTTATTGAAGCTTTCAGTTTCATTGTAATATTGGAATAGATATAATTTTACTTATTGCATGAATAGTAAAACATTTAATAGTTTCCAAAGGACACAATCTGGTATGCTGTGAAATATCAGCAGTCTGCTTAACAAAGGCAACTCCTAAAGGAATTTACAACAGCATTGGCAGGAAAGAGGAACTGATACAACTGGAATGTGCTCTGTTCTCACATCAAAATAGTCCTGCTATCACATTAGACTCTAAACATAGATGCCACAATAAAGCAAAAACAAATACACTGACACTGAAGGAAACTAACGTGTGCTTATGTGCGTTTTATGAAAGAGCAAATGCAGTTACTCAAAGAGAAACTAGCCAATGGTTTAAGTAGGCTGACCCATTGCCCTGCTCTGTATGGTGTAATGGGCAAAATCAAAATGTGATTGACATAACAACAAGCCAAAAGGTTTTTGCTGGCGTCAGACCTGATAATTGGCCACCTTGTTCATTTTACAGTAGAAAACGACTGGTGAACAAATACATAGGTTTCACAGACAATTGTTAAAGTACTCTTTTGTCATATTCTTTGATCACATGTTTAAGAGGCCAAAACCCTTTTGAATGCCCAATTTTATTGGGAGATCCCCCATTAAAAAAACGTTGTAAAGACAAGTGACAAAATGAAGGCAAACCGATTAAAAAGTCCTCCGTTTTACACCAAAAACAAATAAATCTGAGTGCAGAATTTGACATATCCTGGTTTCTTCACAAAAGATGTAAAAGCATCTTTCTTAATTTTCACATTCCGCCTACTTTCATTTTGTCATACTGTCCATTCCAAGTAGATTTTCAGCCATGTATAATAAGTAGTAATATTCTTAGATTGGTTGGGAAAGGGATACAAAGATGCCCACAGAGCTCATACTTTCAGTCTGTAGACATCATTCTTTCTCTTTGAGTACACATCCGGCAATCTCATTCACCACGGCTGCTCATCAAGTTACAGAGATTAAATTGTAAAGTGATACTTGTATAGCGCACTACTCACCCGCAAGGGTCTCAAGGCGCTTGTACAAATACCGCTGTGGAACCCATCCTGGCTTTCCCTGTGAGGCGTCCACTCCTGGGCACCCCTAAGGTGGAGGCCAGGCATCCTTAGCGTTGTGGGGGCCGTTGTGGAGATTAAGCAAGCTATTGCCCAGAGTTGCAGAGTGGGACTCCATGATTGGAATAGGCACTGAGGTGAGAATTATCAGGTCCGTGGAATTTTGAGCCCAAGATCCACCGAGGCGGGGAAATGAACCCTGGTCCCGGGCTAGATCTCTGCATCAGGGTCTGCCGCTCTAATCATTGAGCCACACTTCTCCATTGTATAGGCATGCACAGCATACATACACAGCAGGGGTTATAATATATACGGTCCAAATGCGGCAAAATGGCCATGTCTGCTTTTTTGCTACCCCTGGGGTACTGTATTTATTTATTTGTCAGTCTTCCATAGCGCATACTTGACCCAAAGGCATCAGAGCGCTTTACAGAATAAACACAACAATAACTTGAGGTGCATAGAGATATGTATAGTAATGGAAAAAATAAGCACAACAATATTGCCATGTGGTACATAAAGGGTACGTGAAAATATATATAATAAAGGTAAAAATGAAAACGGTGTACAAGAAGATATGGAACAAAATAGCAGCACGCACCGGTGTAACTTAAAGTGCCAATAAAAAAACACACCAACAATTGTATAAAAGAAGAGTCAGAAAGACAGTAGAACACATGAGTGCAGAAAGTCCTGAGGTAGAGATGAAAGGGAGTTGCCATGGAAGGGAGAGTAGATGCATAGATTCACCCGAGGTAGTGAAGGCACATGGCATCTTAGCACTAGTGTTCAAAGCAACATAGCACATTCCAAAGTAGAAATGATATAAATAACACGAGGTACAGAGGCAGAAATTAAAAAAATGTAGTACACCAGGAATAGTGGGATGCGTAAGCAGAATAGCAGTAGTACCCGTGTTACATAATAGTGTAAAGAGCCATACAAATCGACATTAAGACAAAGAAGAGTGCGATCTACATTGTACATAAAAGTACTGAGGTAGGTATGAGGGAGGATGCAGGGTGTGGGACTAGAGGCACAGTTATCCCTGAGGTATTGATACATAGATTAACAAGGGGAGTGAAGTGAGACATAGGTCCAAGAATAGGCCAAATTACAGAGTAATGGAAGGATGTGCGCAAAATGGAGGGCGAGGTCAAACAGAGAGTGGGGTGTGGCCAAATCTTCTGTGAGAGAGAAATTTGTTGGACAGGAATTTTTTTACATCATTTTTGAAGAAGGATGTGAATGATTTACATCTGATTTCAGTGGGGCGAGAGTTCCAGATATTAGGGGCCATTCCAGAGAATGAAAGGAAGAAGGTTTTCTTTTTCTTGAATTTCTGTAGCTTGAGCAGTAAGCAGCTTGTACATCATGAGGTTCTGTTCCCACCCAAAGTGGTCAGTTCCTGGGCCAGGTAGGAAGGGATGTTGTGGTGCAATGCTTTATAAGTCATGCAAGCAATTTTGGGATGCATCCTGGCCTCAAGTGGCAGCCAATTCACCACACGAAGGTCAGGGGTCATATGAACACTTTTATTAGATGGATGGGCCTGGCTGCTGAATTAAGAGTGGCATTAAAAGGAGCAAGTGAGGTTTACAGGAGGCCCACAAGGATAGTGCTACCATAGACCAGTATCAGAAGCACAAGTGCCTAAGTCACAGTAATGGGGTCAGCCACAGGGAGGACACATTTTAGTTTCCTATGGATATGCAACTGATGGTAGGTTCCTTTGGTGATGGAGCTCATGTGTCTATGCACAGAGAGGTCTTTGTTTAGGGTAATACCTAGGGATTCAAGGATGTGTGGGGTGCAGTTTAAAGCAGAGAGCAGGGGCAACCTTTCTTTGATGTTAGCGGTGGAAGTGGGTGGAGCGATCAGTAAGAATTCAGTTTTAAAGGCATTGAATTTTAGGTGATTGCGAGTCAACCATTGTTGTGTTAATGTTAGGGTGTTATTGAGGGTGTGGAGTTTCTCAATGGAAGTATATATATAGAAGTATATATATAGAGTTGGATATCATCAGCATTCATATGGTAGGAGATGCTGGAGAACTTGAGGATATCAGTTAGGGGCTCCATGTAGATGTTGAACAGTGTCGGGGAGAGGATAGATCCCTGGAGGACACCCAAGGATGGTGGGGCCTGCTTGGATAAGGTGTGATTCATTAAGAAGTGCTGTGATCTGTTGTGTAGAAAAGAGGTGAACCAGTTTAGCTCACTGCCAGAAAGGCCCATCTTCTGTTCTAGAATGTCAAGCAGGGTAGCATGGTTGATGGTGTCAAAGGCTGCTGAAAGATTCAATAGGATCAGAAGGCAAGATTAATTCTGGTCAAGCGAGGGTAGGGCATCATCGGCAACATAGAGCATGGCTGTTTCAGTGCTGTGACCCGATCGGAAGCCAGATTGCCACTGGTCAAAGAGTTAGAATGGTTCAGTGTGATTGCGGGGCTGTAAGTGCACACATTTTTCTCGGAGTTTGGCCAGAGCAGGGATGTTGGAGATGGGGCAGTAGTTGTTGGGGTCGGACTGATCGGAGTTTATTTTTTTGGGATGGGGTAACCTGAGGCAGTTGGGTTGGTGTCCCTGGGAGAGAGAGGCATTGATTGGCTTAGTCCGCAGTGGAGTTAGGAGGTGAATGGACTCATTTATGACTTAGAGGAGAGGGGATAAATGAAGTGTTTAGAATATTTGAAGGAGCTCAGAAGATTCAGAGTGCCAATCTCATCAAGGGTTATGAAGAAAGACCAGAGGTATATTTTTTGGGCGAGAAAAGGTGGTTATATGGGCAAGCTTTCTGGTCCATTGAGGTGGGGAGCAGGAGGCGTTCGGGCGATAGAAGACTGAGTGCGGTCTTGAAGTCATTGGTGAACGCCATTTTCTCCACGAATAAGGAGGCAAAAGTGTAACCCTTTGGGGTGCTTGTTATTTGAGGAAGCAGGATCACATTTGCAGGTGTATTGTTTTCTGATGATTTCAAACAGTTTCTTAGGTCTATTAGCAGCAGTGCCAAGTTGATTTTGAAAGATCCCTGCTATAGAGTTCCTAATCTGCCGATTGTAGGCATGGCGTAGTATGAGGTTAACCAAGGAGGGAGTGTGTCTTCATGCTTTTTCATCAGTCTAAGGAGATGCTGTCCTTCTTTAAGATCACTGTTGAACCAAAAGTTGGATCAATTGGAAGGGATTCTTTTTAGCTGTTTAGAGGCTATGGTATGCATGATCATTAACATAGAATTAAAGTAGTGATCAATGAGATCTTGGGCTGTCAATTGCAGAATTAGGCTGCCAAAACGTATTTTGACCCTTCTGTGATACAGATAGAGGTGGTGCTATGTTTAACAGTTGCTAACTCATTAGCATGGAGTGCCACATGAGGCCCCATGCTAATGAGGGAAACATTTTGCCTCTGCACTCGTGCCATATTATTGACATGGATGCAGCGGCAAAGAAACCGTCATGAGGCCCACTGACTATTCAAGAGAATGAAATGGCACAATGTCAGTGCACCCTACAGGGCACCCTCAGAACACCCAGAGACTCCCCTTCATGCGAGGGAAGTCACTCACTGCACCTGCCTCTGGGGGCATTTCTATCCCCTCTTTGATTGGCAGGCTGGGTGCTGCCTGCACTGCGACAGAGGGAGAAGCTGGTTCAAACAGGTGCTCCATCTTCACTAATGCATGGCACTCCATCATCACTAATGCAGTGCAACCATATTCACTAATGCTCAGTCCTCTGGGCATCTATGAGTTTGTGGTTGCTGTCTAATCCTGGTGCAACTCATTACAGATTTTCTATGGTTCAAACTGAGATTTTGTACCTTAAGTGTAATATAACCCCAATACAGCCTGCACTAATCTTAAATTATGTTACCCCCACACAGCAGCACACATGCCCGACCAGTTTAGGCAGGAGACTACTGTTTTTCATTCAACATTTCTGTCTATCACTTTTAGACTATATAACCTTATTTTTTCATAAGGATTTTTCCATCTGCGAATTGCAGCACTTCTTGGAGATCTCTGGACACTTTTCTTATTCTTCAAAAATGGCCTTGCATAAGGTCAAAGGTGGCCTATGGGCAGGTTTGGTAGATGAGCATTCCCATTATCAGCTGCATGGCTCAGGCCTAGAACAGCCTTACTTTAGACATTCACATTGAACCCATACGCGAGGCAAAATGGCGGCCCCAAATGTGTCCCAGCTCACCTACAGGGCAGGGCGCCCAGGGACGCCAGGGGTGTTCTTTGTTGCCTGTCTTAACAACTAATGGGTGTCCCATCCCTGAAAAGCTCCGCCGCTCCTGACACACTCCATATGGAACAGGGTCCAAGGATGCCGGACCCCATCATGGCCGAAAATGATGACTTCTTCCCTCCCCTGCTGAACTTTGACTTACTCTTCCCGTCCAGGACTGCACCTACCCTTATGCGAACATCTGCAATTCTTCTTTCCTCCCCGCTCTACTCCTCTCCACTGACCTGCTACTGACCTCTGCCCTCACCTTGTCCTGGCCCTAGTCCCCACCCTGCTTACCCGTGAATTTTCCCTTGTCATTTGAGATCTAGCTATTTTGGCTGATGCCCGATGGAGCTACCTGGTTTACCTATAGGGGAGATGGGCCGTGGACTCCCTCCTTGGTCGACGCCTACCCAGTGGGCCTTTAGACAGACTTCTTTCAGTCTCTCCTTGTTGTATATCCCCTTTCCTCCCTTTTCTCACCTTCCCCTCTATGCTCCATTATTTTGCCCTCCAAGTTATTTTAATGTTTCCCTTGATACCTAGCTATTTGGCCAAAGCCCAGTGGAGCTACCTCATAGCTATAGATGAGATGGGTTTTGGGACCCCCCCTTGACCGTCACCTACCCAGCTGGACTTTCTGCTGTATCTCTCCCCCTCCCCTTTACCCTTACCCCCTTCCCCTCTACACTCCACTTATCTCATTCTCTATGCTCTTGTAATTGTTTTTCTAGCAACTGTTGTAAATTGAAAATGATGTAATCTTGTAATTTTGTTGAACCTCATGTAAAGCTCTCTGATACCTCCCGGTCCAGCCAGCACTATATAAAACTCTTTAAATAAAATAAATACATTAAAAAACAAATTCTAGTTGTAAGTTTTATGTTTCCCCTGAACATTTCCTCACCGGAGCATCACATTTAGGAATGTTAGGAGACGCTGCGTATCGTAGGCAGGAAGACCAAAATATGGGGCATTACAATAATCCAGACAAGCCTGGATTACAGTTTTTATGATCGGTAAATTAAGAGCTTAACCCTTTGCGTGCTGATGACGAGCTCAGCTCGTCATGCAGCACGGTGGCGCTGTGGTGATGATGAGCTCAGCTTGTCATGGCCTCCGCGGAATGCCCACGCGAGGATAATTACCCCGCTGTGCTGGGCGTTCCATTGAGTGGGCAGGGCCATGACGAGCTCAGCTCGTCATCAGCACAGCGCCACCATGCTGCATGACGAGCCGAGCTCAACATCAGCACCGCGGCGCCGTGCGTGGCCCCCCTCCCCCCGCGTCGCTCGGGAATTAGCCCCGCTACAATGGGGTTAAGCTGTTGGAAACAAGAAGAAGTAAGTCTGCAGATCTGAGTTTAAAAAGAGAGAGAGAATTCAAATCACCCCAACATTTCTCACTGTCTTGACTGGAACAGGTAGTGGACCCAGGAATGCTGGCCAGCAAACTCAAGACTAGGAAGAGGTAGAATTTGGAAGGATGAATACCTCAGTTTTATGAGTGTTTAGCTCCAAGCAGCTGAAAGGTATCCAGGGCCTTATTTATGAGAAGTGACACATTGCCGCGTTAAAACATAGATGCTTCACATATCAGTGCACCCTCCTTGTTACATGATGGATGCTTCATGTCGCAAGGAATGACAGATACATCAGTACTACTGACGTATCTGCGGTGCAAAACAGACGCATTGCTGGGGTGTGTCTGAAAACGGATGCAAATCCAGCAATGTCCTTTCACATGGGAAAAACCCCATTTGAAAGGGTGTGCGTCAGTCTTACGCCTGCTGTGAGGCAGGCGTTAGATATTGATGCAGTAGCAATCTAGAAGTGGTGCAGTGAAAATCTGATAGATTTTACTGTGTCACTTCAATGAGGCTGGGATGCGGGGGAACGCCCACCCTGCATACGTTATACCTGTCACAGGTATATTATAGCACAGGGTTTACAAAATGAAGAGTCACTTTGTAAATAAATTCAGAAAAGGGGGTGGGGATGAACAGAGTGTCTGAATTAAGCAACCACTCTTACCCAGTCCAAAGATCAGGGCTTGATCCATCACCGTTTTTTAGCTCACTGCACCATCCCAGCTCAGAACCTGGCTACATGCAAATCAGTCTGTCCCTGGCCCAGTGCATGATGGGAACAGGGCAAACCAAACTACAAAGGCAATTCTTATACTGGGAAGGAAACAAGCTTCTGGGGACCGGTTTCTGGCATTTCAGCCGTCGTCGGTCTGGCTTGCTTGAATCCTGATGGTGCAATGAGCAAGGGACTTACAGCTGAGTATACCCTTCCACGCTTATGGTGGACAAAATGATTCAGAAAAGGGGGTGGTGATGAACAGAGTGTCTGAATTAAGCAGACCACTCTTACCCAGTCCAAAGATCAGGGCTTGATCCATCACCGTTTTTTAGCTCACTGCACCATCCCAGCTCAGAGCCTGGCTACATGCAAATTAGTCTGTTCCTGTCCCAGTGCATGATGGGAACAGGGCAAACCAAACTACCAAGCCAATTCTTATACTGAGAAGGAAACAAGCTTCCGGGGACCAGTTTCTGGCATTTCAGCCGTCGTCGGCCCGGCTTGCTTGAATCCTGATGGTGCAATGAGCAAGGGACTCACATCTGAGTATACCCTTCCACGCTTATGGTGGACAAAATGATTCAGAAAAGGGGGTGGTGATGAACAGAGTGTCTGAATTAAGCAGACCACTCTTACCCAGTCCAAAGATCAGGGCTTGATCCATCACGTTTTTTAGCTCACTGCACCATCCCAGCTCAGAACCTGGCTACATGCAAATTAGTCTGTTCCTATCCCATTGCATGATGGGAACAGGGCAAACCAAACTACCAAGCCAATTCTTATACTGGGAAGGAAACAAGCTTCCGGGGACCGGTTTCTGGCATTTCAGCTGTCGTCGGCCCGGCTTGCTTGAATCCTGATGGTGCAATGAGCAAGGGACTCACATCTGAGTATACCCTTCCACGCTTATGGTGGACAAAATGATTCAGAAAAGGGGGTGGTGATGAACAGAGTGTCTGAATTAAGCAGACCACTCTTACCCAGTCCAAAGATCAGGGCTTGATCCATCACCGTTTTTGAGCTCACTGCACCATCCCAGCTCAGAACCTGGCTACATGCAAATTAGTCTGTTCCTGTCCCAGTGCATGATGGGAACAGGGCAAACCAAACTACCAAGCCAATTCTTATACTGGGAAGGAAACAAGCTTCCGGGGACCGGTTTCTGCCATTTATGCCGTCGTCGGCCCGGCTTGCTTGAATCCTGATGGTGCAATGAGCAAGGGACTCACATCTGAGTATACCCTTCCACGCTTATGGTGGACAAAATGATTCAGAAAAGGGGGTGGTGATGAACAGAGTGTCTGAATTAAGCAGACCACTCTTACCCAGTCCAAAGATCAGGGCTTGATCCATCACCGTTTTTTAGCTCACTGCACCATCCCAGCTCAGAACCTGGCTACATGCAAATTAGTCGGTTCCTGTCCCAGTGCATGATGGGAACAGGGCAAACCAAACTACCAAGCCAATTCTTATACTGGGAAGGAAACAAGCTTCCGGGGACCGGTTTCTGGCATTTCAGCCGTCGTCGGCCCAGCTTGCTTGAATCCTGATGGTGCAATGTGCAAGGGACTCACATCTGAGTATACCCTTCCACGCTTATGGTGGACATGAGTCCCTTGCTCACTGCACCTTGAGGGATCAAGCAAGCCGGGCAGATGACGGCTGAAATGCCAGAAACCGGTTCCCGGTAGCTTGTCTCCTTTCTGGTAGTATTTCAAAGAGATCTCCATGTTATCCCAGTCGATTATTCTAAGGCTACCAATGAGGGCTGTTTTATCATGCTTAAGGTAAGGATCAAAGGAGTTTTGCAATTATTCCAGAAAGTCCTGAAAAACTTAAATGCAGCTGTGAAACTAATCACAGGAGAGAGATGTTCAGAACACATCACTCCTGTCCTTATCTCACTCAACTGGCTCCAGAAGACGGACAGAAGCATCTACAAAATGTCCTTCATTATCTCTGAAGTCATCAGCAGTAACAGACCAAATGGCAAATAAGTGCACTCTATCTGCAGGCAACACATTGCTGCATAGCTCCAAATCCATGCTCCTTGAACCCCTAGGATTCAAGAAAAAAAGGACCATCTGTTGACCCTTCTCTGGAAGTTCCACCAACATCTGTAATTTGATTTCTCCAAAGATACTCATAAATCCTTCCTTCAAATGATTCAAGAAGAACCTACAAGTAATGCCTATCCAAAATCACCTTTCAAGTTTATCTTTCTCTTTGCAGCAGATCTGCGTTATGCAACTTTGTTCTGTTGTATCCCCGTTATTCCCATATGTTGTAATTTTCCCAGTGTTTTGTATGCACTCAGAAACAATCCCGTTATTCTAAATCTAAGTGTTTTTCCTGTTCTTTGCATTCTGTTGTGGATTTCCTATTGTCAGTGTAAAGCACTCTGGCACACCAATTCTAGTTTGTGCTTTAAAAAACAACAGAAATTGGTAAATCAAACAAATAACTTGACGAGGAACCTGGACCTTGCAACACCAATAGGCAACAAGATAAAAAGAGAATTTTATTTGTGGGTTTTTTCAAACTAGTTGGGGATCCCTTCAAGTAGTAACAACTGCAGGAACGGTACACAAATGAGGTAATGTCAAACAAATCTAACAATTACTTTTCAGATCCTGGGGCTTAATGATGTTTGGTCATATGCACATCTGAACATCTGCCCATGTTTGTAAATTATATTTGACCAATGACCTTGAATTGTCCAACAGCTCCCTATTGAAGAACACAGGCATGATTCAGTTAAACCAACTATACACTGAAATTGTAGGATGTAACAGTGTAATACATCAAAGGGATAATGAAGATTTAATGTTTACCTGATTAAAGATTTAGCGCCATATGTACTAAAGTTTGATTTTGAGAATACCAAATAGGGAATTGGTAGAAATCACAATCAGAGAATTAGAAACTGAAATGTAATTAACAGTGGATTCCTCTAATAGTGATTTCTACAGATTTCACATCGCAAATAGGAAATCACTATCTTGGAATTAGTTAAATTGTGATTTACAAATGAAAAATTGCAATTTAGGAAAAGTCAAATTTTGCATGTGGAATGATGACGTCAGACCAAGAAGTCTAGAAAAACAAGGTTTTGCCACCACCCAGAAGCATAGGAAGGTGCAGGAAGTCAAACAACATAACAGCCAGTTCTCTCATGTTTGGTGGCCTGGAGAAATCAGTCATCTCAGAACAGTGCCTGCAAACCAAACAAATTAAGACTGCAAATAGACATCTGCAAAGCATGTCAAAGGCAATGAAGAAATTACAGAAAGGGCAAGACTATTGGAATGCTGCCATGGAGAAGGAGCAATGTCTGCAAAGATCCAGGCAAAGGCAGTACATGGCATGCTTTGATGCCTTCACTCGTTTAATCAATAGATTGGTAATAGCCACAACCACTCTTGCAAGAAGAAAGGTCAACATTCGAAATGACATGAGGCTCTGCAGTCCGGATGTTTCACTTTGGCTCTTACAAGTGACCATAGCCCTTGAAAACATTCAAAAACAAAACGTTTCCGTCTCCAACACACTTCTGCCATCTGAGAGTGATGGCAATTCTAGCATCAGTGCCACATCTATGCCAGAGGGATGCTCTACCAGGCTTGAACGCCAAAACAGCTCTGGATCTCACATGAACCCTCTTCCACATTCCAGTTTTAATGAGAAGCCAGTTTATTACATACGTTTTTGCTTTGTTGAAGCAATGTTACATCCTAAATGGTTAGGATTAAGGAGAGATACATTATTGTCAAAACCTGAATAAAAGTTGGTACTTCTGTCAACCACCATGCATTCACATCATATGCGATGTCTATTTATTAGATGTTCTAATCATTCTTACCTCATAAATAGTTGTTGGTTATCCCTGTACATCGTGTATGGCCCTCTGCTGCACGTGTGCCATTCTGTTGCACCTGTATTGGTGGCAATTGCTCATCAGAGTCGGTTTTGGGCCCTTATGATGATGTTATGCAGCCCCTGCCTCATGGCAATTTTGTGTAGTATGGCACATGTAGCAATGATCTTACTGAACGTCTCAGGCCTGTAAAGTAGTGCTTCACCAGTTTTGTGGAGACAGCAGAACCTGGACTTCAGTATGCTAAAGGTACGTTGGATGATGGACCGTGTTGTTTTATGTGCCCTGTTGTAGAGCCTTTCACTTCTGGTTCTTAGAGTCAAGAATGGTGTCAGTAACCAAGGACGCAGAGCATATGCATTGCCTCATTGAAGGGCACAAGAGGATAAACCCTTAGGTCCAGAAACACAAACAGTTCTGGCCACTGTATGAATTGAGTCATCCGTTCTCTTACAAGTAAAAAGCCATTGCCAAATTCCCCCTGAGACAGTTGGTTATGTATTCCAATGTGGCGAAACATGAAGGATCATGGGAGCTACTTGGGAATCTAGCCACAATGCCTGTTATGATGTATAAGACATCACATACTACTTGCCCATTGAGTGAGTGTGCGCTTTTCCTATCACTGTAAATGTAGTCATTTCTTGATGGGGACAATTGGCAATATGTGTGCCATCAACACAGCCAATGACATTAGGGAATTCTGGTACCCGGTAAAATGTTAATTTGGTCTGTTGGAATGTTGCAATGTTGGATGGGTGGTATTTGGAACATATATGTATTGGTTAAGTATGCTAACCATGATGTCCAGGAACTTGTAAAAGGACCCAGAAAAAGCACTTTTGGCATGCCACTGCTATTACCCCCTGGTAACCGATAGAAGTTAGAAGGTGTAGACAGTACAATACCTACACATTTGGTGGGATTGCATTGCTTCTGAGTGTTGGGGTCTGAAGCTAAGGTTGTAACTCAGCAATTAATTCCAGAATTACCTCCCTAGTGAGTCTGTACTTCTCATATATCTCCTCCTATGTCTCTTCAAAGACGGTGGCATTCACCATAAATATCTTCTCCTATCTCCTCCTACTTCTCTGACTACTAGCCAGAATCCTCATCCTTCTTGCCAGGACATAAAGAGATGACATTCTGAAAGTGCCTAATGCATTTTATAATTTGTACCTGCTTACCACCTGATACAGATTGATGGTAGTTATATTTCCTAAATGGTAATTTTGCGAATATTCACAAATATAGTACATGGTGTATGTAAATCACTCTTTGAAAATCCCTTTTTGAGATTTCCTAATTAGCAATATCCAAAATGCGATTTCTACTGGAAATAAATAGCATTTTGAACTACCGAAAATACCTTTCATACATTCCGAAATGGCATTCTGCATTTCCTAATGCACTTACAAAAGCACAGAGAGGCAACATACATTTTTTAGAATGCACAAATCCACAGTAGAATAATTAATCCGGACTCTTTGATGGTATTGACTATGATCTTTAATGAGTTCTTGGACCGCATATGACGTAAGTTGATGGAATAATACAGCCATCAGTGCAGCCAATGCGTTTCGCTCTAAATAGGGCTTCCCCAGGGCAGTAAATAAGCGCTCCAATCTTTTGATGGTTACTGAAGATCCAGGATCATTTTGTCATATACTCCTAGTTGGTACATAATTATTCTATGATTGCAATTATCCTCATAGAAAAACCTTCAATGTGTCTTCCACACGCCTCAAAAGTCCAAAATTACTCTAAAATGACATATTAAGTCTCCCAAATATGTATTCCAATTCAAGTTCTGATTTCTTGTGTTCACTATGATAGGTGATGCTCCTAAAGTTCAAAGCAGTGCGCAGTCAGCACTTCATTTCCAACCTCTGTATGGCGCCTTCCATCCTTACTATGAGTATAATTGCAATCATGGAATAATTATGTATCAACCAAAAGTTGGTAGTAGTGTCCAGATTGGTCACCAACAAGCATTGGTAATAGTAAACACAGGAGTAGTTAACTTCAATGTACTGGAGTCTGAAAACTTGCTGGAATTTAGGACTACAATTCCCACAATGCACTAGACCATTTACTTTTGGGTGATCCCTCGGTGGGCCCGATAACCAGTGATTCTTTGGTTTTTGGGGTGAGATTGGCTATGGGCTGCAGGGGACTAGTATCTCTAGTTCAAGTGAGTTGGTTTTGCCTCTCAGAGGGGTTCTTCTTTCTTGTGAAACCAGTCTATGGTCTGGGATAATTTTGCTTTGTGCAGGTACTGAAATTGCAGACTCAGGTCTTCTTTCTTTGTCCTTGGATGCAAGTCAATTCAGATCCGTGGGTCTGTGCCAGGCGGGGTCCTGAAATCCTGAAATCCTTAAATATAGCAGAACCTTCCTTGGCTGTCCTGACCAGGCAGCCCATCCTAGGGGAGTGTATAGCCTTCTGGCATGTCCACCTCCTGACTACCTAATTTTACCACCTGCCCAGTCAAATGTGCTTGGGGGTAGGGGTCAGCTATTTCCTCCTCTGGGAGGCAGCCTGGCTGCCTGTGGAGGTGGATAAGCTTTCAAGGTCACTGCCATGATGTGCCAATTTGCTAGCCATCTTGTCACGGAGGGAGGTGTCACCTCCTTCCCAGGCAGGCCTTTGTTTCTGACTCCTGAAAGTAGTTATCCCTCCCACCTGGGGGTCAGATTCCTATCCTGGTGGCAGCAAATGTAGGCCAGAGCACAGGAAAGGCTGCAGCAACCAGGTGGGCTGTCTCTAAGGTATCCACTTGGGTAAATTTCACATTAAACCTGTCATTGGAAAAAGTCTGGTTTAATGACACAAGTTGTTTGATAGCAAATACAACAGTTTTCAGTAGGACTATAATGGACCTGGCTCAATGGGCGCTCAAGTGTTAGCCCATGTTTTCCTTTGAACACTTATAGTAGCCCTTAATGGAAAGAGGCTTCTATACGGACATATAAGCTTGCACTTATATGTCCACATCTTTAATATAATACACCCTGCCTACTGGGATCAGGAGGCCTACCTTAGGGGTGACTGACATATACTGGAAGGTGGTGACTTCTGCCCACCTTATCCACCTGAAGGTATCGCTCTTTGATCACCTGGTTTTCAATCTTTTAATGTGCGGGAGCCTCATTACCTGTGACTCACCCACAGTATATTCATGGTAACTGAACTGCACATGTTTACTGCCAGTGTCCGCCTTTCAAGATAAGGCCACTGCAATGCAGCAAAGGTAAGAGAGACTTGGTCTGTGACACATGAACAGGCATGCACACATGGGTATCCTGGCGCAGAGGGAACTCTACAGAATGTGGGTATTGAGTTGGGGTAGGCCTCATAATTTTAGTGTACAACTCATAGTGAAATTCAGTTTTGTTTAAAATTGTTTCTGCAGTGCCACTCCATTATACTTCTATGAGGAGGGCTGCCTTAGAGTGTGGCTTCACTTACCTTTACCCTATAGAGACCAGAGACTTATCAAATTAACGTGTAGCCTGTATGGTAAAATCAATTCTGCAAGTTCCAGAGTGATATCTGTATAGTTTAAGGGTCCTCCAGGAAAGCCACATTTCTCTGGCTCAGCTCAGGATCAGACCGCAGGCATTTTGTCATCCTGCTGTGCTAAGTTAATTACATTTATCTCTAGTGGCAGGAGCAAAGACCTCTCAACACAAAAGGGAGCAATTAACAATGCTTCACTCAGTTCATTCAGGAAAGGGGAGGGGGGAATACTCTGCATAAATGTACCAGCTGTCAAACTGTGTCTGGAATGGGGGGTGCCCAAGCCCACCAAATAAAGGAAGGAGCCCAGACCTCTGCAGCTAACGAAGGAGTGGGCTTCCTTTGAAGATTTTCTGGGGAAGGCCCTTGTACTGATGACAGTAAAGGGGAGCGCTGAGTCCCCAAGAGCAGATGTGGCAAGTGAATCCTAGATGACACCATTTTGAAATGTCCTAGCAGGAAGGTTGTGAAAGGGGCAAGAGGTAATGTGCCCCCCGCCCAGGATAGGCCAGAGGTGCCTCACTGCTGAAACCCCCCACCCCCACTTAAAAGGTTTCACGGAAGGGAGAGAGCTTTTTCTAGGTTGGAACTTTATGCTGGAATAGTTGGGGGAAAGTTGAAACCAACTCCCTGCAAAGTTTGCCACCTTTGTGGCCATGATGCCTAAAGAAGTGCTCTAGGTGGCTAAGACCACGCAAAATTGCCCAATGGGGCCCAAGATATCAGTCTGAAAGAAAGATTTTGACCTTTGATACCCAGTGTCATCCCAGAGCATGTGGAGATCCATTGCCCACTTGGTCTAATCCCCCAGGGTAAGCCAGGAGCTGGGGGTTGCTAAAAGGAGGATGCCTGACTTTCATGCTGGGAGGGGGCAAGCATGAAACCCTCTCCCCAGCATTTCGGTAGGACTGGGAACCCCGTCTTCCAGACCTGTTTCATGTTTGGGGGCCCAGGCAAACATGGGGAAGAAAAGTAATGCTTCTCCCGCATGGAGAGAGTGAAGGGAGGGTCAAAGGGCCCCATCCTCAGGATAAAAAGAAGGCAGTGGGAATGCCTCCACTCTCTCCCAGATGTGGCTGGCACTCCCCACTCTCCATAACTAGGGGAAGTGGTAGTCTGCCATGAGTCACTGCGCCTTGTCCACAGAAGAGGGCAGGGCAGAAGAAACCTGCCATGTCCCAGTGCATCACAAAGAAGTGCTGCACAGGGGGAGCAATCAGGGTCTACCAGGTGTGGGCTCCCAGGGTTGCCCCAACATAAGAAGTGTAGGGGGTGCCCGGGTTGGAGTGGGCACTCCTTAAAAGATGAAATTGGCTGCCAGGGGCGAAGCCTCAAAACAAAAAAAGAAAAAGAAAGAAAGTCAACTGCTCTCCCCAAAGTAGCAGGAGACCTGGCCATTAATCATTCACTGGTCCAGGAGGAGTACCCCATAAAGCTCTGTGGGTCTTGTTCATTTTGCACCATTATTCCAAATATGGTGGCCTCAGGATGGCTGGTCCAGCATCAATGAAACCAAAAAATAGAGCAGGGTAGCTGCAGAGGCATTGAAGCTCCCCACATGGGCCCAAAGGAGTGTTTTTTAAAGTACCAACTCTGCGTTGGAAAGGTCACAGAAACTATGACTACCTCGGGATTTCATTCCAGTTACAAGCATTCCCAGGGATAAAGCAAGTGCTCCTCAGCTGGGAGTGCAGAACTCTCTGGGGGCGACATTACTATGGTTTAAAGGTGGTGAAAGAAATGTACATGCAGTAGTACACTCTCTGGGATGCCGTTTAAGGTTAGATGCGACTGTAACCAAAATGTGAAGTTCTCTAGGTACTATTTTTATAATTGTGTTTTCAATGTTGCAAGTACATAAAAGATACTAAGACCCATGAGAAATACTTATTTAATTTTTTTGTAGATACTTTATAGAAATAATGATGTGAACAGTAATTACTGATCAAAAGGTATACATTTTATTATCACTTTTAAATGCTTTATGCAAAGAATAATGTTGGCAGTGATTATTGATCAAACTATATGTGCTTTATTACCAGTAATAAGTGCATTTGCACATGGGTATTTTTGATTATTTCAATTTCTCCTAAAATAATGATTTTCTGACATGTGGTTTATTGAGTTGGACCCAGTTAGGTTTCCAGGGGTGATTACACAAAGTCCTGAAAAGGAATTTTAATCAGTCTTATGTATATTTGTATATGACTGTGTAGTATTATGTAGTATGTGTTTTTAATAAATGTTGTTTGCCTTTTTTAAAAGAAGAAACACAGAATGGACAATCATTTATTGAGTGTGAATACTGGGTGGCAGGGAATGGTGATTACTATCCCACACCTTTGAGAATGCCTTGGACTGCTCTGCTTCTGTTCCTTGACAGAGTCAAGAGCTGCAATGAGGTGTTTGGTTTTTAGTGGAGGACAAATGTGGACCCATTACTTGTGCAGTCCACACAACTAATGGCCCATTTTCTTACATATGTTAACATTATTATTGTGACTTAGCCACTCATGGTGAGGGCAAAGTTAAGTACCCATTTAACTCCCATGCCAAGGGTACCACTAGTACCACTTACCAGGGACTTATAAGGAGGTTTCAGGCCTTGCCAATTGGGTTGACCAATTCGCATATCTCCTATTTTAGGAGAGAGCACTAGCACTGGGGTGTGGTTAGTAGGCTTTGGTGCATTTTAAGAGTCAAAAACCTTCAGCAATGGAGTCCAAATGGGGCGAAAATTGGGACGGAAACCTGCAAAATCCTGTTTCCTTAAAGTTGTATTTTTACACATTGTTTGCGACAACCTGGTATTCTTGACATATCATTGGATAAACCTTGCTCAATCTGTATTTATATGTGACCAGTATTCGTGTTGATAGTCTACACATTTTTTTGGGGCTAAAGCATCAAAATTAACTAAAACAAAAATTGAACTGTTGAACCTGGCTCTCAAAAATCACTTGTATGCAAGTAAGGGTCCATTGTCACCTTTTGTTGACTAACAAAAAATGGGTATTTGACATTCCAGCTCAGGCCCATAGTCCATGTGCTATGCTTGGTCATTGTTCAAGTGATATGAATACACTGAGGAAACATCTTGTAAACTGGACAATGCATAATCTCCTTGGACCGACTGGTGATATTGAAAATTAATATCCTCCTGAGGTATGTGTACATTTTCAAAGATATCCTTCTGTCTAACAACTTACTGGGAAAGAGACTGGGGTTGTAAAAAAGGTTGTTTTGAATGGAAAGGGGGACAGATTGTTGGGATGTGCCTTCAAACCATTGGAATTTGCACTGCCAGATGTTGGAACTATTACAGAGCTGCAAATCTCAATGGGGTATTTATACGTTTTTTCCATTGTCAGAAACCAATGAGTTTAATACAGATTTGATGTTTGCAAGCAGACAGATTCGCATCATATACGGCTGGCCATCTAGGACAGACCTAAGAATGTATATGCAAGTGAGGTGGTCAGGTCACTGCTGTTGTATGAAACTGGGCTAATTCTGGCATTCAAATTTAATAATATTGGCAAGCTGTGTTATTTTTAGATTAAACATTGAGTCATGGCACGGAAGAATCGGTCAGCAGATATATCACAGAATAGACACAACTGGATAAACCTTTTTAGAGATATGTATCATCAGAAAACCATATTTGAAACATTTACAAAGTCTTACTCTTGCCTCAGGCAGTAGAGCTGGAGTCCCTTCATGGCATGATTTATTACTACTATATACGAATATCAACAAAGATTAATGCAATAACATTGGGTGAATCCGGAAAATGATTAATAAATGCTATATAAATGAATGACCGATTTGTTTACTGTCCTGAGTAGACACAACTGGATAAACCTTTTTAGAGATATGTATCATCAGAAAACCATATTTGAAACATTTACAAAGTCTTACTCTTGCCTCAGGCAGTAGAGCTGGAGTCCCTTCATGGCATGATTTATTACTACTATATACGAATATCAACAAAGATTAATGCAATAACATTGGGTGAATCCGGAAAATGATTAATAAATGCTATATAAATGAATGACCGATTTGTTTACTGTCCTGAGTAGGGAAGAGGTGTGGCGCTGTGGCCAGGGTGACTGATGCTGGAATCTGGGGCCCACGGTTTGATCCCTGACACCGGCGGCAGGTCAGCCCAGCACCATGTGACTCTGGGCAATAGCTTGATTAATCTTCCCGTTGGGCCCTCGCACTGTGATGCCTCCGGGTAACTGTTCGCGCTTTACAAATACTGGATTTACATTCAGATTTAACGTCATATACCATAACATGGGGGAAGAAAAGTTGGAGCTTAGAGGATAAATCCCTGTGTTATTCCTGTCAGAAAAGGTCACAATTGTGACCTCTCTCCAGAGGAACAGAAACCCTGATTGCTTCAGCTAAGATATTGGGAATACAAAAAATGTGCAGGATAGGTGTTACCTCCATTTTTACTCACTGATGTGCTTTGACTTTTTCCCTTATTAGGAGATGTTGTATTGTAGAGATTACTGTTTACAAATCTGCCGCCTTTAGGGAATGAGAAAGTCTGCTTTCCCCTTCAGTTGTGGAGGGATTCAGACCATGTACTTGGTGCTCTCTCCACCAGCCCTTTCATCTTTGGCACGTAGAGGGCTTTCCGCATCCCTAGAGAGGCATATAGGAGGTAGATCAACATCCTACTCCTCCAGGAATGAGGGAACATTGAGTGTGACTGCTGTTGTACAAGTAGTCAGCCCACAAGCTCAGGGGGAGCACTCTTCCTATTTTTATTCCAGGGGTCCAGAAGGTTTTCTTGTGAATAGTAATCCATTTGTTGGGATTATTGTTGGTGATGAAAACATCAATGGGATCAAATAGGTTTCCATAATACAACAATTGACCCCAGCAGCCTCATTGTTTAAGGTTTGGTAAAGAGATAGCTTTGACTGTCTTGCAAACCTCATGTAATAAAAAAGAATAAATAAAAAATACATAATACATAAATCAAGTGGCTTTGGGTCAGCCAGGTTGGTCTGCTAAACTGCCATTTTGTTGTCATGCATCACAGAATGTCGCATTGGTAAATGGGTGATCCCATTTCATCAATTGCTGATTTGCATTGTGAGTGATTGCTTTAGTACTGATCATGGGTGCACATCCACCTAAAAAGAGGTGCATGTCATCTCCAGGGCTGATGGGAAACATTTCACTTTGCTTTTGCCTGAAATGGGAAAAGGTTGCTCTGGATGAAGGAAAGTTATTGGAAATAAAATCTATTATGGCCAGTGCTCTCACCAGTTTGGATACTGTTGCAGCAAATCCCCAAGAGGTTTCTACTTTATTTACCAACACTACTAAAGCATTGGGTGACCTTTTCATCATACAGAACCCAGGTCACAGGGCCAACAGGTTGGGGTGCCCCAAAGGCAACCCTGGCTGGTATTCTGCCTCTTGCCGAAGCACCAAAAGAGATGTAATTAAGGCGGTTAAAACTAGGGACAGTAGTTTAATCAGCACTGCTTGGAAGACGTATGGGCGTGCTATCCGTAGAGCGAAGAAAGAGTGGGAGGATCAATAGTGGTGTGTTCTAAAAATGGCGAGCGCTGGGAGGGACTCTAGGAGTTTCTGGGATTTGGTCAGAGCCAAGGATAAACCTATGGACTCCCTTGTAACATATAATATCCCAGAGGTGTCATGGTTTAATCACTTTTCTAATCTGTATACCGTGGCCTCGGGTGTGGAGGACGACTGTACTGAGAATTACTTTTTAGACTTCCCTGGGCTAGATGAGATCTGTTTGTTTACAGGGAAGGAAGTAGAGGTTGCAATATCATGTCTTATCCCAAACAAAGCTGCAGGGCTGGACGGCCTTCCAGGAGACTTGATTCGCATCTCCAAACTAGAATGGGGAAAGCTCATAGCATCCCTACTCAACGCTAGCTTCTATGATGCCCCCCTTCCAAGCTCATGGATGGGCGCTGAGGTCGTCCCGATTTTCAAAAAAGGTAGCCGGGATGACCCCGCTAGTTATCGCCCTATAAGTTTACTGGACTCCACCCAGAAGGTTGCAGGCAAGGTGGTTTTGGGGAGAGTGCTACAGTGGGTAGAGGAGAATGGGATACTTTCTGATTACCAGGCAGGTTTCAGGGCTGGTACAGGGACCATCGAACAATCATTTTGCTTATTGTTGTTATATTGGAAGGTGGCTCTGTTGGGCAAAGGCAGTCTGTATCTCGCCTTCATAGACCTACGGACTGCCTTTGACCTAGTGCCCCGCAACCATCTATGGAAGGTCCTATCAGATTTGGGCATGCCACAGTAGCTATTATCCCTGATAATTAAGTTCTATGAAGATAATTTTGCCCAGGTTCGGTGGGGAAATCAGGGCCAAAAGACTGCCAGAATATCTGTACATAGAGGGGTCCGCCAGGGTTGTGTTTTAGCCCCCACACTGTTTTCCTTATACGTTAACGGTGTGGTGGAGCATCTTTTACAATACCCTGCAGATGCTCCATCCCTGGCGGGCAAAAGAATACCTACGCTCTTATTTGCAGATGACACCCTACTGATTTCGAAGACCCCGGTTGGGCTGCAGAGCCTTCTCGATAGGTTCCCATCTTTTTGCGACGCGAGGGGGTTAGAAATCAATACGGGGAAGACCAAATATCTGATCCTGAATCCCCGAAGAAGATAGGTAGTCCTCCTGTGTTGAACTCAGTATGTCTTGAAAGGGTAAAGGAGTTTGACTATATAGGAATCCGCCTCACCGACACCATGAGGTGGAACTGTCATCTTCACAAAATGCTGTTAAATCACAAAAGGGTGGTGGGGGCCCTGATCAAAGAACAGCGTTCCTCTACCTTTAAACCAATTGCCCCGGTACTGGATATCTATAAGGCAAGAGGTGTGAGTGCGGCGTTGTACGGGGCGGAGCTTTGGGGGGCGCAGAATGTGGATGAGTTAACCTGTTCAGAACACACATTTTTTAAGGACTTGATGGGTCTCCCTTATAGTACCCCCTCTGTTACCCTACTCCTTGATATGGGCTGTCGCTCTATCAAGGATCAGGCAAGGCTACGCCCTCTTCTCCTTTGGGCGCGCTTATGGAGAGTTCCAGAACTTGCGAGTTATGCGGAGGGGCTAAAAGAGGTTTTATCAATGCCTGGCTGGCACAGAATAAGATGGTTAAGGGATGTGAAATGGTTACTTGGAGAAGTGGGTCTTGGAAATATTTGTCAGTCTAGGTCCGCACTCCCTAAGTCTGTCCTGAAAAACTCCTATTGGAAATGGGTAAGGGATTCGAGGAACTTAAACCCTAGTGTAGTTAGTTCTACTGTCGAATTCCTATTGCATAAAGAGGTGGCATTCTGAGAGCCCTATCTTGATATCATCACTAAACCTAGAGATAGGGCTCTATATTTTAAATTTAGAGTCGAAGTGCTGCCTGTCCACGAATTGAGTGCCAGATGGAAGCCCCCAGCACAGACCATTCCATTCTGCCCATTCTGTGAGACCATGATCGAGACAGTACCTCATCTTCTTTTTATATGCCCCGCATACAATGCCCTTCGCATTAGGTGGTTGAAACCCCTCTGCAAAGAACTAGGTACAAGACATTGTGGTGAGGCTCTACACATTCTGAAATCGGATACACGGCCCCTACTTGTCTGTGGCTTGGCGAAGTTTTTAAACTGGGCTTGGTTGATCAGGTCCAAAAGGCTCTCTTACATTGTTTAATTGAGATTTTATGGCTATTTCATGTAATTTATTGTCGCCATTTGTATTTCGTATTTCGATTTTTGTATAACTGTTTTTCTTATGAAATAATGCTTCATATGTATTTTAAATAAGGATTTTTATGTATTTTAAAACTGTATTGTGATGCTTTTAAAGATATATTCATATCGAAATAAAGCCTACTTTGACTGACTGACTGATTTTTGCTTGTGCATTTGTTCTTTACATTCCTTAACCTTTTTATTTTGTAGTAGTCTTTGTGAGTTTAAATTATGCCTACAGTTTACAGTAATTTAAAGACAGTTGTGGCTTTTCATTGCACCAGTAAGAATTATATATTCCTGTGATGTTTACTAAAATGAAAAGGGGTTTCTATACCTGGTATGAATGCATCTTCCTGGTAGGAAGCACCCATACTGTAATATTCAAATTAATACTAATGTTATTTTTTATTTTACAGTTTTGTTGTTCGCATATGGCCACCACAAAAAAAAGTAAGCTTTAATAAAAATAAATATGTGGCATATGCTTGCAATAAAAACAATTAAAATGTAACTATTGCTCAAGTTTGCCATTAGACCTAATGGCTTTGCTAATCCTTATTGATGATATTGGCCTGTAATTACATTGTCAGATAATAAATACCTATAACTCTCTCAACTGTGGAAGCAACTTCTTTGAAAGCCATGGGTCTGTTGAAGAATCCATGGTATTTGGTTGTGACCTCCATATGCTTAGCAACCTCACAAAATTACTCTTAAAACACCAAGATTGAATTAGTTGGGCTATGCCAAGAAACATGGCCCACTAGTAAAAGGCCTAGGGCCGCATGTACAAATTGCCGATTGCGCCATTTCCGACCGTAA
Source organism: Lissotriton vulgaris (assembly GCF_964263255.1). NCBI lineage: Eukaryota > Metazoa > Chordata > Amphibia > Caudata > Salamandridae > Lissotriton > Lissotriton vulgaris. Next base: position 1,230,578,279 of record NC_141695.1, on the reverse strand, counting down.
AAATGCGTTTCCATTGTACTTTTCCATTGTACCATTTGATATTTGAAAGGGGCGTGTGTAGAGCATCCCATACTTTTACCAAATCTGAATGATATGTACACATGTTTTGCAACTGAAATGCGGTCAGACTGGTCTGTTTCCATGAGGAACAGAGTCAAGACTAATTTGCATATGGCTGGGTCTGAACTGGGATGGCAAAGTGAGCTAAAGAACAATGATGGATTCAACCCAGATATGTGACTAGGGATGAGAATCTGAAAAGTTTCAGTGCTCTGTCCATCCTCTCCTTGTGTTTACTGTGTTCACCCTAAGTTGATAGGGTGTGCCAAGACGTGGGTCCCTTGCTCACTTTGCCACTGAATTCAAGCTAGCTTGGCTGATGAGGGGCGTTACCCTGAAACCGATCCCCGAATTCTTATTCAAGGTCCATGGAAGACCTGGCTTGGCAGTTCAGTTAGACTGTTCCCATTTGGACCAGGGTCAAGACTGATTTGTATACGGCTGGGTCTGAACTGGGGTGGCGAAGTGAGCTAAAGAACAATGATGCATTTAACCCAAATCTGTGACTGGGGTGAGTGAAAAGTTTCAACGCTCCATCCATCATCTCCTTGTGTTTGCTTTACTTAAAAGCAGTCACTGACATGGTGGTCTGCTTACCCCAGCAGTCCAGCATCCCTGTGAACTTTTTGTGATACCCTGTGGCCGCAAACTGAGACCTCACTCATTCATATTCATGAAGTAAGTCTTTTTGCCACCCACTGGGACTCACAAAATTTGTGAAACACACTTTAGTACATTAGTGTTTGCGATTACCAAATAGTGATTTGCAACAATTTGCTATTTCATATTCGCAAACACTAATGTTATTACATAAGGCCCCTGTGCCTAGATGCATCAAACTGAATTGCATTCGCAAACGGTGTGAATCGCATTTTTCGGCCATTTGCGAATGCAATTCACTAATTTGGAATGCATCATGCATTTCGCAATTTTAGGAATCACAACCATGTTGCGATTTCTAAAATTGCGATTGCTTTTAAGAAATCGCAATTTGAGGTTTCTTAAATGCTATGCAAGAATATTTTAAAATTGCGAATTCGAAATTTGGAATGGGTAAAATAGCATGAAGTTGAACTTCATGCTAAATTACTGAAAACTTTCAAATATGCACAAATTGCATTTTTGAAAGTTTAAATTTACACACACACATGCCCCAAGGGCATGTGTGTGTGTAAATGGATCTTAAAGTTAAGTTTCAGGGGTGCAGGGAGGGGTTCTTTGAACCCCCCGTGCACCCTTGAAATTGCATTCACATTTTGCGATTCGCAAAATGAAATTTGCAAAATGTGATTGCCTTCCCATTCATTCCTATGGGCCTTTTGGCCCATAGGAATCAATGGGAAGGGTTTCCTTAATTGCGATTCGCAAATTGTGAATCGCAATTAAGGAAAAATACCGAATCGCAAAAAAAATTGAGAAATTTTCATGCATTGCCATTTGCGATTTCTAAATTGCGATTCCTTAATTTTCGCAATTTAGAAATCGCAAATGGAAACAATGATGCATCTACCCACTAGTGCCTTATTTCATTTTGTTAATACAATTTAAAAAAGAAAAGATTGTTGGGTTCTGTTTGATGATGTACTATTAATGTTTCTCGGGCTAGGGGACACAGTAAAAAGGTATTCTTTCTACTTAGACTAATACACTCTTTTTCATATTCCTTGCTGCTTTCGGTGGAGCTAGAGAGACAGCGCTAGAGAGACGGTGTGAGTGGCGGCGTCGTGGGGAGCGAGAGCAAGGAGTGAGGAGCAGAGATAACGGCGGCCCAGAGCAAATCCGCGGCCGCGGCATATAGAAAAGACAGGAGGACTCCTGAAACTGGGGTCACGCTAGAAGCCACAGTGGATTCCGGACTCACTGCAGCATCCAGGGAGGCACTGCCGGGAGGCACTGCCGTCTGAAACCTCGGCAGTTACAGCCTTGGGAGACACCGGCGTTCACATCACCGCCACCGCACTTGGAATCCGGTTACAACCCGGTTGAGGAGCGGCAGCTGTGCAGCAGTGGGAAGTGCTGAGGGAAGCGCCCGAGGGCACCTCATCGTTTGTAAGGCTGTGAGGTTGGCAGCTGTCAGCAAGCGAGACCGGAGGGGAGTGCAGTGAAGTGCTGCGCCTGGTGCGTGTTACGTGCCGCCTTTGCCGCTTCCTCTCCCCTGCCCTGCCAAGCGGCGCTATGCTGCTCTTCTGCCGCCGCCGAGCTGCTGTGCCGAGCCAAGCCAAGCCTGCTGAGGGTACTGGCAGGAGGAGTCCAGCTGCTTCAAAAGGCTGCTCCAAGGGGTCGGATCCAGTACTTGGACCACTTGTCGTGACCTAACCACACCCGAAGAGGTAGGGGTGCATCGTTTGAGGCTCGTGTTATCTAAAACTGTTGCTTGCCTTCTGGGTTTTGGGTTGGCGAACACGGCGGAAAACATCCACACCTACTCCCACACCCACACCCACACCCAGTCCCCACTAAAAATTGAGCCCTACGGCTAAAGACTGTACCGTAGTTGCCGCCATCACCCTGAGTGCTGGGGGTGTGGGCTGGCGAATAGAAGAGAAAGCGGAAACAAGGCAAGGGACACAAGTTTGTGGGTTTTATGCCTGAACGCTAGCTAACCTCTTGCGGCCCGAGGCGTGCAGGCATCAGTGATCTGGGCTTTGTGACAAGCGACCTGTGCCCAGCGACTGGTGGCCAGTAGCTGCTGATTGAAGCTCTGCCGTAGCAGAGGTCCAGCAGTAGTCATGTGAGCCTTTCCTCAGTTAGGCTCCTCATCTATTTTGTTGCCTTGAGATGAGATCTGGCAGGGTGAGGACAACGGCTCCCCAAAGGAAAAAGAAAAGCAAAGGGAGAGACGTGAAGACAGTCTCGGGCCCAGAACGGTCACATATTCTGCTGCTGAGCGACACCGATATCACAATTGATAGCGAGTCCCAGGCCTCCAGGAAGTGTCCTGATACAAAGGCCAGTAAACCTATTGGAAATCAACCGAAGATAACAACAAAATTCAACTGCATAAAGGACGCCGGGTCAAAGGTTTTTTCTAGCAACAAGAACATCACTGGGCTTCCAACCCCCCTACCCCCCTAGTGAAGTAGTGTGGCTCACTGGTTAGAGGCGGCAGACCCGAGAGCAGAGGACAGCCCGGGACCAGGGTTCGATTCCCGACGCGGCAGGTTTCTGGACCAGGGTCAGCGGACTCGATAATTCTCTCGCCTCGGTGCCCACTCTGATCAGCGATCACACTCGGCAACTCTGGGCACTAGCTTGCCTCATCTTCACTAACGGCCCCACCAGACCGCCGGGGATGCCTGGTCTCACCCTGGAGATACCCATTAAGGGTCCATCTCTCAGGGAAGCCAGGAAGGGTTTCGCAGCGGTCGAAGCGCGGAGGTACCCCTTCGGGAGTGATTCCAGCGCTATATAAGCACATAATTAATTAATTAATTAAGCCCACTGGTGATCATCTCCAAGGGCTGCGCAGCAAATGGGGCATTAAAGACTCCTCAATGCAGTTACAAGTCAACCACTGCTTCCATCAAACCGCTTCCGGCAGTTCGAACCGCGCTCAGGTGGAGCCCAGTAAGGAAGACTCCACCAAGACTGAGAGCGTGTCGCCACAACTCTGCTCCACCCAGATTCGCTATATCCATATCCAGCGTTGGCCTCAACAGAAAGGAAATCGATACAGAACCAGCGGCAGAAAAAAACTGCATTTTGGGAAACCGTAACCAAATGCTTCCTGAAGCCAGCTTCAGCATCCCGTGCAGTCAAAACGGAGAATCTGCGCTTCATTTCATCAAGGGCATTAAGACCGCCTTTACGATGGACAATCCAGGCACCTCCTTTGGGGGGGGGGGGTGGTTGCAACCAACAGGACCTACACCGTGTGTGCAAATCTGAGCTAGTGCTCACTGAAACCAGAACGAACACAGAAGATGCTGAGGGTGGCATGAAAGAGCTTTCCTACCTCGATTCGACGGAATGGGCATAAATGTTGAATTCATATGGGAACTCAATTCCTGGCCCTCCTAAGCCACCAGTAACTCCAAGGCAGGACAAAAGCGAGGTCCCCTCACAAGAAAAAGCATGGGCTACCGCCCTTGATATCCTTCAAAAGTCAGCAGATGCAATATTCTACCAGGCTGATAAAATGGACATTCAAACCAGCCTTCTAAATACACTTGCTGTATATGTTGCCAAAATTGACGAAAGGATCTCAAATCTAAACAGCCTGATTAGACGGGCCCAGGAAACTGTAGATCGCCCGCAGCAAGGATGCGATTGCTCACCAATAGTGGAGCAACTTTGTTCGCTTCTAGGCATTATGGAAAAGCTTGTAGCAGACTTAAAAGAAATAGCAAAAGCTACACCTATCTCTGGGAATGGCAGCAATACAGATTCAGGTAATCCAAGCGAAGCTCGTCAATCCAAAACAGTTTTTAATTCAAGGCTAAGAGAGGAAGAAGCTGTCAACTCCCCACGACCTGAAGAGAATACAGTGCAAGGTGGAGGCACGAGAGGAAAGCAATCTCCCCAGGTCACTAGCAGAGTTAGTGCCACCCCTCTTTCCCCAATTGAATAAGAAGAGGGAAACCCTGCGGGAAAAGTCAAAAGACAGAGGAAGCGGAAAGGACGCAATAAAATGAGAAGGAGCAAACAAGTCCTAAACCTCTACCCGATGTTCAACTGCCTTAGACGTCCTGGTGTCTCCGGAGACGATGAGCAAGGAAATCCCTCTGACCCAGGTATAACAACGGAAGCACAACCAATTAACCAGGATTGTGACAAAAGGAAGAGCCTCATTTCCAGCTCGCCAACAGCAAAGATACCACTAACGGTCCCTCCGGGACAATGCTTGCTCATTGAAGCAAAAGAACAAAAAACCACTACCAACTCGGCTCCCCCTAACACACACATCAAGCAGAATGAAACAGATGTGAATCATACTCCGAGTCTCACAACAAGGCTGCCTGGAGGCCCCATTTTAAAGCAGGAAGATATAGTAAATCGTGTCAACTACCAACAGGGCGCACTCCCAGCAAGTGATAACTGGAACCTTGGTCATGTAAACAATGAAAGGCCCGATACTGTGCGCAACGAGATCCCTTTTACGGGTCCTTTGATAAAAATTGCGCAATTTCCAATCATGGACAAAACAGAGGCAATGCCCAGGCCAAATAGCACAGTTCGGAGTGGGGACAACCTCTCTACCATCTTCTATCCAGAATACAAGTCTAAAGGCAGCCATGATATCCCAAATTGGGGTAACATCTTAAAGCTGATACAAGCTTCAGGTTTGTCAGACGCAATTACCACTCAAGACATAATATCGGTAGAATTCATTGCACCATGTCAAGGACAATTAAACGAATCCACAAAGATCACCTGGAGAACCGCAGAGGCAATGAACAAAATTCTAGGGTCAATCGACACCTTCAAGCAATGGGGAATATTGATAGAACCGGGCAGGGAAGAGGGCTATCCATACGTTCTACAGGGAAGCTGTGGTGTTGAACATAGAAATGTAGGGAGGGGTACAGTTTACTCCGTCCTCAGGGGTGCATGCAACAAAACTCCCACTTCTATCCACCCAATGAGTCTTGTAACGGAACACACATTTCAAAACGTGGCTATGAAAGCTGATGGAATTCGCAATGACCGAGCGGCGAAGGTTTTCCTGTGCGAAAATGACATTCTAAATGCCTTTGGTCGGATTGCATTATATCATCAAAGAGGAGATTAAGGTATTGGTGTGTGACATTTTTTCAGTATAGCATTTATTTTCCAGAAATGTGAACGTGCTCGTAATTCCAAACCTTGTTTAGCAAAAGTCCCTCTAATCTTCTTCTCTTGTTTGATGCCAGCAGAGCAGATTGTTGTGTTTTTAAGCGATCTGGAAATGAAAATGGCGAGGACCGAGTTGCTTTCGTTTATGGTGACAGGTGCTGCGAGATCCAAATGAAATCCACAAGCTTAATTTTCTTTTGGATTGCTCATAAAATCATTTTATATATCTGATAAGATTGTGGTCCTGATAGTTGTGCGCTGTCAGTAATGCTCTCTGATGAACACAATTCTAGGTAGCCTTTAAAGAACATTCAACATTCATATTAATCTTCTTAATTATGTTATTGTCTTGCAAATAAAGAAAGAGCAAAGGAGTATCCACTAAAACATCTCTTTTAGATGTGGCTGCAAAGTTTCTTTAAATGCAGTAAAACGTGTCAGGGCGGCAAAATGTGAAGCTTCTCAAATGACTAACCCTGGGAGGCTGGAAGTCTGCATTTTCTTTGTTGGCTTTAGACCTGCTGGTCCCAGAAAGCGTCAGCAACTAATATTTAACAAACTGAGGTATCTTACCAACTTATGGGTCTCATAATTTTCATGCCATGGCAATCAGGATTTTGTGATATTCTTCATATCGAAGGATTCTTATTTAGGAGATTAGTCAACATTTATTTGTGGTTTCTTTCTAAGGATTTCGAACTTTTCAGTATGGGAAATCTTGTGCACACAAAACACCGCTGTCCTTCTCTTGGTCAAATTCTCATCTAACTTTTCTCCGTAATGTGGGTGGTTCTTCTTTTCTTCATTACCACCAGTGCCTTAAATGGGCCGGTACGGAGAACCAGCACTTTTATTTTGAGAGGAAGAGTACCGACACTTTTCAAGAGTGATGTAATACTTTTAATTTGAGAGTACTAGCACTTCTCAGAAACAGGAAGGTACTGTGTGTAGAGAGTACCTGCACTTCTATTTTTCCATTTCAAGCAATGACTACCACATACCGTTTTATACTCATTCCTTGCTTTTTTTGTTTAAGGTTTCTGTGCAGTTGGTCGCTATTGCGCTGCCACTTTTCGTCCTGGATGTGCATCCAAGAAGCCATAAAACTAGGTGGTGATGGCCAATGTTTCCAAAGCTAGGAAGCAGTGGCAAAGCTGGTGTATTTGGATTATAATAGGTGGATGATGTCATGCATGAGTGCACAGATGATGGGTGATTGAGTGCATGCACGAGTGCATGAGTTCAGGAATAGTTTCCTCCATCAGTCTACTAGCCCGTACTTCTGATGGAGAATTATTTGTGAATGCTAAATGTGGAGCCAGTTCCAGAAAATGAGGCAAACACTGGTAAGTAGCATGTTTTTCTAGTGGATGTGGACATACATACCCTGTCTGTGTACTCCCTCTTTACTATGTCAGTCAGTCAGTCAGTCAGTCAGAAATACTTTATTCGGTTTTACAAATTAAAAACCATAAAAGCAACAATACCACAATTAATATATTTCACGTTTAAAACATAATCAATAATTATAAACACAGTCCATTACATAAAAACATTTTATTTAAAAAGTAACAAATATAGACAGATAGCCACTATGGAGCAAGTCAAGTCAAATAATTTATATAGCGCACTACATACCCAGAGGGTCTCAAGGCGCTTGAGGAAGGGTGGGGAATTATTTGTCGAAAATCCAGGTTTAAGCTGCTTTCTGAAGGCTGGGTGGTTTTGAGTGAGGCGGAGGTCAATGGGAAGGGAGTTCCATGTTTTAGCCGCTAGGTAGGAGAAGGATCTTCCCCCCATGGGGGATTTGTTGATGCGTGGAACCGCAGCGAGGGCTTGGTTGGAGGAACGTAGCTGGCGGGAGGGGGAGTAGAAGGATAATCGCGTGTTGAGGCATTCTGGTCCAAGTTTGTAGAGTGCTTTGTGTGCATGAGTGAGGAGGCGGAACGTTATCCTCCTATTGACAGGGAGCCAGTGGAGGTCTTTTAGGTGACCGGAAATGTGGTCTTTACGCGGGATGTCTAGTATGAGTCTGGCTGATGCGTTTTGGATGCGTTGGAGTTTTCTCTGAAGTTTAGCGGTGGTACCGGCGTATGGGGTGTTTCCGTAGTCCAGGCGGCTTGTAACTAGTGCGTGGGTGACCGTTTTTCTAGTTTCGGTGGGGATCCAGCGAAATGTTTTTTTGAGCATGCGGAGGATGTTGAAGCAAGATTAAGAAACTGAGTTGACTTGTCTGGTCATCGAGAGAGAGGAGTCCAGGATGACGCCCAGGTTCCGTGCGTGGTCCGTTGGAATGGGTGCTATTCCTAGGGCAGCTGGCCACCAAGAATCGTCCCAGGCGGAAGGGGAAGTACCTAAGATGAGGACTTCTGTTTTGTCTGAGTTCAGTTTAAGACGGCTGTGCTTCATCCACTCGGCTACTTCTTTCATTCCTTCATGTAGGTTGGTTTTAGCGGTGTTTGGGTCTTTGGTGAGGGAGAGGATCAGCTGAGTGTCATCAGCGTAGGAGATGATGTTGAGGTTGTGTTGGCATGCGATGGCCTCGAGGGGGCTCATGTTTACGTTGAAGAGGGTGGGGCTGAGTGAAGAGCCTTGTGGCACGCCGCAGATGACTTCGGTGGCCTCCGACTTGAACGGTGGAAGGCGGACTCTCTGAGTTCTTCCGGCGAGGAACGAGGTGATCCAGTCCAGTGCTTTTCCTTGGATTCCGATGTTGTTGAGGCGTTGTAATAGGGTGCTGTGGCAGACTGTGTCGAAGGCTGCGGAGAGGTCAAGGAGGATGAGGGCGACTGTGTCTCCATTGTCCAGTAGTGTTCGAATGTCATCTGTTGCTGCGATGAGGGCGGTCTCAGTGCTGTGTTTGGCTCGGAAGCCGGACTGTGATGAGTCGAGGGATTTGTTGGCTTCGAGGAAGGCGGCAAGCTGGTTGTTGACTGCTTTCTCGATGACTTTGGCCGGGAATGGTAGGAGCGAAATGGGGCGGTAGTTTTTGAGTTCGGTGGGATCAGCTGTGGGTTTTTTCAGGAGGGCGCTGAGTTCGGCGTGTTTCCAGCTTTCCGGGAAGGTGGCGGATTTGAAGGAGCAATTGATGACGTCTTGGAGATAGGATGCTATGATGGAGTCTGCTTTGTTGAAGATGTGGTGAGGACATGGGTCTGTGGGGGATCCTGAGTGGATGGAGTTCATCAGGCGGATGGTGTCCTCAGTGGAGATTCGGTTCCAGTCATTAAGGATGTTCAAGGGGGGTGAAGGTACGATAGAAGGTTGGGTCGGTTGGTATCCGGGTTGGTTGTCGAAGCTGTTGTGGATGTCTGCGATTTTGTCGTGGAAGAACGAAGCTAGGGAGTCGCAAAGGGTTTGAGAGGGAGTGATGTCGTTGGAGTTGGCAGTGGGGTTGGTAAACTCTTTGACGATGTTGAATAGTTCCTTGCTGTTGTGGGTGTTGTTGTCTAGTCGGTCTTTGAATGCAGCTTTCTTGGCAGTTCGGATCAGTTGGTGGTGTATGCGGGTGGCGTTTTTGAAGGCGTCTCTGGTGCTGGTGTTTGGGTCTTTTTTCCAGGCTTTCTCAAGGGAGCGACAGAGTTTCTTGGATTTCTTAAGATCATTGTTGAACCAGGGGGCGTTTTTGCTGCCTAGTTTGATTTGACGTTTTTTCAAAGGTGCTAGGTTGTCGGCCCTGTTGGTTAGCCATTGAGTGAGGTTAATGGCTGCTTGGTTGGCGTTCGATGAGTGGGCAGGGGGGTTTTGAAGAAGCGATGAGGAGATCTGGTCGATGGTGATTTTGTTCCAGTTTCTTTGCAGAGTAGGTTGAGGATGTTTGTGGGTTGTGGTCTTTTTGTAGACAAAGTGAACGCAGCTGTGGTCCGTCCAATAGAGAACTGAAGTGTGACTGAAGGAGATGTGTTTGCTGGAGGTGAAGATAGGGTCGAGTGTGTGTCCTGCATTGTGGGTGGGGGTGTTAACTAGTTGTTTGTGTCCGAGGTTGGCGAGATTGTCCAGAAGGGTGATGGTGTTGCTGTCGTTGCTCTTTTCCAGGTGAAAATTGAGGTCTCCCAGTCGAATGTAGTCCTCGGAGGGGAGGGCGTGTGGGGTGATGAAGTCAGTGATGTCTTCACTGAATTGTGCACGGGGTCCTGGTGGCCTGTAGAGGAGTGTGCCTCTGAGTGTGGTCTTGGGGTCGGTGTGGATCTGGAAGTGAAGTTGTTTGGCGCTAGCGAGGTTGTCGTCAGAGCTGGTTGAGATGCGGATGGAGTTCCTATGGACGATGGCGATGCCTCCTCCTGTTTGGTTAGTGCGGTCCTTTCGGATGATCTTGTAGCCTTCCGGGATGGCTATGGTGATGTCCGGAGCTGAAGAGGCGTTCATCCAGGTTTCTGTTAGGAAGGCGACGTCCGGAGAAATGGTGTCTAGTAGATTCCATAGGCCGATGGCGTGTCTGTGGACCGAGCGGGTGTTGAGCAGGATGCATTTTAGGTGGTTAGTGTCGGATCTCTGTTTGGTGTTTGTGGATGTGGAGTTGGTCTTGGTGCCATCATACTTGCAGGAGTTGCATGTGAAGGGTCCATGGGTGTGTCCAGGTGCGGCTTGGGCGCAGTTGGGGAGTCGGCCGGGGTTTAGTGCTAGGAGGGTGGAGGCGTTGTATGTAATGCGGGAGGGGTGGGTGGTGCGGGGACCAGGGGGTCTGGCGCTGGGCGCGGTCCAGGCCCGGAAGGGCGTAGACGGGCTTACCTTTGGCGCACCTTCGTCGCGACCGCTGCGCGAGACCACTGCGCGAGACCGCTGCGCGCTGGGTCATCAGTCTTAAATGGATAGTGGAGGGGCAGAGCGTGGGAGGTCAGCTGGGAGGCGGTAGCGGGCGGGTAGGCGGGGTCAGGGAAGCACAACACAAGATGGTGGTCGGGGCACCCAAAAACGAAACTTAGGCTAGGCTGATAACAGAGATGCAAAATAAACAATCACGGCAAGCGCAGGGTTTCTAAATGGTAAACACAAGTAGCGCTGACAAACTGCTCAGTTAAAAGTGATATTGCGGAGTAATTTGTTGAAACCGGCAGAGGGGGCTCACAATGATAAATCAAATCGATAGAATGTAACGATACCAAGCGTCTGGTCTCAAACTCAGATCTTGCAGTGGCTGAAAGCAGGGGAAGCGCTTCCAGAGTAGGCGCTATGCTAGGAGGTCTGGAGGCGAGGGGGAGCGACCGTGTTGGCTCGAGTCCAGGCGGTCACAGCGGCGCAGGAGGAGGTGAGCGCTGTAATTATCCGTGGGTGGGAGGTCAGCTGGGAGGCGGTAGTGGGGCGGGTAGGCGGGGTCAGGGAAGCACAACACAAGATGGTGGTCGGGGCACCCAAAAACGAAACTTAGACTGGGCTGATAACAGAGATGCAAAATAAAGAATCACGGCAAGCGCAGGCTTTCTAAATGGTAAACACAAGTCGCGCTGACAAACTGCTCAGTTAAATGTGATATTGCGGAGTAATTTGTTGAAACCGGCAGAGGGGACTCACAATGATAAATCAAATCGATAGAATGTAACGATACCAAGCGTCTGGTCTCGAACTCAGATCTTGCAGTGGCTGAAAGCAGGGGAAGCGCTTCGAGAGTAGGCGCTATGCTAGGAGGTCTGGAGGCGTGGGGGAGCGACCGTGTTGGCTCGAGTCCAACCATAATAATCACAGTAAAAAATTATAAGACCACTAGTTCTCCATTAAGTTTCTTCTTTTAAGAGCTGATTTAAAAAAAAACAATCAAAACTAGGGTTCAACATTTGCAGATAACAGAGGGCTGGGCGAACCTGGGTAAAATTCCGTTTTTTTAGAAGGGGCTTTAAAAAGGACCTCCGGGGTGCATCATAAAGGAGACAAATAAATAGAAAGTGAACCAAGTCCTGCAGAGACATATTGTGGCAGCCGCAGGACGCTAACACTTGTCCTCTGTGGGAGCCCCTCAGAACAGCTAGTAAAAGGTGAAAATAGTCCAACCGGAACCTTGTTAATAAAATCTGCTCGTATCCTGATATTGTCCATGATAAATAAGGTTCCAGGGAAGGTGTGGTTTTAAGCATCACATAACTGCGAACGCTGGGTTTTACCCTTTCCACCCCCTCTCGATTGAGTTTTTTCAATAATGTGAATGATTTTTTCACAAAGTCCACATCTGCATTTACAATCGCGTCTGGGTTTAAAAAGAGATCCGGATGCCCTATTGCAAATAAACAGCCTTTTAAGTATTTCAGCCAGGGAATATTGAGCATGTGGTCCCAAGACAGTACTTCTTTTAAAAGCTGGTGATTTAGGACCAAGTGTTTGTTTAACCAGCATTCTAGCCAAAATACTAAGGGCCGTAGTGCTATGATGTCTCCAATGAAGGGTGCACCGGTTTCCTCATCAGCTAGAAAGTTAGATGTTCCTTTTGGTACCCCCAGGAGCTGTTCTAAGAAGTTATTTTCAACCACCCCTATACCCTCGGCTGCCACATACCCCCAGAGTTCGCTGCCATAAATTCCTACTGCAACGCTTTTAGCCTGGTAAATCTTTAGTAATGCAGCAATTGGGCGCTATCCCATTTTTATTGCAAAGTTGAGTATGGCAGCGTTTGTCCGGATTACCTCCCCTCTTTTCCTTTGCAGCAATGGTCCCCATTTTAATTGGTTGTCAAAGAAGACTCCCAAGTAGGAGAATGTTGTGGTCAGCGGAACCTTCTCTGTGTTTACCACAAAGGGATATTGTTTCTTGGAACGCTGCCCTAACTGCATAATAAACGATTTAGCATTATTAATGGCTACATCACAGGCAGACATGAAACTACAAAAGGCATTCAATAAAGACTGCAGACCTCTTTCAGTTCTAGCCAGGAGGACAGCATCGTCCGCATTTAGCAGGACAGGCAATCCCCTGCTCCCAACATAGGGGAAGTCCACTCCAGTGTTCAGCAGGCAATCGTCCAGATTGTTAATATAAAGTTTAAAAAGAAAAGGGGCCAAAATGCAATCGTGCCTTACACCCCTGCGGACACAAAAATCCTGGATACCTTAAGGTCCTGCGAGAATCTAACACTGACCTTTGTATCCCTATGCAGGTCCCTCAGAAAATAGACCAATGAGGCTTCCACCCCCATGGCGCCCAAGGAATCCCACAATTTCCCCCGGTTGACACAATCAAACGCGGAGGAAAGGTCCATGAACGCCATGTGGATGGTGCCCCGTCGGCTATGGTATATTTCCCGAGGACCATATACAGATTAAGGAATTGCGCCAGTATCGAATGACCTGGCCGAAAACCACATTGAATTTTGGAAATAACCCTGTTATCATCAGCCCACGAGGTTAGTCTATTCAGCATTACACCCCCCACGACTTTAACTACAGAGTCAATGAGGGAGATCGGTCTATAACAGGTAGTGCTATTCCGGTCTCCCTTCTTGAACACCGGCACAATTTCAGAAGTGCCCATGCCCCTGGGCACCCGGCCTCTGCCGCTGCGTTAAGCACGGCTGTAAGGACTGGCGCACATAGGGACACTTTTGACTTAAAAAGGTCAGGGGGTATGCCGTCTGGTCCCGGGGCTATATTGCTAGTCAGCCCTCGAATGCCTCTCTCTGCCTCATTCATGGTAAAAACAGGTACATTTGCACCTTGCCCACCACTATATTGTTGTAGCTGGGGAGTATTGCTTTTAAAGATAGAACTAAAGTGGGTCACCCAATCGTCTTCAGTGATATTGGTACTGACTTTGTGCTCCCTTTCCCTGTCAAACAAGGGTCTAATAATTATGCCCCAAAATCTCTCGCTGTTCCCTAATGTATTGGGATCTAAGAGTTCTTGCCAGGTCTTGTTTTTTAGTTCAGCTTTACGTTGTCCTAATGCTCTTTTACAGGTCAGGCGCAGGGACCGTATCAGTACATGATCTCTGGGGACAATTTTCAGAGCACTTTTTAACTCTCTTGCTGCTTTTGCGCAATTATGGTCAAACCATTTAGGGTCCCTCAGCGATGGTCCAGATATGGGATTTGATAGCATAGACCCCACTTTTATGACAATTTCCTCAAATGCTTAGAGGGTATCCAGCGGGAGGGATGCAGGAGACTCACAGGAGTTTAGTTCGGGGGCGCATGATTTGTGGATACTGTCATATAGAATGTCAGGGTTCAAAGTTGACCACTTAAGTCGGCGCCTTCCATCTGTAGGTTTCAAAACACCATGGGTTTTGAATTTTTCTCGTTGATTCAGTATATTTCCACCCAGGTAAACACAGATGGGATTGTGATCGCTGTAGATAATATCCTGAATCTTAACACCTTGGCTGCTAGGGGTTTCCCCTCCTGTGCTGAAAATGCTTGAATACTATAGTTTCATGACAAGGTCAGCTCGTCATAAGCACAGCTCAACCTTGCCTCATGACGAGCTGACCTTGTCATGAGCATGGAAGGGGTTAAAGCCCTATATGATGGATTGAAGACCGTAAGAAAACAGGATATAATCTATGAAGAAACCCCAGCATGGCCTTTAAGGTTGGGGACGTGCTGGGAACTACAAACGTCCACTACAGACATGGCTGAAACCAAATCAAATTCATTAATTAAATCATTCAGCATTTCTCCCCGACCAGAATGTTCGAACTGCGGGCCCCCCAACTTATCACTTCCTAGTTCACCCATCGCAGTGTTCATTGGATTCCCACATGGATGCACATTGAAGACCCCAGTTAGCATGATTCGGTTAGAGTTACTTCCACAGTGCTTTCTGACAAAATCCCCCAATTCTGCAATCTTGCAATCCCCTCTAGTATTTACTGCGTTATACAACTTTATCATGGACAGCAATATGTTCCCTCTCTTTAGGGTCACTGCTTGGATGTCTGTGTTATTAGAAGTTATTGGTTTCACTACACAATTCAAGGCTAACGCAATGTATATAGCCAGGCCTCCTTTAGCTCTACCACTACGTGACGGCGTTGCTGGCAGAAAGAAGGCTTTATATCCTTTCAAAAAGATATTACATTCCACCATCCAAGTCTCTTGGAAACATATCACAGAGTAAGTCCTTATGAACTCTACCCACTTTGGGTCTTGGGCCTTCCCCGCCAGACCAGCAATGTTCCATGAGATGACAGTATGGGCCACTTGGCTATATGAAACCTCTGGAGAAATGGCTTTCAGTAACTCTAGACCAGCAGATGTACGCCCGTCAACCATAGTCTGTCTGGAGGCCCCCCCCCTATAGGCTTACAGTGGGGCGATGTCAGCGGTTCGTTGGAAGCTGTGTGAGCCTTAAGTCAATCGCAGTCCTCTAACGAGGAGAGAGCTGCAAATCTATTTGGCGCTAGCGGGAAGGGTGTTTGGTTACAGTCTCCCTGGATACTTTATGTTATCATGCCAGGGGTCAGGTGATTAAATCTGCTTACTCTATTGTCAGAATCAAATCTATGTGGCTGCCAGATAGTTCGTGCGATGAGATTATTTCTGTTTGATGATGTAGGTTGGTAAAAAAAACCTAGGGGGGGGATCTGTATACCAGGGCCAATATTGAACTGTTTTGCTTGTGTCTCTCTGAATATTCTTTCGATCACTAAACGATTGTTGAAATTCACAATTATGCAGCCGCCCCCACCTGCCTTTCTCGAGTTTCCCAACCAACCTACTCATCGTCCCATGATAATGTTATGTCCTTTTTCAGAACCCACAGAGGTATTGCTTGAAAACCAGTGAATCACCTTATTCTTAAGCTGATAGAACACTTCTGCGGAGCCATGGTGAAGAGTTGGCACATTACCTAAGATAACCACCAATGGTGTGGATTGAGGCGGCAAATCTATTGTTAGGGAATTTGAATTGCAAAAAGTTGTTTTTCCCAAATACCCGCCCCTTTTATGCCCTGGGCCCTGCATTGTATGTTTTAGCTGAGCCGTTGGGGGTAGCTTATTCAATGGCATATCCTCAATAATAACCCTTGCCGTACTCTCTGGAGGTCTAATGCTTAGAAGACTTCCAGGGTGAGCCCTATTACCAGGTGGAGCTTCATGAATAGATTTGCCTAATGCACCTGCTAAAGGAGTCGGCTTGGTTAACTTACTATTCAGAGTGGCAAGAGGACGAGAGGTAATCTGATTCATGTTAGTGAGCCTTTGTTCTAAGTCAGACAGCTTGGACATCATTGGTGCCAACCTTTCCTCCAGCACGGTACTCAACATTATTTTGAGAGTTTCCATCAATTGTTTCTCACCCCAAGAAATTATCCCTTGGTCTAATGTCCGCCCCTGCGGTTCATTAGGTTTGATTTTTTTTGCTTGTCCTGCAATGGCCTTACACTTCCTTTTAAGACTGCCAGCTGGGCAACCTACCATCCTTGAAGGTGGAGGTGGGGATGGACTACGGCCCCGAAGGGCCTCTGTTGACGTAGCTATGATCTTCCCCCATTGCCACACTCCCTCGTAATAGCAGCATTTGCAGTATTTTCTGGGCCTTTAATGTTTACAATAGTTATTAAGGGGAACAAGGGCTGTGATGGTGCCTCTCCTGTGTCTGTAGGTGTACCACTCAACTGATCTCTATCCAACAATTCACTATCTGGACCCATACATTGACAAGTGCCCTCTGATTCTTCTATTGTGCCATTATAAGTATCATGTGGGCGCTCCCGGAGGTTTTGAAAAGAACCCACCGGTGATCTGGAGAGACGCCTGTTCACCATTTGGATCTCCTTATCTATAACTGAGGCTGCCCTTGTGAGGAAATCATCCATGGTTATAACTGTTGATTTTGATGAAGCTAATGACCCTGATGGTGCTGTCTGTTGCTTCCTACTAACCATGATAACCAGACTGTAGAGGGCCCCAAATAATGAACTTACAACCTAACTAAAACAACCAATAGGTCTACACAATTCAGTGGCAATCGGCACATAGCAGTAGGAACATAAATGAATAACCAGCCGGTTTGCGAAGGCCAATCGAGTTTTAGCAGCCCTAAGTGTCTTATGTGCAAAGATGCGCTTACATCAAGTGCTTAATGCAATATCATGGGCAACATTGGCAAGTTCAATGAGCAAGATTACAAAGATTACAAAGTCCAAAATCCGGACAGGTTTTAGCAGCCGTTAGTCTCTCAGTGCCAAGGGTATACTAACAGAAAGTACTTTCATATGAACACTAGTCCGCAAAGCTCAGAGTACCTTGCTCCTTAGTGATGTAGTTGTCTCTGGGCTGTGAGAATTTTGGGGGATGGCCCAGCCCAGCCTCTTCCGGCCTTTGACGGGCGCTGCGGAGGGCTACGTGTCCTTTGAGGGTCTTCGGCGCCCTTTGCTGACGCTTGGAACCAGCGACCAGCAGGGCACCCTGAAAAATGTAGTTTCCGCTCTCCACCGGCTCCCCCTCATCGGTAAGAACAGCGGGGGACCGGCAAGCAGGGTAGGGCAGGGCAGAAAACAGAAGACGATGGTCAACAACATGGCATCCTGGCACCGTTCACCTCACGGCGATTGCAGGTACTCCTGGCGCGTTCCCGAGATAGTTTTTAAACAAACAGCGCACTTTAAACCTTAGTGCAAAACCGTGTCTATCTCCCTTCTCTCAATTATGGCTGCCCCACGCACTCACCAGATTCGTTGTTTTCCATGTTTTTGAAAATATTGCACTGCTGGCCTAGTTGAACAAGCAGCCTGTTTACTATGTCTCCGCCTCTTAGCATGACTGGAAACTTGGATTGAGCAACATGATGCCGTTTAGGTTGGTTATCTTGCAACCCAAATTTTAGCCACCGACTTCCAGGGTTGTCATGGGCAATAAGTCTGGGGCTGTCTCTATCGGCAGTGCTTTCACGGAGTTGAAGTTAGTGTTTTTTCTCACTTTATTTTGAATAGTTTCCAAAAGATATTAAAGACACTATTTTAATATTGAGCATGTTCTCATTTTCCGTTTTGGCTAGTTTTAATTTTCTGCCCGAGACAGTGCTCCTGCGCTGTTAGTAAAATATTTTGTCAATAAAAAAAGTTTAAAGCCTGTCCATTACTTATTATTGGTTGGCTTTGACGTATCTCTAACGCCCTTGCTTCCTATTGGCCACTGCCTCCAGCTCACTACCTGTTGGGTCTTGGAGTGTTTGCTCCTGCTGTGGGGCATGGACCAGGTATAGTTTTTTGGCTGCAGCCAGTGTCCTTCCACTGTCCAATCGCTCCTGCAGGGACTGCTAAAAAAAAAAAGCATTGGCATAGTCAATAGGTCTCGCCTTTGGGACATTATAAGTGTTAAGCCATGCAACACTTGATGTTGTTGCACCAAAGATATTGTGCTGGATAACTTCAGCACAATATCCTTGGTGCAACAACATTAACTGTTGCATAGCTAAACACTTATAAGGTACAAGGTTTAGCCAATGCAACAGGTAATGTTGTTCCACCAAGGATATTGTGCTGCAAAACTAAATACTTATAAGGTCCCAAAAGCAAGACCTATTGGCTATGCCAATGCCTGTTAATGCTTGGTATTATACTGAATTGCGCATACTAATTCACTGTTTGCGACAATTTCATCTAAACAATATGGGGTGTGCAAATGTGAATACCCAGTAGACTGGTGAGTTGTCAAGTCATTTGTGTAAAGTATTCCTACCTATGATTTTTTTAAATACAATTTTTCATAACAACATAAGAATAAATATACCTGATGCTCCAAGCTTTTCTGAACATAATTTTTGAAAATTATTTTTACTAGTAAATAGTGACGTGTGCGTGTCTCTAGAGCCAGCAATACAGCCAGCTGCCCACTTTTTCCTCCCTCAGGCACCGCAGAAGCAGAGTTTTGGCAACAGTAACTAAGGCAATTTTTGAACAGGGAAGCTCTTGCAAAGCACGAAGAGAAGTTTTATTATCCCCTATGCTCCTGTCCTTGCTTTGCTAAAAAAATTCCAAAGGCCTGAGTGTGGCATGTTAACGGCGAGCGCCCTTAACTGTTAATAAAATATATCTTTTATTGTTTTCACAGGGGGAAAAGAAATATGGTTTGTACATCATACATCTTCTCACATCTCGAGGATTTGTGCAATGGTCGCGGGGTGGATCACATAATACAGTGTTACATCACATTTTGTATTATAGCAGTATTATATCACAATCATTCCAGCCGTAGTGGCTTTGAAAAGGGGGTGGGGTTATTAAACCTGGAGGTGTGAAACATGTGTCGTGGTGGGAGTGTGTCGATTTGGTGGGGGCTCGGAGGTGTCATCGTATTTTGCCTAAAGTTGCTCTTCTAGCCTGGGGAGGTTGGTGTATCGCCAGTGGGAGGTGCGTGGTGTTGACGAGGTGGGGAGGGTGCCGTCTTGTCGATCAGGTGGAAGTGTCGCCAGTAGGTCCAATAATGGCACAATCTGGTGGTTCGTGTTCATCCCTATCGGGGGCGTCGGGGCTGTGGCCTACAGCGTCCATTTCGTACATTGCAGTGTGGTCTCTTCTGGTGGAGGTGTCAATCGAGGGGGCTCCCGGTGTCTGGCATTCTCTATGGAAGGAGCTTAGCGTTTCGTCCCATAGAGTCGCAATTGGGAACCGTCTCAGTCCTGCTGTCTCCTCATTGTGAAGGGTAATGCTTTCTGCCCTTGCCCAGTTATCTAGGGAGTGCGCCAGTGTTCTGCTAGGGGAGGTTCTGCGCATTTCCAGTGTTTGGTGATTAGTCTCTTGGCCGTAAGGAGGCCGAGGTCCCAAAATCGGGAAGGGACTTTATTGTGCTTGGTCCTCTTGTAGTGGCTCAACAGGCATGCCTCCCATTTGTGCGGTATTGGCATGGCCGTGCTCCGCTCGAGTAACGGCAACACAGACCGCCAGTATGTTTGGATCCGTGGACACTGCCACAACATGTGTAGCAGGTCCGCCCCTACCAGTGTGCATCTCGGGCAACCTGCCGCGGCGCCCGGGAAGTACTGGTTAATTTTGTCTGGTGAGAGGTATGCTCTATGTAATATGTAAAACTGAATCAGTTTAAAGCGTGCGTTGCGGGGGATGTTTTTGGGGCTTGCTAGTACCATTGCCCATTCTTTGTCCGTCCTGTCTTTCCCCCTGTCAGCCGCCCATTTGTCGCGCAATGGTTGTAGGGAATGTTGTGTGTGTGATAACAGCGCTTGGGTCAACCAGTGTACCACGTGTGAGCCATTCCCCATTACGTGTAGGCATTGTATTAGTTGGTGTGTGGGAGGTTCCTCAGTGATGTTTCCCCATCGTTGTGTGTACGCCATGATTATGGAAGCGTGTTGTAAGAACTGTCCCGCCGGTATTCCGGTGTCGCTAACGAGCGTCGCGAAAGGTATCAGGGCACCGTCGGTGTATAGGTCTGCCATGGTGTCCACTCCCGAGCGTGTCCAGTGTTCCAGTGCCGACTCTGTGACCACGGTTGTGGTCTTGGGGGTGCCTAGGAATGGGAGCGCAGGGGCATATGGCTTAATATGTTTTGTGAGTCGTAGGCCCCTTGCATAGCATTTTATGGCCACTGCTACATGTAGTTGTGTCTGTTTCCTTGTTTTTGTCAGTGGGTGGAATAATGAGTGTATCTGCAAGGGGGACAACGTGTCCACAGCCGTAGCTGTGTCCTCTAGGTTCCTGCCAGAGAGCCAGGCCACCACCCATTGTAGCTGTGCCGCCAGGTAATAAAGCTCTAGGTTTGGTACTGCTAGGCCACCATCACTGACGGGTGTATATAGTTTGCTTAGTGCTACTCTGGGCCTTCCAGTGTTCCAGATCAGGTCTCTGATCATGGCTTCTAATTCCTTGAAAGTGCGAACTGGGACGTATACTGGAATGTTGGCATAGTAATATAGGAGTCTGGGTAGAACAATCATTTTCGTTAACGTCACTCTGCTTGGCACAATGAGTGGGAGAGTCTTCCAAAGAGCGATCTGGGATCTTATGGACGTGATGGCGCGTGTCAGGTTGCCGTCCAGGATATCCGGGGGCATCCTATATATATAAATTCCCAGGTATTTGAATGTGGTGTGGTGCCACGGTAGCCTCTCGTCATTGATTCTAATTTCGGGTTCTGGGGCATCAGGAGCGAATGAGTACGCCCCCGATTTGGCCCAGTTTACCTTTAGGCCCGACATGGTCTCAAAGGATCGGAAGATGTCCGATAACTCCGGCGGTAAAGAGGTAAGGTCTCTAATGTACAGGAGCAGATCATCTGCTTATAGCGAGACAACGTGTGTGTCGCCTGCTAGTGGTATGCCCCAGTGTGTGCCTCTGCTACGCAATATCTCGGCGAGGGGTTCTATCGCTAATGAGAAGAGCAGTGGGGACAGCGGTCAGCCCTGCCTGGTGCCCCGTCGGACTCTAATGGCATCGGACAGCAGCTTGCCCGTGTGGACTCGTACCTCGGGGTTCCTGTATAGCAATCCGACCAACTCGATGTAGTCATCTCCCAGGTCGAACTTACGCATCACTTCAGTAAATAGGGCCATTCGACCAAATCAAACGCTTTTTCGAAGTCTAAAATCAAGCACCCCGATCTTGGCCACCTTTGCGCCGCATATTCCTGCACCCGAAACAGCCTCCTTATATTCTGGGAGGTGCACCTAGTGGGCACAAAGCCGTTCTGGTCACTGTGTACCAGGGCGGGCACCAATGTTGCCAGCCGTCGGGCTAGGGTCGACGCCAGGATCTTGTAGTCCATGTTCAAGAGTGCCAGAGGCCTATATAAACCGAGGAGCATGTCATCCCTACCTGGCTTAAGGAGAGACACCAATGTCGCTTCATTCATCGACTGGGGCAAGGAAGAATCTTCTAGCGCCATTGAGTATACCCGGAGGAGCTCCGGGATCAGGATATCGGAGCAGGCTTTGTAGTATTCGGCCGGTAGCCCATCTGGGCCAGGGGCCTTGCCATTTGAAAGGGCGAAGATGGCGTCACATAGCTCATCTGCCGCTATTGGTGATCCAAGGTCGTCCCGTTGGTCATCAGTCAGGGTAGGCAGCGTGAGCCCATCGAGGTACGCGGCAATTTCTGGTTGTGGATTCTGCATTCTTGACCTATATAGTGCACTGTAGTGCGTCACAAAGGCTTCGTGAATTTTCACCTGTGTATATACCACTGGGCCGTCAGCTGGGTGTATCGCCATCACAGGTGACGTTCGATCCTCGCACTGTATCAGCCAGGCTAACAATTTGCCAGGTTTATCCCCAGTGCGATGTGTGCGGGCCGAGTGAGCAATGTAATTAACGTGTTTTAATCTATCAACCAGTTTGTCATGTTCCGCCCGCGCCTCCAATAGTCTGGTGTTTGCACCCTCTGTCGCTTCCTGTTCCGCCTGCATCAGGTCTGATTCCAGGCGCCTCAGATCTGTCTCTATCTGTCGTCGGGAATGAACCTGTGTGGCAAGACATTGCCCCCTGAGGACTACTTTGAATGCGTCCCATTCAAGTTGAGGTGTCGATGCCGTGCCAGTGTTTTCTTCAAAATATTGTGCTGTTTGTGTGCATATGGAACCCCTGAATGGGCCGTCCAATAGTAGATCAGGCTGAAGCCTCCAGGTAGGTACCGGGGGTCGCGGTTGCTCTCATGCCAGATCTATGAGGTGTGAGTTGTGGTCAGAATGTGTGCGGCCCATGTAGCAGGTGTTCGTGACATATGGTAGAATCTCGCTGGTGACCATGTACCTGTCGAGGCGTACGTGCAGGGCATATGCCCCTGAGTAGTATGAGTAGATTCTGGTGTGGGGATTGCGGCTGCGCACGCATCTTGTAAGTCCCATTGCGTGGACCAGGCCTGAAGGGTGTTCACGGCACTCTGTGCTTGTGAGCTAGGTGGCGGGGGGTGGGACCGGTCTAAGGTCAAATCTAATGTGCAGTTGTAGTCTCCACCCAGCACCCATGGGATACCATGCCAGGGCGCCAATGTGTTTGATAATTGTGCAAGGAAATCTGCTAGTCCCGTGTTGGGTGCATACACCGAGGCCAGCACCAATGGGTTCCCGTCTAATCTACCTTTGACCACAACGTATCTCCCTCCGGGGTCTACATAAGTGTCTAGTGTTGTCCATGAGGTGCCCGGCCTCACCCACACTAATGTCCCCCTAGCATAAGATGAGTAGTGCATGGCATATAGTTGCCCCCGCCATCTGCGTCGTAAGGTGCGAATTTCCGATTCACTGAGGTGTGTCTCCTGTAAGAGGGCTATTTGTATGTGGTGACGTTTAAGGTATGAATAGATCTGGTAGTGTCGGGATGGTGTGTGCATGCCCCTCACATTCCATGTACATATTTTAATAGCAGACATTACAGTTCTTCAGCAAGACTCCTCCTCCAGCCCTCCAACCATCCTCCCGTGGGCCCCACAGTTCTCATCGAGCTAATGTTCCCTTCAATACTTATTGAAAGTGCATCCACTTCTTCACAACTCTTCACTGAAATAGGGGGGGGGTAAGAAACATGGCTAATGGAACAATGAGCCATTGAACGTGATGAACATATAGAATACCAAAAGGTCGGAGGCCAAACGTGCTCCCGTCCATACTCTTGAGGAGAGCAACAAAGTCTAAATCTAAGGGGGCTGCTGTGCGATGCGCACTATAACAATTGTTTTAAGTCAGCAAAGTCATTGTATGTTGCCCCCCGCCTTCCCGGGAGGGATATGCCAGTCTAAACCACACTTTGCAATACAGGGAACCATTCGCATATGTATTAAACACCATACTTTATGTGTCCCATATGGTCGGCTGTAGGTAAGTTGTCTCTGGACTCGTGTGCCGGTCACACGCAGGTTTCCAGGCTGTCCCTGAGTCTTGCGCCCGCTGGAGAGGTATCGGGTGTGCGCCAGCTCCTCAGATTGCAGTCAGGGTCAAGTTTGCCACTTGCTACTATGAGCGTCTCTTGCGTTCGAGGCGCCGCGGCACCGTCAGTCCATCACTCTGCGGCCGCTGTGGCACTCCTCAGTGAGTGTCTCTGGGGTGTCGTATCCTATGATGCGATCAGCTGATGTAATTCGCTGTCTGTGGCGTGACGTCTGGTCTTTCCTCCGAGGCCTGGGAGTCCGGTACGCCATAGATGGCTTCGTCGTCGCTGGGGAGGTCTCGTGGACTGCCGCCTGCCGCTTCGCTCTGCATAGGGGATCGGCTGAGTTCCATCACCAGGCGAAGAGCGTCCTATTTCTCCTGCTGTGCGGCGTCTGCTGGGGGGGTTGTCCTTGCCGCTCCTCACGTGCTGGTCTGCAATCTCTGGCGGGGTCTGCACCTCCTCCAGCTGCCTCCGGGTTGTCGCCGAGTGGCGGGGCCCGTGGCTGCTCTGGGGTCCGTATCCGTGCCACTGTCTAGCCATGCCTCCACCTCGGCTGGGTCAGTGAAGAAGTGTGTTCGTTCGCCAGTCACCACTCTTAATTTCGCGGGAAACAGCAGAGAATATTGCAGACCCAGCTGCCTCAGGCGTCTTTTCACCGCCAGGAAGGAGTGTCTTTGTCTCTGCACTTGCACAGTGTAATCCGGAAAGAACATCACCGACGTATTCTCAATCTGTACCTTTTGAAGCTTGCGTGTTTCGCAGAGGATGGAGTCCCTGTCTCTGTAGTTCAGTATGCGGAGTAGCAAGGGCCTCGGGTTGGAGCCCGTTGCTAAGAGTCTTGTAGGAACTCTGTCGGCACGTTCTACCACAAAGTGTGGCCAGAGGGACCCCTCTGGTAGTATTTCCTTCAGCCCCCGTTCCATGTGCTCTTCTGGACTCCTTCCTTTCCATTTCTCCGGAACCCCAACGAGTCGCACGTTGTTCCTTCGTGCCCTACCTTCCGCATCCTCGGCTCTGTCTTCTAGAAATTCCACCCTGTTCAGCAGGTCCTGCATTTGTTTATTGGATTGGCTGACCTGGGGCTGAAGTTCCTTCATGTCGCTTTCCAGGGTCGTGGTGCGGTCCACCAATTTTTTATGGTCTGCTCTCAGATGTGTAAGGTCTATGACTACACTATCAATTTTGGTGGCTAGGGAGGTGCGAGTGAGCTAGATGGATTCTTCTAGCCTTTTCATGGCTGCCAGCATAGTGTCCAGTTTGGCTGTTGTTTGATCTGGATCGGCGTTCTTACAGGACTTGTCCATATTGCCCTTAGAGTTTGCGCCTCCAGTCCCGGTCCGAGTTCTGGGTCCGTTAGACATCAGTGCCCTGGTGCGCGCCCAGCCACAGTAGAGAGATCCGCAGCAACGCAGCCTGTAGTGTGGTGGAAGCTGGGTCAGCTACTCAGTGTTTGTGGCCGGTGGGTGGTCAGTTGCCCGCTCCTCTGTCCCTGCGGTGGTGATCGGCAGTGTCTAGTGTCAGTCAGGCCGCTGCGCCCTGGAGCTCTCTCCCCAGGGGGGTATGGGTATGTTATCTGGCCTTGCAGGCATCTGTTTGTTCCTCAGGTGGCGCCGTGCCACGTGGCGCAGGCAGCAATGGGGGCGTCACGACCCCGTATCTTCTCCCCTGTCCCGCCCGGTCTTCTCCCAGCTGCGGGTACCTGCGTTTCTTCGCCGCACACCAGCAGTGGGTGGGTGTTCTGTCCCCAGCTGTACTCGCCGGCGCCCGCCGCTAGTCCGCGTCCTTGGCCTCAGCCGCCTCTGTCTCCCAGGCTGCCTCCGCTCACCTCCGCCCGCTCCGTAGCGCGGGCTCCGCGATTCTCGTGGTCGGGGGTCCGGTATTGGGCTTCTGCGATTGCTGGTTTCAGGCCTCTGGTCTCAGTGGGTCGCTCCTCCACTCCTCGTCTCCGGTCCACAGCGTTCCGGCGGGCGCCTCGCAACCCTCCGTCGCCACCCCGTCGGGTTAGCTCTGAGTCTGGCAGCGCACGGGAAACGGTACCCTCAGCTGGTTAGGGTCGGGTCCTGGGCATACTTCTTGTGAGGCTGCACGCTCCGCCAGCCCCAGTCGCAGGCCGCACATTTGGGCCTGCCGCTCCCGCCGGATCCTCGAGCTGTCCTGTGCGCACGCCGGGCCTGGAGGCGACGTGCGCCGCTGTTGCTCCGCAAAAACCGCGGTGTGGTTCGGTGTCACCGATTGCTGCCAAAATCGGTGGGGCACTTGGTTATGGTGTCTCGCTGCAGCGCCTGTGGTCATCAGCCGGCTGCAAGTGTTAGTTTACCAGATAATTTCGCTGGGAAGGGGAGCTCGGCTCGGAGCTCTACCCGAAGGCGTGCATTGCAGTCGCGTGTGTAGCCACGCCCCTCCGCGCCATTAACTGTTAATTAGCCCAGTGCACACAGTTTTGCCAGGTTTGGCTGAGAAGGAGACCCGTCCATGGTGTCAGAAGTGAGCAATCTAACCTGACAACACAGAGCGCTTTCCGCGTTTCTGCATAGCGTTCTATGAGCGGAAATATGTTTTAGGGCATTTACTATTGGATGGCATGTGCAGTCTTTCTAGTTTGCTTTGTTTAGGGGGAAGTTTAATAAATAATCAGACTTTGCTCAAAAGTGAGATAGACTGGTTTTGAACCGCAAATGTGACTGTTTCCTCAATATTGTGACGCTTAGGCACCTTGCCTCATTTACCTCCTGTAGTATGCACGAGGCACTCTCTGCAATTACCAAGCTTGATTGAGCAGAAATACGCAATGCTTTCCCTGCAAAAACGGCATTGAAATATATATATATATATATATATTTTTTTTTGTTTATTAGTATTTTACAGCCTTACATACATAAGCATACAACACTTTCCAAATCAAGCCATCGTTTTTCCGGGCAAGCATCTCCGATTCCACCACAGAGATATACAAGGCTAACCAAGATATTTGTTCCACATTCACCACTTCTGATGCCATTTTTAGGGCATCCCATGGCCCCAAACACCTCGGTCTCCACCAGCATGCACTTGTCAATTTCCTTCGCCCACACGGTGATAGGCGGCACACTGGATCCCCCCTATCCCCTTGCCAGCTCCTGCTTAACCAATAGGTATCCCAGTGTTGTGAACTGTTGTTCAATTTCCATGAGATCAGTCGCCTCCCATATATTAAGCAGTCCCAATTGTGGTGTCAACACTACCTCTTTGCTCAGGGGTGTCTGCATATGGTCTGAGGCTCCCTCCCAGAGTGTACGTATTCTTGGGCAGCTCCAAAGGATATTATGAAAAGGCAGGGCAGCCCTCTCAAAGGGGGTTCATTGTTGCATCTACTCTTGGTTTTAAGATGTATTTTTCTCTTTTCTCCACTGCGCAATGTAATGTTGATAGTAACGAGTATTCATGATCGGCGCCTCACTACCGCCTGCGCACGCGCGAGGGAGCAGTGTCTCCTATCGCGTTTTTCTCCTTGGTACACGTTATCGCCAGGAAGTTATTTAAATGCTCGGGGCGTCCCTTTCGATACCTCCTCTTCCGCTTGGCTCACACACCGGGGCACCGACGGACAGGTGAGTGTCTGAATGCTCTGTCTTCCTGGTGATTTTAGACCAGACAGCTGCTCCAAGCATTTAAGACTTAATGGAGTTTAAATGGTCCCAGCTCTCTGTATGGTTGGGCAGTCTTAGGGGACTTATTTGACCCACATCCCATTACAACTAAGAAGCCCGTGCTTCTGGGTAGTCTTTTTTAGTCACCATTGGACTACTTCTAAACTTCTCCTACCATTAGCATATGTTTGGGAGGTAGTAGTTATATGTGCATATAACTGTAAGAGAAAATATTGTTCATAGACACTCCCTAGGGTCTACATTAAGTCTCGCTACATGAGACATTTCGCAACATATGCGATTTCTAATATGTCACTAGAGATGGGCTGTGAGGACCTGGGTTTGGCAGAGGGGTACACACCACACGTTGGTTAGGTTCAGTGTGTAGAGCGATTGGCTTGGGCACCGTAAAGTTTTACTTACTGTGTTCTTTTTCTACACCATAGAGCAGGGCCTCCTACTCCCGAGCGGTTGCCGGGTGAGGTGAGGCCTTCACCCACACAAGGCTGGGTGAGTATCACTTAGAGGAAATGCCTCTAGGTGATTTAGCTATTATGCTTTATCTTATATATGCGGAATATAATGTATTCATGCAGGTGTGTTCCTGTATACGGTCTCTCTGTATTCAGGTGGTTATGTAGGTGTAATTCAATGTTGTTGTACAATCATCTTTTGTTTGTTGATAGGAAGAAGACAATCTTCTCCCACCAGTGGACGCCTAAAACGTTTGGATTTCTGGTAGATATGTATCAGTTTTATACCCAACACATCGCTTGTGGTTACAGTTGCAGTAGCTTTCTTATATCTATGGTCCTGAAGAAAGCCGGGATAACGTCCCATAGGCTGAAACATGTTGACCGTCCTGCACAGCGCCATAGGGTAGATTTTTCACCAGGCGTTTTTAATTTTTGACACCAAGGTTTCTGTATGTACACTTTGTCAGAACTAGGGTAGTCAATTTTATTTCACCATTATCACTCGAGCACTGCACATTAGTATGTCCACTTCATGGCAAACACTATGGCTAGATTACTGACATCCATTTCCACTGCAGCACTATATGGACATATGTGTTATGGTATGATCAACGACTCCCACGTGACGTAAACTCCACCATCGGCGCCTCACTACCGCCTGCGCACGCGCGAGGGAGCAGTGTCTACTATCGCGTTTTTCTCCTTGGTACACGTTATCGCCAGGAAGTTATTTAAATGCTCGGGGCGTCCCTTTCGATACCTCCTCTTCCGCTTGGCTCACACACCGGGGCACCGACGGACAGGTGAGTGTCTGAATGCTCTGTCTTCCTGGTGATTTTAGACCAGACAGCTGCTCCAAGCATTTAAGACTTAATGGAGTTTAAATGGTCCCAGCTCTCTGTATGGTTGGGCAGTCTTAGGGGACTTATTTGACCCACATCTCATTACACCTAAGAAGCCCGTGCTTCTGGGTAGTCTTTTTTAGTCACCATTGGACTACTTCTAAACTTCTCCTACCATTAGCATATGTTTGGGAGGTAGTAGTTATATGTTCATATAACTGTAAGAGAAAATATTGTTCATAGACACTCCCTAGGGTCTACATTAAGTCTCGCTACATGAGACATTTCGCAACATATGCGATTTCTAATATGTCACTAGAGATGGGCTGTGAGGACCTGGGTTTGGCAGAGGGGTACACACCACACGTTGGTTAGGTTCAGTGTGTAGAGCGATTGGCTTGGGCACCGTAAAGTTTTACTTACTGTGTTCTTTTTCTACACCATAGAGCGGGGCCTCCTACTCCCGAGTGGTTGCCGGGTGAGGTGAGGCCTTCACCCACACAAGGCTGGGTGAGTATCACTTAGAGGAAATGACTCTAGGTGATTTAGCTATTATGCTTTATCTTATATATGCGGAATATAATGTATTCATGCAGGTGTGTTCCTGTATACGGTCTCTCTGTATTCAGGTGGTTATGTAGGTGTAATTCAATGTTGTTGTACAATCATCTTTTGTTTGTTGATAGGAAGAAGACAATCTTCTCCCACCAGTGGACGCCTAAAACGTTTGGATTTCTGGTAGATATGTATCAGTTTTTTACCCAACACATCGCTTGTGGTTACAGTTGCAGTAGCTTTCTTATATCTATGGTCCTGAAGAAAGCCGGGATAACGCCCCATAGGCTGAAACATGTCGACCGTCCTGCACAGCGCCATAGGGTAGATTTTTCACCAGGCGTTTTTAATTTTTGACACCAAGGTTTCTGTATGTACACTTTGTCAGAACTAGGGTAGTCAATTTTATTTCACCATTATCACTCGAGCACTGCACATTAGTATGTCCACTTCATGGCAAACACTATGGCTAGATTACTGACATCCATTTCCACTGCGGCACTATATGGCCATATGTGTTATGGTATGATCAACGACACCCACGTGACGTAAACTCCACCAATAAGGGTGGTCTGATGGGATTCTTTCTAGTTATATGTTGCCAATAACTACCATCGGCACTGATGCACACTTGCGTTCTATTTGTTTCTCAGTCACTGGTACAGTTACACACCATCGTTTGACCTGGTCTGCTTTGTTGTATGTTTCATAGTCTGAGTAGGGGTGTTAGCAGACAGGTCGGTAAATATGCCCCTTGACCCTCCACACACATTTTTGTTTTTGTTAGTATTGAGAGCAGCTTTTCAGTTGCGGGTCCATTGAATATAGGTGGAATCATTGGTTATTCGCACCTTGATAGCTTACCTAACTTAATTGTATGTGTACCCTTTTTCTGCCTACCTCCTCACCTCCACATCCCTCCCTCAATGACATTTGAAGATAACTACTTCACATCTACTGCTTATTCCCATGTCATTTAGCTTGCGAATATGATGACCCTTTAGTCAAGTCGCTTTTTAGCATTAAGTGATTGGCGCTAGCGCATATATTTTTCAGACCATTGATGTACTACATTTAAAAATACAACCATAGGCGTATTCTGGTCCTGTTCCTATATGAGTATGTGAATTCATTTCAAACAGTATGCTGACTGCTTATCTGCATCCATAATATAATGATAATGAATTTTCCACCGGACTCAGGGTGGATATCTCTATGATGAGAGCGCACATCAAATTTAATAGTTGTACCTGCTTTGACATTAAGCATGTTAGCTGCTCCTCGACACAGTGGCAGCTCTCCTATCGGGAGATATACGCTGCGCATTTACAGCATTTCTATATAGACTGTGGGCTGAATGCACACAGGTCGCCGGGCGCATGCTCCAGAGAACAGTGTCTCTCGCACTGGTCATGCTCCCGGGCGCTCTGGACAATATTGAATAATAACGCAGGGCAGCCCTCTCAAAGGGGGTTCATTGTTGCATCTACTCTTGGTTTTAAGATGTATTTTTCTCTTTTCTCCACTGCGCAATGTAATGTTGATAGTAACGAGTATTCATGATCGGCGCCTCACTACCGCCTGCGCACGCGCGAGGGAGCAGTGTCTCCTATCGCGTTTTTCTCCTTGGTACACGTTATCGCCAGGAAGTTATTTAAATGCTCGGGGCGTCCCTTTCGATACCTCCTCTTCCGCTTGGCTCACACACCGGGGCACCGACGGACAGGTGAGTGTCTGAATGCTCTGTCTTCCTGGTGATTTTAGACCAGACAGCTGCTCCAAGCATTTAAGACTTAATGGAGTTTAAATGGTCCCAGCTCTCTGTATGGTTGGGCAGTCTTAGGGGACTTATTTGACCCACATCCCATTACACCTAAGAAGCCCGTGCTACTGGGTAGTCTTTTTTAGTCACCATTGGACTACTTCTAAACTTCTCCTACCATTAGCATATGTTTGGGAGGTAGTAGTTATATGTTCATATAACTGTAAGAGAAAATATTGTTCATAGACACTCCCTAGGGTCTACATTAAGTCTCGCTACATGAGACATTTCGCAACATATGCGATTTCTAATATGTCACTAGAGATGGGCTGTGAGGACCTGGGTTTGGCAGAGGGGTACACACCACACGTTGGTTAGGTTCAGTGTGTAGAGCGATTGGCTTGGGCACCGTAAAGTTTTACTTACTGTGTTCTTTTTCTACACCATAGAGCAGGGCCTCCTACTCCCGAGCGGTTGCCGGGTGAGGTGAGGCCTTCACCCACACAAGGCTGGGTGAGTATCACTTAGAGGAAATGCCTCTAGGTGATTTAGCTATTATGCTTTATCTTATATATGAGGAATATAATGTATTCATGCAGGTGTGTTCCTGTATACGGTCTCTCTGTATTCAGGTGGTTATGTAGGTGTAATTCAATGTTGTTGTACAATCATCTTTTGTTTGTTGATAGGAAGAAGACAATCTTCTCCCACCAGTGGACGCCTAAAACGTTTGGATTTCTGGTAGATATGTATCAGTTTTTTACCCAACACATCGCTTGTGGTTACAGTTGCAGTAGCTTTCTTATATCTATGGTCCTGAAGAAAGCCGGGATAACGTCCCATAGGCTGAAACATGTCGACCGTCCTGCACAGCGCCATAGGGTAGATTTTTCACCAGGCGTTTTTAATTTTTGACACCAAGGTTTCTGTATGTACACTTTGTCAGAACTAGGGTAGTCAATTTTATTTCACCATTATCACTCGAGCACTGCACATTAGTATGTCCACTTCATGGCAAACACTATGGCTAGATTACTGACATCCATTTCCACTGCGGCACTATATGGCCATATGTGTTATGGTATGATCAACGACTCCCACGTGACGTAAACTCCACCAATAAGGGTGGTCTGATGGGATTCTTTCTAGTTATATGTTGCCAATAACTACCATCGGCACTGATGCACACTTGCATTCTATTTGTTTCTCAGTCACTGGTACAGTTACACACCATTGTTTGACCTGGTCTGCTTTGTTGTATGTTTCATAGTCTGAGTAGGGGTGTTAGCAGACAGGTCGGTAAATATGCCCCTTGACCCTCCACACACATTTTTGTTTTTGTTAGTATTGAGAGCAACTTTTCAGTTGCGGGTCCATTGAATATAGGTGGAATCATTGGTTATTCGCACCTTGATAGCTCACCTAACTTAATTGTATGTGTACCCTTTTTCTGCCTACCTCCTCTCCTCCACATCCCTCCCTCAATGACATTTGAAGATAACTACTTCACATCTACTGCTTATTCCCATGTCATTTAGCTTGCGAATATGATGACCCTTTAGTCAAGTCGCTTTTTAGCATTAAGTGATTGGCGCTAGCGCATATATTTTTCAGACCATTGATGTACTACATTTAAAAATACAACCATAGGCGTATTCTGGTCCTGTTCCTATATGAGTATGTGAATTCATTTCAAACAGTATGCTGACTGCTTATCTGCATCCATAATATAATGATAATGAATTTTCCACCGGACTCAGGGTGGATATCTCTATGATGAGAGCGCACATCAAATTTAATAGTTGTACCTGCTTTGACATTAAGCATGTTAGCTGCTCCTCGACACAGTGGCAGCTCTCCTATCGGGAGATATACGCTGCGCATTTACAGCATTTCTATATAGACTGTGGGCTGAATGCACACAGGTCGCCGGGCGCATGCTCCAGAGAACAGTGTCTCTCGCACTGGTCATGCTCCTGGGCGCTCTGGACAATATTGAATAATAACGCAGGGCAGCCCTCTCAAAGGGGGTTCATTGTTGCATCTACTCTTGGTTTTAAGATGTATTTTTCTCTTTTCTCCACTGCGCAATGTAATGTTGATAGTAACGAGTATTCATGATCGGCGCCTCACTACCGCCTGCGCACGCGCGAGGGAGCAGTGTCTCCTATCGCGTTTTTCTCCTTGGTACACGTTATCGCCAGGAAGTTATTTAAATGCTCGGGGCGTCCCTTTCGATACCTCCTCTTCCGCTTGGCTCACACACCGGGGCACCGACGGACAGGTGAGTGTCTGAATGCTCTGTCTTCCTGGTGATTTTAGACCAGACAGCTGCTCCAAGCATTTAAGACTTAATGGAGTTTAAATGGTCCCAGCTCTCTGTATGGTTGGGCAGTCTTAGGGGACTTATTCGACCCACATCCCATTACACCTAAGAAGCCCGTGCTTCTGGGTAGTCTTTTTTAGTCACCATTGGACTACTTCTAAACTTCTCCTACCATTAGCATATGTTTGGGAGGTAGTAGTTATATGTTCATATAACTGTAAGAGAAAATATTGTTCATAGACACTCCCTAGGGTCTACATTTAGTCTCGCTACATGAGACATTTCGCAACATATGCGATTTCTAATATGTTACTAGAGATGGGCTGTGAGGACCTGGGTTTGGCAGAGGGGTACACACCACACGTTGGTTAGGTTCAGTGTGTAGAGCGATTGTCTTGGGCACCGTAAAGTTTTACTTACTGTGTTCTTTTTCTACACCATAGAGCAGGGCCTCCTACTCCCGAGCGGTTGCCGGGTGAGGTGAGGCCTTCACCCACACAAGGCTGGGTGAGTATCACTTAGAGGAAATGCCTCTAGGTGATTTAGCTATTATGCTTTATCTTATATATGCGGAATATAATGTATTCATGCAGGTGTGTTCCTGTATACGGTCTCTCTGTATTCAGGTGGTTATGTAGGTGTAATTCAATGTTGTTGTACAATCATCTTTTGTTTGTTGATAGGAAGAAGACAATCTTCTCCCACCAGTGGACGCCTAAAACGTTTGGATTTCTGGTAGATATGTATCAGTTTTTTACCCAACACATCGCTTGTGGTTACAGTTGCAGTAGCTTTCTTATATCTATGGTCCTGAAGAAAGCCGGGATAACGTCCCATAGGCTGAAACATGTCGACCGTCCTGCACAGCGCCATAGGGTAGATTTTTCACCAGGCGTTTTTAATTTTTGACACCAAGGTTTCTGTATGTACACTTTGTCAGAACTAGGGTAGTCAATTTTATTTCACCATTATCACTCGAGCACTGCACATTAGTATGTCCACTTCATGGCAAACACTATGGCTAGATTACTGACATCCATTTCCACTGCGGCACTATATGGCCATATGTGTTATGGTATGATCAACGACTCCCACGTGACGTAAACTCCACCAATAAGGGTGGTCTGATGGGATTCTTTCTAGTTATATGTTGCCAATAACTACCATCGGCACTGATGCACACTTGCATTCTATTTGTTTCTCAGTCACTGGTACAGTTACACACCATTGTTTGACCTGGTCTGCTTTGTTGTATGTTTCATAGTCTGAGTAGGGGTGTTAGCAGACAGGTCGGTAAATATGCCCCTTGACCCTCCACACACATTTTTGTTTTTGTTAGTATTGAGAGCAACTTTTCAGTTGCGGGTCCATTGAATATAGGTGGAATCATTGGTTATTCGCACCTTGATAGCTCACCTAACTTAATTGTATGTGTACCCTTTTTCTGCCTACCTCCTCTCCTCCACATCCCTCCCTCAATGACATTTGAAGATAACTACTTCACATCTACTGCTTATTCCCATGTCATTTAGCTTGCGAATATGATGACCCTTTAGTCAAGTCGCTTTTTAGCATTAAGTGATTGGCGCTAGCGCATATATTTTTCAGACCATTGATGTACTACATTTAAAAATACAACCATAGGCGTATTCTGGTCCTGTTCCTATATGAGTATGTGAATTCATTTCAAACAGTATGCTGACTGCTTATCTGCATCCATAATATAATGATAATGAATTTTCCACCGGACTCAGGGTGGATATCTCTATGATGAGAGCGCACATCAAATTTAATAGTTGTACCTGCTTTGACATTAAGCATGTTAGCTGCTCCTCGACACAGTGGCAACTCTCCTATCGGGAGATATACGCTGCGCATTTACAGCATTTCTATATAGACTGTGGGCTGAATGCACACAGGTCGCCGGGCGCATGCTCCAGAGAACAGTGTCTCTCGCACTGGTCATGCTCCTGGGCGCTCTGGACAATATTGAATAATAACGCAGGGCAGCCCTCTCAAAGGGGGTTCATTGTTGCATCTACTCTTGGTTTTAAGATGTATTTTTCTCTTTTCTCCACTGCGCAATGTAATGTTGATAGTAACGAGTATTCATGATCGGCGCCTCACTACCGCCTGCGCACGCGCGAGGGAGCAGTGTCTCCTATCGCGTTTTTCTCCTTGGTACACGTTATCGCCAGGAAGTTATTTAAATGCTCGGGGCGTCCCTTTCGATACCTCCTCTTCCGCTTGGCTCACACACCGGGGCACCGACGGACAGGTGAGTGTCTGAATGCTCTGTCTTCCTGGTGATTTTAGACCAGACAGCTGCTCCAAGCATTTAAGACTTAATGGAGTTTAAATGGTCCCAGCTCTCTGTATGGTTGGGCAGTCTTAGGGGACTTATTCGACCCACATCCCATTACACCTAAGAAGCCCGTGCTTCTGGGTAGTCTTTTTTAGTCACCATTGGACTACTTCTAAACTTCTCCTACCATTAGCATATGTTTGGGAGGTAGTAGTTATATGTTCATATAACTGTAAGAGAAAATATTGTTCATAGACACTCCCTAGGGTCTACATTTAGTCTCGCTACATGAGACATTTCGCAACATATGCGATTTCTAATATGTTACTAGAGATGGGCTGTGAGGACCTGGGTTTGGCAGAGGGGTACACACCACACGTTGGTTAGGTTCAGTGTGTAGAGCGATTGGCTTGGGCACCGTAAAGTTTTACTTACTGTGTTCTTTTTCTACACCATAGAGCAGGGCCTCCTACTCCCGAGCGGTTGCCGGGTGAGGTGAGGCCTTCACCCACACAAGGCTGGGTGAGTATCACTTAGAGGAAATGCCTCTAGGTGATTTAGCTATTATGCTTTATCTTATATATGCGGAATATAATGTATTCATGCAGGTGTGTTCCTGTATACGGTCTCTCTGTATTCAGGTGGTTATGTAGGTGTAATTCAATGTTGTTGTACAATCATCTTTTGTTTGTTGATAGGAAGAAGACAATCTTCTCCCACCAGTGGACGCCTAAAACGTTTGGATTTCTGGTAGATATGTATCAGTTTTTTACCCAACACATCGCTTGTGGTTACAGTTGCAGTAGCTTTCTTATATCTATGGTCCTGAAGAAAGCCGGGATAACGTCCCATAGGCTGAAACATGTCGACTGTCTTGCACAGCGCCATAGGGTAGATTTTTCACCAGGCGTTTTTAATTTTTGACACCAAGGTTTCTGTATGTACACTTTGTCAGAACTAGGGTAGTCAATTTTATTTCACCATTATCACTCGAGCACTGCACATTAGTATGTCCACTTCATGGCAAACACTATGGCTAGATTACTGACATCCATTTCCACTGCGGCACTATATGGCCATATGTGTTATGGTATGATCAACGACTCCCACGTGACGTAAACTCCACCAATAAGGGTGGTCTGATGGGATTCTTTCTAGTTATATGTTGCCAATAACTACCATCGGCACTGATGCACACTTGCATTCTATTTGTTTCTCAGTCACTGGTACAGTTACACACCATTGTTTGACCTGGTCTGCTTTGTTGTATGTTTCATAGTCTGAGTAGGGGTGTTAGCAGACAGGTCGGTAAATATGCCCCTTGACCCTCCACACACATTTTTGTTTTTGTTAGTATTGAGAGCAACTTTTCAGTTGCGGGTCCATTGAATATAGGTGGAATCATTGGTTATTCGCACCTTGATAGCTCACCTAACTTAATTGTATGTGTACCCTTTTTCTGCCTACCTCCTCTCCTCCACATCCCTCCCTCAATGACATTTGAAGATAACTACTTCACATCTACTGCTTATTCCCATGTCATTTAGCTTGCGAATATGATGACCCTTTAGTCAAGTCGCTTTTTAGCATTAAGTGATTGGCGCTAGCGCATATATTTTTCAGACCATTGATGTACTACATTTAAAAATACAACCATAGGCGTATTCTGGTCCTGTTCCTATATGAGTATGTGAATTCATTTCAAACAGTATGCTGACTGCTTATCTGCATCCATAATATAATGATAATGAATTTTCCACCGGACTCAGGGTGGATATCTCTATGATGAGAGCGCACATCAAATTTAATAGTTGTACCTGCTTTGACATTAAGCATGTTAGCTGCTCCTGGACACAGTGGCAGCTCTCCTATCGGGAGATATACGCTGCGCATTTACAGCATTTCTATATAGACTGTGGGCTGAATGCACACAGGTCGCCGGGCTCATGCTCCAGAGAACAGTGTCTCTCGCACTGGTCATGCTCCAGGGCGCTCTGGACAATATTGAATAATAACGCAGGGCAGCCCTCTCAAAGGGGGTTCATTGTTGCATCTACTCTTGGTTTTAAGATGTATTTTTCTCTTTTCTCCACTGCGCAATGTAATGTTGATAGTAACGAGTATTCATGATCGGCGCCTCACTACCGCCTGCGCACGCGCGAGGGTGCAGTGTCTCCTATCGCGTTTTTCTCCTTGGTACACGTTATCGCCAGGAAGTTATTTAAATGCTCGGGGCGTCCCTTTCGATACCTCCTCTTCCGCTTGGCTCACACACCGGGGCACGGACGGACAGGTGAGTGTCTGAATGCTCTGTCTTCCTGGTGATTTTAGACCAGACAGCTGCTCCAAGCATTTAAGACTTAATGGAGTTTAAATGGTCCAAGCTCTCTGTATGGTTGGGCAGTCTTAGGGGACTTATTTGACCCACATCCCATTACACCTAAGAAGCCCGTGCTTCTGGGTAGTCTTTTTTAGTCACCATTGGACTACTTCTAAACTTCTCCTACCATTAGCATATGTTTGGGAGGTAGTAGTTATATGTTCATATAACTGTAAGAGAAAATATTGTTCATAGACACTCCCTAGGGTCTACATTAAGTCTCGCTACATGAGACATTTCGCAACATATGCGATTTCTAATATGTCACTAGAGATGGGCTATGAGGACCTGGGTTTGGCAGAGGGGTACACACCACACGTTGGTTAGGTTCAGTGTGTAGAGCGATTGGCTTGGGCACCGTAAAGTTTTACTTACTGTGTTCTTTTTCAACACCATAGAGCGGGGCCTCCTACTCCCGAGCGGCCCCCTTCC
The DNA here is from genome assembly GCF_964263255.1 of Lissotriton vulgaris. Taxonomy (NCBI): domain Eukaryota; kingdom Metazoa; phylum Chordata; class Amphibia; order Caudata; family Salamandridae; genus Lissotriton; species Lissotriton vulgaris. The sequence goes on along the minus strand of NC_141695.1, from coordinate 1,230,540,000 downwards.
GAACTAGGTCCTTCACCACCAAGCTCCCTATAACATCCCACTTATCAAAACCGGGATGATAGCACAGCATTCCCAATTTCTGTTTGTTGACCACAACAACGCCATCTTAGAAAGGACGCCTGCCCAGCCCAGACGGGAATGTACTAAGCGCCAAACGTCCAGCGCATGTTTGGTGGTTCTAAAGAATTTCTGCTTGTTCTTCCTATCAGTGTTGTAAAGGACTCCCAGATACCCAGAGCAGTCATTTTGTTACACTGGGTCATTGGGGGGGATGGTATATCCAGTGGTTCACCAATTGCGCAGCCCAGTAGTAGAGTTGTAAGTCGGGCAAAGCTATGCCCCCGTCATACCACCCTTTTGTGAGTTTCTTTAACGCCACTCGGGGGGATTTCCTATCCCACAGCAGAGTTCAAAGTTACTCCTCCACTGCCTTGAAATACGAATCAGGGACTCTATGGGGGCAGGTATGAAGGAAGTAAAGGAAGCGAGGGAGAGCCAACCTCTTAAAGAGTGCAGCTCGCCCTACCAGTGAGAGAGTGAGGGATCTCCAATTTTTCACATCCGCACGCAGACGAGCTAGTGGGGGGGCAAATTGGAGCTATAGAAACGACCATGCAGCATAAACAGGACGGATTTGTGCCAGTTAAACCCATACCCGGAATATTTTCCGAAATTTGGGAAGATTTCAAGTACCACACTTATTGACTTGTACAGAGATGCCAAAAACAGCTTTACGTCATCGGCATATAGAGATGTATGATCTTCCACATCAGTCGCCCAGTGCAACAGAAGCGGGGACAGCGGGCATCCCTGCCTAAGGTGTCTGCGTAGTCCAAATGTCTGGGACATATATCCATTGACCCTCACCTGTCCCAAAACGTCTGTGTAAAGTAGCTTCACTCAAGCTATGAATTTAGGACCCAGTCTCACCCTCTCTAGGACCTCAAACAAGTAGGGCCACTTTATGGGCCACTCTATGGAATCGAAGGCCATTGAAGCGCCAAGAGACAGCACCGCAGCGTCTTACTCGATATATTCTCTCGAGCCAGCACGTTATGCAAACGCTGGATATAGAGGGGCATATTCCTCCCTGGCATAAACCCATACTGGTCCAGGCGAACTAATGATGTAATAACCGTCACTAACCTGTTGGCCAGAACCTTAGCTAAACCTTTGCTTATACATTTATCAATGGGATCGATGTTTGTGAGTTTACAATGGAAGGCAAATCCTTCATTTTTAACAATGTCACGGTTAACTGTAAAACTTTCACTAACTGTAATAGTAGTGATGTCATCTACCTGATTCAATGTCCTTGTAAACTTGTATATGTTGGCCAAACCAAGCAAAAGATCAAAACGAGAATAGGTCAACATCGCAGCAGAATCAGCTGCAAGACTCCCAACTCCCCCTTGGTTAACCACTTCACAGAAAGAGGACACGGTCCATGATCTGAAATGGACAGTCCTTAAATCAGTCAAGCTGCCACCTCGTGGAGGAGATATTGCACACCTACTGAACAGAGAGGAACTGAAAATGATTTTACTTATGGACAGCATAAGGAATGGCCTCAATCGCAATGAGGACTTGACCTGACTTCTATAACCATGTAGCCCCCTGCTACAATAGTCTATGGCTGCTTATACAGGATTGTATCAGTTGTCATGATTGGCAATTGAAATATGAATTGTGCATGGATATGTTTAATTTGCAACTTGTCAATTGCATACACTCTATAATTTCCTCTGGTAACTGCTACTCAAGGGTTATTTTGAATAATGGACTTGAATTACTGCACTCACTGCGCCATTACACACTACCCTGGAATTGTCACCAATTGTATATAGTTCTTAATTTCACTACGCCGGTCCTTGGTTTCCGATAAGTTGGCAACACGTCTACTCACTCCACTACAAGATGGCCGTGACCATTCAAATTTTCCTCCCCAGTTCAAGATGGCCTCCACAGTCTCGACCTGCAAACGTGATTAACTCGCACTCACTGCGCCGCCTTAATTCACCCTGGCCGTGCCGCCGACTGTATATAAAAGCAAGAATTTTATTCACTGCGCCTCCCTGAAAACGGCCTGGGAAAACGTTCTCCACACCACTATAAGATGGCCGCCACTGACACTAATGCCTCGCAGTCCAAGATGTCTTCCTCAGTCACAACTTGCGAGTCACACAGCCCCCTTCAAGATGGCCACTCTCCTATATCCATGCTGTACGCAATTAACCGCTAGTCTGACTTGAGCGATTCTGCCCTCCAGACGTCTTTAGCTGTTTGACCGTGAACACTAAGGTAAGCGCTGCAGTGGTTTTCTTCGTCCGTAGCCGTGTAGCCTTGGCTCCGCGTACCGAGTGGTCTAACACCCTTTCAATTCCACGCAGGTTCATCATTCTGCCGGTATTGCCACCATTATTCTTCAACCCGTGTACTCCAAGGTTCCTTGTAACCTTAGGTAAGCGCTCTCCTTGTCACCAACCTAGCCCCAATCCCCACGTCTCCAGCATGAGTATTAATTATATCACTCCCCTACCGATACGACCATCGCGTTTCTACTCCTCCTTTAAAAAACTGTGGCATAGTGGTGCCACCGCCTGGGACACTGATCCCTTTATTCGTAGGTAAGCGCCCACATTTGTGATCGTTTTAGCATGGTCAGTTACGTTATAGGCTGTTGGCTTAACCATGCTCTCGCTCCTCCCGCAGCCTCCAGGTTACCCTAACTTTGAAGATCATCACCTCCACCCGCCTGGCCTTCCAAGTTCCTGGCAACCATTGGTAAGCGGAATTCCAACGCTCCACCCTAGCCCCCACTCCCACTTCTCCAGCACGTGTAATAATTTTTAATTATTCCCATCAGACAGGACCTTCCCGGTCCCATTCTTCTCTTTTTTTTTTGTCCTCATTCCCCAGCTCGCCACCCGTTTCTACTAACTATTCCACCACTGACTTTTTATCTCATAAGCTGGTCAGAGGAAGAGGCATAAACCTCACCTGTTCTTGAATCTGGCCACCGAGAAAACCAACCATTCCAAGTCAGCTAACTCAATCGGTGTGTCCACCTCCTCCTCTATTTTCGACCTGGGATAACGCATAGTAACTACTAGCGAGATAGGAGGAGGCTTAATCATCGGACAACATCTTTATATGCATTATATATCATCCTCCGCTAGTCTACCTTACCCAAAACATAAAAGAAAGGGCACCCAAAACCCACGTTTTTCTTAGTGTGATCTGAAATATCAAGCTTGGCTGCATATCTCATAGCCAATATCCAGTCAATTATTTTAGGGGTGAGCGGGGAGACCCACTGCTTGCATAGCTCTTTACGGGCTAATAAAATAGCGTAAAAAATAAGTTTCACATTATCATTCATGCTTTTTTTCTCTAAATCATATCTCCCCGTTATTACTAATTCGGGGCTTACCTCAATCTGCAGATTCAGGACTTGAGACAAACAATTACTTTCATCCTGCCAGATTTGTCTTATATGCGGGCAAAACACAAACATATGTAAGTCGTCCACATTGGGGGTCTTGCATTTCAGACACTCCACTATGCCACCAGCTTTAAATTTCGACAGTCTGCGAGGAGACCAATACGCCCTGTGGATCGTAAACAAGATGTTTCGCCATTGTTACTTTCCATTGGTTCTCTGTCGCAATCTTCTGCAAGCCTTCTTTCCACAGAACCTCCGGAAGCAAGAAAGGGCCATCTTCCATATCCAAGTCAAGTAAAAAAGTGCTTTATTCGAGTTATTACTCATAAAAGCATGCTACACACAGAAATTTAAAAGTAAATTAAATTTTTCTGTCAAACACAATGACACAGCACTATTGGGTATATAAAAATACATTTGATTAAAAAGATCTTCCATATCCAATATCATCAAATACCACATGGCCACCTCCTTCTTGAAGACCCCCTCTGTTCCAAGCTTTAACTCAAAGTTATTTTGTGTCCCAATTATGCTTTCTGGATCATTTGCCCAGCTCTGAATCTGCAGATATTTGTATGTTGAAAAAACCTGCCCCCACATTTGCTGACATTGACCCGAGGTAACCAACTTGCCCTCCTGGAACAAATCTTCCATCTCTGAAGTAGACCCGCTCTCTTTAGCGGCAGAGCCAAAGCATCCTTTGTCCAAGACGGAGATCCAGGAGAATCCCATAGTGAAGCCATATAACTAAAATACGGTAACTTTAATAATCTCATTATCTTGTACGAAATCTCCGCCAAATCCCGAAGGACCTTAAGCCTGACCTTCTTGAAAAACTTAGGGTCTGCAAATTTATACAAAAAAACAAAATCTTTATAGTCGCAACTTTTGAACATCACACTAAATATTCCTCTGATTGTTGATGTATTCAGGGTACCCAACAGCATCCTACAGTTTTTTAAGCAGAAAGCCCACGCGTACATTTGCAGGTCCAGGGCCGTCAAACCTCCTTTACTAAGTCTCCTCCTTAGTTTTTTCCAGGAGAGGAGTGACCCCTTTGATGCCCAAATAAATGAAACTATCTCACTCTGTAATTTGGCCAGCCATTCCGTTCTGAACCCAAGGGGGATAGTCTCAAACAAAAACGTAACCTTCGGCAGGATCACCATCTTCACTAGATTGGTCCGGCCATATAGCGACAATGGTAAATTCATCCATCCCTTAAGAGTGGCCGAAACTTCTTTCTTTATCTTAAAGAAGTTTACTTTAGTAAGGTCCCCAATGCTTTGGGTGATCCTAACCCCCAGGTATCTCATTTCTGTCTTGCTAACTATCCCTTCTGTATTTAAATTCTAAGCCATGATCTCAGTTTTGTCCTGATTTATCTCGTAGCCTGAAACGGCTCCAAATTCCTCAGTTATTTTTACAAGGTCCTCCAAGAAATGATGCAAATTAGAGGAATAAATAATAATATCATCCACATACAAGCCCATTTTTTTCAACCAATCGCAATCCACAAAGGGGGGTATCCTCTCAAAACTTCTGATTCTACAAGCTAGTGGTTCTATGTATAAATTGAATAACAAGGGTGACAGGGGACAACCTTGTCTTGTCCCACACATTATTTTAAAGGACTGGGTTAATATGCCATTAACCAAAACACATGATGTCGGGGAACAGTACAAAGAAAGGAGGGACTCAGAAGAATTCTTTCCCAGCTTAAAATGTTGCAAAACTGCTTTAACAAAAAACAAATTAACCCGATCAAAAGCCTTGGCGGCGTCCAGAGCAATCACCGCCAAGGGGAGTTTATGAGCGGAAGCCATATCTATGATTCCGATGAGAGTAAAAGTTAGTTCTTTCAAATACCGCCCCTTAATAAAGATTTTTTGGTCTTGATGGATTAACTTGGGGATAACCCTGCTCAATCTATCTGCCAAAATTTTTGAAAAAAACGTATAATCACAATTTAGAAGTAATATAGGTCTGTACGAATCCATACACCTGGGTGACTTTCCTGGTTTAGGTATCGGAGAGATTGTTGCCTCATTCCAGGAGCTGGGTATGGCTAGTCTGCGATAAAAAAACCTGATTAAACAGTTGACACAATGTAGGAGCAAACACATCTACCAACACTTTGTATACTTCGACCGGGAGACCGTCCGGACCTGGTGCCTTCCCCCTTTTACTCTCTTTAATAACCCTGACCACCTCTGCTCGAGATATTTCCATATTTAACACCCCCACCAGGTCACCAGAGAGAGGTTCCATATGCTGTAGCCACCCCTCCATCTCAGATTGTCTTGGGCACAGATCTTCCCTATATACTCCTACAAAAAACTCATGGAAAGCTTCTGCAATACCTTTGCTATCGGTTATAATAGCTCCTGAGTCTATCGTTTTAATTTCCTTTATTTGAATCCTTGCCAGATCTTTTTTTAGCTTTCCACGCTAACAGTTTGCCACACCCTTCCCCGTAAGAAAAGTGGGCCAACTGACTAGCTTCCCATTTTTCCTTAACTCTTTGTGACAATACTGTTGTTAATTCTAGCTTTAATTCAAAGAGCTTATTTTTTGCCTCCTCGTTCATTGTGTGGCCCCCTAACCTTGTTCCAAAGCTTCCCATGAACAAATTTCCTTTTCTAAATCCAACACCTTCCTGTAATACAATCTTCTCTTGTTAGCGCCCTGAGCTCCCAGTCTCCCTCTCAGAAACGATTTGCAAGTGTACCATACGACTTCTAATTTAGCTGACCCTTCATTTTTATCTAAAAATACTTGTATCTCATCTCTGAGAACTTCTAGATAGTCCCTGTCTAAGAAGATTGTACGATCTAATCTCCAGGTTAAAGTCAAACCCTCCGCCCCTAACTCTAAATTCATTCCAACAGCTGAATGGTTTGAAATATGGGCCTCTAAATGTTCCACCTTCGTAACCCAATCCTTCAACCTCTCATCAATCAGAAAGTAGTCTATACGAGACCTATGATTATATTTTTTATTGTAGAAAGTATAACTGCTGACCTGCTTTTATTCTCCAAATATCACATAAACCTTGCTGCACCATAATCAACTTTATTCTAGACGACATCTTACCATTTACCACAGCTCTACTATTTCCCGACCTGTCTAACTTACAGTTTAAAACCACATTAAAATCTCCAGCCATAAAAAATTGCCACCCCCTTTGTAACTATTTCTTGGGGTGTAAAAAAAGCACTAGGAATCCAGCGTTGAGCAGAAAAAATCTCCTTGCTTTCTTTTTCAGACAAGTGCGTCTCCTGCAAGATAATCACATGCGCAAGGGAATCCTCTAAATACTTCAGTATCAGCTGTCTCCTGGACTTCACTCGTAAACCATTAACATTCCATGTAAGGAACCTTAGTTCCATAGAGTTAACCCCACTCATAACAGCTTACCCATATCTCCTACTTTTTGGTGGCAAGGATGCTCCTGAGGATATTTTCTTTCTCCCACTCCCCTTCCCCCCTCCACCCCCCCTCCCTACCCCGCACCCCCCACCCACCCGCCCACCCCTCTCCCCCACCCCTGGAAAACCCAACCAAAACACCCATGGCCTTGGCCTTGTGGATGTCCCTAGTGGCGGTGCATCACATTTTATCTACATCTCATTATACACCAATATCAGTGCCAGGCAGTAATCTGACCTTCCTTAACCTGCTCACCTTCACCTTGCTTACTTACTACTCCCCTTGACATTGTTCCAAAAAGTCATCCACCTCTTCAACTCCCTGAAATGTATGCATTTTATTCCGTCACATTATCTTTAGAAAAGCTGGAAATTTTAATTGGACCGTAGCTCCCGATGCTCTGAGCGGCTCCATACGCTTCCCTAACTCCCATTGTCTACTTTCTGTAGCAGGTGATAAATCTGACCTTATATCCACTGCAGTTCCTTCCACCATTATACTCTTCCTCTTAAGGGCAGATGCCAAAAACTTTTACTTCAAATTATAAGTCAAGAAGTTAACAAGTATCTTTCTCGGTTTAGAATGGTTTGGGTTCACCTGGAAAGGATCTCAATGAATCCTCTGAATATCACGCAGCAGTACCTCTTCCGTTTCCTCTAACTGTAACTCAGTCTTAAGCAGTTGCACTACATAGTTCTTTATATCCGACCCCTCCTTTCCTTCTGGTAACTTCAAAATTTTTAGATTATTTCGCCTTTGCATATTTTCAAGTCTCTCAACTCTCTCATCATTCTCTCGCTCTTTAAGTTTAATAGCCTCAATCTCCTTGTGATTATCTAAGACCCTCTCCCGCATCACTTTCACTTCTGACTCAAGCACTTCTGTACGGGCGCTTAATTTGTCGAGCTTGGCTTCCAGTAAACTGCATGAAGCTCTTATGCACTCCTGATTTTTATTAGAAGCCTCAAAACCCTGATGGATATCCCTCTCTAATTTTCTAAGAAGTGCCACAACTGAAGAGTCTGAGCTATCTAGCTCAGGGTCCGCCTGAGCTTTTTCCGGGCATTTATAATCTGTCAGAGGGCTATCTGTTATCATCAGGGCCTCTCTTATGAGCTAAGGCACAGCGACACCACCACTTGAAGCTTCTGGAGTAGTGTGGCTCACTGGTTAGAGGCGGCAGACCCGAGAGCAGAGGACGGCCCAGGACCAGGGTTCGATTCCCGGCGCGGCAGGTTTCTGGACCAGGGTCAGCGGACTCGATAATTCTCTCGCCTCGGTGCCCACTCTGATCAGCGATCACACTCGGCAACTCTGGGCATTAGCTTGCCTCATCTTCACTAACGGCCCCACCAGACCGCCGGGGATGCCTGGTCTCACCCTGGAGATACCCATTAAGGGACCATCTATCAGGGAAGCCAGGAAGGGTTTCGCAGCGGTCGAAGCGCCTTGGGACCCTACGGGTAAGTAGTGCGCTATATAAATGCCTATACATTTACATACATGCCTATACATTCTGACCTTCCAATTCATAGGTAAATGCCCACCCAATCCACCGTTTTAGCGTGTTGGGTTATTCAACAGGCTGGTTGGTCCTACTCAACTTTCGCTCCTCCCGCTACCTCTAGGTTGTTCCAACCTTGAAGATCACGCACTTGTTCTTTGGCATTGTACCGTCATTCCGGGCCCAGCTGCAACTCCTCCTTGGACCCGTTTTTTTCATATTTTAGGTAAATCCCACCCCGACCCTGCCACACCACCAAAACAATGTTTTTAAACTAATCCACGCACGGCCCACTATTCACTGCGGCACCCATATGTTCTGACCCTTGAATGCTTTACCTACCGGTCACCATCATGAATTGACTGGATGAATGTCACAAGACATGGCAATCACACGCACGTATGGTAATTACCACCTTAAGGCATGGCGTGAGAATGTTTTATGCTATATATTGGAGGTCGAGGTATGTTTCTAAACAAATGTCCCTTGTGTCCTTTTGTTTCCCTAAACTACTCACAGGCTTGCATATTCAGGCAATACATTGGTTGTCCTGATGATTATCCTTCATTAGTAATGGGATCGAAACGCCGTCGACAGTAGATGTCGTTTAAACAATAGTTCACCATTGTGTGACGTAATTGTGTTTTTACTACATGAGTATAGCTAGGCTGATTCTTCCCATTACACTAGCATCTCACTAATTTGAAAGTTGCCTAAGAAACATCCCACCCCTGTAAATACTGTTTTGTCTTGCTTTGTTGTATGTCTTGGATACAGGATTGTGCCCCATTATATATGTGCCCTCTATTTTTTCATTGATTAAACTATAGGGTCCGGCTGGACACCTCATTCATTATAGCGCAGATTGTGGCCTATAATTATTTAAAGGTTGTATAGTTAATTGTCAAGGACCGCTGTTGTTTGATAATGCTCTATCTCCCATCTCATATATCATATGTTGGGTATGTCGATACTTGGCCAGCAGGAGCTCTCTAGTTTTTATCTTATTTTCATCCTGCTTCAGCAAAAATCTTTCGCTAGTGTCTGGTGAAGGATCTCGTGCATGTTCCTGCTCTGCCACAAGGAGGTCTTCCTCCACCTGGACCAGAAGTTCACGCTTCTTGGCAATATACCCCTTCTTCAAAGATAGAGCTTAGCCTTTCTGGATACCTAATATGCTTCCCAAATTGTGTGAATAGACTCAACTGAGCCCACATTTTCAGTGAGATAGTTCTCTGACCTTGTGCGGAGTTCCTCCCTTATTCCTGGGATATGTGAGAGCCAGGGATTGATTACAATGGTGGTACGCATCTAGCACTCCCAATGTGTTTAGTTTACCCAGACTAGGGAGTGGTCCGATATGCCTCATGGCAGGACTCGAGACTGGTCAAAAGTTGCGTAAGAAAGTCATCAATGCGTGACACACTACAGTGCACGTTTGAGAAGTATGTGTATAATTTGCCAGTGGGTTGAAGCACCCAGCCTATATACGCCAGTCCCATTGACTTCACAAATTCAGCCAATTGACCATCACATTTCACTTTAGGCCTCGGCGGGCATCGATCCACTCTATCATCAAGAGTCATATTGTTGTCCCCCTCCATGATTAAAGTGCCTTCCCTGAGTCCTGTCAGTCTACAACCAAGGTATTCTAGAGCTGTTTTACCCAAAGCTGGTGGGAAGTAAACCAAAGGTATATTTATATCTCTACCATCCCATTGGCCCTCAACACCCGCGAACTTGCCTCTCGGATCGGTCCACGTCTAATGAACTATAAGGGGTGTACTCTTTTTTAACAGAGCTGTCCCACGCGATCCTGTTGTGTAGTCTGCATGTATCAGAAGCTTGGATCCCCATCTGGTGAGGGCCTTAGTCTTCTGTCCCACCAGGTATGTTTCTTGCAGTAAAACCACATCAGGTGCCTGACGCTTCAAGTACTGTTGCACTATCCCCCTCTTGATCATATCCCCCAATCCATTAGGATTCCATGTCAATACAGAAAGTACCCAGTCTCTAGCCACCCCATTGTCTCCTGTAACCCCAGTTTCTAACCTATGGATCGATTTGAAGAGGAAAAAATGTTGCAGTACCCCACTCATCTTATGTCCCTGTAGCTTACGTAAGGCTATATTTTGCAATACCTGATCAACGTCACATTTTGGACCTATAAAGCAAGAAACATTTAAACTTCCCCTCCTACCCCTCCCCCGCCACCCCCCCTCCCTGCAACCCTGTCCGTGGATTTAAACCTACCCACTCCCGAACATGGCAGAGTGCCTCTTACCCCCGTGAAATGCTGAAAATGCACTTGGTTATTGAACCCCCGCCCCTTGTGTTCACATCACAATCATTTTGAGTGTTAGCCATCCACTATTCCCATTGTGCTAGTCTCAATCAAATCACATCTATTTGCCCAACAGTCTCGGTTTGTATACTAGGTCAACTCTAACCTTTCTCACACCAATGGGTATTTCACACCCCATCCCCCCTCCCCCCATACTTGCGCTCTCAACACGGTGCCATCACTGCACAGCCTTTTCTAGGGGTAGTCACTCCTATTTCTTTGGGCGGGAATCCTCCTCCGCTGGGCTATTAGTCATTGTCTCTGAGCAATTACCTCTTGGGTGACCAGATCTACCAAAACAATCTCATCTCTGTCCCCTAACCGTGTTCCATCCTTCCATCCACTCCCAACCTGCCTCTGGTGACTCAAAGAACCACGATTTACCATCTGATTCCACTCGCAACGTTGCAGGAAAGAGCATCACATATTTAACCTCTCGGTCGCGTAGTTCCCTCTTAACTGCCTGAAAGATGCGTCGCTGGGCCTTAACCTTAGTTGTGAAGTCTGAAAAGAAGGCAACCTCATAGTTATCTATTTTCAGCGGGGGACTAGATCTTCCTGTCTGAAGGATTATGTCCCTTTCAGATAGTTAAACTCTCGGGCTATAAGGGGCCTTGGCGTTGCTCCTGGCTTCGGCCTCCCACATGGCACTCTGTGGGGCCCTTTCAATAGAAAAATAGCTGGACAGAGTCTTAGGCCTGAAGTGCTTGGTAACAAGATCTTCCACAAATAGGTCCGCCGCCAGCCCCTCCGCTCTCTCCGGAACTCCTAGGATGAGAATATTATTGCGGCGTGCCCGGCCTTCGTAATCATCCAATTGTTGCGACATCCGCTCCTGCTTCTTTTGCAATTCGAGCTCCTGTGTTTGTAGTCCTGACGTATCTGTCTGCAGGGCGCTTGTAACTATATTAAGCTCCTTTACTTTGTCATCCATCTTCCGGAAGTCCGCCCTGATAAGGGAGACCTCTACCGTCACCGAGTCCAGCGAGGCACGCACCCCATTAATAGCCACCATAACATCATGCAAGGTTGGCTCCGATCCCTCGTCTTTCTCCATATGCGCCAGATCACCTTTGTCTCCTGCTAGACCAGGCAAACTTGGCAAGTTGTTTTTGAGCGCTAGCCTCGGGACTCTTCCTGCCCGATGCCAAGAGTGTGGGTAAACTGGTAGCCCTTCAGATAAGGTCACAGACCAACTCCAGGGGTATCTGCAACCTGGTAAAAGGAACATCCTGGCAGTACTACAACTACTCTGAACCGTCTCTCAACCGTTCCTGCCCCTGTCGCTGGCTCTGGAAGTCAGACTCTTCCGCTAGGCATGAGGTCCCCTCGGCAAGTTGCAGCTGCAATCACTGCCTAAGTCAGGCTTCGCCTTTGCTCTCCTGTCTTACCGCTGCCGGCAAGTGCCACCTCCTGGATTCACTCACCAGGCACCTCCTTATATTCGCCTCCGTCCAGGTCAGTCACAGCCTTTTAAATCCAGATGTCTCACCAATTGCACAATCCAAGTCAGGTCTATATATCACATCACTAGACACCACAGGCCCCAGTCCGCTGTCAGTGGGTGGACTAAAGGAAAAACTGCGCCTCAAGCGGTTGGGAGACTGTGCGCCCTACAGGGTTCTTCCAGTGTGAGTGTTTGAAGAAGGGACAGTCTTATCACATGGCCTCCTCCTCTGGCCCTAGTCTCTAACATTAAGTGGAGCGCCCGATCCCCATGGAACTACCAGGCCTGCTCATGTGCAGCTGTTCGGGCATTCAAATGGGTGCCAATCTTTAAACAGTTGTATCAAGTCCAGCAGTAGGCTCAAGCCCCACGGGAGTCTATGCAGGCCCTTCCGCTCTATAACGTCAGGCACCTAGGGCAGCACACATGTCCATTTGATCTAGTAATCTGCGCCAGGTGTTCCTGCTGAGCAATCCCCCATGTGTGCTTTTCATTTCTGGGCGCCCCTCACCCAGTGTTCAAGTAGCCGCCCCACCTGCTGCTCTCTCACTCCCTGCACCTCAGCGGATGCAAGATCTGTGGTAGGCCTCAAATCTGGGGCTTTGATTGGCGGCGGATTGCCACCTACAGCAGTCTTCCAGCCTACATGTCCCCTTCCGCCGTCGTCTCCTGGCAGTCAGGTATGCCGGCTGAGCCTCCGGGCGTGGCCTCAATCCCCAGCAGTGCCAGTCAATCACCTCCGGCCGGGCTTTCTCCTCCTCACGCCTTTGAGGTCCGTGCCGGCTGCTCTTTGTTCAGCAGTGCCCGGGTCGCAGATCCGGGGCCTCTTGCCTCAACCGCATCTCCTCAGCACTCACCAATGCACAGCAGGTCCGGCAGCCAAAAAAAAGGCAGTGCCACTCGATCTCCCACGGGCATCACCAGCTTCTCCTTTGTGCACGGGGCTCTGCTGGGCCGCCACTGGATTCTTCAAGTTGCTGGCACCTCGGCTCCGTACAGGCAGCACCTCCCTCACTTGTCCTCAGGGAGCCGCCATTATCACTCCGGCCGAAGCTCCGGAAAAAGGGGTCAAAAACTTCACACACGCCACCGGACCAGCCAATCTTCTCAGGGGGGAGGTAGGTAGGGAGTCACAGCACTTTTAGCAAATTTTTAGCCTTGGATGGCATAGGATAGGGCAGGATAGGAATGCAGGGAGTTAGGCAGTGGCCATTCTTGTTGGCTGCTAGCCACGCCCCTGGCATTGAAGTATTGACAGTGAAAGAAAGATTGTATGGCGTCAACATTTCAAAATTAATCTACTCATTGAAGTATTGCTCAAACAATCTACAATTACTTTTTCTTTCATTTTGCAATAGTAAGCTTTAAAGTTTAAACCTACCTCATTTTATGTGTTGAGCGATTGGAACATGTGAGATGTGTGTTTCAAGCAAACAAACTGTGCTGTTGCTGATGAAAACATGGTAATTTTATTACTGAGGTGTCCACCATGGTGGTGTTGGCGATTAAAAAAAAAAGCTGCAGCTGCCATTTTGCTAATTACAAACAGCTTTCCTCAGTGCTCTATAAAACCGGCCACTTAATCTGAAATAAAAAAAAGGTTTGGCCAACATTGATTTTATTGCTCTCGTGTTCTTATGAAACCAGGCTGTGGTATTGGAGAAGGAAGATACTACACGGGCTGAAATATTAAACATGGCGCCCGGGCGATGAGGAGTAGACACAGCAGAGAGTTAAAAAGTGGTCCCCTGCAGGAAAGCATGCACTGTCTGCAATAGGCGACAAGCGGTAGCAATTGTCCTGGCAGCTTAGAAAGTTAAAGCGTGCACAGCACGCTGAATGTAATTAAACCGCATAGTGCCTCATGTAGGACTAACTCATTAAAGAAAATAGTGCTGACCATGTAAGAACAGAAGTAAAGGGGCCAGTAACCATGGAAGGATACAAACGACGACATGGCTTTACTAAGGAGGAACTAACAAGCCTATGAAGGAATCAAAAGACAGCATTTATGAAGGACAAAGACACAAAGCAATGAAAGATGTGGGAGGCTCAGTACAGCACCTACAGCAGATCGCTAGAGCAGCGCTAGGATACAAATGTCGACATGGCTATACTATGGAGGGACTAGCAAGCCTATGAAGGAATCAGAAAACAGCATTTTCGAAGGACAAAGACACAAGCCATTAAAAAATGTGGGTGGGGCTTCTCCTCAGTACTGCACCTCCAGCAGATCACCAGAGCAGCACTTGCGCACTGGCTCAGGCTCGACCAAAAAACGCACAGTGCATCGCCTCTTTCTCACACATCCTTCATAGCTTCTGTCTCTGCCAGTCCTGGAGTAATACTGTTTCATCTGTGGGGACCCATGACTGGCAATAGTAGGCTGGTGAGACATATCATACTCCGCCATTCTGCTGCTTTCCGTGAGAGTCTGATGACCTCGGCTGAGTAGAGAAATACAGAGAAATCCAGTGCTTCTATTGTTGACACTTGATAACTCCTACTATGTCATAGCAATGAATACCCATGTAGAAACAGAGATTCGCACTAATGCTGTCTGTGAACAGCTGTGAAGTGAAGGTCCAAGATGGCCAGGTAAATGAATGGTCACCCCTATTGAAGAGCATTAGTGCTGCCCAATTTAAACAAAAAAGTAATTGTTCTGGATAACTGTGCCCATGAAAATTATTACAGACTGCCGGAAATTGTTGGCAGAGAAGAGTTAAAGGTATGACAGCAAAGTTAGGAAGTGTAGGTGCATTTCAAGAAAGGCACAGAAGCCTTGCTAAAATATTTACATTTTACAGTAAATATATTCCATTCACTGTTGTTATTAGCCATAAAGGTGTAGCAATATTTATAAAAAACTATTGTTCCTATTCTATTAAAGGTATGGCACCCATAGTGAGAAGTGCTTGACTATTTCTTAGGATGGAATAATTCAGTATATTTAAAAATGTTTCAAATGACTTGAATTTTTTAAAATTCTCTCTACATTATACCATTAGTACCCGAGATTCGGTATGAATTAATGTCAAAGCTCATTCTACCTAGAAATGGAAGTGAATGGGATCAGAGGGGCACGACTTGCCTTTACTTTTTTAATTGACGGAAAAACTGTTCCCCTCTTTTTTGCAAAATGACAATCGTCTGGATATTTCATTCCAATGGTTTGAAGTTTCATACAGGGAGTCTCCTTTGCTATGATAGCGGAAGGGGACAGACAGCTAAACAGCTTTCTTGCCAGGGTGTCTGCTTTCCTGAAAAAAAGCAAATGTGCGCAAGTGGCTAATCTGCATATTTAAAGGGTGTTTGAAATCAGGAAGTGGCTTTAATTGATAGAATCATTTGAAGCTTTGTGATGACAAAGATTGACTCTTTTTGAGTAGTATCACAAGGGAGTTACGAGCAGAGCTGTGAAATGCTTGCTCTTAAGTGACAGTTATATGAGGAAAATTGCAGTACAGACAGTCTAGGTGTTACGGAAATCTGTATTTTGGAGGCACCATTTTATCTTAAACCTTTTTGCACCTTTTGTAGCAGTCTATTTTATAATCTGTGTAATTTAATGCTGTGGCTCTCTGGTTATACAAAAACTTCTGCAGTGCATTAACTTATATAGGTTTAATAATGTAGTATAGTGCATTTGCCTCTGATTAACATAACTTTTTTTAAATGTATTTTTCATTTAAGCTACACACTATTTTATATCTAGCTTCCTGAACGAGAAAGCCCAAAAAAATATACATAATCTGTATAAAATATTTTGTGTTTTTAGCCCCACGTTTCACCCTGCCCCCACGTACACTGACCCCACCCCCATTGCATGTAGCAGCACAGACACTTTCTTTGGTCCCCGCATAGCAGGGCCAGAGCAGGTGTCAGATCATTTCTCCTACCATGGGGCCAAGATCTGGAACAAACTCCCCCACCGCATCTGACGAAGCCCGACACTGCACTAATTCAGAAAGGACCTCAAGACCTGGCTCTACGAGTGACCAACGGAGCTGCTCGCACACCTCTCCCTCAGCGCCTTGAGACCCTCGTGGGTGAGTAGTGCTCTAAAACCCCTGATTGATTGATTGATTGATTGAGTTCCCATGTCTTTTTTTAATGCTCTTCGACTGCTGACAGCACCATTTTGATGTTATTTATTGGGATACGTGCATGTGACACAAACACCAAGATATGTGCTTTTCATCTGCAATATTGAGAAGACGGGTGACCAATGAGCTACCAACCAGATGTATGTTGTTACAATGCATACTTTTACAACGCATACCTTTACAATGCATTTTTTACACCGCAACATTCATTACAATGCATTCCATTACAGCGCATGCCATTACAACGAATTCTTTGAAACTACCTTTACAACGCATTCCACTACAACGCATACTACATTTACAATGGATACCATTACAACGCATTCCATTACATTGCATGTATCATAAGTATTGGATAGTGTAGAGGTAAAAATTACTATTCTAACTCCAGGGGGTGCAACAGTAGGGTAAGTGTTGGATAGTGTAGGGGTAAACATTACTATTCTAACTCCAGGGGGTGCAACAGTAGGGTAAGTATTGGATATGTAGGGGTTAAAATTACTATTCTAACTCCAGGGGGTGCAACAGTAGGGTAAGTGTTGGATAGTGTAGGTTTGCGTTGTAATGGTATGCGTTGTATTGACTGTGTTGTAATGACATGCGTTGTAGTGACATGCGTTGTAATGGTTGCGTTGTAATGGCATGCGTTGTAATGGGAGTTGCGTTGTAAGAGTTTCTTTTTAAAGGTAGTGCGTTGTAAAAGTTGCGTTGTAAGTGTTGCTTCCCCTACCAACCATATCACCCAGGGAAGCTGTTTTCTCCAATGACAGATAGAACATCTGTGTCCCAAATGGAAAACCTGCTCCTCTTCTTGGAATCATCATAGTCCTGATAGTTTCTCATGCCCATGTGTAAACTCTGCCTAAATATTTACAGTTCTGAATTTTTGGATTTCATACTTTGTTTGTCTATCAAAATAAACTGTAAATGCCAAGGCATTTTTTAATCAAGGTGCAAAAGCTTGGCTCCTCAAGCCATAGATTTTAAGATTCAAAGCGGCAGATGGATTCCAAAATAATAAGGCAAAACTTTTTTTTACATGTGTTGTATTGGCTCTTAATGTGAAATAATAAACCTGTTTTTTCACATATGTTTTAGCAGTTTTAGTTCAATCAACACTAAGCCCTCTGTTCCATAATCTCAATGTTCACAATAATTGAGTAGAACATTTTGCTTGTAATGCCATGGTACCATATACATTTCAAAATTTCCAATCTCGAACTGGCTTTAATGAAGCTATGCTTCATTTCTCACCAAGCAAGAAAAAAACTGATGTTATCTAAAAGAAAAAAAAATAGCAAGCCACTCTGGTATATATATTTAAAGAGAGCAACTGGAACATTACATAATGTTTGTAGGGAGAAAAGGTGTGCTTAAATACAATAACTATTATTTACTAATCAATTTGCTAAGAACAGATATGGAAGTCCATAGACTCGCTTAATACAGCCTCATTATCACTTGGAAGTCAATAGGGGAAGTGAACAATAAGTACAGAGAAGAAGGAGATATGATGGCAAGAGTGTAAGATGAAAGGAATCTGCTACCACTTAAATTCGTACAAATATACTAGAAGATGGTTTGTGGGCATTCTGGGGACAGTCTCAGGATAAAGCATGATGAACATCCAACAATTTACAGTAATTCTTTACACACAATCATGGTTTTAAATGCTGTCAAAAGCATGAATAGATGTATTTATCAGAGTACATAGAGATCCTTAATATATTTAGTGAAGACACACAGGGGCAGATTTCCAAAGAAATATTCAATGCAGTGCCCCAATCAATGTTGCTATGCTGTCTTGCTCTGGTGGAGAGCAGCGCAGAACATATTTACTAAATATGATCTGCTTCTTACTCTTTAAAGCTTCCTAGAGCCATGGACCCACCTTTGTTCCATAGCGTACATATCTGCATGCTGTCTAGCATAGGCTTCACAATGGAATGTTACCCTTCTAGTACTAAATCTTATGCTTTGACATTTTTTTAAATTTCTCACACAAAATATGTGCTGTACTGCCCTACGCCAAATCCCCGTAAATGAGGGCCATGTGTACCACATATGGTCTACCCCCCTGTATTGGTGTTCTTTAAAGCTTCCTAGAGCCATTCACCCACTGTTGTTCCACAGGTCAAAAAGGTCTGTTGATGCTGTCTAGCATAGGTTTTGCAATGGAATGTTACCCTTCTAGTACTAAATATTATGCTTTGAAATCATTTAGCATTTCTCACACAAAATATGTGCTGTACAGTGCAGCAGATATGGAGCTTCTAAAATGTCTTTTTAAACTAAAACATTTGTCTGACTGCACCAGCCTTAAGAAGCCTTTATTTTATTGTGCAAAGCCAGGCATTGCAATATTTGTATATTTGACATTGCATCAAAAACTATTGGTTGGGGTATTGGAACACCTGAGAACCACCCATTGTTAGAGCTGACAGACTTTAGTGTGATCTTCCCCCAAACTTTTTGCCTTCTCCCCTCCAGTTGCTGAAATTTGTTTTTTGTTGGCTTTAGCACTCTGTGCATTTTACCACTGCCAACCAGTGCCAAAGTGCGTGTGCTCACTCCATAAAAGAATGTAAAACCCGGCCTATGCGGATTGGCACATTTAATGTACTGATCTGTCTTAAATAAAGTGGTACAGTGTATAGCCGGGGCCCATAAATGGGCAACGGGGCACTTATGTGAACCCACTTAAGTAGCCCTTTAAGCACCATGGGTGCAGTTTTAAACTGCCAATCGACCTAGGAAAATAAACCTTTTGTCAGGCTTATACCCTGCTTTTTATTATATATACGTCCCCACTAAGATAAGCCCTAAACAGTCTATAGAGCAGGGTACAATGTATTTAAAAAGTCGGCCATGCACATTTAAGTATTATGTCCTGATAATGGAAAACTCCCAAATTTGTTTTTAACTATTGTAAGGACTACCTCTTCCAAAGGGTAACATTTGGTTACATTATTACATTTATTGGTGATAACTTTTTTGGGGAACAGGTGGGAATGGTATGTTTGTTCTTAAATGAATTGTAATTGTAAAAATTCATGGGCCCAATTCACAAAAGTAATCTTACACAAATTTCTAACTTTACGACTTTCGGTATTCACAAATGGCATTTAGGAGTAGTAAAGTGAGGATTCCTAACTTTTAAGATCTTTTTAAGATCTTGTATCCGTATGGTCTCCGAAATATATCTCATGGTGGGGAAGACTTCAAACTCTTAAGATGATGATATCTCCGATTATTAATTTTTTATCTGCTATGCTACCTGTTAGGCTGTCTTCATCCTTTTTCAGTTAAATTGATTCACTGACCTCCAAATTTTTATGGCGTGCTAAACGTGCTACAATTGCATATATAAGTATCTTAGGAAGCCATCTGCTTTTGGTGGATGTAATCTTCCTGATTGGAACCTATACCAAATTGCTTTTTTATCGTCTCAGGGTGCTCTCTGGTTTTTGCCGGATTCTCGACATACCCCTCTTTGCATTTATATTGAACAAGAGCTGTGCTCTCTTCTTTTTACCCCCTCTCTTCTCACTGCATCTAAGATTGTGTTCCCTCATTCAAATCATATTATTTCAGACACAATTAATGCTCTAAAAGATATAGATAAAAAGGTCTCCAACCCCATTCATAATTTAAGATGGTCCTCATTATGGTATAACCCTAAACATTGTTACTGAGATTGACTCGGTTAAGATGTCCTCTTGGGCTAATAGTGGTCTTTTGTTGGTCAAGCATCTATACGAGTCTAATCATGATCCACTTCCCTTTTCTTCTTTTGGAGAGGAAATATAATCTTAATAATATGGATTTCTATTCATTTTTAAAATTAAAGGTGGACCTGTCTAAAGTACCCCTATGTACTGATTCGACTACTATTTCACTTTTTTTTAACTATGTAGTCTCGTCCAGGCCATACTACCTCGTAAGTCTATACATTTTTATCAGCGCCTCCGCCAGCACAGGCTTCTATTACACAAAATAAATAGTCACATCATTTTGATAGTGACATTTTCAAAAACATCTCACAAGAGTCATAGGAGTTAATTGGGTAGGTTTCACTGCGGAATAAGATTGCTACGTCTCTCATGCAATCTAAATTCTTTACTATGAATCTTCTTCATTGGACCCCTGATTGTCTATTTAAGTTGAAAGTGAGGGTTAATGATCTGTGTTGGAATTGCAATTGGGTCTCAGGCAATCACCAACATATGTTTTTTGAATGCTCATTATTACATTCCTAATGGAATCTAATTCAGAAACACTTATCACTAATGTTTGATACTCCATTGAAGCTTTCGTTTCCTATGGCCTTTTTGGGTCTGTTGCCTGCCTGTACTCCTCTTCACATGGATGATACTTATTAGACCTCCTTACATCAATTGCAGTCAAGATCATTTTAACTGAATAGAAATCCTTTAAGGTCCTGTCATATCATACTTTTTGGGCTTGGGTATCATTTCTTCGTGATGCTCATACTACAGTTGGAGAGAAGCACTGTACTCCTTCCCACTCTAATACTATTTGGAGGTCACTAGATAAATATATTAATTTGTTCTCTCAGGGTTTGGTGGCCCAATATCCTTTTTGACTGTACGTCTTTATTTTCTCCGTTGGTGCAGTTGTCCCCATCTCTATCTCTCTTTCTATATAGTTATCTTCATTTAGCTATCTATTTTTTTATTTATGTTTTCTGTCTCCATGTTGTTCTCTCTTCTCTTTTTTTTCTTTCCTCTTTTCTCCTTTTTTCCTATTTCACTCCTATTCTTTCTTTTTCTTTTTTTTCGCTCCTTTGTTCTTCCTGTGATTTATATGCAATACAACTAACTTTTTGACTTTCAAACTAACTCAGATAGTTATTAGATATCATATATTGACTTGCACTATTTTTTTTGTTCACGTTCTTCTGTTGTAATGTATTCTATTATACTGTATGAATTCCTTCTTTTTAAAACAATAAAGATATTTGAACAGCTAACTGTTTTCTTAGGCATCCCACTGCCTTGTTTTTTCTTTGTCTTTCTATATGTGGAAAAGGTTGTATATGTCCTTGTATCTCCTAGTATGTGTTGGGGGGGGGGGGAATTGTGAAATTGTTTTGAACAATCAGATTCTGATAACGTCACATGGCCACTTGTATATATTAAAATAGATATAAATAAATGTCAATAATAGGATTGTTTTCCACAAGTATTTCCAGGGGATGTCAGATATAGTACACCCCCAATTTATTGAGATCCACCTGTTACATTTGACCCATATCTCTCTCCCCCCATGTAGCTGAACCAGTGAATGAGCTCTGCCAAGCAGGAGGATTCATAGTAAAGACACATACAAGAATGATTCACCTACTTCAGCCATGTCTGCCGTTTGCTTCCCATCCCCACTGAACTCGTATTTATTACCTCCTCCCATACACTCAATATGCTTGGCATCCTGCCACCCCTACACAATACTGTCTAAAATATCCTTTCCAAGCCAGCCCCTATATATAGAAAAAGGGCCACTTCTCATCCCATTCTAATAAAAAATCCATTATCACTCCCTCTCATAAAGTAAGTTAGCATTTGCAATGCAATAGATCTCACATTTACAAAAATTTGAGATATTGGCATTGTAAATAGCATTGCCTTTTATTTATGTGTTGTTTTTTTTAACAGATACAGAAAAGGCATTGTCATTTACAATGACAATAGCTTAAACTCTTGCAAATGCGAAACCTATTGCATTGCAAATGCAGTCGAGCTATCAATTTTTTTGAAAAGCGTTAATAGAGAGCTTCTCCTGCCTGCTGCTTAGAGGCTGTAAATAAAGCCTACCAAGTAACAACACATGTAACAGGGGTGTAGCCATGGGTGGTTACAAAATGTGACAAGGCAGTACTAAAGATGGACTAATGAGCCTATTGACCAATGAACAGCCACATGTTACAGTGGAAAATAACACAAACCAATAAAAAATATGGGCGGAGAGTGAACGGGGCTTCAAGTTCCTACCTGAATACAGCATGCCTCGCAGAGCAGCGCATGCTCTGCCCAGGCTCAAATAAAAAAAATTGGCATTTCTTATGCCATTAACTCCAACTTTGCAGGCTGCATGGTCACATGTGGTACTGCATCCTGCAACATGGGTAGGTAAAACACATTATCATTTGTAAATCCAATAACTCTCGAGTCTAACGAATGTGAGACCTATAGCATTTTTAATGCTTGTTATTATACTGATCGGATCCTACTAATTCACTGGTTAGGACAGTTTCATTTAAACAATATGTAGTGTGTTAATGTGACTGGTGAGTTGTCGAGTCATTTGTGTAAAGTATTCCTACCTGTGATTTTTTTTAATACAATTTTTCCTAACAACAAAAGAGTGAATATACCATATGTTCCAAGCTTTTCTGAACATTATTTTTGAAAATTATTTTTACTAGTAAACATTGACGTGTGCCTGTCTCTTGGGCAAGCAATGCAACCAGCTGCCCACTTTTTCTTCCCTCGGGCTCCGCAGAAGCACAGTTTTGGCAACAGTAACTAAAGCAATGTTCGAACAGAGAAGCTCTTGCAAAGCACGAAGAGAAGTTGTATTATCCCCTATGCTCCTGTCCTTGCTTTGCTACAAAAATTCCAAAGGCCTGAGTGTGGCCCCTTACCGGCGAGTGCCCTTAACTGATAATTAGCCCAGTGCACACAGTTTTGACAGGTTTGGCTTACAGGGATAACCGTCCATGGTGTCAGAAGTGAGCAATCTAACCTGAGAACACAGAGCGCTTTCCACGTTTCTGCATAGCATGCTATGAGCGAAAATATGTTTTAGGGCGTTGACCATTGGATGGCATGCGCAGTCTTTCTAGATTGCTTTGTTTAGGGGGGAAATTTAATAAATAAACGGACTTTGCTCGAAAGTGAGATAGAGTGTTTTTGACCCGCAAATGTAACTGTTTCACCAATATTGTGACGCTTAGGCACCTTGCCTCATTTACCTCCTGGAGTATGCACCGTGCACTCTCTGCAATTACCAAGCCTGAATGAGCAGAAATACGCAATGCTTTATCTACCAAAATGGCATTGAAATATTTTTTTTAATTTTTTACATTTGTTTATTGGTATTTTACAGTCTTACATATAAAAGCATACAACACTTTCCAAAATAAAGCTGGAGAATTTCCGGGCAAGCAGTAAACAAATTAATCGTTACAAAGCAACATTGTTTTCAACATTTCTCCGCACCTCCAATTCCACTACAGGTCAGGCTGTGACCTAACCTGACCTGGTCAGAGCCGGTCGCTCCTCCAGCCGCGTGGCCCACCCCGAGTGTGCCCAGTATCCGCTTGCCGCCGCCGCCGCCGTTGCCGCTGCCAAGTTTGTATCTGCCCCTGTAACTGTCCATTTACATCGTCCGCTGTTGCCCCAGTATTGTGCCTGTATTTGTTATTGTTTGCATTGTTGTGCCCTGTGCCCCTGATCGTTCTGTGCCTCGTTGTGCCCCTGATCGTTTCTGCCCCCTGACCTCAGTATTGTCCCAGTATTGTGCATGTATTTGTTATTGTTTGCATCGTTGTGCCCTGTGCCCCTGATCGCTTTGTTCCTCGTTGTGCCCCTGATCGTTCTCTGCCTCCACCGCCGTTTCTGCCGCTGACCCACCCTGCTCCCTGCCGGTGCTCCCCCGCGGCCCCACCCCCATTCCCTCCAGCATCACCGCTCCCCTCCCCACTCGCCACCCCGCTCCCGCCTCCCAGCTGCTCCTCCCTCCCACTGTACACAAAAGGTGGTGTCCGCGAGGCGGGGAGCTGTGACCTGACCTGACGTGGTCAGAGCCGGTCGCTCCTCCCACCGCGTGGCCCACCCCGAGTGTGCCCGGTATCCGCTTGCCGGGGCCACTGCCAAGTTTGTATCTGCCCCTGTAACTGTCCATTTACATCGTCCACTGTTGCCCCAGTATTGTGCCTGTATTTGTTATTGTTTGCATCGTTGTGCCCTGTGCCCCCGATCGTTCTGTGCCTCGTTGTGCCCCTGATCGTTTCTGCCCCATGACCTCAGTATTGTCCCAGTATTGTGCCTGTATTTGTTATTGTTTGCATCATTGTGCCCTGTGCCCCCGATCGTTCTGTGCCTCGTTGTGTCCCTGATCGTACTGTGCCTCCACCGCCGTTTCTGCCGCTGACAACCCCGCTCCCTGCCGCTGCTCCCCCGCGGCCCCACCCCCGTTCCCTTCAGCATCACCGCTCCCCTCCCGACTCGCCACCCCGCTCCCGCCTCCCAGCTGCTCCTCCCTCCCACTGTACACAAAAGGTGGTGTTCGCGAGGTGGGGAGCTGTGACCTGACCTGACCTGGTCAGAGCCGGTCGCTCCTCCCGCCGCGTGGCCCACCCCGAGTGTGCCCGGGATCTGCTTGCCGCCGCCGCTGCCAAGTTTGTTTCTGCCCCTGTAACTGTCCATTTACATCGTCCACTGTTGCCCCAGTATTGTGCCTGTATTTGTTATTGTTTGCATTGTTGTGCCCTGTGCCCCTGATCGTTCTATGCCTCGTTGTGCAACTGATCGTTTCTGCCCCCTGACCTCAGTATTGTCCCAGTATTGTGCCTGTATTGTTATTGTTTGCATCGTTGTGCCCTGTGCCCCTGATCATTCTGTGCCTCGTTGTGCCCCTGATCGTTCTGTGCCTCCACCGCCGTTTCTGCCGCTGACCCACCCTGCTCCCTGCCGCTGCTCCCCCCGGCCCCACCCCTGTTCCCTCCAACATCACCGCTCCCCTCCCCACTCGCCACCCAGCTCCCGCCTCCCAGCTGCTCCTCTCTCGCTCGCCCCCCACTCTCCATTTATGGCAGAGTCCGCACGTACGCGCAGCGGGCGCGCCGACTGTGCGCCGAAGGAGCGCCAAAGGCAAGTCCGTCTGCGCCCGTCCGCACCTGGACCGCGCCCAGCGCCAGACCCCCTGGCCACCTGCAGAATTATCCCACCCGCCAGACGTATGACGCCACCACCCTCAATGCACTCAACACCGGCAAGACCCCCGGCTGCCACCAAGCCACCCCAGGACGTACCCACGGACCCTTCACCTGCCAATCCTGCAAGTTCTCCTGCATCCGGACCTGCACCTAATCCGCACCCGCCAAGCCGAGCACCAACAGCAACCACATGAAGTGCATCCTGCTCAACACCCGCTCCATCCACAGACACGCCATGGAACTATGGAACCTGCTCGACACCTCATCTCCAGACATCGCCTTCCTCACGGAAACCTGGATGAACGCCTACTCAGCGCCCGACATCGCCATCCCGGACGGATACAAGATCCCCAGGAAGGACCGCGTCAACCAGACATCAGGAGGCATCCCCATCGCCCACAAGAACACCATCCGCATCACGACCAACTCCGAGGACACCCTCACAGCCGCCGAACATCTTCACTTCCAGATACACACCGACCCCAAGACCACACTCAGAGGCACCCTAATCTACAGACCCCCAGGACCCCGTACACAATTCAGCAAAGACATCGCAGACTTCATCAGCCCGCACGCCCTCGCCTCCTCCGACTACATCCTCCTATGGGACCTCAACTTCCACCTGGAGAACAACAACGACAACAACACCACCACCCTGCTGGACAACCTCGCCAACCTCGGACTCAAGCAACTGGTGAACACCCCCACCCACTACGCCGGAGACACGCTTGACCCAATCTTCTCCTCCAGCAAGTACATCTCCTTCAGCCACTCCACCGGAATCCACTGGACAGACCACAGCTGCGTCCACTTCAGCTTCAGAAGGACCACGACTCACCACCACCCGCAACAGGCCCCCCGCAGGAGCTGGAACAAGATCACCACCGACCAGCTCATTACATCACTGAACCAAAACCCTCCCGCCAGATCAACGGACCCCAACCAAGCAGCCAACAACATCACACAATGGATCACCAACTGCGCTGATGACCTCGTACCCCTGAAAAACCATCCCAGCAGGCCTAGAAGCAAGAAAGCCTCCTGGTTCAACGACGACCTCAAGAACTCCAAGGAGAACTGCCGTACCCTCGTGAAAGCCTGGCGAAAAAACCTGACTACAGACAAGCACACCACCCGCTAACACCACCAGCTGATCCATGCCACCAAGAAGTCAGCATTCAAGGATCGACTAGACAACAATGCACACAACAGCAAGGAACTCTTCAACATCGCCAAAGAGCTCTCAAACACAAGCCCCGGAAACAACGATATCACTCCCTCACAAGACCTCTGCGACTCACTCGCCTCGTTCTACCACAGCAAGATCGCAGACATACACAACAGCTTCGGCGAACAGACCACGCACCCAACCACAGAACCAACGCCCCCCACCACCACCCTCCGCGCCTGGACCCCGGTCAGCACTGAAGATACCATCCACACAATGAACACCATCCACTCCGGATCACCAAGAGAAGGCAGCTGGAGTGGATCATCTCGTTCCTTGCCGGAATATCCCAGAGAGTCCGCCTCCCCCCGTTCAGATCCGAGGCCACCGAAGTCATCTGCGGCGTACCACAAGGATCATCACTCAGCCCCACCCTCTTCAACGTCTACATGAGCCCCCTCGCAGCCATCGCACGCCAACACAACCTCAACATCATCTCCTACGCCGACGACACCCAGCTGATCCTCTCCCTCACCAACAACCCTGCCACCTCCAGAACCAACCTACACGAAGGGATGAAAGAAGTAGCCGAATGGATGAAGAACAGCAGCCTGAAAATGAACTCAGACAAGACGGAAGTCCTCATCCTTGGCTCATCACCCTCTGACTGGGACGACTCCTGGTGGCCCCCGGACCTAGGAAGCGCACCCAAACCAACGGACCATGCACGCAACCTGGGCTTCTTCCTGGACTCCTCCCTCTCGATGACCAGACAAGTCAACGCCGTCTCATCATCGTGTTTCAACATCCTACGCATGCTCCGAAAAATCTTCCGATAGATCCCCACCGAAACCAGGAAAACGGTTACCCAAGCACTCGTTCCAGCCGATTGGACTACGGAAACACCCTCTACACTGGAACCACAGCCAAACTGCAGAAAAGACTCCAACGCATCCAGAGCGCCTCCGCACGACTCATCCTGGACATCCCCCAACACAGCCACATATCCGGACACCTGAGAGACCTGAACTGGCTCCCCGTCAGCAAGAGAATCACGTTCCGTCTCCTCACCCACGCACACAAGGCCCTCCACGACCTGGGCCCCAGGTACCTCAACAACCGCCTGACCTTCTAGACTCCCACCCAACAACTGCGATCGACAAGCCACGCCCTCGCCGCGGTCCCACGCATCCGAAGAGCCACCGTGGGAGGAAGATCCTTCTCCTACCTGGCAGCCAAGACTTGGAACTCCCTCCCCATCCACCTCTGTCATACCCAAGACCACCTCTCCTTCAGGAAGCAACTCAAGACCTGGCTGTTCGAGCAGTAGCGGACCCCCCTCCCCCAAGCGCCATGAGACCCTCCGGGTGAGTAGCACGCTATACAAATTTCTTGATTGATTGATTGATTGATTGATACAGGGGATATACAAGGCTCACCACGATATTTGTTCCACATTGACCACTTGTGATGCCATTTTTTAGGGCATCTTCTAGCCACAAACACCTCGGTCTCCACCAGCAAGCACCTGTCTATTTCCTTCGCCCACACGGTGATAGGAGGCACACTGGATCCCTCATCCCCTCGCCAGCTCCCGCTTAACTAATTTCTATCCCATTACTGTGAACTGCTGTTCAATTTCAGTGAGATCAGTCACCTCCCATATATTAAACACTCCCAATTGTGGTTAAAACACTACCTCTTTGCTCAGGGCTGTCTGCATATGGTCCGAGGCTCCATCCCAAAGTGTACGTATTCTTGGGCAGCTCCACAGAATGTGATAAAAAGTGGCCTGCTGACCACACCCCCTCAGACATAGGTTTTTGGGTCTAAAACCACATTTAGCCAAGGTCTTTCCTGTCATATATGATCGGTGAAGTATCCTAAGCTGTATGAGCCTAAACTTAAGTGTGATGGCCGCTACTCAAGGAGACATAGAAGCCGCCTGCCATTCTTTGTCGCTTATTTGGCCCAGATCATCTTGCCACTGCTCCCTGAGCTGTGGAAAGGTGTCCGGCAAGTTATTACATAGCTTTTTATATGTAAGGGATATCACCTTGGAGCTTAAGGGCTCATCTAACAACCGGTCTTCCAATGGAGACAAATCAGGTATGTCCGTAAAGGATGGGAAAGCAGTCAGAAGCGTATGTCTAATTTCCAAATATATGTACAGTTCACCCTGGGCCAAATGATATCGGCTCTGCATCTCCCCAAATGTCAGTACAGCCCCCTTCTGAACTAGGTCATTCACCACCGAGATCCCTATAAGGTCCCACTTAGCAAACCTGGGCTGATAGCACAGCATTCCCAATATCGGCATGCACCACAATGGTGCCATCTTAGATAGGACGCCTGCCCAGCCCAGGCAGTAATGTACTAAGCGCCAAACATCCAGCATATGTGTGGTGGGTCCAAAGAATTTCTGCTTGTTCTTCCTATCAGTGTTGTAAAGGGCTCCCAGATACCTGGAGCGGTCAGTTTGATAACAATCGAGAGCATTCGCAGGGTAAACGGGGGGTGGTATAGCCAGTGGTTTACGGTCACCAATTGTGCAGCCCAGTAGTAGAGTTGTAAGTCGGGCAAAGCTGTGCCCCCAGTCGTACCACCCTTTTGTGAGTTTCTATAACGCCACTCGGGGTGCCCTCCCATCCCACAGCAGTGTTCGAAGTTTTCCCTCCACTGCATTGAAATACGAATCATGGACTCTATGCAGGCAGTTTTGAAGGATGTAAAGGAAGCGAGGGAGATCCAACATCTTAAAGAGTGCATCTCACCCTTCCAGCTAGAGAGGGTGGGATCTCCAATGCTTCACATCCGCACGCAGACCAGCTAGTGGGGGGGGGGGGCACATTGGAGCTATAGAAACAAGCCTGATCCGGAGTAACGAAAATCCCCAAATTTCAAAAGCCTTTCTCTGATACCGCTATAGTATACCCAGCTGGAAGCCGGGGAACTGGACCATCAGCATAAACAGGACGGACTTGTGCTAGTTAATCGCATACCCGGAATATTTTCCGAAATTTGTGAAGTTGTCAAGTACCACACTTATTGACTTGTACGGGTATGCCAAATACAGTAGTATGTCATCGGCATATAGAGATATACGATCTTCCACATCAGCCGCCCAGCGCATCCCCCGCACCATCACAACTCAGCGCACATAGGCCGTGAGGGGCTCCAGCAAAGGGGAGAACAGAAGCGGGGACAGGGGGCATCCCTGCCTTGCGCATCTGTGTAGTCCAAATGTCCGGGTCGTGTATCCATTGACCCTCACCTGCCCCAAAACATCTGTGTATAGCAGCTTCACCCAAGATATACATTTAGGACCCAGTATCACCCTCTCTAGGACCTCAAACAAGTAGGGCCCTCTATGGTATTGAAGGCCATTGAAGCGTCAAGAGACAGCACCGCAGCGTCTTCCTCGATATATTCCCTCAGAGCCAGCACGTTATGCAAACGCCAGATATTGAGGGACATATTCCTCCCTGGCACAAAACCCAGACTGGGCCGAGTGAACCAATGATGTAATAATAAACGTCGCTAATCTGTTGGCCAGAACCTTAGCCAAAACCTTTGCTTCTATATTTATTAACGAGAAAGGTCTATAGGAACTACAGCTATCTGGTGGCTTATCTTGCTTATGGATCACTACTATAGTAAAACACACAAGATGATGGACGGAATGTTGCACAATGGCAAAACATTCACCCCCAGTCACAGATCTGGGTTTAATCCATTGTTATTTTGCTCACCAAGCCACCCCAGTTCAGACATGGCCATATGCAAATCAGTCTTGACCCTGTGCCTCATGGGAACAGTCCAGACCGAACTACCAAGCCATGTCTTCGCTGGACTGGAATTAAGCATCCTAGGACCGGTTTCTGGCTATCAGCCTTCATCAGCCAGGATAGCTGGCCCATTGGTAGCCTAATGTCCTCTAGACTTTGCAAAATACATGGCTTTCAGGTGTGGCACAGTTAGAGAGGCATTAGCTTTCAGAAACTCAATCGGGATGCCATTGGGCCCCATTGCTTTCCCAGATTTAATCTGTCCTACGGCCTTGCTGATTTCATCATGTGAGAGGTCACCATCTAAGCTGTTTCTCCTCATCTGAGAGGGCTGGTACGTCACTATCCTGGAGGAGCTGTCTCGAATCTTCAGCTGTGTAAATGGTAGAGGGGGAATACACCCTCTCTAGGTGGGTAGCAAATGCCTCTGCAATTTCCTGTGGGTGTGTCACTGTGTCCCCCTCTGGCGTCCTCACTTTATGCACCCATCTCATACCCTATTCACGCCTTTCCAGACACGCCAATGTCCTGCCTGCTCTATCTCCCATCTCAAATATCATATGTTGGGTATGTCGATACTTGGCCAGAATGAGCTCTGTAGTTTTTATCCGATATTCATCCTGCTTCAGCAAATGCCTGTGGCTAGTGTCTGGTAAGGGATCTCGTGCATGTTCCCGCTCTGCCACTAGGATGTCTTCCTCCACCTGGACCAGAAGTTCACGCTTCTTGGCAATATACCCCATCTTCAAAGATAGAGCTTGGTCTTTCAGGACTACCTTATATGCTTCCCAAATTGTGTGCATGGACTCAACTGAGCCCACATTTTCAGTAAAATAGTTCTCTGACTGCGTGCGGAGTTCCTCCCTTATGTCTGGGATATGTAAGAGCCAGGGATTTATTACAATGGTGGTACGCATCTGGCGCTCCCAATGTGTGTAGTCTACCCCGACTGGGGAGTGGTGCAAATATGCTTTGCAGCAGGACTCGAGACTGGGCAAACTTTCCTATGGCGGACATGTGCGTAAGAAAGAAATCAATGCGCGACAAACTACAGTGCACGTTTGAAAATGATGTGTATAAGTTCCCAGTGGGTTGAAGCGCCCGGCCTATATCCGCCAGTCCCATTGCCTTTGCGAATTCAGCCATTTACCCATCAGATTTCGCTTTAGGCCTCGGCGGGCATCGATCCACTGTATCATCAAGAGTCATATTGTAGTCCCCCCCATGATTAAAGTCTCTATCCCCCCCATAGTCACCTGCAACCCCAGTTTCCAACCTACGGATCAATTCGAAGTGAGAAAAATGTTGCAGTACCCCACTCATCTTAATTCGCTGTAGCTTATGTAAGGCCATATTTCGCAATACCTGATCAACACCACATTGTGCACCAATAAAGCAAGAACCATTTAAACTCTCCCTCCTACCCCTCCCCCTAACTCTTACCCCCCTCCCCCCCCCGCCCGTGCATTTAAAACTACCCACAACGGACATGGCAGAGTGCCTCTCACCCACCTGAAATGCTGAAAATGCACAGGGATATTGAACTCCCTTCCCCTTGTGTACACATCACAATCGTCTTGCGTGTTCGCCATCCACTATTCCCATTGTTCTAGTCTCAATCAAATTACATCGATTTGTCCCAGCAGTCTTGGTTTGTATACTGTATCAAGTCTAACCTTTCTCACTCCAATGGGTATTTCACACCCGATCCCCCTCCCCGCATACTTGCGCTCTCAACACGGCCCCATCACTGCACAGCCTTCTCTAGGGGACGTCACTCCTGCTACTTTGGCCGAGAATCCTCCTCCGCTAGGATATTAGTTGTTGTCTCTGAGCTATTACCTCCTAGGTGAGCAGATCTACCAGAATCATCTCTTCTCTGTCCCCCAACCGTGTTCCATCCTTCCATCCAGTCTCAAACTGCGTCTGGTGACTCAAAGAACCACGATTTACCATCTGATTCCACTCGCAACTTTGCAGGAAAGAGCATCACATATTTAACCTCTCAGTCGCGTAGTTCCCTCTTAAACGCCTGAAAGCTGCATCCCTGGGCCTTAACCTTAGCTGTGAAGTCTGGAAAGAAGGCAACCTCATAGTTATCTATTTTCAGCGGGGGACTACATCTTGCTGTCTGAAGGATTATGTCCCTATCCAATAGTTAAACTCTCGGCTTATGAGGGGCCTTGGCGGTGCTCCCGGCTTCGTCCTCCCACCTGACACTCTGTTGGGCCTTTCAATGGAAAAATAGCTGGACAGAGCCTTAGGCCTGAGGTGCTTGGTAACAAGATCTTCCACAAATAGGTCTGCCGCCGACCACTCCGCTCTCTCCGGAACTCCTAGCATTCAAATATCGTTGCAGCGTGCCCGTCATTCGTAATCATCCAACTGTTGCGACATATGCTCCTTTCCCTTTTGCAATTCGAGCACCTGCATTTGAAGTTCCGAGGTATCCGTCTGCAGGGCGCTTGTAACTATCTTAAGCTCCTTTACTTTGTCATCCATCTCCCGGTAATCTGCCTTGATAAGGGAGACCTCCACCGTTAACGAGTCCAGCGAGGCACGCACCCCATTAAAAGCCGCCATAACATCATGCAAGGTTGGCTCCCATCCCTGCTTGGGGGCAGCGCACCCCCGTCTTTCTCCATCTGTGCCAGATCACCTTTGTCTCCTGACTTAGACCAGGCAAACTTGGCAAGTTGCTTTTGAGTGTTAGCCTTGGGTCCCTTCCCGCCCAATGCCATGAGTGCGGGTAAACTGGAAGCACGTCCAATAAGGTCACAGACCAACTGCAGGGGGATCTGCAACCTGGTAAAAGGAATATCCAGGCAGTACTACAACTCCTCTGAACGTCTCTCAACTAATCCTGCCCCTGTCACCGGCTCCGGAGGTCAGACTCTTCCGGTAGGCGCGAGGTCCCCCCGGCATGTTGCATTTGCAATTACCGCCTAAGTCAGGCTTCGCCTTTGCGCTCCAGTCTTAGAGCTGCCGGCAAGTGCCACCTCCTGGATCCACTCACCATGCACCTCCTTATATTCGTCTCTGTCCAGGTCAGTCACAGCCTTTAAGCCCAGATGTCTCACCAATTACACAATTCAAGTCAGGTCTATATATCACATCACCAGACACCACAGGCCCCAGTCCGCTCTCAGTGGGTGGACTAAAGGAACTACTGTGCCTCAAGCGATTGGTAGACTATGCACCATACAGGGTTCCTCCAGTGTGAGTCTTATCCCCTGGCCTCCTCCTCTGCCCCCAGTCTCTACCCTTCAGTGGAGCGCCCGGTCTCCATGGAACTTCCAGGCCTTGGTCAT
The DNA here is from genome assembly GCF_964263255.1 of Lissotriton vulgaris. Lineage (NCBI taxonomy): Eukaryota > Metazoa > Chordata > Amphibia > Caudata > Salamandridae > Lissotriton > Lissotriton vulgaris. The sequence continues at coordinate 1,230,506,493 of NC_141695.1, read as the reverse complement.
GTCCAGCTGTTCGGGTATATAAATGGTTGCCGATCTTTAAACAGTTGTATCAAGTCCAGCAGGAGACTCAGGCCCCACGTTCTTCTATGCAGGCCCTGCTGCTCTATAACGTTAGGCACCTAGGGCAGCAGACATGTCCATTTGATCTAGTAATCTGCGCCAGCTGTTCCTGCTGAGCAATCCCCCATGTGTGCTTTTCATTTCTGGGCGCCCCTCACCCAGTGTTAAAGTCGCCTCCCCGCCTGCTGCTCACTCACCCCCAGCAACTCACCGGTTGTAAGATCTGCGGTAGGCCTCAAATACAGGGCCTCGATTTGCGGCGGAGTGCCACCTACAGCAATCTTCTGGCCTCCGTGTCCCCTTCCGCCATCGTCTCCCAGCAGTCAGGCTGCGCCTCCTTGCCTGGCCTCAATTCCCAGAAGTGCCAGTCAATCACCTCTGGCCCGGATTTCTCACCCTCATGCCTTTGAGGTCCGCTCCGGCTGCTCTACGTTCGGCAGCACCTGGGTCACTGATCCGGGGCCTCCGGCCTCAACCGCCTCTCCTCAGCACTCACAAATTCTACGCAGGTCGGGCGGCCACGAAAAAGGCAGCGCAGCTCGATCTGCCCCAGGCGTCACCAGCTTCTCCTTTGTGCACGGGGCTCCGCTGGGCAACCACTGGATTCTAAAAGTTGCTGTCACCTCTGCTCCGTACAGGCAGCACCTCCCTCACTCGTCCTCAGGGAGCCACCACTATCGCTCCGGTTAGAGCTCTGTAAAAAGGGGTCAAAAACTTTGCACACGCCACCGGACCGGCCAATCTTCTCAGGGGGGAGGTAGGTAGGTTGTCATGGCACTTTTAGCAAATTTCTAGCCGGGGATGGTGTAGGATAGGGCAGGATAGGAATACAGGGAATAAGATCTTCGTTAGGCAGTGGCCATTCTCGATGGCTGCTAGCCACGCCCCCTGGCATTAAAATATTAACAGTGAAAGAAAGATTGTATGGCATCAACATTCTAAAATCAATCTACTTATTGAAGTATTGCTCAAAGAATCTACAATTAGTTTTTCTATCATTTTGCGTTAGTAAGCTTTAAACCTACCTCACTTTACGTGTTGAGCAATTGGAACCTGTGAGATGTGTGTGGCAAGCAAACAAACTGTGCTGTTTTTGATGAAAACATGGTAGTTTTATTACTGAGATGTCCACCTAGGTGGTATTAGCGATGAAAAAAAAGCTGCAGCCGCCATTTTGCTAATTACAAACGGCTTTCATCGATGCTTTATAAAAGCGGCCACTCAATCTGAAGAAAAAAAGGTGTGGCCAACATTGTTTTTATTGTGCTTGTGTTGTTATGAAACCGGGCTGTGGTATTGCAGAAGGAAGATACTACACGGTCTGAAATAATAAGCACGGCGCCCGGGTGATGAGGAGTGGACACAGCAGAGTTGAAAAGCGGTCCCCTGCAGGAAAGTATGCACTGTCTGCAATAGGAGACAAGCGGTCACAATTGTCCTGGCAGCTTAGAAAGTGAAAGCGCGCACAGCGCGCTGAATGTAATTAAACCTCGTAGTGCCTCATGTAGGACTAACTCCTCAAAGAAAATATTGCTTACCATGTAAGAACAGAAGTAAAGGGGCCAGTAGCCATGGAAGGATACAAACAACAACATGGCTGTACTAAGGAGGAACTAAAAAGCCTATGAAGGAATCAGAAGACAGCATTTATGAAGGACAAAGAAACACACCAATGAAAAATATGGGCGGAGCTTCTCCTTAGTACATCACCTACAGCAGATCACCAGAGCAGCACTTGCGCGCTGGCTCAGGCTCGACCAAAAAACGCGCAGTGCTTCGCTTCTTTCTCACACATCCTTCATTGCTTCTCATTCTGCCAGTCCTGGAGTAATACTCTCTGCTCTGACAGAGCAAAGAGCCTGCGCTGTTCAGTGAGAGAACAGCTGTCAGCATGTCTGCAATCCTGTTCCAGGAGGTATGGCACAGATTCACCTTGACAAGAGGTGCTTTATTAGGAATCTCCTGAACTGTTTCATCTGTGGAGATCCATGACTGGCAAGAGTAGGCTGGTGTAACATTTCATACCCAGCCATTCTGCTGCTTTCTGTGAGAGTCTGATGACCTCGGCCGAGTAGAGAAATACAAAGAAATCAAGTGCTTCTATTGCTTACACTTGATAACTCCTACTATGTCATAGCAATGAATATACAGGTTTAGAAACAGAGTTTCACACTAATGCTGTCTGTGAGCAGCTGTGAAGTGATGGTCCAAGATGGCCCAGCAAATGAATGGTCACCCCTATTGAGGAGCATTAGTGATGCCCATTTTAAACAAAAAAAGTAATTGTTCCGGATAACTGTTCCCATGAAAATTATGGCAGACTGCAGGAAAGTGTTGGCAGAGTAGAGTTAAAGGTATGACAGCAAAGGTAGGAAGTGTAGGTGCATTTCAAGAAAGGCACAGGAGCCTTGTAAAATATTCACATTTTACAATAGATATATTCCATTCACTGTTGTTATTAACCATAAAGGTGTAGCAATATTTATAAAAAATATTGTTCCTTTTCCATTAAAGGAATGGCGCCCATAGTGAGAAGTGCTTGACTATTTCTTAGGGTGGGGTAATTCTAAAGATTTAAAAATGTTTCAAAAGACTAGAATTTTTTTAAATGCTCACTACATTATACCATTTGTACCACAGATACGGTATGAATTAATGTCAACGTTTCTTCTACCTAGAAATCGAAGGGAATGGAATCAGAGGGCCACAATTTGCCATTAATTTTTTAATTTACGAAAAAACAGTTCCCCTCCTTTTTGTAAAAAGACAACCGTCTCTGAATAGTTAATTCCAATAGTTTAAATACTTAAGCTGAAGTTTCATCCGGGGAGTCTCCTGTGCTGCGATAGCGAAGGGGGACAGACAGCTAAACAAGCCTTCTTGCCAGGGTGCCTGCTTTCCTGAAAAAAGGCAAATGTACGCAAGTGGCTAATCTGCAAATGTAAAGTGTGTTTGGAAGCAGGGAGTGTCTTTAATTGATAGAATCATTTAAAGCTTTGTGATGACAAAGATTGACTCTTTTTGAGTAGTATTACAAGGGAGTTACGAGCTGAGCTGTGAAATGCTTGCTCTTAAGTGACAGTAATATAAGGGAAATTGAAGTACAGTCAGTCTAGGTGTTACGGAAATCTGTATTTTGGAAGCACCATTTTATCTTAAACCTTTTTGCACCTTTTGTAGCAGTCTATTTTATAATCTGTGTAATTTAATGCTGTGGCTCTCTGGTTATACAAAAACCTCTGCTGTGCATCAACTTATATAGGTTTAATAATGTAGTATAGTGCATTTGCCTCTGATTAACATAACTTTTTTTAAATGTATTTTTCATTTAAGCTACAACTTTTTTATATCTAGCTACCTGAAAGTAAAGGACCAAAAAAACATGCATAATCCATATAAAATATTTTGTTTTTTTAGCACCACATTTCACCCTGCCCCCATGTACACTGACCCCACCCCCATTGCATGTAGCAGCACAGACCCTTTCTTTGGTCCCTCGCATAGCAGGGCCAGAGCAGGTGGCAGATCCTTCTCCTACCACGTGGCCAAGATCTGGAACAAACTCCCCCACCGCATCTGACAGAGCCCGACACTGCACCTATTCAGAAAGGACCTCAAGACCTGGCTCTACGAGTGACCAACGGAGCTGCTTGCACACCTCTCCCCTCAGCGCATTGAGACCCTTGTGGGTGAGTAGTGCTCTAAAACCCCTGATTGATTGATTGATTAATTGAGTACCCATGTCTTTTTTAGTGCTCATCGACTGCTGATACCACCATTTTGATGTTATTAATTGGCATACGTGCATGTGACAAAAACAACAAGATATGTGCTTTGCATCCGCAATAGTGAGAAGATGGGTGACCAATGAGCTACCAACCATTTCACCCAGGGAGGCTGTTTTCTCCAATGACAGGTAGAACATCCGTGTCCCAAATGGAAACCCTGCTCCTCCTCTTGGAATCATCTCAGTCCTGATAGTTTCTCAAGCCCTTGTGCAAACTCTGCCTTAATATTTACAGTTCTGAATTTTTGGATTTCATTCTTTGTTTGTCTTTCAAAATACTGTAACTGCCAAGGCATTTTTTAATCAAGGTGCGCATGCTTGGCTCCTTAAGACATAGATTTTAAGATTCAAAGCGGCAGATGGATTCCAAATGAATAAGCCAAAACTTTTTTTTTACATGTGTTTTATTGGCTCTTAATGTGAAAGAATAACCCTGTTTTTTCACATCTGTTTTAGCGGTTTTAGTACAATCAGCACTATGCCCTCTGTTCCATAATCTCAATGTTCACAATAATTCAGTAAATCATTTTGCGTGTAATCCCACGGTACAATATACATTTCATAATTTCACATAATGCACTGGGTTTAACGAAGCTATGCTTCCTGTCTCACGAAGCAAGAAAAAAAATGAGGCTATCTAGAAGTAAAAAACATAGCAAGCCACTCTGGTATATATATCAAAAGAGAGTAACTGGAACATTACATAATGTTTATGGGGCAGAAAGGTGTGCTAAAATACAATAACTATTGTTTACTACTTTATTTGCTAAGAACAGATATGGAAGTCCATAGACTGGCTTAATACAGCCTCATTATCACTTGGAAGTCAATAGGGGAAGTGAACAATAAGTACAGAGAAGAAGGAGATATGATGTAAGATGAAAGGAATCTGCTACCACCTAAATTTGTACGAATATACCTGAAGCTGGTTTGTGGGCATTCTGGGGAGAGTCGCAAGATAAAGCATGATGAACATCCAACAATTTGCTGGAATTCTTTAAACAAAAACATGGTTATAAATTCTGTCAAAAGCATGAATAGATGTATTAATCAGAGTACATAGAGATCCTTAATATATTTAGTGAAGACACACAGGAGCAGATTTCCAAAGAAATATTCAATGCAGTGCCCCAATCAAAGTTGCTATGCTGTCTTGTGCTGGAGGAGAGCAGCGCAGAACATATTTACACTATATGATCTGCTTCTTACTCTTTAAAGCTTCCTAGAGTCATGGACCCACCTTTGCTCCATAGTGCACGTTTCTGCATGCTGTCTAGCATAGGCTTTGCAATTGAATGTTACCCTTCTAGTACTAAATCTTATGCTTTGAAATTTTTTAACATTTCTCACACAAAATATGTGCTGTACTGCCCTACGCCAAATCCCCATAAATTATGGCCATATGTACCACATATGGTCTACCCCCCTGTATTGGTGTTCTTTAAAGCTTCCTAGAGCCATTCACCCACCATTGCTCCAGAGTGCAAAGGTCTGTTCATGCTGTCTAGCATAGGTTTTGCAATGGAATGTTACCCTTCTAGTACTAAATATTATGCTTTGACATTTGTTTTCATTTCTCACACACAATATGTGCTGTACAGTGCAGCAGATATGGAGCTTGTAAAATTTTTGATTAAATTAAAACATTTCTCTGACTGCACCAGCCTTAAGAATTTTTTATTTTATTGTGCAAAGCTAGGCTTTGCAATCTTTGTATATTTGACATTGCATCAAAAGCGATTAGTTGGGGTATTGGATCACCTGAGAATCACCCATTGTTAGAGCTGACAGACTTTAGCATGGTCTTCCCCCAAACTTTTTACCTTCTCCCCTCCAGTTGCTGAAATTAGTTTTTGTTGGCTTTAGCACTCTGTGCATTTTACCACTTGGAACCAGTGCCAAAGTGCTTGTGCTCACTCCATAAAACAAGGTAAACCCCTGCCTATGCGGATTGGCACATTTAATGTACTGATCTGTCCTTAGTAAAGTGGTACAATGTATACCCAGGGCCTATAAATGTGCATGCAGCACTTATGTGAACCGCCTGAAGTAGCCCTTTAAGCACCATGGTTGCAGTTTTAACCTGCCAATTCGACCTAGGAAAATAAACCTTTTGTCAGGCCTATACCCCGCATTTTTGTATATATAAGTCCCCACTAAGATAAGCCCTAAACAGTCAATAGAGCAGGGTGCAATGTATTTAAAAAGTAGGCCTTGCACTTTTAAGTATTATGTCCTGGTAATGAAAAACTCCCAAATTTGTTTTTACCACTCCCAAAGGGTAACATTGGGATGCCTTATTACATTTAATAGGTGATAACTTTTGTTTGGGAACAGGTAGGAATGGTATCTTTGTTCTTAAATGAATTGTAATTGTAAAAATTCATGGGCCCGATTCACAAAAGTAATCTTACACAAATTTCTAACTTTACGACTTTCGGTATTCACAAATGGCATTTAGGAGTAGTAAAGTTAGGATTCCTAACTTTTACGATCTTTTTAAGATCCTTTATCCGTATGGTCTCCGAAATATGTCTCATGGTGGGGAAGACTTCAAACTCTTCAGACGATGATCTCTCCGATTATTAATTTTTTATCTGCTATGCTACCTGTGAGGCTGTCTTCATCCTTTTACGGTGAAATTGATTCACTTACCTCCAAATTTTTATGGAGTGATAAACATGCTAGAATTGCATATAAGTATCTTAGGAAGCCATTTGCTTTCGGTGGATGTACTCTTCCTGATTGGAACCTATACCAAATTGCTTTTTTATCGTCTCAGGGGGCTTTCTGGTTTTTATCAGATTCTCAACATACCCCTCGTTGGATTCACATTGAACAAGAGCTGTGCTCTCATCTTTTTACCCCCTCTCTTCTCACTGCATCTAAGATTGTTTTCCCTCATTCGACTCATATTATTTCTGACCCAATTTAATGCTCTAAAACATATAGATACAAAGGTCTCCAACCCCATTAATAAGTCAAGATGGACCTCATTATGGTATAACCCTCAACTTGTTACTGAGATTGACTTTGTTAAGATGTCCTCTTGGGCCAATAGTGGTCTTTAGTTGGTCAAGCATCTATACGACTCCAATCATGATCCACTTCCCTTTTCTTTTTTGGTGAAGAAATATAATCTTAATAATATGGATTTCTATTCCTTTTTAAAATTAAAGGTAGCCCTGTCTAAAGTACCCCTATGTACTGCTTCGATTACTATTTCACTTTTTACTATGTGGTCTCGTTCAGGTTATACTGCCTCGAAAGTCTTTAATTTTTATCAGCGCCTCCACCAGCACAGGCTTTCTATTACACAAAATAAATGGTCACATAATTTTGATAGTGACATTTTCAAACACATCTCACAAGAGTCATAGGAGAACATTGGGAAGGTTTCACTGCGGAATAAGATTGCTCCGTCTTCCATGGAATCTACATTCTTTACTACTTACTACTTAATTGGACCCCTGCTTGTGTATTTAAGTTGAAACTGAGGGACAATGATCTGTGTTGGAATTGCAATTTGGTCTCAGGAAATCACCAACAAATGTCTTTTGAATGCTCATTATTACATTCCTATTGGGATGTAATTCAGAAACACTTATCACTAATATTTGATACTCCATTGAAGCTTTCATTTCATATGAACTTATTGCGCCGATATGCTGCCTGCACTCCTCTTCCCATGGATGATACTTATATGCGGTTATTAGACCTCTTATATGAATTGCGGTCAAGATCATTTTAACTGAATGGAAATCCTTTAAGCTCCTTACATATCATACTTAGTGGGCGTGGGTATAATTTCTTCGTGGGGCTCATAGTACGGTTGAAGAGAAACACTGTACTCCTTCCCTCTCTAATACTATTTGGAGGTCACTAGATAAATATATTAATTTGTCCTCTCAGGGTTTGGTGGCCCAATATCCTTTTTGACTGTACGTCTTTATTATCTCCATTGGAGCAGGTGTCCCCATCTCTCTATCTCTCTTTCTATATAGTTATCTTCATTTAGCTATCTATTTTTTTATTTATGTTTTCCATCTCCATGTTGTTCTCTCTTCTCTTTTTTTTCTTTCCTCTTTTCTCCTTTTTTCCTATTTCACTCCTATCCTTTCTTTTTCTTTTTTTTCCGCTCCTTTCTGGGATTTATATGCAATACAACTAACTTGTTGGCTTTCAAACTAACTCAGATAGTTATTAGATATCATATATTGACTTGCACTATTTTTTTTGTTCACGTTCTTCTGTTGTAATGTATTCTAATATACTGTATGAATTCCTTCTTTTTAAAACAATAAAGATATTTGAACAGATAGCTGTTTTCTTGGGCATCCCACTGCCTTGTTTTTTCTTTGTATTTCTATATGTGGAAAAGTTTGTGTATGTCCTTGTATCTCCTTGTATGTGTTGGGGGGGGGGTTGTGAAATTGTTTTGAACAATCAGATTCTGATAACGTCACGTGGTCATTTGTATGTATTAAAATAGATATAAATAAATGTCAATAATAGGATTGTTTTCCACAAGTATTTCCACGGGATGTAAGATATAGGACACCCCCACTTTATTGAGAGCCACCTGTTACGTTTGACCCATATCTCTCTCCCCCCATGTAGCTGAACCAGTGAATGAGCTCTGCAAGCAGGAGGATTCATAGTAAAGACATATACAAGAATGATTCACCTACTTCAGCCATGTCTGCCGTTTGCTTCCCATCCCCACTGAACTCGTATTTATTACCTCCTTCCCATACACTCAATATATTTGGCATCCTGCCACCCCTACACAATACTGTCTAAAGTATCCTTTCCAAGCCAGCCCCTATATATAGAAAAAGGGCCACTTCTCATCCCATTCTAATAAAAAATCCATTATCACTCCCTCTCATAAAGTAAGTTAGCATTTGCAATGCAATAGATCTCACATTTACAAAAGTGTGAGCTATTGGCATTGTAAATAGCATTGCCTTTTATTTATGTGTTGTTTTTTTTAACAGATACATAAAAGGCATTGTCATTTACAATGACAATAGCTTAAACTCTTGCAAATGCGAAACCTATTGCATTGCAAATGCAGTCGAGCTATCAATTTTTTTGAAAAGCGTTATTAGAGAGCTTCTCCTGCCTGCTGCTTAGAGGCTGTAAATAAAGCCTACCAAGTAACAACACATGTAACAGGGGTGTAGCCATGGGTGGTTACAAAATGTGACAAGGCAGTACTAAAGATGGACTAATGAGCCTATTGACCAATGAACAGCCACAGTTTACAGTGGACAATAACACAAACCAATGAAAAATATGGGCGGAGAGTGGGTGCGGCTTCAAGTTCCTACCTGAATACAGCATGCCTCGCAGAGCAGAGCATGCTCTGCCCAGGCTCAAATTAAAAACACTAGCATTTCTTATTACATTAACTCCAACTTTGCATGCTGCAGGGTCACATGTGGTACTGCATCCTGCAACATGGGTAGGTAAAACACATTATCATTTGCAAATCCAATAACTCTCGAGTCCAACAAATGTGAGACCTATAGCATTTTTAATGCTTGTTATTATACTGATAGGAGCCTACTAATTCACTGGTTAGGACAGTTTCATTTCAACAATATGTAGTGTGTTAATGTGACTGGTGAGTTGTCGAGTCATTTGTGTAAAGTATTCCTACCTGTGATTTTTTTTAATACAATTTTTCCTAACAACAAAAGAGTGAATATACCATATGTTCCAAGCTTTTCTGAACATTATTTTTGAAAATTATTTTTACTAGTAAACATTGACGTGTGCCTGTCTCTTGGGCAAGCAATGCAACCAGCTGCCCACTTTTTCTTCCCTCGGGCTCCGCAGAAGCACAATTTTGGCAACAGTAACTAAAGCAATGTTCAAACAGAGAAGCTCTTGCAAAGCACGAAGAGAAGTTGTATTATCCCCTATGCTCCTGTCCTTGCTTTGCTACAAAAATTCCAAAGGCCTGAGTGTGGCCCCTTACCGGCGAGCGCCCTTAACTGTTAATTAGCCCAGTGCACACAGTTTTGACAGGTTTGGCTTAGAGGGATAACCGTCCATGGTGTCAGAAGTGAGCAATCTAACCTGAGAACACAGAGCGCTTTCCTTGTTTCTGCATAGCGTGCTATGACCGAAAATATGTTTTAGGGCGTTGACCATTGGATGGCATGCGCAGTCTTTCTAGATTGCTTTGTTTAGGGGGAAATTTAATAAATAAACGGACTTTGCTCGAAAGTGAGATAGACTGTTTTTGACCCGCAAATGTAACTGTTTCACCAATATTGTGACGCTTAGGCACCTTGCCTCATTTACCTCCTGGAGTATGCACCAGGCACTCTATGCAATTACCAAGCCTGAATGAGCAGAAATACGCAGTGCTTTCTCTTTTTTTAATTTTTACATTTGTTTATTGGTATTTTACAGCCTTACATATATAAGCATACAACACTTTCCAAAATAAAGCTGGAGAATTTCCGGGCAAGCAGTAAACAAATTAATTGTTACAATGCAACATTGTTCTCAACATTTATCCGCACCTCCAATTCCATTACAGGTCAGGCTGTGACCTGACCTGACCTGGTCAGAGCCGGTCGCTCCTCCAGCCGCGTGGCCCACCCCAAGTGTGCCCGGTATCCGCTTGCCGCCGCTGCCAATTGTGTATCTGCCCCTGTAACTGTCCATTTACATCGTCCACTGTTGCCCCAGTATTGTGCCTGTATTTGTTATTGTTTGCATCGTTGTGCCCTGTGCCCCGATCATTCTGTGCCTCGTTGTGCCCCTGATCATTTCTGCCCCTTGACCTCAGTATTGTCCCAGTAGTGTGCCTGTATTTGTTATTGTTTGCATCGTTGTTCCCTGTGCCCCTGATCGTTCTGTGCCTTGTTGTGCCCCTGATCGTTCTGTGCCTCCACCGCTGTTTCTGCCACTGACCCACCCCGCTCCCTGCCGCTGCTCCCCCGCGGCCCCACCCCGTTACCTCCAGCATCACCGCTCCCCTCCCGACTAATCACCCCACTCCCGCCTCCCAGCTGCTCCTCCTTCCCACTGTACACAAAAGGAGGTGTCCGCGAGGCGGGGAGCTGTGACCTGACCTGACCTGGTCAGAGCCGGTCGCTCCTCCCGCCGCGTGGCCCACCCCGAGTGTGCCCGGTATCCGCTTGCCGCCGCCGCTGCCAAGTTTGTATCTGCCCCTGTAACTGTCCATTTACATCGTCCACTGTTGCCCAGTATTGTGCCTGTATTTTGTTGTTGTTTGCATTGTTGTGCCCTGTGCCCCTGATCGTTCTGTGCCACGTTGTGCCCCTGATCGTTTCTGCCCCCTGACCTCAGTATTGTCCCAGTATTGTGCCTGTATTGTTATTGTTTGCATCGTTGTGCCCTGTGCCCCTGATCGTTCTGTGCCTAGTTGTGCCCCTGATCGTTCTGTGCCTCCACCGCCGTTTCCGCCGCTGACCCACCCCGCTCCCTGCCGCTGCTCCCCCGCTGCCCCACCCCAGTTCCCTCCAGCATCACCGCTCCCCTCCCCACTCGCCACCCCGCCCCCGCCTCCCAGCTGCTCCTCCCTCACCCCGCCCCCCCCACTTCCATTTATGGCAGAGTCCGCACGTACACGCAGCGTTCACGCGCAGCGGGCGCACCGACTGTGCGCCGAAGGCGCGCCAAAGGCAAGTCCATCTGCGCCCGTCCGCAACTGTACGGCGCCCAGCGCCAGACTCCCTGGCCCCCGCAGAAGCCATCCCACCCGCCGGATGTACGACGCCGCCACCCTCAATGCACTCAACACCGGCCAGACCCCCGGCTGCCACCAAGCCACTCCAGGATATACCCACGGACCCTTCACCTGCCAATCCTGCAAGTTCTCCTGCATCCGAACCTGCACCTAATCCGCACCCGCCAAGCCGAGCACCAACAGCAACCACCTGAAGTGCATCCTGCTCAACACCCGCTCCATCCACAGACGTGGAACTATGGAACCTGCAAGAACACCTCATCTCCAGACGTCGCCTTCCTCACGGAAACCTGGATAAACACCTCCTCAGTGCCCGACATCGCCATCGCCATCCTAGACGGATATAAGATCACCCGGAAGGACCGCGTCAACCAGACAGGAAGAGGCATCGCCATCGCCCACAAGAACACCATCCGCATCACGACCAACTCCGACGACACCCTCACAGCCGCCAAACATCTTCACATCCAGATACACACCGACCCCAAGACCACACTCAGAGGCACCCTAATATACAGACCCCCAGGCCCCGTACACAATTCAGCGAAGACATCGCAGACTTCATCAGCCCCCACGCCCTCGCCTCCTCCGACTACATCCTCCTAGGGGACCTCAACTTCCACCTGGAGAAAAACAACGACAACAACACCACCACCCTGCTGGACAACCTCGCCAACCTCGTACTCAAGCAACTGGTGAACACCCCCACCCACTACGCTGGGCACACGTTTGACCCAATCTTCTCCTCCAGCAAGTATATCTCCTTCAGCCACTCCACCGAAATCCACTGGACAGACTACAGCTGTGTCCACTTCAGCTTCAGAAGGACCACGACTCACCACCACCCGCAACAGGCCCCCGGCAGGAGCTGGAACAAGATCACCACCGACCAGCTCATCACATCACTGAACCAGAACCCTCCTGCCACATCAACGGACCCCAACCAAGCAGCCAACAACATCACACAGTGGATCACCAACTGCGCTGATGACCTCGCACCCCTGAAAAACCATCCCAGCAGGCCTAGAAGCAAGAAAGCCTCCTGGTTCAACGACGACCTCAAAAACTCCAAGGAGAACTGCCGTACCCTCGAGAAAGCCTGGCCAAAAACACGACTACAGACAACATGACCGCCCTCAAGCACGCCACCCGCAAACACCACAAGCTGATCCACACCACCAAGAAGTCAGCATTCAAGGATCGACTAGACAACAACGCACGCAACAGCAAGGAACTCGCCAAAGAGCTCTCCAACCCAAGCCCCGGAAGCAACAATATCACTCCCTCACAAGACCTCTGCGACTCACTCGCCTCGTTCTTCCACAGCAAGATCGCAGACATACACAACAGTTTCAGCGAACAGACCACGCACCCAACCACAGAACCAACGCCCCCCACCACCACCCTCCGCGCCTGGACCCCGGTCAGCACTGAAGATACCATCCACACGATGAACACCATCCACTCCGGATCACCAACCGACCCTTGCCCCCACCACGTCTTCAACAAGGCCGACTCCTTCATCGCACCCCAACTCTGAGACATCATCAACTGCTCCTTCAACACCACCACCTTCCCAGAGAGCTGGAAGCATGCCAAACTCAGCGCCCTCCTGAAGAAACCATCAGCAGACCCCACCGACCTCAAGAACTACTGCCCCATCTCGCTCCTCCCGTTTCCTGCCAAAGTCATCGAGAAGACCGTCAACAGACAGCTTGCCGCATTCCTCGAGACGAACGGATCCCTCAACCATTCACAGTCCGGATACTGAGCCAACCAGAGCACCGAGACTGCACTCATCGCAGCCACTGACAACATCTGAGCCCTGCTCGACAATGGGGAAACTGCGGCCCTCATCCTCCTGGACCTCTCCGCAGCGTTCAACACAGTCTGCCCTTGTACAACGCGTCAGCAGCGTCGGTATCCAAGAGAAGGCACTGGAGTGGATCATCTCATTCTTTGACGGAAGATCCCAGAGAGTCCGCCTCCCCCCGTTCAGATCCGAGGCCACTGAAGTCATCTGCGGCGTACCACAAGGATCATCACTCAGCCCCACCCTCTTCAACGTCTACATAAGCCCCCTCCAGCCATCGCACGCCAACACAACCTCAACATCATCTCCTATGCCGACGACACCCAGCTGATCCTCTCCCTCACCAACGACCCTGCCACCACCAGAACCAACCTATACGAAGGGATGAAAGAAGTAGCCGAATGGATGAAGAACAGCCGCCTGAAACTGAACTCACCCTCTGCCTGGAATGACTCCTGGTGGCCCCTGGCCCTAGGCAGCGCACCCAAACCAACGGACCATGCACGCAACCTGGGCTTCATCCTGGACTCCTCCCTCTCGATGACCAGACAAGTCAACGGCGTCTCATCATCGTGTTTCAACATCCTACGCATGCTCCGAAAAATCTTCCGATGGATCCCCACCGAAACCAGGAAGACGATCACCCAAGCACTCGTCACCAGCCGATTGGACTACGGAAACACCCTCTACACCGGAACCACAGCCAAGCTGCAGAAAAGACTTCAACGCATCCAGAGCGCCTCCGCACGACTCATCCTGGACATCCCCCGACACAGCCACAACTCCGGACACCTGAGAGACCTGCACTGCCTCCCCGTCAGCAAGAGAATCACGTTCCGTCTCCTCACCCACGCACACAAGTCTCTCCATGACCTGGGCCCCAGGTACCTCAACAACCGCCTGACCTTCTACACTCCCACCCGCCAACTGCGATCGACAAACCACGCACTCGCCGCGGTCCCACGCATCCGAAGAGCCACCATGGGAGGAAGATCCTTCTCCTACCTGGCAGCCAAGACTTGGAACTCCCTCCCCATCCACCTCCATCGTACCCAAGACCACCTCTCCTTCAGGAAGCAACTCAAGACCTGGCTGTTCAACAGTAGCCGACGCCCCTCCCCCAAGCGCCTTGAGACCCTCCGGGTGAGTAGCGCGCTATACAAATTTCTTGATTGATTGATTTATTGATTGATACAGGGGATATACAAGGCTCACCACGATATTTGTTCCACATTGACCACTTGTGATCCCATTTTTTAGGGCATCTTCTAACCACAAACACCTCGGTCTCCACCAGCAAGCACCTAACAATTTCCTTCGCCCACACGGTGATAGGAGGCACACTGGATCCCCCATCCCCTCGCCAGCTCCCGCTTAACTAATGTGTATCCCATTGTTGTGAACTGTTGTTCAATTTCAGTGAGATCAGTCGCCTCCCATATATTAAACACTCCCAATTGTGGTTTCAACACTACCTCTTTGCTCAGGGCTGTCTGCATATGGTCCGAGGCTCCATCCCAAAGTGTACGTATTCTCAGGCAGCTCCACAGAATGTGATAAATAGTGGCCTGCTGACCACACCCCCTCAGACATAGGTTTTCGGGTCTAAAACCACTTTTAGCCGAGGTCTTTCCTGTCATATATGATGGGTGAAGTATCCTAAACTGTATGAGCCCAAACTTAAGTGTGATGGCCGCTTCTCAAGGAGACATAGAAGCCGTCTGCCATTCTTCGTCGCTTATTTGGCCCAGATCGTCTTGCCACTGCACCCTGAGCTGTGGAAAGGTGTCCGGCAAGTTATTACATAGCTTTTTATATGTAAGGGATATCACCTTGGAGCTTAAGGGCTCATCTAACAACCGGTCTTCCAATGGGGACGAATCAGGTATGTCCGTAAAGGATGGGAAAGCAGTCAGAAGCGCATGTCTAATTTGCAAATATATGTACAGATCCCCCTGGGCCAAATGATATCGGCTCTTTAGCTCCCCAAATGTCAGTACAGCCCCCTTCTGAACTAGGTCCTTCACCACCGAGATCCCTATAAGGTCCCACTTAGCAAACCTGGGCTGATAGCACAGCATTCCCAATATCGGCATGTACCACAATGGCACCCAGCCCAGGCAGTAATGTACTAAGCGCCAAACATCCAGCATACGTGTGGTGGGTCCAAAGAATTTCTGCTTGTTCTTCCTATCAGTGTTGTAAAGGGCTCCCAGATACCTGGAGCGGTCAGTTTGATAACAGTCGAGAGCATTCGCAGGGTAAACGGGGGGTGGTATATCCAGTGGTTTACGGTCACCAATTGTGCAGCCCAGTAGTAGAGTTGTAAGTTGGGCAAAGCTGTGCCCCCCGTCGTACCACCCTTTTGTGAGATTCTATAACGCCACTCGGGGGGGCCCTCCCATCCCACAGCAGTGTTTGAAGTTTTCCCTCCACTGCATTGAAATACGAATCAGGGACTCTATGCAGGCAGTTTTGAAGGATGTAAAGGAAGTGAGAGAGATCCAACATCTTAAAGAGTGTATCTCACCCTTCCAGCGAGAGAGGGTGGGATCTCCAATGCTTCACATCTGCACACAGACGAGCTAGTGGGGGGGGCCAAATTGGAGCTATAGAAACGAGCCTGATCCGGAGTAACGAAAATCCCCAAATATCAAAAGCCTTTCTCTGATACCGCTATGGTATACCCAGCTGGAAGCCGGGGAACTGGACCATGCAGCATAAACAGGACGGACTTGTGCTAGTTAATCGCTTACCCGGAATATTTTCTGAAATTTGTGAAGTTGTCAAGTACCACAATGATTGACTTGTACGGGTATGCCAAATACAGTAGTATGTCATCGGCATATAGAGATATACGATCTTCCACATCAGCCACCCAGCGCATCCCCCGCACCATCACAACTCAGCGCACCCAGGCCATGAGGGGCTACAGCAAAGGGGAGAACAGAAGCGGGGACAGGGGGCATCCCTGCCTTGCGCATCTGTGTTGTCCAAATGTTCGGGTCGTGTATCCATTGACCCTCACCTGCCCCAAAACGTCTGTGTATAGCAGCTTCACCCAAGATATACATTTAGGACCCAGTATCACCCTCTCTAGGACCTCAAACAAGTAGGGCCCTCTATGGTATTGAAGGCCATTGAAGCGTCAAGAGACAGCACCGCAGCGTCTTCCTCGATATATTCCCTCCGAGCCAGCACCTTATGCAAACGCCAGATATTGAGGGCCATATTCCTCCCTGGCACAAAACCGAGACTGGGCCAAGTGAACCAATGATGTAATAAACGTCGCTAATCTGTTGGCCAGAACCTTAGCCAAAACCTTTGCTTCTATATTTATCAACAAGAAAGGTCTATAGGAACTACAGCTATCTGGTGGCTTATCTTGCTTATGGATCACTACTATAGTAAAACACACAAGATAATGGACGGAATGTTGCACAATGGCAAAACATTCACACCCAGTCACAGATCTGGGTTTAATCCATCGTTATTTTGCTCACCAAGCCACCCCAGTTCAGACATGGTCATATGCAAATCAGTCTTGACCCTGTGCCTCATGGGAACAGTCCAGACCGAACTACCAAGCCATGTCTTCCCTGGACCGGAATTAAGCATCCTAGGACCGGTTTCTGGCTATCAGCCTTCATCAGCCAGTATAGCTGGCCCACTGGTAGCCTAACGTCCTCTAGACTTTGCAAAATACATGGCCTTCAGGTGTGGCACATTAGAGAGGCATTAGCTTTCAGAAACTCATCGGGATACCATTGGGCCCCATTGCTTTCCCAGATTTAATCTGTCCTACGGCCTTGCTGATTTCGTCATGTGAGAGGTCACCATCTAAGGTGTTTCTCCTCATCTGAGAGGGCTGGTACGTCACTATCCTGGAGGAGCTGTCTCGAATCTTCAGCTGTGTAAATGGTAGAGGGGGAATACACCCTCTCTAGGTGGGTAGCAAATGCCTCTGCAATTTCCTGTGGGTGTATCACTGTGTCCCCCTCTGGCGTCCTCACTTTATGCACCCATCTCTTACCCTATTCACGCCTTTCCAGACACGCCAATGTCCTGCCTCCCATCTCATATATCATATGTTGGGTATGTCGATACTTGGCCAGAATGAGCTCTCTAGTTTTTATCCGATATTCATCTTGCTTCAGCAAAAGCCTGTGGCTAGTGTCTGGTAAGGGATCTCGTGCATGTTCCCGCTCTGCCACTAGGATGTCTTCCTCCACCTGGACCAGAAGTTAACGCTTCTTGGCAATATACCCCATCTTCAAAGATAGAGCTTGGTCTTTCAGGACTAACTTATATACTTCCCAAATTGTGTGCATGGACTCAACTGAGCCCACATTTTCAGTAAAATAGTTCTCTGACTGAGTGCGGAGTTCCTCCCTTATGTCTGGGATATGTAAGAGCCAGGGATTTATTACAATGGTGGTACGCATCTGGCGCTCCCAATGTGTGTAGTCTACCCCGACTGGGCAGTGGTGCAATATGCCTCGCAGCAAGACTCGAGACTGGGCAAACTTTCCTATGGCGGACATGTGCGTAAGAAAGAAATCAATGCGCGACAAACTACAGTGCACGTTTGAGAATTATGTGTATAAGTTCCCAGTGGGTTGAAGCACCCGGCCTATATCCGCCAGTCCCATTGTCTTTGCGAATTCAGCCATTTGCCCATCAGATTTTGCTTTAGGCCTCGGCGGGAATCGATCCACTGTATCATCAAGAGTCATATTGTAGTCCCCCCATGATTAAAGTGCCTTCCCTGAGTCCCTCAGCCTACAACCAAGGTCTTCTAGCACTGTTTTACCGCGAGCTGGTGGTAAGTAAACCAAAAGTATATTTATTTCTCTACCATCCCATTGGGCCTCAACCCCCGTGAACCTGCCTCTCGATTGGCCCACGTCTTATGAACTATAAGCGGTGTAGTCGTTTTTTAACAGGATTGCCGTCCCACGCGAACCCGTGGTGTAGTCTGCTTGTATCAGAAGTTTGCATCCCCATCTTTTGAGGGCCTTAGTCTTCTGTCCCACCAGGTGTGTTTCTTGCAGTAAAACCACATCAGGTGCCTGATGCTTCATATACTGTAGCACTATCCCCCTCTTGATCTTATCCCCCAATCCTTTAACATTCCATGTCAATACAGAAAGCACCCAGTCTCTATCCCCCCCATAGTCACCTGCAACCCCAGTTTCCAACCTACGGATCAATTCGAAGTGAGAAAAATGTTGCAGTACCCCACTCATCTTAATTCGCTGTAGCTTATGTAAGGCCATATTTCGCAATACCTGATCAACACCACATTTTGCACCAATAAAGCAAGAAACATTTAAAGTCTCCCTCCTACCCCTCCCCCTAACTCTTACCCCCCTTCCTCCCCCCCCTGCCCGTGCATTTAAAACTACCCAATCCCGGACATGGCAGAGTGCCTCTCACCCCCCTGAAATGCTGAAAATGCACGGGGAAATTGATCTCCCATCCCCTTGTGTACACATCACAATCGTCTTGTGTGTTAGCCATCCACTATTTCCATTGTACTAGTCTCAATCAAATTACATCTATTTGTCCCAGCAGTCTTGGTTTGTATACTGTATCAAGTCTAACCTTTCTCACTCCAATGTGTATTTCACACCCGATCCCCATCTCCCCATACTTGCGCTCTCAACACGGCCCCATCACTGCACAGCCTTCTCTAGGGGACGTCACTCCTGCTCCTTTGGCTGAGAATCCTCCTCCTCTAGGATATTAGTTGTTGTCTCTGAGATATTACCTCTTAGGTGACCAGATCTACCAGAACGATCTCTTCTCTGTCCCCCAACCGTGTTCCATCCTTCCATCCAGTCCCAAACTGCGTCTGGTGACTCAAAGAACCACGATTTACCATCTGATTCCACTCGCAACTTTGCAGGAAAGAGCATCACATATTTAATCTCTCGGTCGCGTAGGTCCCTCTTAAACGCCTGAAAGCTGCGTCGCTGGGCCTTAACCTTAGCTGTGAAGTCTGGAAAGAAGGCAACCTCATAGTTATCTATTTTCAGCGGGGGACTACATCTTGCTGTCTGAAGGATTATGTCCCTATCTGATAGTTAAACTCACAGGCTTTGAGGGGCATTGGCGGTGCTCCCGGCTTCGTCCTCTCACCTGACACTCTGTTGGCCCTTTCACTGGAAAAATAGCTGGACAGAGTCTTAGGCCTGAGGTGCTTGGTAACAAGATCTTCCACAAATAGGTCTGCCGCCGACCACTCCGCTCTCTCCGGAACTCCAAGCATGCAAATATCGTTGCAGCGTGCCCGTCCTTCGTAATCATCCAACTGTTGCGACATATGCTCCTTTCCCTTTTGCAATTCGAGCACCTGCATTTGAAGTTCCGAGGTATCCGTCTGCAGGGCGCTTGTAACTATCTTAAGCTCCTTTACTTTGTCATCCATCTTCCGGAAATCTGCCTTGATAAGGGAGACCTCTACTGCTAACGAGTCCAGCGAGGCACGCACCCCATTAAAAGCTGCCATAACATCATGCAAGGTTGGCTCCCATCCCTGCTTGGGGGCAGCAGCCCCCCTTCTTTCTCCATCTGTGCCAGATCACCTTTGTCTCCTGCCTTAGACCAGGCAAACTTGGCAAGCGGTTTTTGGGTGTTAGCCTTGGGTCCCTTCCCGCCCAATGCCATGAGTGTGGGTAAACTGAAAGCACGTCCAATAAGGTCACAGACCAACTGCAGGGGGATCTGCAACCTCGTAAAAGGAGTATCCAGGCAGTACTACAACTCCTCTGAACCGTCTCTCAACCAATCCTGCCCCTGTCACCGGCTCTGGAGGTCAGACTCTTCCGGTAGGCGCAAGGTCCCCCCGGCATGTTGCATCTGCAATCACCGCCTAAGTCAGGCTTCGCCTTTGCGCTCCCGTCTTACAGCTGCCTGCAAGTGCCACCTCCTGGATCCACTCACCATGCACCTCCTTATATTCGCCTCTGTCCAGGTCAGTCACAGCCTTTAAGCCCAGATGTCTCACCAATTACACAATTCAAGTCAGGTCTATATATCACATCACCAGATACCACAGGCCCCAGTCCGCTCTCAGTGGGTGGACTAAAGGAACAACTGTGCCTCAAGCAGTTGGTAGACTATGCACCCTACAGGGTTCCTCCAGTGTAAGTCTTATCCCCTGGCCTCCTCCTCTGCCCCCAGTCTCTACCCTTCAGTGGAGCGCCCGGTCCCTATGGAACTTCCAGGCCTTGGTCATGTCCATCTGTTCGGGCATCCAAATGGTTGCCGATCTTTAAACAGTTGTATCAAGTCCAGCAGGAGACTCAGACCCCACGTTCCTCTATGCAGGCCCTACTGCTCTATAACGTTAGGCACCTAGGGCAGCAGACATGTCCATTTGATCTAGTAATCTGCGCTAGCTGTTCCTGCTGAGCAATCCCCCATGTGTGCTTTTCATTTCTGGGCGCCCCTCACCCAGTGTTAAAGTCGCCTCCCCGCCTGCTGCTCACTCACCCCCAGCACCTCACCGGTTGCAAGATCTGCGGTAGGCCTCAAATACAGGGCCTCGATTTGCGGCGGAGTGCCACCTACAGCAATCTTCTGGCCTCCGTGTCCCCTTCCGCCATCGTCTCCCAGCAGTCAGGCTGCGCCTCCTTGCCTGGCCTCAATTCCCAGAAGTGCCAGTCAATCACCTCTGGCCAGGATTTCTCACCCTCATGCCTTTTAGGTCCGCTCCGGCTGCTCTACGTTCGGCAGCACCTGGGTCACTGATCCGGGGCCTCCGGCCTCAACCGCCTCTCCTCAGCACTCACAAATTCTACGCAGGTCGGGCGGCCACGAAAAAGGCAGCGCAGCTCGATCTGCCCCAGGCGTCACCAGCTTCTCCTTTGTGTACAGGGCTCCGCTGGGCCACCACTGGATTCTAAAAGTTGCTGTCACCTCTGCTCCGCACAGGCAGCACCTCCCTCACTCGTCCTTAGGGAGCCACCACTATCGCTCCGGTTCGAGCTTCGGAAAAAGGGGTCAGAAACTTTGCACACGCCACCGGACCGGCCAATCTTCTCAGGGGGGAGGTAGGTAGGGAGTCATGGAACTTGTAGCAAATTTCTAGCCGGGTATGGTGTAGGATAGGGCAGGATAGGAATACAGGGAATAGGACTTTCGTTAGGCAGTGGCCATTCTCGATGGCTGCTAGCCACGCCCCCTGGCATTAAAATATTAACAGTGAAAGAAAGATTGTATGGCATCAACATTCTAAAATCAATCTACTTATTGAAGAATTGCTCAAAGAATCTACAATTAGTTTTTCTATCATTTTGCATTAGTAAGCTTTAAACCTACCTCACTTTACATGTTGAGCAATTGGAACCTGTGAGATGTGTGTCGCAAGCAAACAAACTGTGCTATCCAGGCAGTACTACAACTCCTCTGAACCGTCTCTCAACCAATCCTGCCCCTGTCACCGGCTCTGGAGGTCAGACTCTTCCGGTAGGCGCAAGGTCCCCCCGGCATGTTGCATCTGCAATCACCGCCTAAGTCAGGCTTCGCCTTTGCGCTCCCGTCTTACAGCTGCCTGCAAGTGCCACCTCCTGGATCCACTCACCATGCACCTCCTTATATTCGCCTCTGTCCAGGTCAGTCACAGCCTTTAAGCCCAGATGTCTCACCAATTACACAATTCAAGTCAGGTCTATATATCACATCACCAGATACCACAGGCCCCAGTCCGCTCTCAGTGGGTGGACTAAAGGAACAACTGTGCCTCAAGCAGTTGGTAGACTATGCACCCTACAGGGTTCCTCCAGTGTAAGTCTTATCCCCTGGCCTCCTCCTCTGCCCCCAGTCTCTACCCTTCAGTGGAGCGCCCGGTCCCTATGGAACTTCCAGGCCTTGGTCATGCCCATCTGTTCGGGCATCCAAATGGTTGCCGATCTTTAAACAGTTGTATCAAGTCCAGCAGGAGACTCAGACCCCACGTTCCTCTATGCAGGCCCTACTGCTCTATAACGTTAGGCACCTAGGGCAGCAGACATGTCCATTTGATCTAGTAATCTGCGCTAGCTGTTCCTGCTGAGCAATCCCCCATGTGTGCTTTTCATTTCTGGGCGCCCCTCACCCAGTGTTAAAGTCGCCTCCCCGCCTGCTGCTCACTCACCCCCAGCACCTCACCGGTTGCAAGATCTGCGGTAGGCCTCAAATACAGGGCCTCGATTTTGATGAAAACATGGTAGTTTTATTACTGAGATGTCCCCCATGGTGGTATTGCCGATGAAAAAAAAGCTGCAGCCGCCATTTTGCTAATTACAAATGGCTTTCATCAATGCTTTATAAAAGCGGCCACTTAATCTGAAGAAAAAAAGGTGTGGCCGACATTGTTTTTATTGTGCTTGTGTTGTTATGAAACCGGGCTGTGGTATTGGGGAAGGAAGATACTACACAGTCTGAAATAATAAGCACGGCGCCTGGGTGATGAGGGGTGGACACAGCAGAGTTGAAAAGCGGTCCCCTGCAGTAATGTATGCACTGTTTGCAATAGGAGACAAGCGGTCACAATTGTCCTGGCAGCTTAGAAAGTGAAAGTGCGCACAGCGCGCTGAATGTAATTAAACCTCGTAGTGCCTCACGTAGGACTTTCTCCTTAAAGAAAATAGTGCTTACCATGTAAGAATAGAAGTAAAGGGGCCAGTAGCCATGGAAGGATACAAACTTCGACATGGCTGTACTAAGGAGGAACTAACAAGCCTATGAAGGAATCAGAAGACAGCATTTATGAAGGACAAAGAAACAAACCAATGAAAAATATGGGCGGAGCTTCTCCTTAGTACATCACCTACAGCAGATCACCAGAGCAGCACTTGCACGCTGGCTCCGGCTCGACCAAAAAACGCGCAGTGCTTCGCTTCTTTCTCACACATCCTTCATTGCTTCTCACTCTGCCAGTCCTGGAGTTATACTCTCTGCTCTGACAGAGCAAAGAGCCTGCGCTGTTCGTTGAGAGAACAGCTGTCAGCATGTCCGCAATCCTGTTCCAGGAGGTATGGCACAGATTCACCTTGACAAGGGGTGCTTTATTAAGAATCTCCCGAACTGTTTCATCTGTGGGGATCCATAACAGGCAAGAGTAGGCTGGTGTAACATTTCATACCCAGCCATTCTGCTGCTTTCCGTGAGAGTCTGATGACCTCGGCCGAGTAGAGAAATACAAAGAAATCAAGTGCTTCTATTGCTTACACTTGATAACTTCTACTATGTAATAGCAATGAATACCCAGGTTTAGAAACAGAGTTTCACACTAATGCTGTCTGTGAGCAGCTGTGAAGTGATGGTCCAAGATGGCCCAGCAAATGAATGATCACCCCTATTGAGGAGCATTAGTGATGCCCATTTTAAACAAAAAAAGTAATTGTTCCAGATAACTGTTCCCATGAAAATTATGGCAGACTGCAGGAAGTTGTTGGCAGAGTAGAGTTAAAGGTATGACAGCAAAGGTAGGAAGTGTAGGTGCATTTCAAAAAAGGCACAGGAGCCTTGGTAAAATATTTACATTTTACAATAGATATATTCCATTAACTGTTGTTATTAACCATAAAGGTGTAGCAATATTTATAAAAAATATTGTTCCTTTTCCATTAAAGGGATGGCGCCCATAGTGAGAAGTGCTTGACTATTTCTTAGGGTGGGGTAATTCTAAAGATTTAAAAATGTTTCAAACGACTAGAATTTTTAAAAATGCTCACTACATTATACCATTTGTACCACAGATACGGCATGAATTAATGTCAAAGTTTCTCCTACCTAGAAATCGAAGGGAATGGAATCAGAGGGCCACGATTTGCCATTAATTTTTTACTTTACGAAAAAACAGTTCCCCTCCTTTTTGTAAAAAGACAACCGTCTCTGAATAGTTAATTCCAATAGTTTAAATACTTAAGCTGAAGTTTCATCCAGGGAGTCTCCTGTGCTGTGATAGCGAAGGGGGACAGACAGCTAAACAAGCCTTCTTGCCAGGGTGCCTGCTTTCCTGAAAAAGGCAAATATGCGCAAGTGGCTAATCTGCATATGTAAAGGGTGTTTGAAATCAGGAAGTGGCTTTAATTGATAGAATCATTTAAAGCTTTGTGATGACAAAGATTGACTCTTTTTGAGTAGTATTACAAGGGAGTTTCGAGCTGAGCTGTGAAATGCTTGCTCTTAAGTGACAGTTATATAAGGAAAATTGCAGTACAAACAGTCTAGGTGTTACGGAAATCTGTATTTTGGAGGCACCATTTTATCTTAAACATTTTTGCACCTTTTGTAGCAGTCTATTTTATAATCTGTGTAATTTAATGCTGTGGCTCTCTTGTTATACAAAAACCTCTGCTGTGCATCAACTTATATAGGTTTAATAATGTAGTATAGTGCATTTGCCTCTGGTTAACATAACTTTTTTTAAATGTATTTTTCATTTAAGCTACACACTATTTTATATCTAGCTACCTGAAAGTAAAGGACCAAAAAAACATACATAATCCATATAAAATGTTTTGTTTTTTTAGCCCCACATTTCACCCTGCCCCCATGTACACTGACCCCACCCCCATTGCATGTAGCAGCACAGACCCTTTCTTTGGTCCCTCGCATAGCAGGGCCAGAGCAGGTGGCAGATCCTTCTCCTACCATGTGGCCAAGATCTGGAACAAACTCCCCCACCGCATCTGACAAATCCCGACACTACACCAATGCAGAAAGGACCTCAAGACCTGGCTCTTCGAGTGACCAACGGAGCTGCTCGAACACCTCTCCCCTCAGCGCCTTGAGACCCTTGTGGGTGAGTAGTGCTCGAAAACCCCTGATTGATTGATTGATTGAGTTCCCATGTCTTTTTTTAGTGCTCTTTGACTGCTGATACCACCATTTTTATGTTATTAATTGGGATACGTGCATGTGACAAAAACAACAAGATATGTGCTTTGCATCCGCAATTGTGAGAAGATGGGTGACCAATGAGCCACCAACCATTTCACCCAGGGAGGCTGCTTTCTCCAATGACAGGTAGAACATCCGTGTCCCAAATGGAAATCCTGCTCCTCCTCTTGGAATCATCTCAGTCCTGATAGTTTCTCATGCCCTTGTGCAAACTCTGTCTTAATATTTACAGTTCTGAATTTTTGGATTTCATTCTTTGTTTGTCTTTCAAAATAAACTGTAACTGCCAAGGCATTTTTTAATTAAGGTGCGCATGCTTGGCTCCTTAAGACATAGATTTTAAGATTCAAAGCAGCAGATGGATTCCAAATGAATAAGCCCAAACTTTTTTTTTACATGTGTTTTATTGGCTCTTAATGTGAAAGAATAACCCTGTTTTTTCACATCTGTTTTAGCGGTTTTAGTACAATCAGCACTATGCCCTCTGTTCCATAATCTCAATGTTCACAATAATTCAGTAAATCATTTTGCTTGTAATCCCACGGTACAATATACATTTCATAATTTCACATAATGCACTGGGTTTAATGAAGCTATGCTTCCTGTCTCACGAAGCATGAAAAAAATGAGGCTATCTAGAATTAAAAAAAATAGCAAGCCACTCTGGTATATATATCAAAAGAGAGTAACTGGAACATTACATAATGTTTATGGGGCAGAAAGGTGTGCTAAAATACAATAACTATTGTTTACTACTTTATTTGCTAAGAACAGATATGGAAGTCCATAGACTGGCTTAATACAGCCTCATTATCACTTGGAAGTCAATAGGGGAAGTGAACAATAAGTACAGAGAAGAAGGAGCTATGATGTAAGATGAAAGGAATCTGCTACCACCTAAATTTGTACGAATATACTAGAAGCTGGTTTGTGGTCATTCTGGGGACAGTCGCAAGATAAAGCATGATGAACATCTAACAATTTGCTGGAATTCTTTAAACAAAAACATGGTTATAAATTCTGTCAAAAGCATGAATAGATGTATTAATCAGAGTACATAGAGATCCTTAATATATTTAGTGATGACACACAGGAGCAGATTTTCAAAGAAATATTCAATGCAGTGCCCCAATCAAAGTTGCTATGCTGTCTTGTGCTGGAGGAGAGCAGCGCAGAACATATTTACTAAATATGGTCTGCTACTTACTCTTTAAAGCTTCCTAGAGTCATGGACCCACCTTTGCTCCATAGTGCACGTTTCTGCATGCTGTCTAGCATAGGCTTTGCAATGGAATGTTACCCTTCTAGTACTAAATCTTATGCTTTGAAATTTTTTAACATTTCTCACACAAAATATGTGCTGTACTGCCCTACGCCAAATCCCCAAAAATTATGGCCATATGTACCACATATGGTCTACCCCCCTGTATTGGTGTTCTTTAAAGCTTCCTAGAGCCATTCACCCACCATTGCGCCACAGTGCAAAGGTTTGTTCATGCTGTCTAGCATAGGTTTTGCAATGGAATGTTACCCTTCTAGTACTAAATATTATGCTTTGACATTTTTTAGCATTTCTCACACACAATATGTGCTGTACAGTGCAGCAGATATGGAGCTTGTAAAATGTTTGATTAAATTAAAACATTTCTCTGACTGCACCAGCCTTAAGAAGTTTTTATTTTATTGTACAAAGCTAGGCTTTGCAATCTTTGTATATTTGACATTGCATCAAAAGCGATTGGTTGGGGTATTGGATCACCTGAGAATCACCCATTGTTAGAGCTGAAAGACTTTAGTGTGGTCTTCCCCCAAACTTTTTGCCTTCTCCCCTCCAGTTGCTGAAATTAGTTTTTGTTGGCTTTATCACTTTATGCATTTTACCACTTGGAACCAGTGCCAAAGTGCTTGTGCTCACTCCATAAAACAAGGTAAAACCCTGCCTATGCGGTTTGGCACATTTACTGTACTGATCTGTCCTTAGTAAAGTGGTACAATTTATACCCAGGGCCTATAAATGGGCATGCAGCACTTATGTGAACGCCCTGAAGTAGCCCTTTAAGCACCATGGTTGCAGTTTTAAACTGCCAATTCGACCTAGGAAGATAAACCTTTTGTCAGGCCAATACCCCGCATTTTTTTTATATATAAGTCCCCACTAAGATAAGCCCTAAACAGTCAATAGAGCAGGGTGCAATGTATTTAAAAAGTAGGCCTTGCACTTTTAAGTATTATGTCCTGGTAATGAAAAACTCCCAAATTTGTTTTTACCACTCCCAAAGGGTAACATTGGGATGCCTTATTACATTTAATAGGTGATAACTTTTGTTTGGGAACAGGTAGGAATGGTATCTTTGTTCTTAAATGAATTGTAATTGTAAAAATTCATGGGCCCGATTCACAAAAGTAATCTTACACAAATTTCTAACTTTACGACTTTCGGTATTCACAAATGGCATTTAGGAGTAGTAAAGTTAGGATTCCTAACTTTTACGATCTTTTTAAGATCTTTTATCCGTATGGTCTCCGAAATATGTCTCATGGTGGGGAAGACTTCAAACTCTTCAGACGATGATATCTCCGATTATTAATTTTTTATCTGCTATGCTACCTGTGAGGTTGTCTTCATCCTTTTACGGTGAAATTGATTCACTTACCTCCAAATTTTTATGGAGTGATAAACATGCTAGAATTGCATATAAGTATCTTAGAAAGCCATTTGCTTTCGGTGGATGTAATCTTCCTGATTGGAACCTATACCAAATTGCTTTTTTATCGTCTCAGGGGGCTTTCTGGTTTTTATCAGATTCTCAACATACCCCTCGTTGGATTCACATTGAACAAGAGCTGTGCTCTCCTCTTTTTACCCCCTCTCTTCTCACTGCGTCTAAGATTGTTTTCCCTCATTCAACTCATATTATTTCTGACCCAATTAATGCTCTAAAACATATAGATAAAAAGGTCTCCAACCAAATAATAAGTCAAGATGGTCCTCATTATGGTATAACCCTAAACTTGTTACTGAGATTTACTTGGTTAAGATGTCCTTTTGGGCTAATAGTGGTTTTTAGTTGGTCAAGCATCTATACGACTCCAATCATGATCCACTTCCCTTTTCTTTTTTGGTGAAGAAATATCATCTTAATAATATGGATTTCCATTCCTTTTAAAAATTAAAGGTAGCCCTGTCTAAAGTACCCCTATGTACTGCTTCGATTACTATTTCACTTTTTACTATGTGGTCTCGTTCAGGTCATACTGCCTTGAAAGTCTATACATTTTTATCTGCGCCTCCACCAGCACAGGCTTCTATTACACAAAATAAACTTCACATAATTTTGATAGTGACATTTTCAAACAAATCTCACAAGAGTCATAGGAGAACAATGGGAAGGTTTCACTGCGGAATAAGATTGCTCCGTCTTCCATGGAATCTAAATTCTTTACTATGAATCTTCTTCATTGGACCCCTGCTTGTGTATTTAGGTTGAAACTGAGGAACAAGGATCTGTGTTGGAATTGCAATTTGGTCTCAGGAAATCACCAACTAATGTCTTTTGAATGCTCATTATGACATTCCTATTGGGATGTAATTCAGAAACACCTATCACTAATATTTGATACTCCATTGAAGCTTTCGTTTCATATGACCTTATTGCGTCCATAGGCTGCCTGCATTCCTCTTCCCATGGATGATACTGATATGCGGTTATTAGACCTCTTATATGAATTGCGGTCAAGATCATTTTAACTGAGGAAAACATGGCGGCCGCTAGCTAGAGCTCCGCACACGTCCCGACAGTAGCTCCGGCACTGATGCCCTAAACCAAGCCGAATTACCTGCTGATCCGGTCGACTGTGGCTGATACGGTGTCTCTCTTGGGTGGTTGAACTCATGTGAGTGTGGAGGCATAGCGACGGACTGATTTTTGATTCGGATCGAAGGGGGACTGGGGCTCGAGGTTTGAAGCCTCTCTTCGGTGGCGTCTCCTGTAGCTCAGCAGTTCACCGGTTCAGCTGCTCGGCGGCTACAGGATTACCATCCGGATACCGCGAGCAGAGTAGCCGATGTGTTGGGGCGGGTCTCTCTCCCTGCACCCCTCCGCTGGTTCGAGGCAGCCGTGGAGCTGCGGAAAAGTCAAAGGGCGGCTGCACATAGTGTATTCCAGAGGTCTGGGAGCTCAGCGAAATGGTGCGGTAAGGGGGTTTCTCGGGAGGATGGCATGTCAGAAGCATTTGACACAGGCAAAATTGTAAAAGTAAATACAAACTCAAAATTAGCAGTTGTTAGAGCTAAATGCAGCCTTAACTATACAGGTACAGACATAGATGCAGATAGGAGCTCCCTGTCACGTGCAAATCAAGAAATAAGTGGTGGACCTGCAAAAGATTTCTGTCCCATATCAACCCCAGCTCCGAATTTGACTAGTATTAAGAACAAACTGCATGCTCTTTCTAATGTAGTTTTAAGCCAGAATAACAGTAAAACACTGACTAAAGTACGGATTAAGAGGAGGGATTCAGAAGGGAAGAAGGGACCTACGAACGACAACCTGGGGAAGCGAAAGGGGAAGGGGAAGGGTAAAAAGAAGGACACAGCTCTAGGGGCTAAAATTGCGGAGCCGGACTCTGAACTGGAATTCCTGACGGAAGAGACCCCTGAAAGAGGTTTTGAAACAGAAACTGAGACGGACCCCGAGTTAGAGTCATTACAAGCAGCACAAGATAAAGCACCTATCAAGGCAGGAGGCCAACTGTTATTAAGCACTACCAAATTAGGTGGTGACGGTCTGGGCAATAGCGCTAAAGAGCCGCCTCAGAGTTCCTTCAAAAAAAAAATAAACCTAAAAAGAGTAAAACCACACTGATTACGCCTTCTTTGAGGTCGTACTTCAAGACCCTACCTCAGATCCTAAATATCAATCAAGAATCTCTGGGCCCTCAAAACTTGACTGCCGAACAAAATATACCTACCCCAGTTGAACCCCCCGTTACACTAAGCCCATCAGTCACACTTAGTCGCACCAACCTTCCAGAAGTGGATGAAATGGAACAGGCTAACAAGTTAGACACGGATGATGCTATAACAGAACTGAGCACTGATTTGAGCACAGCTACAGAGACTTTATCAGACCCTCTGGTGGTCAATGTAGAGAGCTCAGAAACCTCAAGTGGAATAAAAGATCCGGATTTACTCTCCGGGGGTAACAATGAAGACAGCAAGAGCACTCTCCAACACCTACTTCTCAACATGAGAGACGAGATTAAAACTGGTTTTGCGGAAGCCAAAAAGAGCTTTGCCGAATCCAGGCAAAATCAATCGGAGATTCGTGTGAAAACTTAGAGACCAAAGTAGATGGGTTTTTTGAGAGGACTGGGAGCATAGAGAACACCGTATGCAAACTTAAAGCCAAATTAGATCATGCAGAAACCAGAATTCAGTCTCTACGCAGAGAGGGAGACGCAGTAAAAGACAAAGTCGAGTCCTTAGAAAATTTTTCAAGGAGGAATAATCTCAGAATATTAAAAATCCCAGAAGGTAAAGAAGGAAGTGAAATAAAGAAATATGTTGTGACTCTGTTAAAGGAGGCTCTTAATCTAGAGGAGTCAACAGAAGAACTAGAATCAGACATACAAAGGATTCACCGCGATCCCTTCCGACTTAACCCCGGCAGGAGCAAACCTAGAAAGATCCTTGTTAATTTTCTAACATATGCGACAAAAGAAAAGATACTTAATCTAGCACTAAAAGCTAAGTCATTGAAGGCTTCTGATTTCTCCTTCGAAGTGAGATCGGATCTATCTAAGACCACATTGGAAAGACAATGGGAGCTAGGACAACGAATGGAAAAGTTCAGAGCTTTGGGAGCCACCGTACAGATGCCATTCCCCGCGTTTTTGAAGATTATGTTTAATAACAAAATGTACAATATCAAGACTCCTCTAGAGGCAGATGAACTACTAGTATCCATCAGTGAATTTTCTCAAACCACTTGATATAGGATGCCAATCCAACCGAGCCACAGATTGAATACATAAACATAAGGGAGGAAAAATGTATACAATTAACAAAATAAGAAATAGGATAAATACTAAAATTAAAAAAAATGGACAATGACTTAACATCGCATAAAAAGAGAAAGCTTAAGAAATATAAAAAAAAGGGGGGTTATCATTAACCAAATGTTACAAAAAGGTAAAGGAAAAAGAACAGGGAAAAATAAATAAATAAATAAATAAATAAATAATAGAAAAAAGGGAAAAATTGGGAAAAATATATATAACCATAAAAAAATAAAAAGAGGTGCAACATTTGAGAGCACAGGGTTATGGGGTAAAAGTATAAGTGTTCCTCCCTCTGTTCCACCTGTCGCCTTTTCTTTTTCTCTTCTATTTTTTGTTATAAGATATTGGGTTCAACTCCCAAAATAATAACTATGACATCTACTTAATATTAATTGTGCCGACCATCTAACGAATGAGGGCACCGGGGGGGCTATGTCGGCGACGTCAACCTGGCAAGTCATCTGGCCAGAGTAAGTAGGGGGGGTTTCTAGGGAAGGGAGGGGGAAGTCAGGGGGTGAAAGCACAAAAAAGTCCTCATAAGCAAAAGACTAATTCATTAAACCTTGTAGAGCCCAGGGAGAGCTATTATTAAAGCTGGCCGACACAAATCATAATAGACAGACAGCAGCAGAAACAGTATCATCGGAGAAGCAGAACAGTCGAATGATAAAGCAAAATGAGGGACATTACATTTTTGTCATGGAATGTAAATGGTCTGCGTGTGCGAGGAAGGAGACATAAAATTTTGCAATATCTCAGAGACTCGCCCGCGCAGGTCATAACAATCCAGGAGACTCACCTAAATAAACAAGAATTTACGGACATAATGAAAAAACTGAAATGGGTGGATAAATTCATAATTATGGATCATAACGCTAATATCCGTGGAATAGCTATTATCTTTAAGAAGGGAGCTAGGGCTCAGATAGCGGATTGGAGGACAGATTCGAGTGGAAGATTGCTGATAGCCAATGTTCAGCTTGATGTGAGGCGATTCACCCTGGTGGGATACTATGGTCCCAACCAGGACGATCCTTCCTACTTAAATACATTACAAAACCACTTGATCACCATTACAGACCCAATAATATGGATGGGCGATTTTAATCTAGTGTTAGATCCGAAATTAGATAAAACCCCTAGCTTTAGAGCTGTCCTACATAATAAAATGAGAGATACTCTTGTACACTCTATGTCCAACTTGGGGATGGAAGATCTGTGGAGACAAAGAGCCGGGAAAACTTTAGGGGTTTCGTTTTATAATCATAAATATAAATATAAATCATGTATCGACTATGTCTTATTTAGCTTTTCAATAAAAGATTCCATAAAGAACTTAACATATTTACCCCAGCACATCTCTGATCATTCTGCCATTCCTTTTTCGATAACGTTAGATCAGGGGCCCACCCATGCCTCTTGGTCCTTTGACCGCTCCATTTTATTAGAAGAAGAAGAAAGAGAACTTCTTATATCTGAAACTGTCTCCTTTTTGAAGTGGAATATAGAGTCTGCCTCCCTGGTCAATGTGTGGGAGTCATGGAAAGCATACATAAGGGGACATATCACTAACCGGGCATCCTACAGAAAAAAGAAATACAGAGAGGGGATATCAAAAATAGAGCAAGATCTGGCCCTCTTAGAGTCGGCAGACCCAGAGTCATCGTGGAATCTAGAAAAGAAAAGGGAGCTAAGAGACAAACTAAATACACTATTGCAGGAGAGACTGAGTAAACGATGGCAGGTTAGTAAGCTCTCTCACTTTGTATACGGTGAATCGGCAGGGAAGCTCCTGGCTTGGAAAATAAAAGCCGACCAGTCTAGGAGCCAAATAAAAGAAGTGAGGCTAGTGGGGGAAGTCGACAGCAGGAAGACAGATCTCAAAATAGGAGAAGCCTTCAGCGTCTTTTTTCAAAATATATACACAGACGCGACTAACGTCAATATCGGGGAAAGAACGGAGTGGTGAATCTTCCTAAGCTGTCTAAGGAACAGAGCGAAAACCTAGAGAAAGAAATTACTGAGGCGGAGGTTGAAAAAGTCATTAAACATCTAAAATTGGGAAAGGCTGCAGGACCGGACGGTATCCCGGGTGAGTTATACCGAGTGCTTAATCCAACTCTCACCCCAACCTTAACCAATCTTTTCAATAACATCTTAATTAGAGGGGAGGCACCACCTAGCTCTTTGGGAGAGGCAAATAACACCTTAATTTTAAAAACAGGCAAAGACCCTGCTGACTGTGGATCGTACCGTCCGATCTCGCTTCTCAACAACGATTATAAAATCTTTTCAACAGTCTTGGCTGCACGTCTGGGAAGCGAGATTGGTACAATTATCCACCAGGACCAAAAGGGGTTTATTAGAGGCCGACAACTGGCTGACTTAACTTATGATCTAGTCGGTGCGATAGATATCGCGTCAACCTTTGCTTTGCCTCTCGCCATAATGACATTCGATGCAACAAAAGCATTTGACAGGGTCAATTGGTCCTACCTAACTGCTGTTATGGAGAAGTTCCAATTTGGCCCTAAATTCTGTAGAGCGGTAGGGCTACTATATAAAAATCCGAGAGCCAGCCTATTAATTAATGGCACGCGTACAAACTCATTTGAAATAAGTAGAGGGACAAGACAGGGGTGTCCTCTCTCCCCTCTTCTATTCAACATTTATGTTGAACCATTTGCCCAGACTATTAGAGAGGACACTAATATTCTGCCTTTTGCTTTTTCTGGATGGGAGAAGAAAATCGGACTATATGCCGATGATATTCTCATCTATACAACAGACTCGGTCCAGGCATTCCCTACAGTAATTAAAAGAGCTGAGGAATTCAAAAAATGTTCTTGTTATGAAATAAACGCCGGAAAAACTGATATAATGGCTTGGAACATCATAAATCTTCAGCTTCCGGTCAGGCCCTCAATCCGCTATCTGGGTATTAAAATCACAAAGGACCTAAATCTTCTGACCCAGTCTAATCTGGACAGGATCTCCTGCAAATCTAAAGCACTCATGAAGTCTTGGTCTTTTATCCCTCTCACCATCTACGGGAGAACTAGCTTGGTGAAAATGACCATCCTCCCCAAATACACGTTTATTTTTAACTGTATTCCACTAACATTCGATACCAAGTTACTATCCAAATGCCAACAAAATATCAATTCATTTATCTGGTGCTTTAAGTCAACTAGGCTGGCTTGGAAGAAGCTAAGAAGGAGGAGAGAAAAGGAAGGTCTTGCCTTGCCAGACCTTGAATACTATGCATGGGCGTTCCATCTGACCCACTCTAGAATGTTATTAAAGACCCCGCTAGATAATGCAAATGGTCGTATGTTCAAAGCAATGATCTTGGGCTCCATTCTTCCATTGGACGGATTTTTATTTAAGTTTGGACATCAGAGATTTTTTTTAAAGTTAGGCTAAAAACTTTATATAGTTCTCTTAAAGAATGGATTCAAATTAAATCTAAGTTAGGGATAGCATACTTTTCCAATCATGCACCGATCTGGGACTTTTCAGGACTCTCCACGCAATATATTGACACTGCATATTGACATAACGGCGTTGTTGGAAGCATGATAACACATTGGGGAGACTTAGTGGTAGAAGGGTCCTTATTGGATTGGGAACTATTTTCAGATAAGGTAACCTCACCATTATCCTGGTATATATATCTACAATTGTCCAGTTGGTTGCGAACTCAAATAAAGAAAAAGGCTAAATTTGGTGGAGTTAGCATATTAGAAAAAAATCTAGTTGAGAAACCTTATGGAGGGAAAGAAGTAGCTTTTTTCTACTGGAACATTATTGAAGAAGCAGAGGGTGAATTTAACCTTCCGTTAAAACTTTGGGGCGGAGAGGGAGAACCCCAGGCAGACGAGAAATGGATAGAATCTTTTAGTCTTCTCTACAAAACCATTAAACCCGCCTGGTTGAGGCGCAACCAGCTATTTACACTACATCAAGCGTGCTATTCCCCTAAAAAGCTCTTCAAGTTCCAACCAGGGAAGTGCTGTAGTAAATGCTCCCTCCCAGCTGCCTCAGACTTACATATGTTCTGGGAATGTCCGAATATCAAGACATTCTGGCAAGATATTAAGACATCACTTGAATCAATTCTTCGAATCCCTATTCCTATCTCATGGTCTTTAGTCATCTTTGGGCTAAATAATAACATTAAGGGGCTAGAAAGAGAATTTCTATATTATGCTATCCTAATAGCAAGAAGAGAACTATGCAAAAATTGGGTTAATGTCAACCCTCCGACCCATGCAGAGTGGTAGTCTTCACTTTATGAAACATCGAAAGTAGACTTAGCCAGAGCCTGTAGCCCTCGAACTCTGAGATTTTGGAACTTTTTAGTTGATTGGAGACGGGATAACTAAAGCGCCGGGGTTTTTTTTTTTTTGTTTTTTTTCGCCGGGTCCGATGATTAAGCCTAAGTTTCCATGTCCAATGGGAGGCACCCCACGCCACAACGCTACTGGACTATCGGCCGATAATGGTCTCGAATGGAGATAGCTCGTGCGGGGCTCTTCCTCACTAAGACATCAGGTCCACTCTGTGGGAGGTCATGAAGCCAATCCCTGGTTTCGTGATGCCACAGAAGCGATTGTCTTCCTGCAGCTAAAGTTTCCTTGGTTCGACTAAGTGGCCAATGAGGATAAAAAAAAAAAGATCATTTTAACTGAATGGAAATCCTTTAAGCTCCTTACATATCATACTTAGTGGGCGTGGGTATAATTTCTTTGTGGGGCTCATACTACGGTTGAAGAGAAACACTGTACTCCTTCCCTCTCCAATACTATTTGGAGGTCACTAGATAAATATATTAATTTGTCCTCTCAGGGTTTGGTGGCCCAATATCCTTTTTGACTGTACGTCTTTATTTTCTCCATTGGAGCAAGTGTCCCCATCTCTCTATCTTCCTTTTATATGCTTATCTTCATTTAGCTATCTATTTTTTTATTTATGTTTCTATCTCCATGTTGTTCCCTCTTTTCTTTTTTTCTTTCCTCTTTTCTCCTTCTTTCCTATTTCACTCCTATCCTTTCTTTTTCTTTTCTTCCCTTTTTTTCAGAATTGTTTTCTTCCTCTGATTTATATGCAATACAACTATCTTTTTGGCATTCAACCTAACTCAGATAATTATTAGATATTATGTATTGACTTGCACTATTTTTTATTGTTAAAGTTCTTTTGTTGTATTGTATTCCATTATACTGTATGAATTTTGTCTTTTTAAAACAATGAAGATATTTGAACAGATGACTGTTTTCTTGGGCATCCCACTGCCTTCTTTCTTTCTTTGTCTTTCTATATGTGGAAAAGGTTGGATATGTCCTTCTTGTATCTCCTTGTATGTGTTGGGGGGGGGGGTAGTGAAAACATTTTGAACATTCAGATTCTGATAACGTCACATTGCCACTTGTATGTAATAAAATAGATATAAGTAAACGTCAATAATAGGATTGTTTTCGGTAAGTATTTCCAGGGGATGTCAGATAGAAAACACCCGCACTTTATTGAGGGCCACCTGTTACGTATGACCCATAATTCTCTCCTCCCGTGTAGCGGAACCTGTGAATGAGCTCTGCAAGGCAGGAGGATTCATAGTAAAGTCACATACAGAACGTTTCACCAACTTCAGCCCTGTCTGCCGTCTGCTTCCCATCCCCACTGAACTCGTATTTATTACCTCCTCCCACACACTCAATATGCTTGGTATCCTGCCACCCCTACACAATACCGTCTAACATACCCTTTCCAAGCGAGCCCCTATATATAGAAAAAGGGCCACTACTCATCCCATTCTAATAAAAAATCCATCATCACTCCCTCTCAAAAAGTAAGCTAGCATTTGCAATTTAATAGATCTCACATTTACAGATAAATAAAAGGCATTGCCATTTACAATGACAATTGCTTAAACTCTCGCAAATGCGAGACCTATTGTATTTGAAATGCATTTGTGCTATACATTTTTTTGAAAAGTGTTAGTAGAGAGCTTGTCCTGCCTGCTGCACAGAGGCTGTAATTAAGCCTACCAAGTAACAACACATGTAACAGGGGTGTAGCCATAGGTGGTTACAAAATGAGTCAAGGCGGTACTAAGGAAGGACTACTCAGTCTATTGGCCAATGAACAGCCACAGTTTACAGTGGACAATAACGCAAGCCAATGAAAACTATGAGCAGAGAGTGGGCAGGGCTTCAAGTTCCTTCATGAATACAGCATTCCTCTCAGAGCAGCGCATGCTCTGCCCAGGCTCAACTTAAAAACATTGGCATTTCTTATGCCATTAACTCCAACTTTGCAGGCTGCAGGGACACATATAGTACTGCACCCTGCAACATGGGTAGGTAAAAAACTTTAGCATTTGTAATGCCAATAACTCCCAAGTCCAACAAATGTGAGACCTATAGCATTTTTAATGCTTGTTATGATACTGATCGGCGCATACCAATTTACTGGTTAGGACAATTTCATCCAAACACTATGGAGTGTGTAAATGTGAATACCTAGTAGACTGGTGAGTTGTCAAGTCATTTGCGTAAAGTATTTCTACCTATGATTTTTTTTTAATAAAAATTTTCATAACAACATAAAAGTGTAAATAGAACATATGCTCCAAACTTTTCTGAACATTATTGTTGAAAATTATTTTTAATAGTAAACAGTGATGTGTGCGTGTCACTTGAGCAAGCAATACAACCAGCTGCCCACTTTTTTCTCCCTCGGGCACCTCAGAAGCACATTTTTGGCAATAGTAACTAAGGCAATGTTTGAACAGTGAAGCTCTTGCAAAGCACGAAGAGAAGTTTTATTATCCCCTATGCTCCTGTCCTTGCTTTGCTACAAAAATTCCAAACGCCTGAGTGTGGCCCGTTACCGGAGAACGCCCTTAAGTGTTAATTAGCCCAGTGCACACAGTTTTGACAGGTTTGTCTCAGAGGGAGACCCGTCCATGGTGTCTGAAGTGAGCCATCTAACCTGGGAGCACAGAGCGCTTTCCGCGTTTCTTCATAGCGAGCTATGAGCGAAAACATGTTTTAGGGCGTTGAACATTGGATGGCATGCACAGTCTTTCTAGATTGCTTTGTTTAGGGGGAAGTTTAATAAATAAACAGACTTTGCTCTAAAGTGAGATAGACTGGTTTTGAACTGCACATGTGACTGTTTTACCAATATTGTGACGCTAAGGCACCTTGCCTCATTTACCTCCTGGAGTATGTACCAGGCACTCTCTGCAATTACCAAGCCTGATTGAGCAGAAATACGCAATGCTTTCTCTGCAATATTGGCATTGAAATATATATATATTTTTTACATTTTGTTTATTGGTATTTTACAGTCTTACATATATAAGCATACAACACTTTCCAAATCAAGCCGGAGAGTTTCCAGGCAAGCAGTAAACAAATTAATCATTACAAAGCAACATTGTTTTCAACATTTCTCCACACCTCAAATTCCACTACAGGGGATATATAAGGCTCATCACAATATTTGTTCCACATTGACCACTTCTGATCCCATTTTTTAGGGCATCCGCTGGCCACAAACACCTCGGTCTCCGCCAGCATGCACCTGTCCATTTCCTTCGCCCACACAATGATAGGCGGCACACTGGATCCCCCCCATCCCCTCGCCAGCTCCTACTTAACCAATGTGTATGCCAGTGTTGTGAACTATTGTTCAATTTCAGTGAGATCAGTCCAATCCCATATATTAAGCAGGCCCAATTGTGGTGTCAACACTACCTCTTTGCTCAGGGCTGTCTGCATATGGTATGAGGCTCCCTCCCAGAGTGTACGTATTCTCGGGCAGCTCCACAGGATATGAGAAAAAAAGAGGCCTGCTATCCTCACCACTCAGACATAGGTCCTTGGGTCTAGAACCAATTTTAGCTAAGTTCTTCCCTGTCATATGTGATCGGTGAAGTATCCTAAGCTGTATAAGCCTAAACTTAAGTGTGATTGCCGCGTCTCAATGAGACATAAGAGCAGCCTGCCAGTCTTCATCACTTATTTGGCCCAGATCGTCTTGCCACCACTCCCAGAGCCGTGGCAAGGTGTCCGACAAGTTATTATATAGCTTTTTATATGTGAGGGATATTGCCTTGGAACTTAGGGGCCCATCTAACAACCGGTCTTCCAATGGAGACGAATCAGGTATGTCCATAAAGGATGGGAAAGCCGTCAGAAGCGCATGTCTAATTTGCAAATATCTGTACAGTTCACCCTGGGCCAAATTATATCAGCTCTAGCTCCCCAAATGTCAGTACAGCCCCCTTCCGAACTAGGTCCTTCACCACCGCGATCCTTATAAGGTCCCACTTATCAAACCCGGGCTGATAACACAGCATTCCCAATTTCTGTGTGTACCACACAATGGCACCATCAAAGAAAGGACGCAAGCCCAGCCCAGACGGGAATGTACTAAGTGCCAAACGTCCAGCGTATGTTTGGTGGGTCCAAATAATTTCTGCTTGTTCCTTCTATCAGTGTTGTAAATGGCTCCCAGATACCCCGAGCGGTCAGTTTGATAACAGTCGAGAGCATACACTGGGTCATCGGGGGGGGGGGGTGGTATATCCAGTGGTTTACGGTCACCAATTGTGCCGACCAGTAGTAAAGTTGTAAGTCGGGCAAAGCTGTGCCCCCATCGTACCACCATTTTGTGAGTTTCTTAAAACCACTCGGGGGGGCCCCCAATGCCACAGAAGCTTTCAAAGTTCTCCCTCCACTGCCTTGAAATACGAATCAGGGACTCTATTCAGGCACTTTGAAGGATGTAAAGGAAGCGAGGGAGAGCCAACATCTTAAAGAGTGCAGCTCGCCCTACCAGCGAGAGAGGGAGGGATCTCTAATGCTTCACATCCTCACGCAGACGAGCTAGTGGGGGGGCCAAATTGGAGCTATAGAAATGAGCCTGAGCCGGAGTAATGAAAATCCCCAAATATTGGAAGCCTTCCTCTGCTACCACTGTGGTATACCCAGCCGGGAGCCGGGGAACGGACCATGCAGCATAAACAGGACAGACTTGTGCCAGTTAATCGCATACCCAGAATTTTTTGCGAAATTTGTGAAGATGTCAAGTACCACACTTTTTGACTTGTACGGGGATACCAAATACATCAGTGTGTCATCAGCATATAGAGATATACGATCTTCCACATCAGCTGCCCAGTGCATCGCCAGCACCATCACATCTTGGTGCACCCAGGCCGTGAGGGGCTCCAGCAAAAGAGAGAACAGAAGCAGGGACAGCGGGCATCCCTGCCTAGTGCCTCTGCGTAGTCCAAATGTCCGGGATGTGTATCCATTGACCCTCACCTGCCCCAAAACGTCTGTGTATAGCAGCTTCATCCAAGTATAAATTTAGGACCCAGTCTTACTCTCTCTAGGACCTCAAACAAGTAGGGCCGCTCTATGGAATTTAAGGTTATTGAAGCGTCTAACCTGGGAGCACAGAGCGCTTTCCGCGTTTCTTCATAGCGAGCTATGAGCGAAAACATGTTTTAGGGCGTTGAACATTGGATGGCATGCACAGTCTTTCTAGATTGCTTTGTTTAGGGGGAAGTTTAATAAATAAACAGACTTTGCTCTAAAGTGAGATAGACTGGTTTTGAACTGCACATGTGACTGTTTTACCAATATTGTGACGCTAAGGCACCTTGCCTCATTTACCTCCTGGAGTATGTACCAGGCACTCTCTGCAATTACCAAGCCTGATTGAGCAGAAATACGCAATGCTTTCTCTGCAATATTGGCATTGAAATATATATATATTTTTTACATTTTGTTTATTGGTATTTTACAGTCTTACATATATAAGCATACAACACTTTCCAAATCAAGCCGGAGAGTTTCCAGGCAAGCAGTAAACAAATTAATCATTACAAAGCAACATTGTTTTCAACATTTCTCCACACCTCAAATTCCACTACAGGGGATATATAAGGCTCATCACAATATTTGTTCCACATTGACCACTTCTGATCCCATTTTTTAGGGCATCCGCTGGCCACAAACACCTCGGTCTCCGCCAGCATGCACCTGTCCATTTCCTTCGCCCACACAATGATAGGCGGCACACTGGATCCCCCCCATCCCCTCGCCAGCTCCTACTTAACCAATGTGTATGCCAGTGTTGTGAACTATTGTTCAATTTCAGTGAGATCAGTCCAATCCCATATATTAAGCAGGCCCAATTGTGGTGTCAACACTACCTCTTTGCTCAGGGCTGTCTGCATATGGTATGAGGCTCCCTCCCAGAGTGTACGTATTCTCGGGCAGCTCCACAGGATATGAGAAAAAAAGAGGCCTGCTATCCTCACCACTCCGACATAGGTCCTTGGGTCTAGAACCAATTTTAGCTAAGTTCTTCCCTGTCATATGTGATCGGTGAAGTATCCTAAGCTGTATAAGCCTAAACTTAAGTGTGATTGCCGCGTCTCAATGAGACATAAGAGCAGCCTGCCAGTCTTCATCACTTATTTGGCCCAGATCGTCTTGCCACCACTCCCAGAGCCGTGGCAAGGTGTCCGACAAGTTATTATATAGCTTTTTATATGTGAGGGATATTGCCTTGGAACTTAGGGGCCCATCTAACAACCGGTCTTCCAATGGAGACGAATCAGGTATGTCCATAAAGGATGGGAAAGCCGTCAGAAGCGCATGTCTAATTTGCAAATATCTGTACAGTTCACCCTGGGCCAAATTATATCAGCTCTAGCTCCCCAAATGTCAGTACAGCCCCCTTCCGAACTAGGTCCTTCACCACCGCGATCCTTATAAGGTCCCACTTATCAAACCCGGGCTGATAACACAGCATTCCCAATTTCTGTGTGTACCACACAATGGCACCATCAAAGAAAGGACGCAAGCCCAGCCCAGACGGGAATGTACTAAGTGCCAAACGTCCAGCGTATGTTTGGTGGGTCCAAATAATTTCTGCTTGTTCCTTCTATCAGTGTTGTAAATGGCTCCCAGATACCCCGAGCGGTCAGTTTGATAACAGTCGAGAGCATACACTGGGTCATCGGGGGGGGGGGGGGTGGTATATCCAGTGGTTTACGGTCACCAATTGTGCCGACCAGTAGTAAAGTTGTAAGTCGGGCAAAGCTGTGCCCCCATCGTACCACCATTTTGTGAGTTTCTTAAAACCACTCGGGGGGGCCCCCAATGCCACAGAAGCTTTCAAAGTTCTCCCTCCACTGCCTTGAAATACGAATCAGGGACTCTATTCAGGCACTTTGAAGGATGTAAAGGAAGCGAGGGAGAGCCAACATCTTAAAGAGTGCAGCTCGCCCTACCAGCGAGAGAGGGAGGGATCTCTAATGCTTCACATCCTCACGCAGACGAGCTAGTGGGGGGGCCAAATTGGAGCTATAGAAATGAGCCTGAGCCGGAGTAATGAAAATCCCCAAATATTGGAAGCCTTCCTCTGCTACCACTGTGGTATACCCAGCCGGGAGCCGGGGAACGGACCATGCAGCATAAACAGGACAGACTTGTGC
Source organism: Lissotriton vulgaris (assembly GCF_964263255.1). Lineage (NCBI taxonomy): Eukaryota > Metazoa > Chordata > Amphibia > Caudata > Salamandridae > Lissotriton > Lissotriton vulgaris. Next base: position 1,230,463,613 of record NC_141695.1, on the reverse strand, counting down.
CAGTTAATCGCATACCCAGAATTTTTTGCGAAATTTGTGAAGATGTCAAGTACCACACTTTTTGACTTGTACGGGGATACCAAATACATCAGTGTGTCATCAGCATATAGAGATATACGATCTTCCACATCAGCTGCCCAGTGCATCGCCAGCACCATCACATCTTGGTGCACCCAGGCCGTGAGGGGCTCCAGCAAAAGAGAGAACAGAAGCAGGGACAGCGGGCATCCCTGCCTAGTGCCTCTGCGTAGTCCAAATGTCCAGGATGTGTATCCATTGACCCTCACCTGCCCCAAAACGTCTGTGTATAGCAGCTTCATCCAAGTATAAATTTAGGACCCAGTCTTACTCTCTCTAGGACCTCAAACAAGTAGGGCCGCTCTATGGAATTTAAGGTTATTGAAGCGTCAAGAGACAGCACTGATATTGAGGGCCCTAGTCCATACCTGGCGTAAACCCAGACTGGTTCGGGTGAACCAATGATGTAATAACCGTCGGTAACCTGTTGGCCACAACCTTAGGTAAAACCTTTGCTTCTACATTTATCAACGAGATAGGTCTATAGGAACTACAGCTATCTGGTGGCTTACCTGGGTTATGGATCACCACCATAGTAGCCAACCGTTGGTCCACTGGTAACCTACCTACCTCTAGACTTTCCAAATACATGGCTTCAGGTGCGGCACTGTTAGAGAGGTAGTAGCTTTCAGAAACTCAATCGGGATGGCATTGAACCCCATTGATTTCCCAGATCTAATCATCCCCATGGCCTTGCTGATTTCGTCATGTGAGAGGTCACCATCTAAGTTCTCTCTCTCCTCATCTGAGAGGGCTGGTACCTCACTATCTTGGGGGAGCTATCTCGAATTTTCAGCTGTGTAATGGGTAGAGGGGAAGGACATCTTCTATAGGTGGGTAGCGAATGCCTCCGCTATTTCCTGTGGGTGTGTCACTGTGTACCTCTCTAGCCTCCTTAGTTTATACATCAGTCTCGTACCCTGTTCACACCTTTCCAGCCACACCAATGTCCTGCCTGCTCTATCTCCCATTTCAAATATCCTATGTTAGGTATGTCGATACTTGGCAAGCATGTGCTCTCTAGTTTGAAACCGATATTCATCCTGCTTGAGCAAAAGCCTGTGGCTAGTGTCTGGTGAGGGATCTCGTGCATGTTCCCGCTCTGCCACTAGGAGGACTTCCTCCACCTGGACCAGAAGTTCACGCTTCTTGGCAATAAACTGCATCTTCAAAGTTAGAGCTTGGCCTTTCAGGACTATGTTATATATTTCCCATATTGTGTGCATGGATTCAACTGAGCCCACATTTTCAGTAAAATAGTTCTCTGAGTGCGTGCGGAGTTCCTCCCTTATGTCTGGGATATGTTTTCTTTTTCCAATCTTTATTTCGGCAGCATTTGCCATAAAAGATAAAAACACACCTTTATACAAATAAAACAATGCGTTACATCATGGGCAATCAATCAGGGCTCTTTAAATCAGCAACGTAATTCCTTGGTACATAACATCGTACGTGCAGTTTTAATTAGTCCACAAGAGAGATAAAATTATTAAAATATTGATTACATGTTAATATTGTTTAAAATTTTACATTTATTCTACAGCCCTAGATAGTAAGTGTCTTCTCTTCTGCCAAAAAATGTCCAAATATTTAGCTATGGCAAACACGATCATACCTGAAAGATCTGTTTTAAAAACCCTATACGCCTGCAAACAATGGGTAAAACCCAAGTTTTTACAGACCGGTACGATCCAGTACCTCCTTGCCTGCGCATAAGCTCGGCAAAAAAACAATATATGCAGCTCTGTTTCCTGCTCATAATTACACCCAGGACAATGACTCAGGGAGGGCTCAGTCCATTCACTAGTATAGGCTCGAATTGGTAGGCTTCCGTACCTCCACTGTAGGTACAATTTCCTGGTAATGGTTGGAAATATGGCATCTAAGACTCCCTCCAACTTTTAAATAACCTTAGTCTTTAAAAAAGAATCAGTCAGAGTGCCGGACTGTGTGCCTTGTCTCTGTGCCGCAATTTTACTTTTGTGGTACAGTGCAAGCAGTTGCTTCCAAGAGACCGTAGGGCAAGCTATCATGGGGTCAGACCACAAAGTAACTAATCCCAGACGCCCAAGCTCATTTTTTATGTATTGGAACCAGGGGATTTTCCCCACATTCGGATAAGTCAGGATTTCCTGCAGCTCGGACCTATAATTCACTAGCTCTGGTGTGGTCCAGACCCTGCGCCAAAAAGTTAAGGGCCTGGCACCCAGGTCTTCATCAAGTGGCCTCAGTCCCAGATCAAGCCTCATCGGCAGCAAGGGGGTACTAGGGGGAAGTGAGAGGATCTGCCTGATAAATTTATTCTCAGTTGCCACCATCTCACGTTTACACATGTGGCCCCAGAGTTCACCTCCGTACATGACCTCTTCCCTGGCCTGCACTCTGTATATCTCTAATGGGGGACCAATCGCCTTGATAGTGGAATTATTTTTGTTTATAAGGCTAATGATTCCTCCTGCCAATTGGGCTAGTTTAAGTTGGGATTTTGTTTGGTGGTGACCCCAAGACATATTCTCATTTAGAGTGACCCCTAGATATTCAAAGGTTCAAACCCTTTCCAACTTTTTGCACCGATACACGGGTTAGGGCGTGTTTTTGTTGGGGGGTTGAAGATCATATATTTGGATTTAAGAGTGTTGATCTCAAGGCCAGGCTCTTCTTCACAGAATGCCTCAAATTCATTAAGCACTCGTTGGATCCCCAAAGGAGATTTGGACAGCAGCAGGGTGTCGTCCGCGAACATAATCGCCGGCACCCTGCTGCCAGCAAGTGTGGGGGCATCACTATCCTCAACCCCATTTAGATGGGCAATTACCCCATTGACATAGAGGCGGAACATGGTCGGTGCCAAAACACAGCCCTGTCTTACCCCCCTGTCAACGGGGAATCTGTTTGATAGGGAACCATCCCGGCCACATCTAACCTGTGCATAGTTATCCGTGTGTAGTCGGACAACTATCTTTAGAAGGTGGTGCGGTACCCCCATATTTGAAAGGACGGACCAGAGTTTTCTACGGGGTACGAGATCAGAAGCCGCTCGCAGATCTACGAAAATGGTATAGAGGCTGCCACCCATCGAACTTTACCGTTTTCCAATATATAAGGGCCAGGCGGAAGATTTGGTCTATATTAGAAACTTTTTTCCTGAACCCTGCCTGATAGGGGCTCAGAACTGAGTGATCAAGCATCCACACTGATAGGCGGTCCAGAATCAGCCTCACAAAGACCTTTTGTGGGACGTTAATGAGGCTGATAGGCCTGTAGTTAGCTGGGAGCAGAGGAGAGCCCTTCCTAAAAATGGGTACAATCTCTGCCCCCAGCCAAGTACTAGGGACCACCATCCCACCTAGGATTGAGTTAAAAAGGACCTGTAAGCTTGGGGCCCAACCAGTTGGTTCATGTTTGAACAGACCTGGGGCTTTCTCCGCTGCAAGTTTGGAAATTGCAGCGCCAACGTCCACCACAGTGAATTCATCCTGGTCCACTAGAGGGATAGGGTCTGCCACTAGATTACCTGTATCCTCTACCTGATCTATACTTGCATGTGCATATAGGGTGCGGAAGTGTACCTCCCAGACACTAGGAGCAATATTAGCTTCTACTGCTGGTGTTGGATCCACAGAGCGGGTTTTAACAATCTGCCAAAATTTCCGGGCATCTCTGGAATTAAGGGCACCCACCATTTCAGTCCAATTTTCATTGTTTCACTGAATCTTGGCATTTTAGATTAGGTGTTTGTATTCATTCCTCTTAACCCTAATCAGCGCAGTATTACTTTTTTGCTTCATAGCCTCAAGGAGATCAGCTTTGGCCTTCCTACAGGCTGCATTGTACCATGAGGCTTTCATCCCCTTGCCTTTCTTTTTCATCGCTGGTGGGTTCAGTACCTCCGCTAGGGCGCTAGTAAGCTCCAAATGAAGGTCCCCGAGATTATTATAATTCTCCGCAGACGGGAGTAGTAAAATAAGGTCTTCAACTCTTTGTAACGCCGAAACTATCGTAGCATAAAGCGGATAGATATCTTTGGGGTTCCCTATAACTTTAGCCCATCTGACTCTGCGTCTATCGTTAGATAGGATCACTCTAGAGTCCGGGGAGGCTTTGGCCACCTGGTTGTCAATAGTAATACCGGGCACTGAAAATTTCAAGATCAGCGCATTATGGTCGCTTTCATCTCGTGAGATTACCTTGAAACTCCTGACCTTAGCCCTGTAACTCATCTCCACAAAAATGTAATCCTAACGTGACTCCTGCCCAGGTTTATTAAAAGTGGGTTTTGGAGGAATATCCCCACTGACCCACCCATTACAGACCCTTATAAAGTTATTAAGAGTCAAGGCCATGATTTGGGTAGCTAACGGCGTCCAGGACTTCACTGGCGGGCCCCCCACAGGTGGTATATCCCATTGATCATCCTACTCCATGGGAGCGCCCTCCAGAAAGGATGGCAGCAGCTCGAATTGACAATTAAAGTCACCCCCTACCACATATGAGGTGCCTTGCGGAATAGTACCCAGAAAGAGGGATAAATCCTCAATTGTTCCTGAGACATTGGTTACGCCCGTTGATCTAGAATATATGTTGACCAGTGCTAGTTTAGCCGCATTTGGCCATTCCAATACCACACATTGGACATCCTCAGAATTTGTCTCGAGGGTCCTTGCATTACATCCTAAATGTGAGCCCATCGAGATGAGTAGTCCACCCGACGGGCGTCCCTCCCCCCCCCCATTTTGCCGGGATTGAGAATGTAGCAAAACCAGGGCGCCAGTAATCCTCCCTAGCCCAGGTTTCCTGAAATAGACAGACATCTTGCGTGTCTATAAATGACCCCCAATCAGGCGAATCAAGTTTATTTAGTATACCTGCCAAATTCGAGGAAACAATAGACAGAGGGCCTTGTTCACCATTTTCTCTCTGGTTGTTGTTCTTTGGCCCATTTACACCCAGAGCTGGTAAAGCCTGGGCTGTAGTTGGGCTAATTAGTCCACTTGGGTGATTGGTACCCTCACTGTTACTGACAAAGGCACAATCCAATACCCCTGTTTGACTAGGCGGTTCAGGGTTAACTCCTCGAGACCTACCTACACTCAGGGCATTAGTGGGCACCCTAGGGTATGCGCTTCTGCTAGCTGGGGCGGGGACAGTGGATCGCTGGCCTACCCCTTGCCTGTTATAATATCAATCAACCATGTCCAGGCAACTGAACCGGTTGGGATGCGAAAAAGGGTTATACAGGTCGCGGGGAAAGGGCTTGTTCCAGTCGTCCATGGTAGGCCCTCTGAATAAAGGCCTGTGCCAGTCCTCTCTACGTGGTCCTCTGGGAGCTACCCAGGACCAGGCATCATCCGCCCCCCCCAAACCGCTCAAGTTTGTCGGGATAAAAGGCGGATAGCGGCAGGGTTTGTATGGAGGTGTCTGGGTTAGCCAGTGACCAGTTACAAATATGAGCCACCGTCCTCGGGTCCCCGAAATTTATCAGGACACAGTCACCAATGGTATTTTTCTTTGTAGTACCCACCCAGGATAATTTCACTAGTAATCCCAGGGGGAAGAGGTCTAAATTTATTAAGCTAGATTAAAACCTTATTTTTTAAGGATGTGAATGATTCATTATAAGAACCGTAAATCTCAGAAACCCGCTTAAGACAACGACAAATGGCGCTGCTTCAGGGGGTAAATGTACTACTCACTTGTTTCCCGGGGGTTTACTTTCCCAAGCTTTTTGTCCCTCTTTCTCCGTATTCTTGCTTAAACCCAAGGCAGGATTTAAGGGATGGTTAGCAGGGGGAGGGGGCTGAATGATTGGAGGTATAGTGCTCGGGGTGGAAGAGAGGAAACTAATGTATGGCCTGGGCCCAATGCTGTGGCAACCTGGAAATTATTTACCAACTGCTCCTGCTGAGGATTAACTGTCTTAAGGTAGTCTGGCTTCAAGGGGATGAAGTAAAGATTTCAGCATAGTACCCAAGATATTATAGTCTAGTGCATCCCCACCCACCCCCAGGGTACCACAGACTGTCATTGAGAAGGCTGGGTTTGGGCAGGTGTAGTGGGTTGAGGGCTACTAACTATAGATGCGGGCTCTCTGTCATTTTCACCCGGGTTATTGTCTGGAAGGTTGCGATGTTTGGGAACCTTCACTTTTTTACCCCCGGATGCATGTGCCCCACGCTTCCTTTTAGGGATTGCACCCTCCCTGTGGCCTGGGGGCTGCCTATTGTGTGATCTGTCATTATCGTCGACTGGTATGACGACAGTTGTGGTCGGAATTAAAGTCAGCTCAGGACTAGCAGCGATATTCGGCAGAGGGTCCCTGAATGGAGCAGCAAAACTCCCCTGGTTCGTCGGGGTACCAATTGTCACATTAACGTCTAAAGGGACTGCCTGTCTGTTAGGAGTTAGGGCATTGGCTATATGCCCTAGAGAAGATCTTTTGGCATTCTCAATTCCCTGGGAAATTCTCCTTTCCAAGGTGGTAATTTTGTGCGACAGGAGGGAGCTGGCTCTTACAATAAAATTATCCACAGCACCAACTGTGTGAGCAGCCGAGGTTACGGCTTTGCTCCTGGTTTCTCTCCCCGCCATAATGCAGTTAGTCTGTAACAATGTCCACACATAAACACCAGTCCAGTCTTACCCCAAGTTTTTAAGTAGCAGGTGTCCCAACATAGCAGCCAAGAGGGATGGCCCAGTCCGGTCTTGTCCGGTCTATAACGGGTGAAAACGGGCCCGCCCTTGGCCCGGGCACGTCCCGTGCGCGTCCCGCTAACGCGTAAATGGGCATGCTAAAGTAGAAGGAGGAGGCAGGGGTGGGAAGAGGACCAGCTATGGCAGATGAGGGGCTGCTAGGCACGCTGGTCCTCGCAGTCCCGCAAGTACAGTCACCACAATGTCCAGCCCGGGAACAACACAGGCACAGGTTCTGCCCTCCGCACGATCAGGAATTCAAAACACCCGGTCTCTGTTCAGGCGTCCTCCAGTAACTACGGTCTCCCAAAGTGTGTGCCGCACTGCCAGGGATTGATTACAATGGTTGTACGCATCTGGCGCTCCCAATGTGCATAGTCTACCCAGACTGGGGAGGGGTCTGATATGCTCGAGACTGGGTAAAATTTCCTATGGCGGACATGTGAGTAAGAAAGTAATCAATGCGTGACAAACTACAGTGCACGTTTGAGAAGTATGTGTATGAGTTCCTAGTGGATTGAAGCACCCGGCCAATATCCATCAGTCCCATTACCTTCGCCAATTCAGCCATTTGACCATCAGATTTCGCTTTAGGCCTCGGCGGGTATCGATCCACTGTATCATCAAGAGTCATATTTTGCCCCCCCCCCCATGATTAAAGTGCCTTCCCTGAGTCCCATCAGCCCACAATCAAGGTCTTCTACCGCTGTTTTACCCAGAGCTAGTAGTAAGTACACCAAAAGTATATTTATACCTCTACCATCCCATTGGGCTTCAACCCCGCGATCCTACCTCTGGGATTGGCCCACGTCTTATGAACTATAAGGGGTGTAGTCTTTTTGAACAGGATTGCCGTCTCACATGAACCTGTGGTGCAGTCTGCGTGTATCAGAAGTTTGTATCCCCATCTGGTGAGGGCCTTAGTCTTCTGTCCCACCATGTGTGTTTCTTGCAGTAAAACCACATCAGGTGCCTGACGCTTCAAGTACTGTTGCACTATCCCCCTCTTGATCTTATCCCCCAATCCATTAACATTCCATGTCAATACAGAAAGTACCCGGTCTCTATCCCCCCCACAGTCACCTGTAACCGCAGTTTCCAACCTACGGATCAATTCGAAGTGAGAAAACCGTTGCAGTACCCCACTCATCTTAAGTCACTGTAGCTTAGGTAAGGCCATATTTCGCAATACCTGATCAACATCACATTTTGTACCAATAAAGCAAGAAACATTTAAACTCCTCCTCCTAACCCTCCCCATAACCCCTCCCCCCTCCCCGTGGATTTGATACTAACCACTCCTGAACATGGCAGAGTGCCTCTCACCTGCCCTGAAATGCTGAAAATGCACGGGGAAATTGAACTCCCGACCCTTGTGTACACATCACAATCGTCTTGGGTGTTAGCCGTCCACTATTTACATTGTGTTAGTCTCAATCAAATCACATCTATTTGTCCCAACAGTCTCAGTTTGTATACTGGATCAACTCTAACCTTTCTCACACCAATGGGTATTTCACACCCCAATCCCCCCTCCCCCCATACTTGCGCTCTCAACGCATTCCCATCACTTGTCAGCCTTCTCTAGGGGTCGTCACTCCTGCTCTTTTGGCCGAGAATCCTCCTCCGCTGGGCTATTAGTTGTTACCTCTTGGGTGACCAGATCTGCCAGAACAATCTCTTCTCTGTCCCCCAACCGTGTTCCATCCTTCCATCCAGTCCCAAACTGCGTCTGGTGACTCAAAGAACCACGATTTACCATCTGAATCCACTCGCAATTTTGCGGGAAAGAGCATCGCAAATTAAACCTCTCAATCACGGAGTTCCCTCTTAACCGCCTGAAAGCTGCGTCGCTGGGCCAAAACCTTATCCGTGAACTCTGGA